>NC_089660.1:0-600000 GCF_037042795.1 Molothrus aeneus
CTAGACCCTAACCCTTAACCCTAACCCTAACCCTAACCCTAACCCTAACCCTAACCCTAACCCTAACCCTAACCCTAACCCTAACCCTAACCCTAACCCTAACCCTAACCCTAACCCTAACCCTAACCCTAACCCTAACCCTAACCCTACACCCTAACCCTAACCCTAACCCTAACCCTAACCCTAACCCTAACCCTAACCCTAACCCTAACCCTAACCCTAACCCTAACCCTAACCCTAACCCTAACCTAACCCTAACCCTAACCCTAACCCTAACCCTAACCCTAACCCTAACCCTAACCCTAACCCTAACCCTAACCCTAACCCTAACCCTAACCCTAACCCTAACCCTAACCCTAACCCTAACCCTAACCCTAACCCTAACCCTAACCCTAACCCTAACCCTAACCCTAACCCTAACCCTAACCCTAACCCTAACCCTAACCCTAACCCTAACCCTAACCCTAACCCTAACCCTAACCCTAACCCTAACCCTAACCCTAACCCTAACCCTAACCCTAACCCTAACCCTAACCCTAACCCTAACCCTAACCCTAACCCTAACCCTAACCCTAACCCTAACCCTAACCCTAACCCTAACCCTAACCCTAACCTAACCCTAACCCTAACCCTAACCCTAACCCTAACCCTAACCCTAACCCCTAACCCTAACCCTAACCCTAACCCTAACCCTAACCCTAACCCTAACCCTAACCCTAACCCTAACCCTAACCCTAACCCTAACCCTAACCCTAACCCTAACCCTAACCCTAACCCTAACCCTAACCCTAACCCTAACCCTAACCCTAACCCTAACCCTAACCCTAACCCTAACCCTAACCCTAACCCTAACCCTAACCCTAACCCTAACCCTAACCCTAACCCTAACCCTAACCCTAACCCTAACCCTAACCCTAACCCTAACCCTAACCCTAACCCTAACCCTAACCCTAACCCTAACCCTAACCCTAACCCTAACCCTAACCCTAACCCTAACCCTAACCCTAACCCTAACCCTAACCCTAACCCTAACCCTAACCCTAACCCTAACCCTAACCCTAACCCTAACCCTAACCCTAACCCTAACCCTAACCCTAACCCTAACCCTAACCCTAACCCTAACCCTAACCCTAACCCTAACCCTAACCCTAACCCTAACCCTAACCCTAACCCTAACCCTAACCCTAACCCTAACCCTAACCCTAACCCTAACCCTAACCCTAACCCTAACCCTAACCCTAACCCTAACCCTAACCCTAACCCTAACCCTAACCCTAACCCTAACCCTAACCCTAACCCTAACCCTAACCCTAACCCTAACCCTAACCCTAACCCTAACCCTAACCCTAACCCTAACCCTAACCCTAACCCTAACCCTAACCCTAACCCTAACCCTAACCCTAACCCTAACCCTAACCCTAACCCTAACCCTAACCCTAACCCTAACCCTAACCCTAACCCTAACCCTAACCCTAACCCTAACCCTAACCCTAACCCTAACCCTAACCCTAACCCTAACCCTAACCCTAACCCTAACCCTAACCTAACCCTAACCCTAACCCTAACCCTAACCCTAACCCTAACCCTAACCCTAACCCTAACCCTAACCCTAACCCTAACCCTAACCCTAACCCTAACCCTAACCCTAACCCTAACCCTAACCCTAACCCTAACCCTAACCCTAACCCTAACCCTAACCCTAACCCTAACCCTAACCCTAACCCTAACCCTAACCCTAACCCTAACCCTAACCCTAACCCTAACCCTAACCCTAACCCTAACCCTAACCCTAACCCTAACCCTAACCCTAACCCTAACCCTAACCCTAACCCTAACCCTAACCCTAACCCTAACCCTAACCCTAACCCTAACCCTAACCCTAACCCTAACCCTAACCCTAACCCTAACCCTAACCCTAACCCTAACCCTAACCCTAACCCTAACCCTAACCCTAACCCTAACCCTAACCCTAACCCTAACCCTAACCCTAACCCTAACCCTAACCCTAACCCTAACCCTAACCCTAACCCTAACCCTAACCCTAACCCTAACCCTAACCCTAACCCTAACCCTAACCCTAACCCTAACCCTAACCCTAACCCTAACCCTAACCTAACCCTAACCCTAACCCTAACCCTAACCCTAACCCTAACCCTAACCCTAACCCTAACCCTAACCCTAACCCTAACCCTAACCCTAACCCTAACCCTAACCCTAACCCTAACCCTAACCCTAACCCTAACCCTAACCCTAACCCTAACCCTAACCCTAACCCTAACCCTAACCCTAACCCTAACCCTAACCCTAACCCTAACCCTAACCTAACCCTAACCCTAACCCTAACCCTAACCCTAACCCTAACCCTAACCCTAACCCTAACCCTAACCCTAACCCTAACCCTAACCCTAACCCTAACCCTAACCCTAACCCTAACCCTAACCCTAACCCTAACCCTAACCCTAACCTAACCCTAACCCTAACCCTAACCCTAACCCTAACCCTAACCCTAACCCTAACCCTAACCCTAACCCTAACCCTAACCTACCCTAACCCTAACCCTAACCCTAACCCTAACCCTAACCCTAACCCTAACCCTAACCCTAACCCTAACCCTAACCCTAACCCTAACCCTAACCTAACCCTAACCCTAACCCTAACCCTAACCCTAACCCTAACCCTAACCCTAACCCTAACCCTAACCCTAACCTAACCCTAACCCTAACCCTAACCCTAACCCTAACCCTAACCCTAACCCTAACCCTAACCCTAACCCTAACCCTAACCCTAACCTAACCCTAACCCTAACCCTAACCCTAACCCTACCCTAACCCTAACCCTAACCCTAGACCCTAACCCTAACCCTAACCCTAACCCTAACCCTAACCCTAACCCTAACCCTAACCCTAACCCTAACCCTAACCCTAACCTAACCCTAACCCTAACCCTAACCCTAACCCTAACCCTAACCCTAACCCTAACCCTAACCCTAACCCTAACCCTAACCCTAACCCTAACCCTAACCCTAACCCTAACCCTAACCCTAACCCTAACCCTAACCCTAACCCTAACCCTAACCCTAACCCTAACCCTAACCCTAACCCTAACCCTAACCCTAACCCTAACCCTAACCCTAACCCTAACCCTAACCCTAACCCTAACCCTAACCCTAACCCTAACCCTAACCCTAACCCTAACCCTAACCCTAACCCTAACCCTAACCCTAACCCTAACCCTAACCCTAACCCCTAACCCTAACCCTAACCCTAACCCTAACCCTAACCCTAACCCTAACCCTAACCCTAACCCTAACCCTAACCCTAACCCTAACCCTAACCCTAACCCTAACCCTAACCCTAACCCTAACCCTAACCCTAACCCTAACCCTAACCCTAACCCCTAACCCTAACCCTAACCCTAACCCTAACCCTAACCCTAACCCTAACCCTAACCCTAACCCTAACCCTAACCCTAACCCTAACCCTAACCCTAACCCTAACCCTAACCCTAACCCTAACCCTAACCCTAACCCTAACCCTAACCCTAACCCTAACCCTAACCCTAACCCTAACCCTAACCCTAACCCTAACCCTAACCCTAACCCTAACCCTAACCCTAACCCTAACCCTAACCCTAACCCTAACCCTAACCCTAACCCTAACCCTAACCCTAACCTAACCCTAACCCTAACCCTAACCCTAACCCTAACCCTAACCCTAACCCTAACCCTAACCCTAACCCTAACCCTAACCCTAACCCTAACCCTAACCCTAACCTAACCTAACCCTAACCCTAACCCTAACCCTAACCCTAACCCTAACCCTAACCCTAACCCTAACCCTAACCCTAACCCTAACCCTAACCCTAACCCTAACCCTAACCCTAACCCTAACCCTAACCCTAACCTAACCCTAACCCTAACCCTAACCCTAACCCTAACCCTAACCCTAACCCTAACCCTAACCCTAACCCTAACCCTAACCCTAACCCTAACCCTAACCCTAACCCTAACCCTAACCCTAACCCTAACCCTAACCCTAACCCTAACCCTAACCCTAACCCTAACCCTAACCCTAACCCTAACCCTAACCCTAACCCTAACCCTAACCCTAACCCTAACCCTAACCCTAACCCTAACCCTAACCCTAACCCTAACCCTAACCCTAACCCTAACCCTAACCCTAACCCTAACCCTAACCCTAACCTAACCCTAACCCTAACCCTAACCCTAACCCTAACCCTAACCCTAACCCTAACCCTAACCCTAACCCTAACCCTAACCCTAACCCTAACCCTAACCCTAACCCTAACCCTAACCCTAACCCTAACCCTAACCCTAACCCTAACCCTAACCCTAACCCTAACCCTAACCCTAACCCTAACCCTAACCCTAACCCTAACCCTAACCCTAACCCTAACCCTAACCCTAACCCTAACCCTAACCCTAACCCTAACCCTAACCTAACCCTAACCCTAACCCTAACCCTAACCCTAACCCTAACCCTAACCCTAACCCTAACCCTAACCCTAACCCTAACCCTAACCCTAACCCTCCTAACCCTAACCCTAACCCTAACCCTAACCCTATACTAACCCTAACCCTAACCCTAACCCTAACCCTAACCCTAACCCTAACCTAACCCTAACCCTAACCCTAACCCTAACCCTAACCCTAACCCTAACCCTAACCCTAACCCTAACCCTAACCCTAACCCTAACCCTAACCCTAACCCTAACCCTAACCCTAACCCTAACCCTAACCCTAACCCTAACCCTAACCCTAACCTAACCCTAACCCTAACCCTAACCCTAACCCTAACCCTAACCCTAACCCTAACCCTAACCCTAACCCTAACCCTAACCCTAACCCTAACCCTAACCCTAACCTAACCCTAACCCTAACCCTAACCCTAACCCTAACCCTAACCCTAACCCTAACCCTAACCCTAACCCTAACCCTAACCCTAACCCTAACCCTAACCCTAACCCTAACCCTAACCCTAACCCTAACCCTAACCCTAACCCTAACCCTAACCCTAACCCTAACCCTAACCCTAACCCTAACCCTAACCCTAACCCTAACCCTAACCCTAACCCTAACCCTAACCCTAACCCTAACCCTAACCCTAACCCTAACCCTAACCCTAACCCTAACCCTAACCCTAACCCTAACCCTAACCCTAACCCTAACCCTAACCCTAACCCTAACCCTAACCCTAACCCTAACCCTAACCCTAACCCTAACCCTAACCCTAACCCTAACCCTAACCCTAACCCTAACCCTAACCCTAACCCTAACCCTAACCCTAACCCTAACCCTAACCCTAACCCTAACCCTAACCCTAACCCTAACCCTAACCCTAACCCTAACCCTAACCCTAACCCTAACCCTAACCCTAACCCTAACCCTAACCCTAACCCTAACCCTAACCCTAACCCTAACCCTAACCCTAACCCTAACCCTAACCCTAACCCTAACCCTAACCCTAACCCTAACCCTAACCCTAACCCTAACCCTAACCCTAACCCTAACCCTAACCCTAACCCTAACCCTAACCACCCTAACCCTAACCCTAACCCTAACCCTAACCCTAACCCTAACCCTAACCCTAACCCTAACCCTAACCCTAACCCTAACCCTAACCCTAACCCTAACCCTAACCCTAACCCTAACCCTAACCCTAACCCTAACCCTAACCCTAACCCTAACCCTAACCCTAACCCTAACCCTAACCCTAACCCTAACCCTAACCCTAACCCTAACCCTAACCCTAACCCTAACCCTAACCCTAACCCTAACCCTAACCCTAACCCTAACCCTAACCCTAACCCTAACCCTAACCCTAACCCTAACCCTAACCCTAACCCTAACCCTAACCCTAACCCTAACCCTAACCCTAACCCTAACCCTAACCCTAACCCTAACCCTAACCCTAACCCTAACCCTAACCCTAACCCTAACCCTAACCCTAACCCTAACCCTAACCCTAACCCTAACCCTAACCCTAACCCTAACCCTAACCCTAACCCTAACCCTAACCCTAACCCTAACCCTAACCCTAACCCTAACCCTAACCCTAACCCTAACCCTAACCCTAACCCTAACCCTAACCCTAACCCTAACCCTAACCCTAACCCTAACCCTAACCCTAACCCTAACCCTAACCCTAACCCTAACCCTAACCCTAACCCTAACCCTAACCCTAACCCTAACCCTAACCCTAACCCTAACCCTAACCCTAACCCTAACCCTAACCCTAACCCTAACCCTAACCCTAACCCTAACCCTAACCCTAACCCTAACCCTAACCCTAACCCTAACCCTAACCCTAACCCTAACCCTAACCCTAACCCTAACCCTAACCCTAACCCTAACCCTAACCCTAACCCTAACCCTAACCCTAACCCTAACCCTAACCCTAACCCTAACCCTAACCCTAACCCTAACCCTAACCCTAACCCTAACCCTAACCCTAACCCTAACCCTAACCCTAACCCTAACCCTAACCCTAACCCTAACCCTAACCCTAACCCTAACCCTAACCCTAACCCTAACCCTAACCCTAACCCTAACCCTAACCCTAACCCTAACCCTAACCCTAACCCTAACCCTAACCCTAACCCTAACCCTAACCCTAACCCTAACCCTAACCCTAACCCTAACCCTAACCCTAACCCTAACCCTAACCCTAACCCTAACCCTAACCCTAACCCTAACCCTAACCCTAACCCTAACCCTAACCCTAACCCTAACCCTAACCCTAACCCTAACCCTAACCCTAACCCTAACCCTAACCCTAACCCTAACCCTAACCCTAACCCTAACCCTAACCCTAACCCTAACCCTAACCCTAACCCTAACCCTAACCCTAACCCTAACCCTAACCCTAACCCTAACCCTAACCCTAACCCTAACCCTAACCCTAACCCTAACCCTAACCCTAACCCTAACCCTAACCCTAACCCTAACCCTAACCCTAACCCTAACCCTAACCCTAACCCTAACCCTAACCCTAACCCTAACCCTAACCCTAACCCTAACCCTAACCCTAACCCTAACCCTAACCCTAACCCTAACCCTAACCCTAACCCTAACCCTAACCCTAACCCTAACCCTAACCCTAACCCTAACCCTAACCCTAACCCTAACCCTAACCCTAACCCTAACCCTAACCCTAACCCTAACCCTAACCCTAACCCTAACCCTAACCCTAACCCTAACCCTAACCCTAACCCTAACCCTAACCCTAACCCTAACCCTAACCCTAACCCTAACCCTAACCCTAACCCTAACCCTAACCCTAACCCTAACCCTAACCCTAACCCTAACCCTAACCCTAACCCTAACCCTAACCCTAACCCTAACCCTAACCCTAACCCTAACCCTAACCCTAACCCTAACCCTAACCCTAACCCTAACCCTAACCCTAACCCTAACCCTAACCCTAACCCTAACCCTAACCCTAACCCTAACCCTAACCCTAACCCTAACCCTAACCCTAACCCTAACCCTAACCCTAACCCTAACCCTAACCCTAACCCTAACCCTAACCCTAACCCTAACCCTAACCCTAACCCTAACCCTAACCCTAACCCTAACCCTAACCCTAACCCTAACCCTAACCCTAACCCTAACCCTAACCCTAACCCTAACCCTAACCCTAACCCTAACCCTAACCCTAACCCTAACCCTAACCCTAACCCTAACCCTAACCCTAACCCTAACCCTAACCCTAACCCTAACCCTAACCCTAACCCTAACCCTAACCCTAACCCTAACCCTAACCCTAACCCCTAACCCTAACCCTAACCCTAACCCTAACCCTAACCCTAACCCTAACCCTAACCCTAACCCTAACCCTAACCCTAACCCTAACCCTAACCCTAACCCTAACCCTAACCCTAACCCTAACCCTAACCCTAACCCTAACCCTAACCCTAACCCTAACCCTAACCCTAACCCTAACCCTAACCCTAACCCTAACCCTAACCCTAACCCTAACCCTAACCCTAACCCTAACCCTAACCCTAACCCTAACCCTAACCCTAACCCTAACCCTAACCCTAACCCTAACCCTAACCCTAACCCTAACCCTAACCCTAACCCTAACCCTAACCCTAACCCTAACCCTAACCCTAACCCTAACCCTAACCCTAACCCTAACCCTAACCCTAACCCTAACCCTAACCCTAACCCTAACCCTAACCCTAACCCTAACCCTAACCCTAACCCTAACCCTAACCCTAACCCTAACCCTAACCCTAACCCTAACCCTAACCCTAACCCTAACCCTAACCCTAACCCTAACCCTAACCCTAACCCTAACCCTAACCCTAACCCTAACCCTAACCCTAACCCTAACCCTAACCCTAACCCTAACCCTAACCCTAACCCTAACCCTAACCCTAACCCTAACCCTAACCCTAACCCTAACCCTAACCCTAACCCTAACCCTAACCCTAACCCTAACCCTAACCCTAACCCTAACCCTAACCCTAACCCTAACCCTAACCCTAACCCTAACCCTAACCCTAACCCTAACCCTAACCCTAACCCTAACCCTAACCCTAACCCTAACCCTAACCCTAACCCTAACCCTAACCCTAACCCTAACCCTAACCCTAACCCTAACCCTAACCCTAACCCTAACCCTAACCCTAACCCTAACCCTAACCCTAACCCTAACCCTAACCCTAACCCTAACCCTAACCCTAACCCTAACCCTAACCCTAACCCTAACCCTAACCCTAACCCTAACCCTAACCCTAACCCTAACCCTAACCCTAACCCTAACCCTAACCCTAACCCTAACCCTAACCCTAACCCTAACCCTAACCCTAACCCTAACCCTAACCCTAACCCTAACCCTAACCCTAACCCTAACCCTAACCCTAACCCTAACCCTAACCCTAACCCTAACCCTAACCCTAACCCTAACCCTAACCCTAACCCTAACCCTAACCCTAACCCTAACCCTAACCCTAACCCTAACCCTAACCCTAACCCTAACCCTAACCCTAACCCTAACCCTAACCCTAACCCTAACCCTAACCCTAACCCTAACCCTAACCCTAACCCTAACCCTAACCCTAACCCTAACCCTAACCCTAACCCTAACCCTAACCCTAACCCTAACCCTAACCCTAACCCTAACCCTAACCCTAACCCTAACCCTAACCCTAACCCTAACCCTAACCCTAACCCTAACCCTAACCCTAACCCTAACCCTAACCCTAACCCTAACCCTAACCCTAACCCTAACCCTAACCCTAACCCTAACCCTAACCCTAACCCTAACCCTAACCCTAACCCTAACCCTAACCCTAACCCTAACCCTAACCCTAACCCTAACCCTAACCCTAACCCTAACCCTAACCCTAACCCTAACCCTAACCCTAACCCTAACCCTAACCCTAACCCTAACCCTAACCCTAACCCTAACCCTAACCCTAACCCTAACCCTAACCCTAACCCTAACCCTAACCCTAACCCTAACCCTAACCCTAACCCTAACCCTAACCCTAACCCTAACCCTAACCCTAACCCTAACCCTAACCCTAACCCTAACCCTAACCCTAACCCTAACCCTAACCCTAACCCTAACCCTAACCCTAACCCTAACCCTAACCCTAACCCTAACCCTAACCCTAACCCTAACCCTAACCCTAACCCTAACCCTAACCCTAACCCTAACCCTAACCCTAACCCTAACCCTAACCCTAACCCTAACCCTAACCCTAACCCTAACCCTAACCCTAACCCTAACCCTAACCCTAACCCTAACCCTAACCCTAACCCTAACCCTAACCCTAACCCTAACCCTAACCCTAACCCTAACCCTAACCCTAACCCTAACCCTAACCCTAACCCTAACCCTAACCCTAACCCTAACCCTAACCCTAACCCTAACCCTAACCCTAACCCTAACCCTAACCCTAACCCTAACCCTAACCCTAACCCTAACCCTAACCCTAACCCTAACCCTAACCCTAACCCTAACCCTAACCCTAACCCTAACCCTAACCCTAACCCTAACCCTAACCCTAACCCTAACCCTAACCCTAACCCTAACCCTAACCCTAACCCTAACCCTAACCCTAACCCTAACCCTAACCCTAACCCTAACCCTAACCCTAACCCTAACCCTAACCCTAACCCTAACCCTAACCCTAACCCTAACCCTAACCCTAACCCTAACCCTAACCCTAACCCTAACCCTAACCCTAACCCTAACCCTAACCCTAACCCTAACCCTAACCCTAACCCTAACCCTAACCCTAACCCTAACCCTAACCCTAACCCTAACCCTAACCCTAACCCTAACCCTAACCCTAACCCTAACCCTAACCCTAACCCTAACCCTAACCCTAACCCTAACCCTAACCCTAACCCTAACCCTAACCCTAACCCTAACCCTAACCCTAACCCTAACCCTAACCCTAACCCTAACCCTAACCCTAACCCTAACCCTAACCCTAACCCTAACCCTAACCCTAACCCTAACCCTAACCCTAACCCTAACCCTAACCCTAACCCTAACCCTAACCCTAACCCTAACCCTAACCCTAACCCTAACCCTAACCCTAACCCTAACCCTAACCCTAACCCTAACCCTAACCCTAACCCTAACCCTAACCCTAACCCTAACCCTAACCCTAACCCTAACCCTAACCCTAACCCTAACCCTAACCCTAACCCTAACCCTAACCCTAACCCTAACCCTAACCCTAGAAAATGGCGGCCGCCGTGACGTCGTGATGACTCATCAAGATGGCGGCCCCCATGAGGTCACATGACACAGAGCCAAGATGGCGGCCCCCATGAGGTCATGTGACTGGCGAGCCAAGATGGCGGCCCCCATGGTGTCATGTGACTCACGTCCAAGATGGCCGCCCTTGTGATGTCATCCAAGATGGCGGCGCCCATGCAGTCACGTGATCAAGGTTGCAAGATGGCGGCGCCCATGCAGTCATGTGACCGGGAACCAAGATGACGGTGCCCAGTAGGTCACGTGATCGAGGTTCCAACATGGCGGCGCCCATGCAGTCATGTGACTCATGACCAAGATGGCGGCGGTCACGTGATCGGAGAAACCAAGATGGCGGCCCCTGTGATGTCATCCAAGATGGCGGCGCCCATTGGGTCACGTGGTGCGGGAAGCAAAATGGCGGCCGCCGGGGGTCACGTGACCCGAGAGCCAAGATGGCGGCGAGTGCTCTGTGACGTCATTTACGGCAAAATGGCGGACGCGGGGGTGACGTCATTTACGGCAACAAGATGGCGGCCGCGAGGGGGGGTCACGTGGTGCGGGGGACAAAATGGCGGCCGCGAGGGGGGGGGTCACGTGGTGTGGGGGGCAAGATGGCGGCGGTGGGGGGTGACGTCATTTGGGACAAAATGGCGGCCGCCGGGACTGGGATTTTTTTTCTCGGTTTTGGGGGGTTTTGCGGGCTTTTTGTGGGTTGTGCGTGGCTGGAATGGCGTTCCGGTTTGCGGGGGGTCGGCGGCGTGGCGTGCGGGGGTCTGTGTGGCGCGGGGTGGGTGGCGCTGTTTCGATCGGGCGTCTGGCGTGGACGCCTGTGCTCTGGGGTCCTTTCTGGGGCGGGTCGCGCTGGTGACGTCATTGGGGGCGCGCCGCGGGTGCAGTGCGCCGCGGCGGACGGCAGGGGGCGCTGTGCATGCAGTACCCGGGAGAGAACAGCAGGGGGTGCTGTGCGTGCAGTACCGCTAGGCAGACGGCAGGTGGCGCTGTGAGTGCAGTACCGGCCGGCAAACACCAGGTGGCGCTGTGAGTGCAGTACTCGGGAGTAAACGGCAGGTGGCGCTGTGAATGCACTGTCTATGGGTGGGTGGCATGGGGTGGGGTGCTGGCTTGCAGGGGGCGGGGGCTGGATGGGGTGTGTAGGTGGGTGGGGACTAGTGATTAGTATTGATTGCTGACAGGTGGGATCCCTATATACTGTATATAGTAAAAAGAAGAAAAACTATATGTCTGGTGCAGCAGTAGGAAATTTCAGGCTCCTGGGGAGTAAATGGTTTGCTTTTTTAAATTATTTTTTTTCTTTTACTCCCAGGGAGCCTGAAAGTTTCTACTGCTGCTTTTTAAAACTAAAGCTAGAAAGGAAAACAAAGTTAGAAAGAGAAGGAGAGAGAAGCAGAGAGAAAACAGAGAGAAGGGGAGAGAAAAGAGAGAGAAGCAGAGAGAAAAAAGAGAGAAGGGGAGAGAAAAGAGAGAGAAGCAGAGAGAAAAAAGAGAGAAGGGGAGAGAAAAGAGAGAGAAGCAGAGAGAAAAAAGAGAGAAGGGGAGAGAAAAGAGAGAGAAGCAGAGAGAAAAAAGAGAGGGAGAGAGAAAAGAGAGAGAAGCAGAGAGAAAAAAAGAGAGGGAGAGAGAAAAGAGAGAGAAGCAGAGAGAAAAAAGAGAGGGAGAGAGAAAAGAAAGAGAAGGAGAGAGAAAAGAGAGAAGAAAGGGAGAGAAGCAGAGAGAAAGCGAGAGAGAAAAGAGAGAAAGCAGATGGAAAAGAGATAGAAGCACAAAAGAGAGAGACAGAAGCAAGGAGAAAGGACAGAGAAACAAAGAAAAAAAGGGAGAGAGAAAAGAGTTGGAAAACAGAGGGAGAGAAGAAAAGACCGAGAGAGAAGAGGACAGAACAAGGACATGACAGAGAAAGAAGAGAAGAAGACAGAACAAGGACAAAGACAGAGAAAGAAGAGAAGAGGACAGAACAAAGAGCAGACAGCGTGAGACAGAGAGAGGGTGAAGAGACAGGAAAAGACAGAGAAGTGACAAGAAGACAGAGAAGAAATTAAAACAGGAAGACAGAGGGATAAAGGAAAAGGAGGGTGGGAGAACTGAAGAAGGACAGGAGTTAAAGGGAAAAGAAAGTGGTTAGGATTAGAGTGAAAGTGAAAACCAAGGAGTGGGGTGAAAAAGGAAAAGACGGAGAGCAAAAAACACAAACCGAGGAAAAGGAGAACACGGAGAGAAAGAGAAGCGAGAAGACTGAGATTGACAGTTACAAACAAAACAGAAACAAAGGGTTACAGATAGATGGAGGTTAAGTTAGAAATAGAACAGTAGAGTGAGGAGCAAAAGGAAGAAAGACACTGGAAAGAAATGACAAAACCACACCAAAAAAAAAGACAGGAGCCACAGTGGGGGAAGGAAGGGCAGGGGGTATCTTTATTAAGGGTGACTCAACTTTATTAAAGGAATGTTTTTATTCATACATCAGCAAAATACATGGAAACAGTGTATACAAATGCAAGTGCAGATACAATCCAAAGACGCACTGGTAAAAGTCTAGTTTACATACAGAGCAATACAGGGCAATGCAGCAGCTAAAGCAAATGCAATACAGCAAAACACAGCAAAACACAGCAAAATAATACAGCAGTTAATGCAAATGCAATACAGAGCAATACAACACATATTAACAGAAGATGATAACCTTGCTCTATTTTCATTACAGGCTGATTTATTGTTACAGGACACCAAAGCAACAAAAGCACACAGAAAACAACACTCAGCTACCATTAACACCCCCTTCACATTACACACAAACTCACCATCGCTGCCATCACAACTGCTAAATTACACCCCAGTAATCATTGCTCCCCGGGAACGTGGTTCCCGGGAGCCTCAAAAAATATCCTCCTGCCTGACGAAAACCCCGGTCCGCAGAGGGTCCACGCCCAAACTTTGGCGATGAACGTCGCCTCGCTGACCGACCGGGACCGGGGAAAAAAAAACCCAGCCGGGGGGAAAAAAAAAAAAACCCCCCGGCTGGGGATTTTTTATTCTAAATTTAAAAATTAGTTGAAAAACCTGAAAAGCAAAAGTCATACAAGGTTACAACCCTAGAACCCTTCAACACACAGACACACTTCCTTCAGCTTACACACAAACCCACGCTAAATCGCACCTCGACTGCTCCGCTAACCCTCAGCACGCGCTCACGCCCCTCCTCGGGAACGTGGTTCCCAGGAGCCTCCAAAAAATCCTCCTGCCTGACAAAAACCCCGGTCCCCAGAGGGTCCGCGCCCAAACTTTGGCGATGAACGTCGCCTCGCTGACCGACCGGGACCGGGGAAAAAAAACCCCAGCCGGAGGGAAAAAAAAAAAAAACCCCCCAGCTGGGGATTTTTTATTCTAAATTTAAAAATTAGTTGAAAAACCTGAAAAGCAAAAGTCATACAAGGTTACAACCCTAGAACCCTTCAACACGCAGACACACTTCCTTCAGCTTACACACAAACCCACTCTAAATCACAACTCGACTGCTCCGCTAACCCTCGGCACGCGCTCACGCCCCTCCTCGGGAACATGGTTCCCGGGAGCCTCCAAAAAATCCTCCTGCCTGACAAAAACCCCGGTCCCCAGAGGGTCCGCGCCCAAACTTTGGCGATGAACGTCGCCTCGCTGACCGACCGGGACCGGGGAAAAAAAAACCCAGCCGGGGGGAAAAAAAAAAAAACCCCCCGGCTGGGGATTTTTTATTCTAAATTTAAAAATTAGTTGAAAAACCTGAAAAGCAAAAGTCATACAAGGTTACAACCCTAGAACCCTTCAACACAGACACACTTCCTTCAGCTTACACACAAACCCACTCTAAATCACAACTCGACTGCTCCGCTAACCCTCGGCACGCGCTCACGCCCCTCCTCAGGAACGTGGTTCCCAGGAGCCTCCAAAAAATCCTCCTGCCAGACAAAAACCCTGGTCCCTGGAGGGTCCACGCCCAAACTTTGGCGATGAACGTCGCCTCGCTGACCGACCGGGACCGGGGAAAAAAAAACCCAGCCAGGGGAAAAAAAAAAAAAAAACCCGGCTGGGGATTTTTTATTCTAAATTTACAAATGAGTTGAAAAACCTGAAAAGCAAAAGTCACACGCACAAGGTTAATTCCAGTCAGCATGCGCTCACACGCAGAGAGAGACACGTGCTGTCGCTCACGCTCTTCCCACTTACGTGCTTGGTGTGGCCCTTACTCGAGACGCTGAAGAACGCGCTTCCACGCTTCTTCTGGCTGCCGCTCCTCGACATCAAATGGTAGATTCCGGGGAAATCGGTAGCCTCGGGGACCTGTGAGATGACAGGAAGCGGTCAATGAGTGGCTATCTGACATCTAGGACTTGTCCCTGCTCTGACCAATAAATTTTTTACCCAAAACCCCATTAAAGACAGATGAACAGTAAAGTTTTTATAACTCTTCTACCTAACTGTAACTACATGCCAGGACAGGGCAGCTCCAAGCATAAGTGGTACAGTGTAAGTACATACAGTATAAACCAGCATAGGCACACACAATATCAGTACATACAGTATAAGCCAGCATAGGTACACACAGTGTAAGTACATACAGTATAAGCCAACACAGGTACACACAGTGTAAGTACATACAGTATAAGCCAGCATAGGTACACACAGAATAAGTACATACAGTATAAGCCAACACAGGTACACACAGTGTAAGTACATACAGTATAAGCCAGCATAGGTACACACAATATAGAGTACATACAGTATAAGCCAACATAGGTACGTGCAATGTAAGCCAGGACGTGAGATAGCTCTCTGGAAGATGAATTCTTGAGCCCTATACCCCTTGCAAGGATGGAACCTATCAAACTCCTGCAGTCACGTGAGGAGGGTGTAAGACGCTCCCTCGGGAAGTCCAAGAGAATCGCGTGAAAAAAAAGGCACTACCAAAGCCGGTAGTGAGAAGGAAGACGGATGAGAACATTTTGTCCCTTTGAGGATCTTGTCCCTTCCTGTCTCAGAGAGTAAAAATGTAAAGATGCTGGAATAGGGGATATCCAGAAAGGAACATGAGTAGAACATGGCCTATGTGGCACGGAATAGTGCCGATAAAGCATGGAGACATAACAAAGGCCTGTGACACATAAGACAATGGACACGGACTACATAACACAGACACAGACGACATAACATAGACACAGATGACATAACACAGAGACAAGTGACAACTGCCTGGCACTGTCCCCTTAGGGACCCGAGATGCTTAGCGCAAGATGAGCCAGAGGCTGATGATGCCAAAGGAAAGGAAGCCCTATAACGATAGCATCTGATGATGAAATGTAACTCGTCAAAAGAAGTTAGTGGCAAAGCAGTTAAGAGGATGCTCGAGAGGGGCGGCGAGCCTAGAGAAGGAAGCCGACTGCCGGGTGACCGTGGCCAGAGCTCCGGACGTGAAGGCGAGCTCCTCGGGGGAAAGATCCGTGATGACGTCGAGTCGAGGGAGGCGGACGACGCAAAGTACGCGAAAATGTGGAGATGGGTCAGAACTGCCCTGCCCGGCAAAGGCTCTGGCGAGGCTGAGGGGAAACCCTCTCCCTTTACTGCCAGAGAGCCCGCCCCACTACAGACCTCTCCCCTAAGCTGACATCAAATTGCCTCCTGTGAGAGTAAAGGCTATTCCCCTTCTCCCGGCCGCTGGCCCCCGATACTTAGCTTTTGGAAGGGGAGCGGACAAAATCCAACCTCGGTCAGACGTGGACGTTGAGATGCTCTCCGTGTGTGCTTCGGTGCTGCCGTTTCCAAGCTTGGGCTACGAGCCTCCTCAGGGTACCTAAGGCAAAACAGAAAACCTGACTATTGCCCTCAACAACAGTAATCCCCGGGACTCCTCCGCACCGCTGCCCCGGCTCACCTCAAATCTTGATTTGGCTCCGGAGGGTGCCCAGAAGAGACCTGCAAAGAGAAAAGGGACACGCTTAGCATGCTGGTGTGTAACACTCACCTAGGAATCAGCCTGCCTAAACGCCAACTCACCTGCCCTCCTCTGTTCCTTGGCGTGCCTAGGGCAGCGACGGCACCTGCAAAGAAACAAAGCGGAAAAGCATGCTGAGATACTGTGAAAACACAACCTCCCTAATCTGACAAGGATGCCACACCGATACCTTAAGCTCTCACCCACCTGGCATGGGCGTGCTCGGCCAGGAGAGATGGCAAGTGGACCACCTAAAATAAAAAAACAAGAGGAGATGCTTAGAGCTGCACCAAAACTGAGACCTCAGCAATAACAACTGCTTCTGTACGCTATTCAATGCTCACCTTGCCCACTCAGCCTTGACTGCTGCTCTCAGCCTTGACTTCCTAAAAAGAGAGACAAAGAACAATGCTGTAACAGCCACCAGTTATGCTTCCTCTGCAGAGAAAAACGTGGACTCACCTGCTCAGGGGAATCCCCACACCTGGGATGGGTGGCTCTGCCCTGGATTTTATCCTTCTGCATCTGAAAGAAAGTTAGGACAAAAGTCAAAGGGCTGCAGGACAACTTAAGAGCTCCAGATATCTTGTGTCCATCTACAAATCCCACCTAGAGTCCAACTACAGCCCACATTACAAACTTCAAGTCCCCGCGACTTCTCCTATTGCACCGGGCTACGCGGCAGGGCAGAGCAGCTCCGACACAAATGTGTGCACACACCCGTGAAACGGGACAGACAGGATGGGACAAACAACGGGGACACAACACGGACAGAAATCTCGAGACAAGAAGCATGACTGCAAGGAGCACAAGGACAGAAAATTAGATGACTGAGGTAAGACCGATGGTGAGCTGATGAGGCTCAGAGAAACCTGGAGGAAGAAGATCCTAAACTGAATGATTTAGTCCAAAAACTGCAAAGATGGATGCCCGAGAATCCTACGGCCAGAAGCCTCTACCTGCCCTCACGTTCTTTCAAGTCCTAGTCCGCCATAATGGATCCTGGCGGGGCAGAGCTGTCCACACAGCTCAGAACAAGACCTGAAAAGAGAGCTGACCGGATGCTTCTAAAGAGACAAGAGAGTCTGATGCCTGTCTGAGCTCCTGAGCCGAAAGTTCCATGGCCTGGGTGCCAGGCCGAGGAATGCAGAGATCGCAGATGCTAACAATGATGCCAGGGTTTCTGACAGGCCCCACAAAGGGCTAAGGTAAAAGACATGACATATCCAAACAACACATAATACACAAAAGACAAGTGACACGATACACACCGGGACTGCTCTGCCCTGCGCACCACAGCACTGTGATCCAAAGTCAGGTTTTCCTTTTATGGGGCCTAAGGGGCCGCTTCATGGACAGCCCCTATCACCAAAGTGGACTCAAAAACCCCTTCCAGTAATTCCCAAACCAGCACCCTGCTTTCATCCCCTCTGTGGGTCATGGCCCTCTACTTATCTCTCGCACAGCTGGGGATGCCGGTCTCGGGTGCAAAGAAAGGCCGCCTCGTCAGCCGGGAAGCTCCTGCTGGCACTGGGCTGGTGTCTCTCAGACAGCTGTATTAAAGAAAACCAAACATCAGGGCCCGATCTTGGCAGCCCCTCGGCCAAAACCCCACAAGTCTGCTACTCACCATGCTCCTAAGAACGCTCAGCTGCTCGGGCCGCACGCTTCGGGCACGCTCGGAGACCGAGGCCGTCGTCACAGGGGGTGCCTGGGCTAAGAGGAGATGAGGTCATGTGGCATGGCTGAAACCTGAGGGGACCCTCGCTCCTCCTCCCTACTTCCCCGACTCACCGCAACTCCTTGGCAGCTGCCCAAGGCCACCTGGATGGCACCTTCAAATAGAAGAGTTCAGGGCTTCATCACCAGGTCCTGTAACGCATCCACAGGGCTCGCACGTGCAGGGAACCCGGTGCATGGGCCGGCTGGTGACGGGGGCTCGGCAGGCTCCAAGTGGATTGCCTAAAGCACAAAAAAGAGAATGGAAGCTTAGAGCAGCACCAGAAACTGAGACCTGAGCAATAACAGCTACTTCTCTCCACTGCTCACCTTGACTGCTGGTATCCAGATTTACTTCCTAAAAAGAAAGACAAAGAACAGAGCTGTAACAGAGTCACCGCATACACTTCTGCTGCAGAGATAAATGGTGCCTCACCTGCTCGGGGGAAACCACTCACCTGGGATGGGGCCCTCTGCCACACATTTAATTCATCTGAATCTGAAAAAAAAGTTAAGACAAGACTCAAACGGTTGCAGGATAACTTAAGAGCTCCAGATATCTTGTGTCCATCTACAAATCCCACCTAGAGTCCAACTACAGCCCACATTACAAACTTCAAGTCCCCGCGACTTCTCCTATTGCACCGGGCTACGCGGCAGGGCAGAGCAGCTCCGACACAAATGTGTGCACACACCCGTGAAACGGGACAGACAGGATGGGACAAACAACGGGGACACAACACGGACAGAAATCTCGAGACAAGAAGCATGACTGCAAGGAGCACAAGGACAGAAAATTAGATGACTGAGGTAAGACCGATGGTGAGCTGATGAGGCTCAGAGAAACCTGGAGGAAGAAGATCCTAAACTGAATGATTTAGTCCAAAAACTGCAAAGATGGATGCCCGAGAATCCTACGGCCAGAAGCCTCTACCTGCCCTCACGTTCTTTCAAGTCCTAGTCCGCCATAATGGATCCTGGCGGGGCAGAGCTGTCCACACAGCTCAGAACAAGACCTGAAAAGAGAGCTGACCGGATGCTTCTAAAGAGACAAGAGAGTCTGATGCCTGTCTGAGCTCCTGAGCCGAAAGTTCCATGGCCTGGGTGCCAGGCCGAGGAATGCAGAGATCGCAGATGCTAACAATGATGCCAGGGTTTCTGACAGGCCCCTCCAAGGCCTAAGGTAAAGGACATGACATATCCAAACACACATAATACACAAAAGACAAGTGACATGATACACACCGGGACTGCTCTGCCCTTCGCACCTCAGCACTGTGATCCAAAGTCAGGCTGTCCTTTTATGGGGCCTAAGGGGCCACTTCATGGACACCCCCATCTCCAAAGGAGACTCAAAAATCCCTCCCGGTGGGTCCCTGCGCCCCGCTTTCATCCCTTCTGTGGGTTGTAGCCCTCTACTTATCTCTCAGACAGCTGGGGATGCAGGTCCATCTCAGGTGCAACAGAAGGCGGCCTCGACATCTGGGAAGTTCCTGCTGGCACTGTTGTTCAACAACTTCCTGTTGTTTCTTCGTCATCTACATGAAAGAAATGCAAATATTAATGCATGATCTCTGCAGCACACTGGCCAAAACCCAACAATTCTGCCACTCACCGTTCTCCTAAGAATGCCCGGCTCCTGGGGCCGCACCCTTCGGCCACGCTCCGAGGCGGATGCCTGGGGTAAGCCTGGGGTAAGAGGAGACAAGGTGATGTGGAATTGCTGAAACCTGAGCGGACCCTCGCTCCTCCTCCCTACTTCCCCGACTCACCGTGACTCCTCGTCCGGTGCCCAAGGCTACCCTGGTGACACCTTTAAATAGAAAAGGCAGAGGCTTCATTGCCGAGTCCCGTGATACTTCGGCAGGGCTCGGGAGAGCGGCGCACCCGGTGCGTCGGCCGGTCGGTGACGGGGGCTCGGCGTACTCCGAGTTGATTGCCTAAAGCGCAGAAACAGGAACGGATACTTAGAGTTGCACTGGAAAGTGAGACTGGAGCATTAACAACAAGGTGAGCTACTCAATGCCCACCTTGCCCACCTCATCTTGACTGCTGATATCCAGCTTTACCTCCGGAAAAGAAAAAGAACAGAGCTGTAACAGAGTCACACTTTACACTCCCCCTGCAGAGACAAACGGTGACTGACCTGCTCGGGGGAACCTCCTCACTCGGGATGGGTGGATGGATTTTGCCCTGGATTTTATCCTTCTGCGTCTGAAAGAAAGTGAGGACAAAAGTCAAAGGGCTGCGGGATAACTTCACAGCTCCAAACATCTTCTGTCCATCTAGGAATATCATCTAGAGTCTGGCAACGCCCCACAAACTGCAAGTCCCTGGGACTGGTCCTCTTGCAGCAGGCTATGCGGCAGGGCAGGGCAGAGCGGCTCCGGCACAAATATGTGCGGACACCCGTGACACGGAACGTGACAAACAGGGGGACGACAAACATGACACATCAGGCTTGTGGTGAGGGTCTCGAGGGGAAAAGGCAAAAGGGACCCCAAAGACACGCTAGGTAACACGGTACACTGGACAACACGACGTGGACCGGAACTGCTCTGCGCTGCCCGCCTGAAAGCTGCCGTCAAAATTAGAGCCTCTCCCTTCAGCTGTCCTAAGAGACCCCTTGGAGGAGATTGCTTTTCCCTCTGCTAATCTTTAAATCTGTCCCAGGAACTCCCAACCCGCTGCTCTCCCATTGTCCCATCTCCAGGCCGTGGCCCAGACTTATCTTTTGGATGATCGGTGACGTGGATCCACGTTGCGCCTGAAATGAGTCTGCCTCGGAGGGCCCCGTGATTGCCTGTTAGCCTCTCGGTCAGCTACAATAAAGAAAACCAAAACCAATGTATGAGTACAGAGGTATGTGGGCCAAATCCCAGTGAGTCAGCTACTTGCCCTCTCCTGAGTGTGCCCGGCTCCTTCAGGCTCCAGCTTCAGCCTGATTCCAAGGCTGTGGCCATTATTATCAGTGGCACCTGGGTTAGAGAAAGGCAAAGTTAAATGGCATTCCTGTGAGTGCAGTGGATGACCTTGTGTGCTGTAAGACATGTGAATGCCTCTGCTCGGCTTCTGAAAAGCCTTGGGGTGGGGGCTCAAATAAACACCCTTTCTCACCCTGCTGCCTTCAAAATCACCCCCCCAACAATAACTCCTAACTGGATACCTGCTCAGCCTCCCTCTCCTAGTCACAATCCTCAACTCACCTAAAACCTCACTCTCAAACATCATCTTGCACACTGGGCAGATCCCTCTTGTGACACAATGAATCTGCTGAAAAAAGTGTTGTAGCTGACACGACCTGGAGCCTCTGGAAGCTGTGCTCCTCCTAAAAAAAAATACAAAACAATATAAGAACAAAACCTGAAATTACAAATGCACTTTACCACCCCTAAACACAAAACCCAAAATTGTGAACTTAAATACTTGCTGTATTCCAGGCTGTTTTCTTCACAGTATCTTCAAAGCCTCTGTTGCTTTAGATGCCCAGAAACACCTGCTGAAAACAAGCTGAGATAAGCTGAAAAAGCTTCGTCACTGAAATGAGAGGAGAGCTCTTATCCCAGCACCTCCCAGAGGGGGAATGAAGGCCCTGAGCAAAGGCTGGGGTTAATATACCCCTGATGGTGCCCGCCTCTCGTTCCCGTGGCACCCGGGAAAAGGGAGGGGGCGAATCCCACCGGGTATAAAAACCCTCAGAGCAGCTGCTGCTGTTTGGCTCCTCTGACTTGAAGTCAAGGGGAACAAAGGGCTTGTTATAGAAGAAAACTCTTCAGAAAAATAACAGCGCGTTCTTTTTTTGCAACAACTACTGAGAGTAAATGGGCAGAAAACTGGTAAGAAATAAAAGTTTCTGTTTAGGCAGCGTAACTAGATAAATTGGGTGATTTGCTGTTAACTTACATAATTATTCCTTAGTGGCTACTAAGTAGTACTTCATGTGTGACTATGCTGGGTAGAAAAGAATACTTATGATATGAATAGTCTAAGTCTCCTTGGGACCTCTAATTAGGCCTATCTACATTATAAGTAAAAATAAGAAAAATAAAAGCTTCCCAGGCAGTGTAAGGGTTAAGTGCATGCCAGGTGTCAGGCTCACCCTGCTCTGAGATACTTGGTCCTATGGCACAGAAAGAAGGGCCCTGAAATGTAGTTTTAAACCCTTAAAATGCTGAAAAAGGCAGAGCTTCCTTCCAGTGAACCCCTTAAACAGAGGAAATGGGGCAGTTACCTCTACTGAAACTAATACAACAGCAAATAAATAGTTTCTGCCCTTTAATTTATTCTCCTTAATACTGGGAAAAGAGGGATTTTCCTCACTTTATATCACTCCAGTGATGAAAAAAAGAGGGATTTTTCCCTCAGCTTAAACTGTTATGGAGAGATAGCTGGGCTTCTCCCTCAATTTAGGCCTCAGGACAACAAAAAGGGGCTGGCTACCCTTAATTCAAACCCATAAGAAACATTGTCAAGATTTTCCCCTTCTACTTAAACTGAAAAATAATAGAAAATGAGGACTCTCTGTCAATTAACACCCCGAACAGCATAGAAAAGGCAGGGATTCTTTCAACTGAGACCATTAAAATTGCAGGGGAAGCAGACTTCCTCCCAGTTTGAACACAATAAATAAAGGAAAAGGATGCTTTTTCCCTTTTTTCTAAACCCTTTTTCTCCTAATCACCCCTCTCCTTTCTGGGAGTGCTGTGGAGGGTCTGGGGGCCCTGGGGAGGGACTGGCACAGTAAAAGGGGAAAGTTGAAAGCCCTCTCCTGGAACCCCACGTGCTGCCTGGCCTGCTCAGATGCTGCCCCTTGGCAAAAGGGCTCTTCCCTTGGCATTTTCTCAAAGTGTTGCTCCGTGCCCGGGTGGCTCCGGCTGCTCCCTAGTCCGTGCTGGATGCTCCGACCGTAGTTCCTGGAGGGACCCTTGGGGTGCCCCTGTTAGCCCCTCTGGACTAGCGGCTCCCTGTGCGGGTGTGCCTGGGTAACCCTCTGAAAGCAGCTGGGCACACGGGGGGCTGCTAGACCTTGGAGTGGGCTTGAGGTGAAGAAAGGTCCTGTGAGGAGTTCCTTCCCCTGCACAGCCCTTCGTCTGCCCCTTAAACCATGGGCTGCCATACTTTCCTTTCCAAGGAAACTAACGGTCTTTCCTCTCTGTGTGCCCGTGGCCGAAACTGCGATTCGGCCTCCAAAACCGCAGGGAATGATTTCTCACGGACCACGGCTGCCGACGCCGAGAACTCTTGCCGCCCTTGGAGTGCCGCGTGCCTCCTGCGAACGGACGTTGACGCGCAGCGGGGGTGAGTTTGGCTTTACGGGGAAGAGGGCCGGCACAGGATTTCTCCGGGAGCAAAGCTGCCCCCGCCGAGAACTCGGGCTGCCCTGGCAGTGCCGAGCGCCTCCTGCGAACTGGCGTCGGGAGACGCGGGGGGTGAGTTTTTCTGTGCGGAAGTTCTCCCAGACCATAGCTGACAGCATCTAACCCTAACCGCAACAACTTAGCTGGGTCTAAAACTTACAACCTGCGCACTGGACGCGTGGGACCCGACCCGCTGTGCCACCGCTGGCCCCTTGCTCAAGCATTCCGCTGCGGTCCTAAAACTCTGCCTTTTCAGAGGGTGTTTCCTGTGACCCTGACCGTAATCTTCAAAATATGCTAAAGACTCATAAAATGGCTTTGAAAACGCCCCAACAATACCCTAAGTAGTCCCAGAAAAGTCCCTTCCAAAATCCCCTAAATACCTTTAGAAGTCCTGGAAAAAAAGCCTCACAAAGACATGCTCAGTCTCCGAGCTCTACCTCTCGCTGTCTAGCCCACAGATGTCATCCCTACCTTACTGCAGTGGGTCTGTTGTCCTCTGAGGGTTCTGTCATTGTGCTGCTGTGTGAGGGTTGCTGTCTGGTCCCGCTGTTAGGGTTGCTGCGTTGTGCTGCTGTTGGGGGAAAAGGCTGTTTTTAGGGGGGCTGCTTAGGCTGAGGTTAGGGCTGGGGTGAGGAGTGGTACGGCTGTACCGTGCACCCCTGATCTCCACTGGACTGTCCAGCCCTCAAGCCCTCTCCCTTTACCCCTCAACCGGTCCCTCTGCCCCCCAGCCCTCAGCTCCTGTGTGTCACCCTTGACCCCTCTCCTTTGCCCCTCAGCCCCCAGCTTCTCTGTGTCACCCTAGAGCTGCCCCTGCCACCCTCAGCATCTCAGTGTGTCGCCCGCTGTCCCCTCTCCCTGTTCCTCCCTCATCTCCCAGCCTCTGTCACTCTCAAGCCCCCACAGTGCCCCTCAAGCTGCCCCTCAGCCTCCATGTGTTGTGCCATGAAAAACCCTAAAAAAACCTAAAAATTCCCTGAAAACCCCCTAATCTTCAAAATGTCCTAAAAACCCCATGAAAACCTAAAAATAGCCTCAGAATGCTGTTAGAATACACTGGAAATACCCTACTTTTAAAAAAACCCTAAAAATCCCCAAAGAACCTTTAGAAATCCCTAAATATACCCTAAATAGTCCAAAAAGAGCTCTAAAAGTACCCCAAAAATCCTTAAAATGCCCTGATAAGACCCTAAAAAAGCCTAAAAATTCCCTCAAAAACCCTAAAAATACCCTAGCCCTAAAAAGTCCTCCACATACCCTCAATAGTCCTAAAAAACCCCCAAGAACACACAAATCCCCCCCCAAACAATTCTTAAAAGTACTGAGAAAGCCCTTAAAATACCCTAACAAAATCTTTTAAAAGCCCTGAAAAAGCCCTAAAAGTATCCTAAATGTTCCCAGAAATTTCCTGGAAAACTCCTCCAAAAAAGCCCTAAAATATCCTTTGAAAGCCGTGAGAAAAACCCTAAAAAAAACCCTAAAAAACTGCTCAGCCCCCAACTCCTACCTGTCACTCTCTAGACCACAAACATCATTGCTACCTTTTTATTAGGGTTGCTGCCTGCAGCTGCTGGGAGACTTCTGGGGCTGTCCCAGCATTGGGGTTATTGCCTTGTGCTGCTGTTGGGGAAAACTGGGGTCCTAGGGGTGCTCTTTAGGGTGACCTTGGGGTTGGGTTGAGGGCTGCTGCACCTGTACCCTAGCCCTACCTGATACCCTGTGTCCTTTGTACCCCTAACCCTCGGTGTGAGCTCTCCATCTGTCAAGCCTCCCCCTCCTTGCCCCTCAGCCCGCAATGTCTGCGTGCCACCCCGAGACCTCTGACATTGTCCCTTGGCCCCCTGGCCTCCACCGTGCACTCTCCACCTGGTTAGGGGTGGTTTTTAGGGTAAGGTTAGGGGTGGTGTGAGGGCTGGTTCACCTGTCACCCTCAAGCAGCCCCCACTTTGCCCCTCAAGGCATCTGCTCCCCCTCACCCTTTTCTTGTCACCCTCAAGTTCCCCACTCCCAGCATCTCTGTGCCACCCTGGAGCCCTCCAGTTGCTCCTAACGCCCCCTTCTGCCTCTCAGCTCCCCCATCCTCTGTGTCACTCTCCAGCCCCCTCCCCTCAGCCCGCAGCCCCTTGTGACACCCTGCAGCCCACAGACGTTGTCCCTGCCTGTCTCGCCTGGGTGTTGTCCTGCTGCGAGAGCTGCGCCGCTCTCCGAGGGTTCGGGCTCCCGCGTGCTGCTGGAGGGGACTCACGGGTGGGCGGTGGGTGAAGTAACGGATGGAGCGGGAGGTGTGGTGGGACGGGTTAAGGGCGGAGTGAGGGATGGAGCAAGGGTGGGCTGGAAAATAGAGTAGGGTTAGGGGCGGAGAAGGGGACGCAGCAGCAGGGGGCTGAGGTGGGGAGGTGAGTGTTAGGAGGAAGCGTAACTCCGTAACTCCGAGACCGAGTTTGCGGCCAACGAGAACTCTGAGTGACCTGGGAGTGCCGAACGTCTTCGGCAAACTGATGTAAGGAAACTGGGGTGATGAGTTTTGTTTCCCTTGGAAAAGGGATGGCATTTGTGTCCCTGGGTCTGCACCCTGCCCAGGACCTTTGATCTCGAGTGGGCTGCCGCCTCCTAAAATTCCAAACATCGCAGGTGAGACAGGGGGTTGGAAATTTTACTTGGGGTAGAAACCAATTTTGGATTTAGCTGAAGTCTGCTGGTGAAACTTGTGTAGTCTGTTAATTGGTGTGCTTGCAAAAAGGCCTGCAGAGAGAACAAAGGAAGTTCGAGGCTACTGCTGGAAAAAGAGAATCTGGGTTACAACCGAGTGCATGGCCTGTGAGTAAAAGTCTGAGGTTTTTCTGGCAGTGTCACTGAGTGCTGAGGAGTCCCCTGGTCGATAGGGCAACTCGGGAGGGTTTGCTTCGGGCTTTGCTCGTGAAAGGTGTGAGAAAAGCAAGCAGCTCTGAAGCGGATGAGCCCCCTCTTGCCTGTTGAAGTGTTGCATAAATCAAAGATAAACCTCAAGGTCCCTTCCCACCCAAGCCATTCCGTGATTCTTTGCCCTGGAGGCGAGGGTGCACCTGTCACCGCATTTCTCTTCACAGAGAAAAGCAAGGCACAATTCTTCCCAATAATATTTCTGGGATTCACATTCTCTGAACCTCAGAGGAAGGAAAAACAATTCTTATCTCATTTGCTGTGCCTGTGTTTGTGCCGAAGTAGAATGCAGCGTGGAGACTGTTTACCCAAAGTGATGGTGTTTTGTTTCCTTGGCCTGTCGGGGCCAAGTGTGTGTGTGTGTCGGGACTGTTGGGTGACGGTCACGAGTTGTGTGCGGGGTTGAGTACTTGGCAGATGGGGTTTAGATGTAATGTAATATAGTATAATAAAGCAATTAATTAGCCTTCTGATAAGGCAGAATGCAGATGGGAAATAGTTGCACATATGATATTAAAGGACACGTGAACCACCTTTCTGTGAGACAAAGACACAAGACTTGGCCCATCCCTAACTTAGGACACAGCTAAAAAATAATAGATAAAATAATTTTTAACCTATTTTTGAAGAACACTCTAAAACTAATGGCAGATGATATAGCTATTTTATCTGGCAAGTTTCCGTGCAAAATTTCCTGCTGATGCTGGCTCGGACGGATGGAGATTTGGGAGGAGGGGGAAGAACAAAGTGCCACGGGGCTTTATTGGATGAGCCTTGAAAGGTTTCTGCAAGCTTCTATTGTAAGGTTGATGAACCTTGTGTTTGTTAACTGCAGTTTTGCTCAGTGTTTTAACCCTGCTTTATCTCCTGTGGTCCAGATGACACATTCACACATCTTTAGAAAATTCAGTGGGATGCTCTTCAAACAACATGTGACTTTGCTCCACTGAGGGCAGAAACTTGATGGTTTTACCTCAATCTATGGTTTTTCAATATTGCTATAGAAAGTGCTTTTCTGTGAAATGTCTACTTTGGTTAGATGATGCAAATTTAGTGCTGGCTGCTAGTTCCATAAGATGAAGAGTAAGAATAACTCAGGAATGTTTCATCATTTGTCTCTGCGCTGGTCAGAAATGGTAATTTGAGCTCAAATCTACAGAAATTTAGCAAAAGAAGTTGGACACTCAGAGGATAAAAATAGAAAAAACTGCATTGGAAGGATTTTTCCAGCTAGTGAGTGAGTTTCTACCTGTAGGAGCATCGGGGGGGTAGCACGGTCGGGACGGACGGAGACGAGAATTCATATTGCTATAAGCTGGGTGATATGGGGTGACCTTTAAATGATGGCCGTCTTCTCCTAGGAAATGAAAGAAGGAACAGGTATCCATAGTTAATGAGCCTAGGATTTCTAGCTCTTGAAGGTCAGATTTATCAGCTTTAGAATTATCAATATAAGTTTGGTGTTTCTGGCTGGGAGTTGGAGATCCGTGATGATCATCATATGGCCAATATTTATCAGGAGTAACATTATGAAAACCCTTTGGAAAAGGTCCTCCAACTAGACAGGTTGAAAAAGGTTTGTCAGGGCTTGTGTCAGATAGACGGATGGTATCGGAGCCTGCAGACCTGGCTAAAGCAACCCAGACGTTCGTCTTTGGTTGATTGACATGTAAAGCTTCTGTTTGTGCTGCCTGTGCGACTGCTTGCGCTGTTTGAGCTGTAAGAGCCCTTTCAATTTTTTCTCCTAGAGTTTTTCCAAGTTCATTTGCCTGGATAATTGCCACTTGCTGTGGACTCCCAATTTTGTTACAGACATCCATCATTTCAGGCACTGTGGGTTTTTCTTTTCCTAGGGCCTTGATAACTCTTTTACATTCTGCATTGCCATTATTTTCAATAATGTCCCGTATCATTATTGGGCGAGCTATATCATCGCCGCATTGTCTTTCTGCTCCTTGCGTTACCCGGCCCACAAGTGTGGTAAATGGTTCAGACGAGTCTTGCCTAATCAGATTATAGGCTTTTTCAAAACGTTCTGCAGGCTGAATTTGCAAAAAGGCTCTGTGAGCCATCTTTTTAATGTCATCTAACACTGTTTTGGGTAAATTCACTCGATTATCATTCTGAGCATCAGGAGGGTCACCAGTCAGCTTAGACGTGACAAGGGTACGAAGGTCTGCATCGGTACTCTGTCTATAAGTGGCTAGTACCCCTGTGAGCAGTCTTTTCCATTTGAGTTCCCATAGCGTATATTGTGAGTCTGTGAGAATTATACTAGCAAGATTTTTACAGTCATTTGGTGTGAGTGTATGTCCTTCCAGGGTACTTTTCAGCAGTTGCTTAAAATATGGGGAGCAGATACCACGTCCCTTATTGCTTTTCGCAATTCTTTTATCTCATGAGGTGGGATAGCCACCCGTGTTCTAGGACTGGCGGCTTGCTGGCTGAATGGCACGGGCATAGCTAGAGGATTTAGACTTTCTTCTTCGCAAATCTGGCCTCTGACTTCATCCTAGTCTGTTAGTTGAAAATTATCAAAATATTTTTGTGGGTTTTCTAATTTGGGATTAATGCTGATGAATTTTCAGCGTTTAGTGTGTCTTTTTGGGTCAGAAATCTGTCCCAAACACTGGGGGGACTCTGGAGCTGTTTGGGAACAGTTCTTTTTCGAAATTCTTTTGTGCTGGATCAAAGGGTAGGCATTTGCAGGGTAAAGACCCTGGAAATAATTTGGCAGATCAGGAAGCTAAAGATGCAGCAGAAAATGGAGTTGAAGGAGTTAATATTAACTCCAAATGAGGAAAAATTGGAAATTCCAAACTTTAGGGAAGCAAAAAAAAAAAAGTGAATTAAAACAAGATAGGTGGCAAAAAAGATAAATGGGGGAAATAGAAACATCTTGATGGAAGACAGATAATAAAATGCTTACTAGGGAATAGCAGAGGACATGTATCAAAACGCCCAGTGGGATACTCAGGCTTTGTGTGATCATTTTTTTTAAGGAACTATGGATGCATTGCGATTTTTGGAGTAGAAAAACAAGTAACTGAAAGATGTATAATTTGCCAAAGGATAAATAAAAGGGTGGTGATAAAAACAACATGAGAAGGTCGTGAGTTAACTCGCCGACCATTTCAAAGTATCCAAGCAGAAGTTTGCTTTGGTAAGCTCTGGATTTATTTGTAAATACCGTTTAATCCAGGAAAAAAAGAGGATATACCACATGCTGGGCAGGAGGGAGATTGTAAGAAAATAACATTTTTAAAGGCAATAAAAGAAAAACGGTGAAAGTATAAGGCTGGGAACAAAATATTACCTCATCCATTCCCGTTTGTTCCCCGACTCGTTCGCGGCTGCCCCAGCCCCTGTGCCGGCTCCGGCACGGTCCGTCTGTCCCGGTCCATCTGTCCCGGTCTGCCTGTCCCGGTTCCGGCCGCCTAGCCCGCGGCCGCTCCGCTGGCCGTGCCGGCGGAAGGGGCGGGGGGTCCGTCCTGCCGTGTGCACCGTGCTTACCGCGCTGACCGCACCGAGGGGGGGTCCCGTCTGTGCCATCCCCGGCTGCCCTGACTCTGCTCCGCTCCCGCCGCTGCAGCCGGGGTCAGTCCCGGCTTTGTCTCTGCCGGATCAGCCGCCGTGAGCCACGTGGGGCCGATCCACGCTGCAGCTCGGTCTGCACCGGAACAGCCCCTGGGGCGGTCCCGGCTGCAGACCCCGCCTTTGGAGGACCGAGACCCTGAGCTGTGCCGATGCCCTCGGGCGATCCCGGCTGCAAACCCCGCCTTTGGAGGACCGAGACCCTGAGCTGTGCCGAGTTCCCCCGTCCCGCCCTGAGCTCCGTTCCCTTGGTAACCACAGCTACCGGCTGCTCAGCGGAACTCTCTAAAGGAATCACCTTATCGAAACACTAAAAGTTCAGGTAAAAGAAAGCCCTCTCCTGATTCTTCCTAAAAATACGGGAGAAAAGCTATAGAAGATAAAAATCCAAAAAGAATGGGATAAAGGGATTAGTCTATTTCCATTAAAAGAGGCTCCCATAGGAGGGGGCGGACCAGGGTTTGTAAATGCTCCTTTGACTTCGTCTGAGGTCAGAAATTTTAAGAAATAAATAAAAGGGATACTTGGAGGATCCCATAGGCATAGCTGAAGAATTAGACCAATTTTTAGGTCCAAACATTTATACTTCAGAAGAGATGTGGTCTGTAATGAAAATAATATTTTTCTCAGGAAGAAAGGCAATTAATCAGAGCAGCTGAAATAAAAGCTTAGAAAAAAAGATAATCTACGGAGACCCCCAGAGAAGAAAAAATGCCAACTGTACCTCCTGAGTGGGGTAAAAATAACGAGGAGGGGAGTAAACACATGAATAATTATTGTAATTACATACTCAAAGGAATAAATGCGACAGCATATCAAAGGCGAAATGCAAAAAAAAAAAAAGGTTTTGAAGGGACAGCTTTTCGAAGGGAAAGAAGAAACTGCAACTAAATAGATAAACAAACTTAAGATAAATAGGAAAATGGTACTAAGTAAGCAGAAGATCTGAAAATCTTTAAAGAGGTGGGCACAGAGGAGGAATAGGGAGGTCATAAGCTCTAAATTTCTGGGGGGGACAAATACCATCTGGAGCCTGTGATAACTTTAAAAGTGGGTCCCCAAGAAGAAGAATTGGAATTTGTAATAGACACAGGGGCAGAGAGAACCTGCCTGTTAAATATTCCAAAAAGTTATAGTGGGAACAAACATATAGTGAAAGTAACAGGGGCAAAGAGGGAAAGTTTTACATTTCTGCTCATTAAAGATGTAGTAATTGAGGGAAGAAACTAAAGTTTGGATGGGAGATGTCTTATTGGTCCCAGGGGCAGGTAGCAATTTATTGGGAAGAGTCTTACAAGTGCAATTAAGAATAGGAGTTTTATCAGAAAATGGGAAAATGACAGCTAGAGTTTTAAAATTATTTAAGAGAGGATGAAGAAAAAAAAAAAACAACAAAAAAGTTTGAAGTGGGGAAGGAAATAGGGGAAGATTAAATATCGACCCCATAAGGGTTACAATTGAGAGAGAAGATTGTCCCGTACGTGTACGTCAGTATCCTGGATCTTTAGAAGGACGGGAAGGTTTGAAGCCGGTAATAGAAGGACTAATAAAGAATGGGGCATAAGAACCTTGTATGTCTCCTCATAATATCCCTATTTGCCCAGTAAAGTCTGATGGGAGTTATAGACTAGTACAGGATTTAAGGGAGGTTAATAAAAGAACTCAGACTCACTACCCAGTGGTAAAATATCTTAGACACTTAATAAATAAAAGTAGCTAGAAAACCAACCATGAGAAAATTGCAAGAATTTTATTCATTCTCCCTCCCTCTTCAAAGAGAGAGATCAGAAAATTACCTAGATTATTGAAATATTACAGATTGAGGGGTACGCACAAGTAGCAAAATTCATGTATGAAAAAAATTGACAGAAGGAGATGATATAAAACAGACCAAAGAAGATATTGTTTAATTAAAAGAGTTAAGTTAAAACTAGCCTAAGTACCAGCTTTAAGCTTACCTTTGTTAGAAAAATCCTTTATCATTTATACATAAATACAGAAAATGGAGTAGCTCATAAAATTTTAATTCAAGAGTAAGGAAGAGTAAAAAAATGTCTAGTAGCTTATATATCAAAGATGTTAGACTCAGTAAGCCACAGCTAGCCAGTAGGTATTTAACAGCTACTGCAATCCTAGTAAAAGAAAGTTGTAAGCCTACTTTTGGAAGTAATTTAGTTAGGTTCACCTCGTACCATCTGAGGCGTGTTAAATTAAAAAAAAAAAAAAAAAAACAGGTAAGACGAGAAGAAAGAGAGAAGTTGAAGTAGGGAGGTGGTTAGCAAACTCTGAGATGTTAGAATGTGAAGTGATGACATCTTGGTGCTAGAAGAGAGCAGAAGTGTGAATGCGGGGTTTTTGCATGAAAGGCAGGGAAGTGTCTTAACACACGGTTGTTAGGAGGTTATTCAATGCTGAACTGAGGTCCAGAAAGGGTTTAGCAGAACGGGCTCTCCTTGAAGGGAAAAGAGGAGAAGTTGACTAGAGAAAGGAAAAGAATGTCAGGAGCACCTGGGGACACCAGGTTTGGGGTTATCAAGGTTGGGAGGTGTCTGCCCGCTCCCTACGAGCGGCGGGGTCTCGCAGGCTGCGGCAGGCACCGATCCATGGAGGTGACCCGGCGGCGGTGCTGGCAGCAGGGGACACACGGGTTTGCCGGGCAGGAGCGCGCTGGCTCCGTGGCGGAACTGCCGGGGGGGCTCCCAGGCTGCCGGGGTCCCGAGTCGAGGATGGCAGCGTCAGCCCCGGTAAGTGGGCCGAGAGAGAGAAGGAAAGAGAAAGAGAGAGAGAGGGCAAAAGGGACCCAAGGCTGCCCCCAGGGTCCCCATGCCCCTGGCTGCTCTCCCCTGCTCCGGCCCTGCAGCGAAGTGGCAGCATGGCATTGACAGCAAGGCCGTGAAAAGAGCGGGAGGGGGGCTAGCACTAAAAGATAAAATCAAAGCAGAGATTGCTGACTCTCCAAACCTCACAAAGTGGTTTGTTTTTCTTAAGTAAGAAGGTTTTTGGTCTTTTCTTTTGTGTGTTTTGATTGCTGTTAAAAAGAATTTTTTTGTTTTTTGTTTTTTTTTCCTGAAGAATGGGTTTGTAAGGCTAAAACAATTAAATGCTGCCCAAAAAGTTTTTGGTCTTTTCTTTTGTGTGTTTTGTTTGCTGTTAAAAAGAATTTTTTTGGTTTTTTTCCCAAAGAATGGGTTTGTAAGGCTAAAACAATTAAATGCTGCCCAAAAAGTAAAAAGCAATAGATGTGATACATCTCGTGTTAAAATTGGTCTAGCTTTTCTTATTTAACTAACTGTAACTCACAAAAAGAAGAATTTGCCTCTGCAGCTATTAGCACAGCTGGATAGAAGAAGAAGAGGCTGCTGTGGAAAAAGCTTTTAGCTAAACCCAGAAAGTTTGGAAGAAGAGTGAATGGTAAAACTTAATGCAGTATTATCTTTCTTTTATTACTATGCTATTAAGAAGTCCTATCCAGGTACTACCGAAGCAACAATCAGAATCACGGAAAGAGGGTGAATTCATGCCAGCAGAATCAAAGGACTATCACATTTAAACCGGGTGATACCAAACTGACTTTCCAATGGGGACTGAGTGGTAATAGTTTGGCAAAAGCCAAATGATCCAAAAAATGTACAAAGAATAACACTGAATTAAGAGTTAAGATGACGCTTATACCACTGGTTTCAAGCCCTGCCTGGTTTTATTCTGGTCATGCCTGAATAGAACATCTCCTTAGGGGAGGAATACTCCAGATAGAAGGATCAAGCCTGTTTTTGTGTTCTGACCTTAGCCTGAGAATTGTACAGGGGAGAAGGGGAATTACCATTTCCATCAGTAAACTTTATTTGATTCATTCCAATACTGGACATGCTAGCTGGGTTATAAGTAAATGCTTGAATTGTGAGAATAATTAGTATTGAAGTTCACAACATTTATGCTCTTATTGCAAAAAGTGTTAAAGTAATAACTTAGCTTTGTGGATGGGAATTATTAGTGCCTGGTGAATGAGAGATACCTGAAGAACGGTAAGAGACCACAGTTAAAGGGTGTCCAAACCAATTTGCCTGGAAATTAGTTAAGAGAAAGTGACAAGGAAATAGAGGGCAAGTGCAGATTGGCCTCTGTATTTCGCCACCGAGAAGATCAAATACACCTGCTGTGGGTTGCAACCTCACAGGCCTGGGAGGTGGGAGTATAAGGCATACTGGACCTCTGTTATTCCTGTTTCTGGCACTCATTTGTTCTCTTTTCCCTTTCGGGATACCAGCAAGATTGTGTCACAAATGCTGCAGAAGGCATCACGTGGAAAGAAACCAAAGTTCCTCTTTAATTACACACACCTATGTCAACAGCCACTGTTATAACCCATCCAAATTAAGAACCTGTAGGCAAAATGGAGTAAAGTATTGGATTACAAGAAACTTAGGAAAAAGTGGTAATACATTTGGAATTGAATGTCCAAAAGGAGAGAGATGGATTTGTTTTACATTTAATCTTGAAGATACAGTTCGAGATTTGGTAAAAAAACAAATAATAAAGGAAAAGGTAAAACCAGCACAGCAACTTAACTCTGTATTGACGCCAAATAATCTATTGAGTCATATTACAAGACTCCAAGGAGTTATAGAAATGATAGCAAATGGAGCTGCCCAGGCATTGGAGTTAATATCAAGTCAGCTAAGCCAAACAAAAACTGTAGGGTATCAGAATAGGTTGGCTTTACACTATTTATTGGCCAAAGAAGGGGGTGTTTTTTGGAAAGTTTAATATATCAAATTGTTGAAAATTGATGACCACAGAAAAGTCATTCTAGAAAAAGCCAAAGAAATCAAAGAAGAAAAAAATACATATGTATATAATAACCGAGGTACCGGTCCAAAAATTAGAAAACAATGTTAAAACCTAGCTGGTAGGGTAATGTATTAGAAGAAATTAAGATCTTTCATTTTATGTGTTGCAACTATTTTTATATTTCTTCCTTGTGTAATCCCCTCTTTTATTTTGTCCGCATAGTCCAGAAGGTGCAAGTAGATAAGAAATATTGCTCAAGCCAAAGGATTTACAAAGAATAAGAGTGGGGATTGTGAAAAATGTAGGTATTTTATGATTGGCTTTTTTGAAATATTAAAATGAATATTATATGTGTTGTGTTAGAAAGTAATGCTGTATTAATTCTCTTAAGTAGTGTGTTAAGTATAGGTTACAAAAACTGTTAAAATAGAAACGATGCTATGTAAGATACTTTTTTTAAAGAAAGGACTTGCAGCGAGATAGCGGCCACAGGGCACCTGGATCTTTCAGAGAAAAAGAATTTATTGCCCTCTTATCAGAAGAAACAAACTTGTTCCCGCCTCCAAAGCGCTGTTAGGATTAGAAGGAAGAAGTGGATGATGAGCAGACAGAATCCTGTGTTTGAATGGAATTTATGCACCATGTATGAAGTGTATGACTATGCAACAGGCTATTGCTTTTAAGGGTTAATCCTTTGTTAACGGGGGTCCTTTTTCAGGCTCGTGCTGCCCAGAAAAAGGTACCCGGACGTCCGTAACTCTTTGTTTTTGTTGTCTCATATTGTCCTAATTCAAATTGTCCAAATTATTATTACTCTAATTGTATGACTATTTTTATAACCATTTTATTACTATTAAACTTTCAAAAATTTTAAAAGCAAGTGATTGGCGTTTTTCACACCAGTCTGTTAGGTGAAAACTATCAAAAGATTTTTGTGAGTTTTCTAATTTTGGCATTAATGCTGGCAAATTATCAGGGTTTACTGTCTCATTTTGGGTCGAGAAATCTGTCCCAAACACTGAAGGGACTCTGGAGCTATTTGGGAACAGTTCTTTTTCGAAATTCTTTTGTATTGGGATCAAAGGGCTGGCATTTGCAGGGGCAAAATAATTCTCTGTCCTGTATTTATTAAAGCAGCTGTCATATTCCAACCTCCTCCTCCTCCTCCTCCTCGCACGGTTTGTGTGCATGGATGTGGCTGTGCAGACGAATCATGACACAAAGTAGTCCCACTGGGTGCTAGGAGTGTGGAAGGCGAAAACGCGGAGGCACATCAGGTATCGGTTGTGCACTGTTACGCGCTGCGCTGCGGAGGGATCTCTCGGTGCCTGGCAGAAGGAGAGACGCGGAAGGATATATGCAAGGCGCTGCAGTTTTCGCCTGCTGTGGTGCCGTGTACAGATGCAGTGGTGGCAGAAGTGGCGTGACAGGGCACATGGATGCCGGCTGTGGCCGGACAGCGGCACGCAGCGGCTCGGAACTGGGACCGGGCTGTACCAAACCTGCGGCAAACGCAGCGGGGGGTGGCGGCGGGGCTGTGGAGATAGAACTGCGCATGCGTGCGGCTGATCCCGGAAGCAGCGCTGTGATTCCATGAGTCGGCGCGGAGTGATATCGCTGGTGCTGGGGTTGTAGCAACTGCGCATGCGTGGGTTCCGTCACTAGGGCAGCGCGGGCGGTCATCATGGCAGCAGGCGGGCCGGGGCGTGCGGGAGGAGGTGGAGCTGTGGGAACGGGAACCGGGCTGCGGCTGCGGCCGTGGAAGGAAACGCCGGGACGCCCGTGGTTGCAGGAGGCGGCGGAGCCACGCCATCCAGCAGCTCTGAAGCGGGAGGGTGCGGTGGGGAAGGTGCGGCTCAGCCCGCCATGCAGCGGCGGCGGCAGGGGAGGGGAAGCGACCACGGGCAGCTCTGATGGGAGGCTGGGCTGGAGCGCCGCGGCGCCGGCACGGGGTGCCTTGGGCGGCTGGGGCGCCCCGTAAGACAGTCATTAAAACACCCTAAAAATTATTGAAAAAGCCCTGAAAAAGCCCTAAAGGTATCCTAAACATTTCCAGAGAATTCCTAAAAAACTCCTGCAAAAAAAACCCTAAAATATCCCTAAAAATCCCTGAAAAATCACCTGAAAGACCCTAAAAAACTGTTGAACCCCTACCTGTAACACTGTGGCCTCCAAACATCATCTCTACCTATTAATCGGGGTAACTGCAAGACCCTCAAACACCACCACAATCACCAGCTTGAGTTGGTCTGGGCAGCACCAAATAAAATAAAATTAAAAGCTTTAAAAATAGAAAAATTAAAAATAAAAATTAAATAAAAAATAAAATAAAATAAAATAAATAAATGCTTTAAAAATGGGAAAATAAAAAAAAATTAAAAAAATAAAAAGCTTTAAAAACAGAAAAATTAAAACTAAAAATTAAAAAAAAATTAAAAAATAAAAGAAATGCTTAGAAATAGAAAAATTAAAACTAAAAATGAAAAAAAAAGAAATTAAAAAAATAAAAGAAATGCTTTAAAAATAAAAAAATCAAAACTAAAAAATTAAATAAAAAATAAAATTAAAAAAATAAAAGAAATGCTTTAAAAATAAATCAAAACTAAAAATAAATAAAAAATAGAATTAAAAAATAAAATTAAATAAAATAAATGTTTAAAAATAAAAAAATTAAAACTAAAAATTAAATAAAAAATAAAAAAAGGTTTAAAAATAGAAAGATCAAAAATAAAAATTAAATAAAAAATAAAAAATAAAAAATGTTTTAAAAATAAAAAAATCAAAACTAAAAATTAAATAAAAAGGAAAATGAAAAAAATAAAATAAATGCTTTAAAAATAGAAAAAGCAAAAAATAAAAATGAAATTAAAAATAAAATTAAAAAATAAAAAAAAGCTTTAAAAATAGAAAAATTTTAAAATATTAAATAAAAAATAAATTTAAAAAAATAGTTCAAAAATAAAAAATTAAAACTAAAAATGAAATAAAAAATAAAATTAAAAAATAAAATAAATGTTTAAAAATAAAAAAAATTAAAACTGAAAATTAAAAAAAATTGAAAAAGCTTTAAAAATAGAAAGATCAAAAATAAAAATTAAATTTAAAAAAAATTTAAAAATGCATTAAAAATAAAAAAATCAAAACTAAAAATTAAATTAAAAATAAAAGTAAAAAAAAATAAAATGCTTTAAAAATAGAAAATGCAAAACATAAAAATGAAATAAAATATAATATTTGAAAAATAAAATAAATAGTTCAAAAATAAAAAATTAAAGCTAAAAATGAAATAAAAAATTAAATAAAAAATATTAAAAAGCTTTAAAAATAGAAAGATCAAAAATAAAAATTAAATAAAAAATTAAAAAAGCTTTAAAAATAAAAAAATAAAAACTAAAAATAAATAAATAATAAATTTTTTTTAAAAGCATTACAATAGAAAAAGCAAAAAATAAAAATGAAATAAAAAATAAAATTTTAAAAAAATTGATTTAAAAATAAAAAAATTAAAACAAAAAATTAAAAAAAATAAAATTAAAAAATAAAAAAAGCTTTAAAAATAGAAAAAGCAAAAAATAAAAATGAAATAAAAAAAAATTAAAAAAATAAATGCTTTAAAAATAAAAAATAAAACAAAAAATTAAATAAAAAATAAAATTAAAAAATAAAATAAAAAGCTTTAAAAATAGAAAAATCAAAAATAAAAATTGAATAAAAAATAATAAAAAAAAGCTTTAAAAATCAAAAAATCAAAAGTAAAAATTAAGAAAAAAATAAAAATAAAAAAATTTTAAATATGTTTTCGAAATATAAAAATTAAAACTAAAAATTAAATAAAAAGGAAAATTTAAAAATAAAATAAATGCTTTAAAATAGAACTATTAAAACTAAAAAAAGATTAAAAAAGCTTTAAAAATCGGAAAATTAAAAAAATATTAAATAAAAATTAAATTTAAAAAATAGAATTATTTAAAAATAACTAAAAAACAAAATAAAATCCGTAATGTGCTGTAAAGTACTGTAAAAGTTCCATAAAAAAGGTAGTGTCGTAAAGTTTTACGACAGTCGCGCTTTACGGCGCCTTTTACGACAGTCGCGCTTTACGGCACCTTTTACGACAGCTTTACGACAGTCGCGCTTTACGGCACCTTTTACGACAGTCTCGCGTTACGGCACCTTTTACGACAGTCGCGCTTTACGGCACCTTTTACGACAGTCGCGCTTTACGGCACCTTTCACGACAGTTTTACGACAGTCGCGCTTTACGGCACCTTTTACTACAGTCGCGCTTTACGACACCTTTTACGACAGTCGCGCTTTACGGCACCTTTTACGACAGTTTTACGACAGTTGCGCTTTACGATACCTTTTACGACAGTTTTACGACAGTCGCGCTTTACGGCACCTTTTACGACAGTGGCGCTTTACGGCAGTTTTACGACATTTTATGGAAATTTTACGGCACTTTACAGCACTTTAGAGTTTTTATTTTTTCATGTATTTTTAATAAATTTTATTTTATTAATTTTGGTTTTTTTTAAATTTTTCTATTTTTAAAACTTTTATTTTATTTTGTTTATTTTTTTATTTGTTTTTATTTTTAATTTTCCTATTTTTAAAGCTTTTTATTTTATTTTTAAAATATTTTTAAATTTAAGTTTTAAATTTAATTTTTCTTTTTTTAAAGCATTTATTTTTTTAATTTTGTTTTTAATTTTTTTTTTCTATTTTTAAGGCTTTGTATTTTTTTAATTTTTTTTTTAATTTTTAAACCTTTTTATTTTTTAATTTTTTTAAATAATTTTTTTATTTTTAAAGCATTTATTTTATTATTTAAATATTTATATTTATTTTTAAATTTTCTATTATTAAAGGTTTTTTTTTTTTAATTTTATTTTTAATTTTTTAAATTTTTTTCTTTTTAAACTAGTTTTTAAATTTTTTTTATTTTTATTTTTAATTTTTCTATTTTTAAAGCTTTTTATTTCTTTAATTTTTATTTATTTTTATATTTCATTTTTTTATTTTTAAAGTATTTATTATATTTTTTAATTTTGTTTTTTATTGATTGTTTATTTTTCTATTTTAAAAGCATTTTTTTTATTTGTAAATTTTTTTTTTAATTTTTAATTTTTGTATTTTTAAAGCCTTTTTGAAATTTTTTAAATTCGTTTTTTTTTTAATTTTTCTATTTTAAAAGCTTTTTATTTTATTAATTTTTTATTTAATTTTTATATTTAATTTTATTATTTTTAAAGCATTTATTATATTTTTTAATTTTATTTTTTATTGAATGTTTATTTTTAATTTTTCTATTTTTAAAGCTTTTTATTTTTTTAATTTTATTTTTAATTTTTTTATTTTTAAGTTTTCTATTTTTAAAGCATTTATTTTTTTAATTTTGTTTTTTATTTTTCTATTATTAATTTTTGTATTATTAAAGCATTTATTTTTTAATTTTGGGTTTTTTTCTAATTTTTATATTTATTTTTTCTATTTTTAAAGGATTTATTTTTTGTTTTTTATTTAATTTTTATTTTTTAAATTTTCTATTTTCAAAGTTTTTGAATTTTTAAATTTTATTTTTTATTTATTTTTATTCTTAATTTTTTATTTTTAAAGCATTTATTTTTTTAATTTTATTTTTTATTTAATTTTTATTTTTAATTTTTCTATTTTCAAAGCTTTTTTATTGTTTAATTTTATTTTTTATTTAATTTTTATTTTTAATTTTATATTTTGAAACCTTTTTTTAATTTTTAATTTAATTTTTTATTTCTATTTTTAATTTTTCTTTTTTTAAACCTTTTAATTTTATTAATTTTTAATTTAATTTTTATATTTAATTTTTCTATTTTTAAAGCATTTATTATATTTTTTAAATTTTGTTTTGTATTAAATTTTTATTTTTAATTTTTCTATTTTTAAAGCATTTATTTTATTTATTTAATTTTATTTTCATTTAATTGTTATTTTTAATTTTTCTATTTTTAAAGCATTTTTTAAATTTTATTTTTTATTTAATTTTTATTTTTAATTTTTCTCTTTTTAAAGCATTTTATTTTTTAATTTTCTTTTTATTTTTTAGTTCTCATTTTTCTATTTTTAAAGCATTTATTTTTTTAATTTTGTTTTTTATTTAATTTTTTTTTTAATTTTTCTATTTTTAAAGCTATTTATTTTATTTTATTTGGTGCTGCCCAGACCAATTTAAGCTGGTGATTGTGCTGGTGTTTGAGGGTCTTGCATTACGGCACTACATTTTATGGAACTTGTACAGCACTTTACAGCACTTTACAGTTTGGTTCTTTTATTATTTATTTTTAATTAATTTTGTTATTTTATTTATTTTTATTTTTAATTTTTCTATTTTTAAAGCATTTTATTACATTTTATTTGGTGCTGCCCAAACCTGCTGTAGTGCATTTTTATACTTTGTAATACTTTGAAGTAATTTTTCCCAAATGGTTTATCCCAAACTGTACCCCCCTCCCTTTACCTGTGTTATCCCTCTCCCGGGATGAGATCATCCCCAAACCCCCACCCTGGCTCTCTGTCAATCACTCAGCCTCCCATCCCCCCCATGCAGAAGTTTCAGTCCAAGTCCTCGAGTGATTAGCCAGAGGCTAGGGGTCAGCCCCCCAAGCCTTGCCCCATACGCTGTCCTATATGTCTATCCCCCAGCATCCATCCCTTAGGGTCACTTAATGGTTGGTAGGATGTTATCTACTTTCGGTTTCCACCTCCCTTTAAATGTAACCTTGGCACATCTCCCGGGGCTCTTGGCAGGAGCCCCATGAGGTGCAGGAGCTCCTTTGGGATCCTAATAAAACCTTGGATTAACCCCTGCTAAGAGTCGGCCCTTTATCTTCTACCGCTGTCTCTGGTGTCTCTTCTGCTGCAAAGGCGACCAGCCCAGGTGCCCTCAGTACCCTCGGGGCACAGAGAGTGTCTCCCCCCAGCCCAGGTGCCCTCAGCACCCTTGGCGCACAGACAGTGTCTCCCCGCTGTTGGCCGTGTCGGGGCTGCCCCCCCGGTGTCTGCTGACTCAGGACCGACCGAGGGTTACTGAGAGGCTTGCACAAACCCGCTTGGCCGCTGATTGTGGTGGTGTTTGAGGGTCCTCCAGGACAAGGGAGGAGATGAGAATCTTGACTCCCCCTTTCAGAAGGCTGAAATATTATTTTATGATCTCTATTAGATTTAAAGAAAATGAGATATTAGAACTACACTAAAAGAGCAAGGAGACATCAAAAAGCTGGAAAGGAATGAATAATAAAAACCTGGGACTGATCACAGCCCCGACACCGCTGGACCATGATTGGTCATCAAGGAGAAACAATGCACAGGAGACCAACCCAAGATGCCCCTGTTGCTAAACCATCTCCAGCCCACACTCCACAGCCACCAGATTGTTATTGGTTCCATTTCTGTTCTGAGGCTTCTCAGGAGAAAAAACCCAGCAAAAGGATTTTCATCAAACACGTCAGTGCCAGGTGATGGCACAGGCAGCATCGGCTGGCAGAGGTCACTGTGTCATCCCTGCCAGCCCAGGTGTCACAGCAAGGAGGAGAGAGTTCACCCTGTGCTCACCCTGCAATACAGAGCAATACAACACAACACACACATTAACACAAGATGATAACCTTTTTCTATTTTCATTACTTGTGGATTTATTGTTACAGGACACCCAAAACAACAAAAGCACACAAAAAACAGCACTCATCTACCATTAACACCCCCTTCAAATGACACACAAACTCACCATCCCTCTGATCACAACTGCTAAATTACACCCCAGCAATCATTGCTCCTCGGGAACATGGTTCCCTAGAGCCTCCAAAAATTCCTCCTGCCTGAAGAAATACCCGGTCCCTGGAGGGTCTCTGCCCAAACTTTGGCGATGAACGTCGCCTCGCAGACCGACCGGGACCCGGGAAAAAAAACCCAGCCGGGGGGAAAAAAAAAAGAAAAAAAAACAGCCGGGGGGTGGGGGGGCTAAACCCGGCTGGGGATTTTTTACTCTAAATTTACAAATGAGTTGAAAAACCTGAAAAGCAAGTCACACACACAAGGTTAAATCCAGTCACAGCATGCGCTCACACACGCAGAGATGAGCAGATGCCGACAGACAGACACGTGCTCTCACACACGCTCACACACTCCTCCCATTTAAACGTTCCCTGTGGCTCTTACTCGAGACGCTGAAGAACGCGCTTCCACGCTTCTTCTGGCTGCCGCTCCTCAACGTCAAATGGTAGATTCTGGGGAAATCAGTAGCCTCAGGGACCTGTGAGACGACAGGAAGCGGTCGATGAGTGGCTGACAGCTAGGACTTGTCCCCGCTCGGACCGATAAATTTTCTACCCTAAACCCCACTAAAGACAGATGAACAGTAAAGTTTTTATAACTGTTCTACCTAACTGTGACTATGTGCCAGGGCAGGGCAGCTCCGACCATAAGCGGTACAACATGAGTACACACAATAAAAGCAGACACATACAGTGCAAGTGTGCATGGAGTGTAAGTCCATACAATATAAGCCAGCATAGGTACACACAATGTAAGTACATACAGTGTAAGCCAACACAGGTACACACAATGTAAGTACATACAGTATAAGTACATACAGTATAAACCAGCATAGGTACAAACAATATAAGTACATACAGTATAAGCCAGGACTTGAGATAGCTCTCTGGAAGATTAATTCTTGAGCCCTGTACCCTTTGAGAAGATGGAACCTACAGAACTACTGCAGTCACGTGAGGAGGGTGTAAGACGCTCCCTCGGGAAGTCCAAGAGAATGGCGTGGAAAAAAAGGCACTACCAAAGCTGGTAGTGAAAAGGAAGATGGATGAGAACATCTTGTCCCTTTGAGACATTCCTGTCTCAGAGTAAAAATGTAAAGATGCCGGAATAAGGGATATCCGGAAAGAAACGTGAGTAGAATATGGCCTACGTGGCACGGAATAGTGCCGATAAAGCATCGAGATGTAACAAGGGCCTGTGACACGTAGGACGATGGACACGGACTACATAACACAGACACGGACGACATGACATGGACACGGACGACATAACACAGAGACAAGTGACAACTGCCTGGCACTGTCCCCGTAGGGACCCGAGATTCCTAGTGCAAGGTGAGCCAGAGGCTGATGATGCCAAAGGAAAGGAAGCCCTATGACGATGGCATGTGATGATGAAATGTAACTCGTTAAAAGAAGTTAGTGCCAAAGTACTTAAGAGGATGCTCGAGAGGCTCGGTGAGCCTAGAGAAGGAAGCCGACTGCCGGATGACCGTGGCCATAGCACCGGACGTGAAGGCGAGCTCCTCAGGGGAAAGATCCGTGACGACGTCGAGTCGAGGGAGGCGGACGATGCAAAGTACACGAAAATGTGAAGATGGGTCGGAACTGCCCTGCCCGGCAAAGGCTCTGGCGAGGCTGAGGGGAAACCCTCTCCCTTTACTGCCAGAGAGCCCACGCCCCTACAGACCTGTCCCCTAAGCTGACATCTGATTGCCTCCTGTGAGAGTAAAGGCTTTTCCCCTTCTCCCAGCCACTGGCCCCGACACTTAGCTTTTGGAAGGGGAGCGGACAAAATCCATCCTCGGTCGCACATGGACGTGGAGATGCTCTCCGTGTGTGCTTCGGTGCTGCCGTTTCCAAGCTTGGGCTACGAGCCTCCTCAGGGTACCTAAGACAAAACAGAAAACCTGACTATTGCCCTCAAAAACAGTAATCCCCGGGACTCCTCTGCACCACTGCCCCGGCTCACCTCAAATCTTGATTTGGCTCCGGAGGGTGCCCGGAAGATACCTGCAAAGAGAAAAGGGACACGCTTAGCACGCTGCTGTGTAACGCTCACCTATGGGTCACAGCCTGCCTAAACTCCGACTCACCTGCCCTCCTCTGTTCCTTGGCGTGCCTAGGGCAGCGACGGCACCTGCAATGAAACAAAGCAGAAAAGCATGCTGAGATACTGTGAAAACACAACCTCCCTAATCTGACAAGGATGCCACACCGATACCTTAAGCTCTCACCCACCTGGCATAGGTATGCTTGGCCAGGAGAGATGGCAAGTGGACCACCTAAAATAAAAACAAGAGGAGATGCTTAGAGCTGAACCAAAACTGAGACATCAGCAATAACAACTGCTTCTGTATGCTATTCAATGCTCACCTCGCCCACTCGGCCTTGACTGGTCCTCTCGGCCTTGACCTCCTAAAAAGAGAGACAAAGAACAATGCTGTAACAGCCACCATTTATGCTTCCTCTGCAGAAACAAACAGTGACTGACCTGCTCGGGGCAATCCCCGCACCGGGGATGGGGGCTCTGCCCTGGATTTTATCCTTCTGCATCTGAAAGAAAGTTAGGACAAGAGTCAAACAGTTGCAGGATAACTTAAGAGCTCCAGATATCTTGTGTCCATCTACAAATCCCACCTAGAGTCCAACTACACCCCACATTACAAATTTCAAGTCCCCAGGGTGACCCTTGACACTCCCCCTGCAGAAACAAATGGTGACTGACCTGCTTGTGGGAACCCCCTCACCCAGGATGGGGGGCCCTGCCATGGATGCAATGCATCTGCACCTGAAAGAAAGTCAGAACATATGTCAAACACCTGCACGATAACTCAAAAGCTGCAAACACCTTAGGTCAATCTAGGAATGGCATCTAGAGTCCAAGTACAGCCCACATTACAAATTTCAACTCCCCAGGACTCCTCCTATTGCACCAGGCTATGCGGCAGGGCAGAGCAGCTCCGGCACAAATGTGTGCACACACCCGTGACGCAGGACAGGACGTGACAGACAACGAGGACACAACACGGACAGAAATCTCTGGGCAAGAAGGATGACTGCAAGGAGCACGAGGACAGAAAATTAGATGACTGAGGTAAGACCGATGGTGAGCTGATGAGGCTCAGAGAAACCTGGAGGAAGAAGATGCTAACCGAATGATTTATTCCAAGAACTGCAAAGATGGATGCCCGAGAATCCTACGGCCAGAAGCCTCTACCTGCCCTCACGTTCTTTCAAGTCCTAGTCTGCCATAATGGATCCTGGCGGGGCAGAGCTGTCCACACAGCTCAGAACAAGACCTGAAAAGACATCTGACCGGATGCTTCTAAAGAGACAAGAGAGTCTGATGCCTGTCTGAGCTCCTGAGGCGAACGTTCTATGGCCTGGGTGCCAGGCTGAGGAATGCAGAGATCGCAGATGCTAACAATGATGGCAGGGTTTCTGACAGGCCCCTCCAAGGCCTAAGGTAAAGGACATGACATATCCAAACACACATGACACACAAAAGACAAGTGACACGATACACACCGGGACTGCTCTGCCCTGCGTACCTCAGCACTGTGATCCAAAGCCAGGCTTTGCTTTTATGGGGCCTAAGGGGCCGCTCCATGGACACCCCCATCTCCAAAGGAGACTCAAAAATCCCTCCCGGTGGGTCCCTACCCTGCACCCCGCTTGCATCCCCTCTGTGGGTTGTAGCCCTCTACTTATCTCTCGGACATCTGGGGATGCAGGTCCCTGTCAGGTGCAAAATAAGGCAGCCTCAACATCTGGGAAGTTCCTGCTGGCACTGTTGTTCAACAACTTCCTGTTGTTTCTTAGTCAGCTACATGAAAGAAATGCAAATATCAATGCATGATCTCTGCAGCACACTGGCCAAAACCCAACAATTCTGCCACTCACCGTTCTCCTAAGAATGCCCGGCTCCTGGGGCCGCACCCTTCAGCCGCGCTCCGAGGCTGATGCCATTGTCATGGGGTAAGCCTGGGTTAAAGGAAGACGAGGTCATGTGGCATGGCTGCAACCTGAGGGGACCCTCGCTCCTCCTCCCTACTTCCCCAACTCACCACAACTCCTTGGCAGCTGCTGAAGGCCACCTGGATGGCACGTTGAAATAGAAGAGTTCAGGCTTTCATCACCAGGTCCTGTAACGCGTCCACGGGGCTCACACGTGCAGGGAACCCGGTGCATCGGCCGGCTGGTGACGGGGGCTTGGCAGGCTCCGAGTGGATTGCCTAAAGCACAAAAAAGAGAATGGAAGCTTAGAGCTGCACCAGAAACTGAGACCTGAGCAATAACAGCTACTTCTCTCCACTGCTCACCTTGACTGCTGGTATCCAGATTTACTTCCTAAAAAGAAAGACAAAGAACAGGGCTGTAACAGAGTCACCACATACACTTCTGCTGCAGAGACAAATGGTGCCTCACCTGCTCAGGGGAAACCACTCACCCGGGATGGGGCCCTCTGCCACACATTTAATCCATCTGAACCTGAAAAAAAAGTCAGGACAAGAGTCAAACTGTTGCAGGATACCTTAAGAGCTCCAGATATCTTGTGTCCATCTACAAATCCCACCTAGAGTCCAACTACACCCCACATTACAAACTTCAAGTCCCCGGGACTTCTCCTATTGCACCGGGCTATGCGGCAGGGCAGAGCAGCCCCGGCACAAATGTGTGCCACACCCGTGACACGGGACAGGACGTGACAGACAACGGGGACACGACACGGACAGAAATCTCCTGGCAAGGAAAACGGCTGCGAGGACTGAGAGAATGCAAAAGGAGATGACTGAGGTAAGACCGATGGTGAGCTGATGAGGCTCAGAGAAACCTGGAGGAAGAAGATGCTAACCGAATGATTTATTCCAAGAACTGCAAAGATGGATGCCCGAGAATCCTACGGCCAGAAGCCTCTACCTGCCCTCACCTTCACACAAGTCCTAGTCCGCCATAATGGATCCTGGCGGGGCAGAGCTGTCCACACAGCTCAGAACAAGACCTGAAAAGACATCTGACCGGATGCTTCTAAAGAGACAAGAGAGTCTGATGCCTGTCTGAGCTCCTGAGGCAAAAGTTCTATGGCCTGGGTGCCAGGCCGAGGAAGGCAGAGAGCGCAGATGCTAACAATGATGCCAGGGTTTCTGACAGGCCCCTCCAAGGCCTAAGATAAAAGACATGACACATCCAAACACACATGACACACAAAAGACAAGCGACACGATACACACCGGGACTGCTCTGCCCTGCGCGCCTCAGCACTGTGATCACAAGTCAGGCTTCGCTTTTATGGGGCCTAAGGGGCCGCTTCATGGACACCCCCCCATCTCCAAAGTGGACTCAAAAATCCCTCCCGGTGGGTCCCTACCCTGCACCCCGCTTTCATCCCCTCTGTGGGTTGTAGCCCTCTACTTATCTCTCAGACAGCTGGGGATGCAGGTCCGCGTCAGGTGCAACAGAAGGCGGCCTCGACATCTGGGAAGTTCCTGCTGGCTCTGTTGTTCAACAGCTTCCTGTTGTTTCTTAGTCAGCTACGTGAAAGAAATCCAAATATCAGTGCATGATCTCTGCAGCACACTGGCCAAAACCCAACAATTCTGCCACTCACCGTTCTCCTAAGAATGCCCGGCTCCTGGGGCCGCACCCTTCGGCCGCGCTCCGAGGCTGATGAAAACACAGGAACGGATGCTTAGAGTTGCACCGGAAAGTGAGACTGGAGCAATAACAACTGCTTCTGGACGCTACTCAATGCTCACCTTGCCCACCTCACCTTGATTGCTGATATCCAGCTTTACCTCCTAAAAAGAAAAAGAACAGAGCTGTAACAAAGTCACACTTTACACTCTCCCTGCAGAGACAAACGGTGACTGACCTGCTCGGGGGAACCTCCTCACTCGGGATGGGTGGATGGATTTTGCCCTGGATTTTATCCTTCTGCGTCTGAAAGAAAGCGAGGACAAAAGTCAAAGGCCTGCGGGATGACTTCACAGCTCCAAACATCTTGTGTCTATTTAGGAATATCATCTAGAGTCTGGCAACGCCCCACAAACTGCAAGTCCCTGGGACTTGTCCTTTTGCAGCAGGCTATGCGGCAGGGCAGAGCGGCTCCGGCACAAATATGTGCGGACACCCGTGACACAGAACGTGACAAACAGGGGGACAACAAACACAACACATTATGCTTGTGGTGAGGGTCTCGAGGGGAAAAGGCAAAAGGGACCCCAAAGACACACTAGGTAACACAGTACACTGGACAACACGACGTGGACCGGAACTGCTCTGCGCTGCCCGCCTGAAAGCTGCCATCAAAATCAGAGCTTCTCCCTTTAGCTGTCCTAAGAGGCCCCTTGGAGGAGATGGCTTTTCCCTCTGCTAATCTTTAAATCTGTCCCAGGAACTCCCAACCCGCTGCTCTCCCATTGTCCCATCTCCAGGCCGTGGCCCAGACTTATCTTTTGGATGATCGGTGACGTGGATCCACGTTGCGCCTGAAATGAGTCTGCCTCGGAGGGCCCCGTGATCGCCTGTTAGCCTCTCGGTCAGCTACAATAAAGAAAAAAAAACCAAAGTATGAGTACAGAGTTATGTGGGCCAAATCCCAGCGAGTCAGCTACTTGCCCTCTCCTGAGTGTGCCTGGCTCCTTCAGGCTCCAGCTTCAGCCTGATTCCAAGGCTGTGGCCATTATTATCAGTGGCACCTGGGTTAGAGAAAAGCAAAGTTAAATGGCATTCCTGTGAGTGCAGTGGATGACCTTGTGTGCTCTAAGATGTGTGAATGCCTCTGCTCGGCTTCTAAAAGGCCTGGGGTGGGGGCTCAAATAAACACCCTTTCTCACCCTGCTGCCTTCAAAATCACCCCCCCAACAATACCTCCTAACCGGATACCTGCTCACCCTCCCTCTCCTAGTCACAATCCTCAACTCACCTGAAGCCTCAATCTCAAACATCATCTTGGACACTGGGCAGATCCCTCTTGTGACATGATGAAACTGCTGAAAAAAGTGTTGTAGCTGACACAACCTGGAGCCTCTGGAAGCTGCACTCCTCCTAAAAAAAATACAAAGCAAAATAAGAACAAAACCAGAAATTACAAATGCACTTTACCACCCCTAAACACAAAACCCAAAATTGTGAACTTAAATACTTGCTGTATTCCAGGCTGTTTTCTTCACAGTATCTTCAAAGCCTCTGTTGCTTTAGATGCCCAGAAACACCAGCTGAAAACAAGCTGAGATAAGCTGAAAGAGCCTCTTACTTGAAATGAGAGAAGAGCTCTTATCCCAGCACCTCCCAGAGGGGGAATGAAAGCCCTGAGCAAAGGCTGGGGTTAATATACCCCTGATGGTGCCCGCCTCTCGTTCCCATGGCACCCGGGAAAAGGGAGGGGGTGAATCCCACCGGGTATAAAAGCTTTCAGAACAGCTGAGGCTGTTTCGCTCCTCTGACTCAAATTCAAGGGAAGCAAAGGGCTTGTTATAGAAGACAATTCTTCAGAAAAATAACAGCACTTTCTTTTTTGCAGCAACTACTTGGAGTAAGAGGGCAGAAAACTGGTAAGAAATAAAATTTTCTGTTTAGGCAGCATAACTAGATAAACTGGCTAATTTGCTGTTAACTTGCATAATTATTCCTTAGTGGCTACTAAGTAGTACTTCACGTGTGACTAAGTCCAGTGGTGGAGAATGCTTATGATGTGAATTGTCTAAGTCTCCTTGGGACCTCTAATTAGGCCTATCTACCTTATAAGTAAAAATAAGAAAAATAAAAGCTTCCCAGGCAGTGTAAGGGTTAAGTGCATGCCTGGCTTACCCTGCTCTGAGATACTTGGTCCTATGGCACAGAAAGAAGGGCCTTGAAATGTATTTTTAAACTCTTAAAATGCTGAAAAAAGCAGAGCTTCCTTCCAGTGAATCCCTTAAACAGAGGAAATGGGGCAGCTACCTCTACTGAAACTAATACAATAGCAAATAAATAGCTTCTGCCCTTTAATTTATTCTCCTTAAGTACTGGGAAAAGAGCAGTTTTCCTCACTTTAAATCTCTCCGGTGATGGAAAAAGAGGGATTCAAATTCTTAAGATGGAGGGTACAGCTGGGCTTCTCCCTCAATTTAGGCCTCAGGACAACAAAACGGGGGCAGCTACCCTTAATTCAAACCCATAAGAAACATTGTCAAGATTTTCCCCTTCTACTTAAACTGGAAAATAATTGAAAATGAGGACTCCCTGTCAATTAACACCCCGAACAGCAGAGAAAAGGCAGGGATTCTTTCAACTGAGACCACTAAAATTGCAGGGGAAGCAGAGTCCCTCCCAGTTTGAACACAAAAAATAAAGGAAAAGGAAGCTTTTTCCCTTTTTCCTAAACCCTTTTTCTCCTAATCACCCCTCTCCTTTCTGGGAGTGCTGTGGAGGGTCTGGGGGCCCTGAAGAGGGACTGGCACAGTAAAAGGGGAAAGTTGAAAGCCCTCTCCTGGAACCCCACGTGCTGCCTGGCCTGCTCAGATGCTGCCCCTTGGCAAAAGGGCTCTTCCCTTGGCATTTTCTCAAAGTGTTGCTCCGTGCCCGGGTGGCTCCGGCTGCTCCCTAGTCCGTGCTGGATGCTCCGACCGTAGTTCCTGGAGGGACCCTTGGGATGCCCCTGTTAGCCCCTCTGGACTAGCAGCTCCCTGTGCAGGTGTGCCTGGGTAACCCTCTGAAAGCAGCTGGTCACACGGGGGGCTGCTAGACCTTGGAGTGGGGCTTGAGATGAAGAAAGGTCCTGTGAGGAGCTCCTTCCCCTGCACAGCCCTTCGTCTGGCCCTTAAACCATGGGCTGCCAGACTTCCCTTTCTAAGGAAATTAACCTTTCCTCTTTGTGTGCCCGTGGCCGAAACCTCCTCCAAAACCGCAGAGAACGATTTCTCACGGACCGCGGCTGCCGACGCCGAGAACTCTTGCCGCCCTTGGAGTGCCACGTGCCTCCTGCGAACTGGCGTCGGGAAGCGCGGGGGGTGAGTTTTTCTGTGCGGAAGTTCTCCCAGACCAAAGCTGAGAGCATCTAACCCTAACCGCAACAGCTTAGCTGGGTCTAAAACTTACAACCTTTGGACTGGCAGCGTGGGACCCGACCCGCTGTGCCACCGCTGGCCCCTTGCTCAAGCATTCCACTGCAGTCCTAAAACTCTGCCTTTTCAGAGGGTGTTTCCTGTGACCCTGACCGTAATCTTCAAAATATGCTAAAGACTCATAAAATGGCTTTGAAAACGCCCCAACAATACCCTAAGTAGTCCCAGAAAAGTCCCTTCCAAAATCCCCTAAATACCTTTAGAAGTCCTGGAAAAAAAGCCTCACAAAGACATGCTCAGTCTCCGAGCTCTACCTCTCGCTGTCTAGCCCACAGATGTCATCCCTTACCTTACTGCAGTGGGTCTGTTGTCCTCTGAGGGTTCTGTCATTGTGCTGCTGTGTGAGGGTTGCTGTCTGGTCCCGCTGTTAGGGTTGCTGCATTGTGCTGCTGTTGGGGGAAAAGGCTGTTTTTAGGGGGGCTGCTTAGGCTGAGGTTAGGGCTGGGGTGAGGGGTGGTACGGCTGTACCGTGCACCCCTGATCTCCACTGGACTGTCCAGCCCTTAAGCCCTCTCCCTTTACCCCTCAACCGGTCCCTCTGCCCCCCAGCCCTCAGCTCCTGTGTGTCACCCTTGACCCCTCTCCTTTGCCCCTCAGCCCCCAGCTTCTCTGTGTCACCCTACAGCTGCCCCTGCCACCCTCAGCATCTCAGTGTGTCGCCTGCTGTCCCCTCTCCCTCTTCCTCCCTCAGCTCCCAGCCTCTGTCACCCTCAAGCCCCGACAGTGCCCCTCAGGCTGCCCCTCATCCTCTATGTGTTGTGCCATGAAAAGACCCTAAAAAAACCTAAAAATGCCCTGAAAACCCCCTAATCTTCAAAATGTCCTAAAAACCCCATGAAAACCTAAAAATAGCCTCAGAATGCTGTTAGAATACACTGGAAATACCCTACTTTTAAAAAACCCCTAAAAATCCCCAAAGAACTTTTAGAAATCCCTAAATATACCCTAAAGAGTCCAAAAAGAGCTCTAAAAATACCCCAACAATCCTTAAAATGCCCTGATAAGACCCTAAAAAAGCCTAAAAATTCCCTCAAAAACCCTAAAAATACCCTAGCCCTAAAAAGTCCTCCACATACCCTCAATAGTCCTAAAAAAACCCCAAGAACACCCAAATCCCCCCCCAAACAATTCTTAAAAGTACTAAGAAAGCCCTTAAAATACCCTAACAAAATCTTTTAAAAGCCCTGAAACCGCATCCTAAATGTTCCAAGAAATTTCCTGTCAAACTCCTCCAAAAAAGCCCTAAAATATCCTTTTAAAACCATGAGAAAAACCCTAAAAAAACCCCTAAAAAACTGCTCAGCCCCCAACTCCTACCTGTCACTCTCTAGACCACAAACATCATTGTTACCTTTTTATTAGGGTTGCTGCCTGCAGCTGCTGGGAGACTTCTGGGGCTGTCCCAGCATTGGGGTTATTGCCTTGTGCTGCTGTTGGGGAAAACTGGGGTCCTAGGGGTGCTCTTTAGGGTGACCTTGGGGTTGGGTTGAGGGCTGCTGCACCTGTACCCTAACCCTACCGGGTACCCTGTGTCCTTTGTACCCCTAACCCTCGGTGTGAGCTCTCCATCTGTCAAGCCTCCCCCTCCTTGCCCCTCAGCCCGCAATGTCTTCGTGCCACCCCGAGACCTCTGACATTGTCCCTTGGCCCCCTGGCCTCCACTGTGCACTCTCCACCTGGTTAGGGGTGGTTTTTAGGGTAAGGTTAGGGGTGGTGTGAGCGCTGGTTCACCTGTTACCCTCAAGCAGCCCCCACTTTGCCCCTCAAGGCATCTGCTCCCCCTCACCCTTTTCTTGTCACCCTCAAGTTCCCCACTCCCAGCATCTCTGTGCCACCCTGGAGCCCTCCAGTTGCTCCTAACGCCCCCTTCTGCCTCTCAGCTCCCCCATCCTCTGTGTCACCCTCCAGCCCCCTCCCCTCAGCCCGCAGCCCCTTGTGACACCCTGCAGCCCACAGACGTTGTCCCTGCCTGTCTCGCCTGGGTGTTGTCCTGCTGCGAGAGCTGCGCCGCTCTCCGAGGGTTCGGGCTCCCGCGTGCTGCTGGAGGGGACTCACGGGTGGGCGGTGGGTGAAGTAACGGATGGAGCGGGAGGTGTGGTGGGACGGGTTAAGGGCGGAGTGAGGGATGGAGCAAGGACGGGCTGGAAAATAGAGTAGGGTTAGGAGCGGAGAAGGGGACGCAGCAGCAGGGGGCTGAGGTGGGGAGGTGAGTGTGAGGAGGAAGCGTAACTCCATAACTCCAAGACCGAGTCTGCAGCCAACGAGAACTCTGAGTGACCTGGGAGTGCCGAACGTCTTCGGCAAACTGATGTAAGGAAACTGGGGTGATGAGTTTTGTTTCCCTTGGAAAAGGGATGGCATTTGTGTCCCTGGGTCTGCACCCTGCCCAGGACCTTTGATCTCGAGTGGGCTGCCGCCTCCTAAAATTCCAAACATCGCAGGTGAGACAGGGGGTTGGAAATTTTACTTGGGGTAGAAACCAATTTTGGATTTAGCTGAAGTCTGCTGGTGAAACTTGTGTAGTCTGTTAATTGGTGTGCTTGCAAAAAGGCCTGCAGAGAGAACAAGTTCGAGGCTACTGTTGGAAAAAGAGAATCTGGGTTACAACCGAGTGCACGGCCTTGTCCCTGTGTGAGTAAAAGTTTGAGGTTTTGCTGGCAGTGTCACTGAGTGCTGAGGGGTCCCCTGGTCGATAGGGCAACTCGGGAGGGTTTGCTTCAGGCTTTGCTTGTGAAAGGTGTGAGAAAAGCAAGCAGCTGTGAAGCAGATGAGCCCCCTCTTGCCTGTTGAAGTGTTGGATAAATCAAAGATAAACCTCAAGGTCGCTTCCCACCCAAACCATTCCGTGATTCTTTGCCCTGGAGGCAAGGGTGCACCTGGCACCGCATTTCTCTTCACAGAGAAAAGCAAGGCACAATTCTCCCCAAGAATATTTCTGGGATTCACATTCTCTGAACCTCAGAGGAAGTAAAATCAATTCTTATCTCATTTACTGTGCCTGTGTTTGTGCCGAAGTAGAATGCAGCGTGGAGACTGTTCACCCAAAGTGATGGTGTTTTGTTTCCTTGGCCTGTCAGGGCCAAGTGTGTGTGTGTGTCGGGACTGTTGGGTGACAGTCATGAGTTGTGTGCGGTGTGTGTGGGGTTGAGTACTTGGCAGATGGGGTTTAGATGTAATGTAATATAGTATAATAAAGCAATTAATTAGCTTTCTGATAAGGCAGAATGCAGATGGGAAATAGTTGCACATATGATATTAAAGGACACGTGAGCCACCTTTCTGTGAGACAAAGACACAAGACTCGGCCCATCGCTAACTTAGGACACAGCTAAAAAATAATAGATAAAATAATTTTTAACCTATTTTTGAAGAACTCTCTAAAACTAATGGCAGATGATATAGCTATTTTATCTGGTAAGCTTCCGTGCAAAGTGTCCTGCTGATGCTGCCTCGGAGGGATGGAGATTTGGGAGGAGGGGGAAGAACAAAGTGCCACAGGGCTTTATTGGATGAGCCTTGAAAGGTTTCTGCAAGCTTCTATTGCAAGGTTGATGAACCTTGTGTTTGTTAACTTCAGTTTTGCTCAGTGTTTTAACCCTGCTTTATCTCCTGTGGTCCAGATGACACATTCACACATCTTTAGAAAATTCAGTGGGATGCTCTTCAAACAACATGTGACTTTGCTCCACTGAGGGCAGAAACTTGATGGTTTTACCTCAATCTATGGTTTTTCAATATTGCTATAGAAAGTGCTTTTCTGTGAAATGTCTACTTTGGTTAGATGATGCAAATTGAGTGGTGGCTACTTGTATAAGTTGAAGAGTAAGAATAACTCAGGAATGTTTCATCATTTGTCTCTGCGCTGGTCAGAAATGGTAATTTGAACTCCAATCTGTAGAAATTTAGCAAAAGAAGTTGGACACTCGGAGGATAAAAATAGAAAAAAATACTTTGGAAGGATTTTTCCTTGCTAGTGAGTGAGTTTCTAGCTGTAGGAGCATCACGGGGTAGCACGGTCGGGACGGACGGAGACGAGAGATCTCTGAAGCCGGGTCGTGGAACATGGGGTTTATTGCAAAGGGCCCGGGGGCAGGGGCCTTGTGGAACTTGGGGTTTATTGCAAAGGGCCCGGGGGCAGGGGCCTGCTGGGAGCTGCCAGCCACAGCTCAGAGCAGGCCTGAGAGAAGAGAGGGGTTGAGAGGATGAGAGGGTAAGAGCATAAAAAGGTAAGAGAGCAAAAGCATAAGAGAGTAAAAAGGGGTAAGCGAGTAAAAGGTCAAGAGAGTGAAGTTCCCATTACAATACAAAAAATCATCTTCTGTGTTGAATAGTCTACTTCTCACTAACCAATCTAGTACAATACACAAATCCTATAGTATTTCCATACGGCCTATAAGAATCACTACATTACCATACTGTGTTACATTTTAAACCCTAAAAGCTCCTCTTTGGACCCCTTCTGCCAAGCTGGTAGGGTCTGCTCGGCCCCTTGGAGCTGTCTGCAGGCAGAGGGTGTTGTTTCATCAAAGGGGATTACCTTCAGCTGGCCACACCATTGTTTTCCTGTTGTTCAGTAACTGAGGGATCTCAAAGCTCGCTTTCATTTCAATTTTGCTGATAGAAATATTACCTCATCCATTCCCATTTGTTCCCCCACTCTTTCGCGGCTGCCCCAGCCCCTGTGCCGGCTCCGGCCCAGTCCGTCTGGCCCGGTCCGTCTGGCCCGGTCCGTCTGGCCCGGTCCGTCTGTCCTGGTCCCGGTCGCCTGGCCCGCGGCCGCTCCGCTGGCCGTGCCGGCGGAAGGGGCGGGGGGTCCGTCCTGCCGTGTGCACCGTGGGTACCGCGCTGACCGCACCGAGGGGGGGGTCCCGTCTGTCCCATCCCCGGCTGCCCTGACTCTGCTCGGCTCCCGCCGCTGCAGCCGGGGTCAGTCCCGGCTTTGTCTCTGCCGGATCAGCCGCCGTGAGCCATGTGGGGCCGATCCACGCTGCAGCTCGGTCTGCACCGGAAAAGCCCCTGGGGCGGTCCCGGCTGCAGACCCCGCCTTTGGAGGACCGAGTCCCTGAGCTGTGCCGAGCCCCTCAGGCGATCCCGGCTGCAGACCCTGCCTTTGGAGCATCCAGACCCTGAGCTGTGCCGATCCCCTCGGGTGATTCCCCCTGCAGACCCCGCCTTTGGAGGATCCAGACCCTGAGCTGTGCCGAGCCCCTCGGGTGATTCCCCCTGCAGACCCCGCCTTTGGATCACCCAGAACCTGAGCTGTGCCGATCCCCTCGGGCCATCCCGGCTGCAGACCCCGCCTTTGGAGGACCGAGACCCTGAACTGTGCCCAGCCCCTCAGGTGATTCCCCCTGAAGACCCCACCTTTGGAACATCCAGGCCCTGAGCTGTGCCCAGCCCCTTGGGCGATTCCCCCTGCAGACCCCGCCTTTGGAGCACCCAGACCCTGCGCTGTGCTGATCCCCTCCGGTGATTCCCCCTGCAGACACTGCCTTTGGAGGACCGAGACCCTGAGCTGTGCCGATCCCCTCGGGCGATCCCTGCTGCAGACCCCGCCTTTGGAACACTCAGACCCTGAGCTGTGCCGAGCCCCTCGGGCGATCCCTGCTGCAGACCCCGCCTTTGGAGCACTCAGACCCTGAGCTGTGCCGAGCCCCTCGGGCGATCCCAGCTGCAGACCCCGCCTTTGGAGCATCCAGACCCTGAGCTATGCCGAGCCACTCGGGCGATCCCGGCTGCAGACCCCGCCTTTGGAGCACTCAGACCTGGAGCTGTGCCGAGCCCCTCGGGTGATTTCCCCTGCAGACCCCGCCTTTGGAGCACCCAGACCCTGAGCTGTGCCGAGCCCCTTGGGCGATCCCGGCTGCAGAACCCGCCTTTCGAGGACCGAGACCCGGAGGTGTGCCAAGCCCCTCCGCTGATTCCCCCTGCAGACCCCGCCTTTGGAGCACTCAGACCCTGAGCTGTGCCGAGCCCCTCGGGTGATTCCCCCTGCAGACCTAATCTTTGGAGCATCCAGACCCTGAGCTGTGCCGAGCCCCTCGGGAAATTCTCCCTGCAGACCCCGCCTTTGGAGGACCGAGACCCTGAGCTGTGCCGATCCCTTCAGGCGATCCTGGCTGCAGATCGCGCCATTGGATCACCCAGACCCGGAGCTGTGGCGAGCCCCTCGGGCGATCCCAGCTGCAGACCCCGCCTTTGCAGGACCGAGACCCGGAGCTGTGCCGAGCCCCTCGGCTGATTCCCCCTGCAGACCCCGCCTTTGGAGGACCGAGACCCTGAGCTGTGCCGAGTTCCCCCGTCCTGCCCTGAGCTCCGTTCCCTTGGTAACCACAGCTCCGGCTGCTCAGGGGAACTCTCTAAAGGAATCACCTTATCGAAACACTAAAAGTTCAGGTAAAAGAAAGCCCTCTCCTGATTCTTCCTAAAAATACGGGAGAAAAGCTATAGAAGATAAAAATCCAAAAAGAATGGGATAAAGGGATTGGTCTATTTCCATTAAAAGAGGTTCCCATAGGAGGGGGCAGACCAGGGTTTGTAAATGCTCCTTTGACTTCGTCTGAGGTCAGAAATTTTAAGAAATAAATAACAGGGATACTTGGAGGATCCCATAGGCATAGCTGAACAATTAGACCAATTTTTAGGTCCAAACATTTATACTTCAGAAGAGATGTGGTCTGTAATGAAAATAATATTTTTCTCAGGAAGAAAGGCAATTAATCAGAGCAGCTGAAATAAAAGCTTAGGAAAAAAGATAATCTACGGTGACCCCCAGAGAAGACAAAATGCCAACTGTACCTCCTGAGTGGGGTAAAAATAACGAGGAGGGGAGTAAACACATGAATAATTATTGTAATTAGATAATCAAAGGAATAAATGCGACAGCATATCAAAGGCGAATTGCAGGGAAAAAAAAAAGGTTTTTAAGGGACAGCTTTTAGAGGGGAAAGAAGAAACTTCAGCTAAATAGATAAACAAACTTAAGAGAAATAGGAAAATGGTCCTAAGTAAGCAGAAGATCTGAAAATCTTTAAAGAGATGGGCACAGAGGAGGAATAGGGAGGTCATAAGCTCTAATTTTCTGGGGGGAACAAATACCATCTGGAGCCTGTGATAACTTTAAAAGTGGGTCCCCAGGAAGAAGAATTGGAATTTGTAATAGACACAGGGGCAGAGAGAACCTGCCTGTTAAATATTCCAAAAAGTTATAGTGTGAGCAAACATATAGTGAAAGTAACAGGGGCAAAGAGGGAAAGTTTTACATTTCTCGTCATTAAAGATGTAGTAATTGAGGGACGAAACTAGAATTTGGATGGGAGATGTCTTATTGGTCCCAGGGGCAGGTAGCAATTTATTGGGAAGAGTCTTACAAGTGCAATTAAGAATAGGAGTTTTATCAGAAAATGGGAAAATGACAGCTAGAGTTTTAAAATTATTTAAGAGAGGATGAAGAAAAAAAAAACAACAAAAAAGTTTGAAGTGGGGAAGGAAATAGGGGAAGATTAAATATCGACCCCATAAGGGTTACAATTGAGAGAGAAGATTGTCCCGTACGTGTACGTCAGTATCCTGGATCTTTAGAAGGACGGGAAGGTTCGAAGCCGGTAATAGAAGGACTAATAAAGGATGGGGCATTAGAACCTTGTACGTCTCCTCATAATATCCCTATGCCCCCAGTAAAGTCTGATGGGAGTTATAGACTAGTACAGGATTTAAGGGAGGTTAATAAAAGAACTCAGACTCACTACCCAGTGGTAAAATATCTTAGACACTTAATAAATAAAAGTAGCTGGAAACCCAACCATGAGAAATTTGCAAGAATTTTATTCCTTCTCCTTCCCTCTTCAAAGAGAGAGATCAGAAAATTACCTAGATTATTGAAATATTATAGATTATAGATTGAGGGGTACGCACAAGTAGCAAAATTTGTGTATGAAAAAACTGACAGAAGGAGATGATATAAAACAGACCAAAGAAGATATTGTTTAATTAAAAGAGTTAAGTTAAAACTAGCCTAAGTACCAGCTTTAAGCTTACCTTTGTTCGAAAAGTCATTTATCATTTATACATAAATACAGAAAATGGAGTAGCTCATAAAATTTTAATTCAAGAGTAAGGAAGAGTAAAAAAATATCTAGTAGCTTATATATCAAAGATGTTAGACTCAGTAAGCCACAGCTAGCCAGTAGGTATTTAACAGCTACTGCAATCCTAGTAAAAGAAAGTTGTAAGCCTACTTTTGGAAGTAATTTAGTTAGGTTCAGTTCATACCATGTGAGGTGTGTTGAATCAAAAACAACAGGTAAGAAGAGAAGAAAGAGAGAAGTTGAGGTAGGGAGGTGGTTAGCAAACTCTGAGATGTTAGAATGTGAAGTGATGACATCTTGGTGCTAGAAGAGAGCAGAAGTGTGAATGCGGGGTTTTTGCATGAAAGGCAGGGAAGTGTCTTAACACACGGTTGTTAGGAGGTTATTCAATGCCGAACTGAGCTCCAGAAAGGGTTTAGCAGAACGGGCCCTCCTTGAAGGGAAAAGAGGAGAAGTTGACTAGAGAAAGGAAAAGAATGTCAGGAGCACCTGGGGACGCCAGGTTTGGGGTTGTCAAGGTTGGGAGGTGTCTGACCGCTCCCTACGAGCGGCGGGGTCTCGGAGGCTGCGGCAGGCACCGATCCATGGAGGTGACCCGGCGGCGGTGCTGGCAGCAGGGGACACACGGGTTTGCCGGGCAGGAGCGGGCTGGCTCCGTGGCGGAACTGCCGGGGGGGCTCCCAGGCTGCCGGGGTCCCGAGTCGAGGATGGCAGCGTCGGCCCCGGTAAGTGGGCCAAGAGAGAGAAGGAAAGAGAAAGAGAGAGAGAGGGCAAAAGGGACCCAAGGCTGCCCCCAGGGTCCCCATGCCCCTGGCTGCTCTCCCCTGCTCCGGCCCTGCAGCGAAGTGGCAGCACGGCATCGACAGCAAGGCCGTGAAAAGAGCGGGAGGGGGGCTAGCACTAAAAGATAAAATCAAAGCAGAGATTGCTGACTCTCCAAACCTCACAAAGTGGGTTGTTTTTCTTAAGTAAGAAGGTTTTTGGTCTTTTCTTTTGTGTGTTTTGTTTGCTGTTAAAAAGAAGTTTTTTGGTTTTTGTTTTTTTTTTTCCTGACGAATGGGTTTGTAAGGCTAAAACAATTAAATGCTGCCCAAAAAGTAAAAAGCAATAGATGTGATACATCTCGTGTTAAAATTGGTCTAGCTTTTCTTATTTAACTAACTGTAACTCACAGAAAGAAGAATTTGCCTCTGCAGCTATTAGCACAGCTGGATAGAAGAAGAAGAGGCTGCTGTGGAAAAAGCTTTTAGCTAAACCCAGAAAGTTTGGAAGAAGAGTGAATGGTAAAAGTTAATGCAGTATTATCTTTCTTTTATTACTATGCTATTAAGAAGTCCTTTCCAGGTACTACTGAAGCAACAATCAGAATCACAGAAAGAGGGTGAATTCATGCCAGCAGAATCAAAGGACTTGTGAAGGAACCTGAGGAATGGACTGTCGCATTTAAACCGGGTGATACCAAACTGACTTTCCAATGGGGACTGAGTGGTAATAGTTTGGCAAAAGCCAAATGATCCAAAAAATGTACAAAGAACAACACTGAATTAAGAGTTAAGATGACGCTTATACCACTGGTTTCAAGCCCTGCCTGGTTTTATTCTGGTCATGCCTGAATAGAACATCTCCTTAGGGGAGGAATACTCCAGATAGAAGGATCAAGCCTGTTTTTGTGTTCTGACCTTAGCCTGAGAATTGTACAGGGGAGAAGGGGAATTACCATTTCCATCAGTAAACTTTATTTGATTCATTCCAATACTGGACATGCTAGCTGGGTTATAAGTAAATGCTTGAATTGTGAGAATAATTAGTATTGAAGTTCACAACATTTATGCTCTTATTGCAAAAAGTGTTAAAGTAATAACTTAGCTTTGTGGATGGGAATTATTAGTGCCTGGTGAATGAGAGATACCTGAAGAACGGTAAGAGACCACAGTTAAAGGGTGTTCAAACCAATTTGCCTGGAAATTAGTTAAGAGAAAGTGACAAGGAAATAGAGGGCAAGTGCAGATTGGCCTCTGTATTTCGCCACCGAGAAGATCAAATACACCTGCTGTGGGTTGCAACCTCACAGGCCGGGGAGGTGGGAGTATAAGGCATACTGGACCTCTGTTATTCCTGTTTCTGGCACTCATTTGTTCTCTTTTCCCTTTCGGGATACCAGCAAGATCGTGTCACAAATGCTGCAGAAAGCATCACGTGGAAAGAAACCAAAGTTCCTCTTTAATTACACACACCTATGTCAACAGCCACTGTTATAACACATCCAAATTAAGAACCTGTAGGCAAAACGGAATAAATTATTGGATTACAAGAAACTTAGGAAAATGTGGTAATAGATTTGGAATTGAATGTTTAAAAGGAGAGAGATGGATTTGTTTTAAATTTAATCTTGAAGATATGGTTCAAGAAGATTTGGTAAAAAAAACAAATAATAAACGAAAAGGTAAAACCAGCACAGCAATTGAATCTGTATTGACCCCAAATTATCTATTGAGTCGTATTACAAGACTCCAAGCAGTTATAGAAATGATAGCAAATGGAGCCGCCCAGGCATTGGAGTTAATATAAAGTCAGCTAAGCCAAACAAAAACTGTAGGGTATCAGAATAGGTTGGCTTTACACTATTTATTGGCCAAAGAAAGGGGTGTTTGTGGAAAGTTTAATATATCAAATTGTTGAAAATTCATGAGCACAGAAAAGTCAATCTAGAAAAAGCAAAAGAAATCAAAGAAGAAAAAATATATATGCATATAATAACCGAGGTACCGGTCCAAAAATTAGAAAACAATGTTAAAACCTAGCTGGTAGGGTAATGTATTAGAAGAAATTAAGATCTTTCATTTTATGTGTTGCAACTATTTTTGTATTTCTTCCTTGTGTAATCCCCTGTTTTATTTTGCCCACATAGTCCAGAAGATGCAAGTAGATAAGAAATATTGCTCAAGCCAAATGATTTACAAAGAATAAGAGTGGGGATTGTGAAAAATGCAGGTATTTTATGATTGGCTTTTTGGAAATAATAAAATGAATATTATATGTGTTGTGTTAGAAAGTAATGCTGTATTAATTCTCTTAAGTAGTGTGTTAAATATAGTTTTAGGTTACAAAAACTGTTAATATAGAAACGATGCTATGTAAGATACGTTTTTTAAAGAAAGGACTTGCAGTGAGATAGCGGCCACAGGGCACCTGGATCTTTCAGAGAAAAAGAATTTATTGCCCTCTTATCAGAAGAAACAAACTTCTTCCTGCCTCCAAGGCGCTGTTAGGATTAGAAGGAAGAAGTGGATGATGAGCAGACAGAATCCTGTGTTTGAATGGAATTTATGCACCATGTATGAAGTGTATGACTATGCAACAGGCTATTGCTTTTAAGGGTTAATCCTTTGTTAACGGGGGTCCTTTTTCGGGCTCATGCTGCCCAGAAAAAGGTACCCCGATGTCCATAACTCTTTGTTTTTGTTGTCTCATATTGTCCTAATTCAAATTGTCCAAATTATTATTACTCTAATTGTATGACTATTTTTATAACCATTTTATTACTATTAAACTTTCAAAAATTTTAAAAGCAAGTGATTGATGTTTTTCACACCAGTCTGTTAGGTGAAAACTATCAAAAGATTTTTGTGAGTTTTCTAATTTTGGCATTAATGCTGGCAAATTTTCAGGGTTTACTGTGTCATTTTGGGTCGAGAAATCTGTCCCAAACACTGAGGGGACTCTGGAGCTATTTGGGAACAGTTCTTTTTCAAAATTCTTTTGTGTTGGGATCAAAGAGCTGGCATTTGCAGGGGCAAAATAATTCTCTGTCTGTCCTGTATTTATTAAAGCAGCTGTCATATTCCAACCTCCTCTTCCTCCTCCTCGTCGCACGGTTTGTGTGCATGGATGTGGCTGTGCAGACGAATCGTGACACAAAGTAGTCCCACTGGGTGCTAGGAGTGTGGAAGGCGAAAACGCAGAGGCACACCAGGTATCGGTTGCTCAGGGTTACGCGCTGCAGAGGGATCTCTCGGTGCCCGGCAGAAGGAGAGATGCGGAAGGATACGTGCAAGGCGCTGCAGTTTTCGCCTGCTGTGGTGCCGTGTATAGACGCAGTGGCGGCAGAAGTGGCGTGACAGGGCACATGGATGCCGGCTGTGGCCGGACAGCGGCACGCAGCGGCTCGGAATCGGGACCGGGCTGTACCAAAGCTGTGGTGAACGCAGTGGGGGTTGGCGGCGGGGCCGTGGAGATAGAACTGCGCATGCGTGCGGCTGATCCCAGAAGCAGCGCTGTGGTTCCATGAGTCGGCGCGGAGTGATATCGCTGGTGCTGGGGTTGTAGCAACTGCGCATGCGTGGGTTCCGTCACTACGGCGGCGCGGGCGGTCATCATGGCGCCGGGCGGGCCGGGGGGTGCAGGAGGCGGTGGAGCTGCGGGAACGGGGCTGCGGCTGCGGCCGTGGAAGGGAACGCCGGGACGCCCGTGGTTGCAGGAGGCGGCGGAGCCGCGCCATCCAGCAGCTCTGAAGCGGGAGGGTGCGGTGGGGAAGGCGCGGCTCAGCCCGCCATGCAGCAGCGGCGGCAGGAGAGGGGAAGTGACCACGGGCGGCGCTGACGGGAGGCTGGGCTGGAGCGCCGCAGCGCCGGCACGGGGTGCCTTGGGTGGCTGGGGCGCCCCGTAAGACAGTCATTAAAACACCCTAAAAATTATTGAAAAAGCCCTGAAAAAGCCCTAAAGGTATCCTAAACATTTCCAGAGAATTTCTAAAAAACTCCTGCAAAAAAAACCCTAAAATATCCCTAAAAATCCCTGAAAAATCACCTGAAAGACCCTAAAAAACAGTTTAACCCCTACCTGTAACACTGTGGCCTCCAAACATCATCTCTACCTATTAATCGGGGTAACTGCAAGACCCTCAAACACCACCACAATCACCAGCTTGAGTTGGTCTGGACAGCACCAAATAAAATTAAAAAAAAAGCTTTAAAAATAGAAAAATTAAAATAAAAAATTAAATAAAAAATAATATAAAAAAATAAATGCTTTAAAAATGGGAAAATAAAAAAAAAGAAAATTAAAATATAAAAAGCTTTAAAAACAGAAAAATTAAAACTAAAAATTAAAAAAAATTTAAAAAATAAAAGAAATGCTTTAAAAATACAAAAATTAAAACTAAAAATGAAATAAAAATGAAATTAAAAAAATAAAAGTAATGCTTTAAAAATAAAAAAATCAAAACTAAAAAATTAAATAAAAAATAAAGTTAAAAAAATCAAAGAAATGCTTTAAAAATAAATCAAAACTAAAAATTAAATAAAAAATAAAAGTAAAAAACGAAAAAATGTTTTAAAAATAAAAAAATCAAAACTAAAAATTAAATAAAAAGGAAAATTAAAAAAATTAAATAAATGCTTTAAAAATAGAAAAAGCAAAAAATAAAAATGAAATAAAAAATAAAATTAAAATATAAAAAAAAGCTTTAAAAATAGAAAAATTTAAAAAAATTAAATAAAAAATTAAGAAAAGCTTTAAAAATAGAAAGATCAAAAATAAAAATTAAAAAAAATAATTAAAAAAAGTTTTAAAAACAAAAAACTCCAAACTAAAAATTAAATAACAAAGAAAATTAAAAAAGTAAAGAAATGCTTTAAAAATAGAAAAAGCAAAAAATAAAAATGAAATTAAAAAATAAAATAAATAGTTCAAAAATAAAAAATTAAAACTAAAAATGAAATAATAAATAAAATTTAAAAATAAAATAAATGTATAAAAATAAAAAAACTTAAAACTGAAAATTAAAAAAAATTTAAAAAGCTTTAAAAATAGAAAGATCAAAAATAAAAATTAAATTAAAAAAACATTAAAAAATGCTTTAAAAATAAAAAAATCAATACTAAAAATTAAATAAAAAATAAAAGTAAAAAAAAATAAATGCTTTAAAAATAGAAAAAGCAAAAAATAAAAATGAAATAAAATATATTATTTGAAAAATAAAATAAATAGTTCAAAAATAAAAAAGTAAAACTAAAAATGAAATAAAAAATTAAATAAAAAAAATTTTAAAAAGCTTTAAAAATAGAAAGATCAAAAATAAAAATTAAATAAAAAATAAAAAAATGCTTTAAAAATAACAAAAAACGAAAAAATTAAATAAATAATAAATTTTTTTTAAAAAGCATTAAAAATAGAAAAAGAAAAAATAAAAATGAAATAAAAAATAAAATGAAAAAAATAAAATAAATGATTTAAAAAGAAAAAAATTAAAACAAAAAATTAAATAAAAATAAAATTAAAAAATAAAGAAAGCTTTAAAAATAGAAAAAGCAAAAAATAAAAATGAAATAAAAAATAAAATTTAAAAAATAAAACAAATGCTTTAAAAATAAAAAAATTAAAACAAAAAATTAAATACAAAATAAAATTAAAAAATAAAATAAAAAGCTTTAAAAATAGATAAATCAAAAATAAAATTAAATAAAAAATAATAAAAATAGCTTTAAAAATCAAAAACTCGAAAGTAAAAATTAAGAAAAAAATAAAAATAAAAAAATTTAAAATGTGCTTTAGAAATATAAAAATTAAAACTAAAAATTAAATAAAAAGGAAAATTTAAAAATAAAATAAATGCTTTAAAATAGAAAAATTAAAACTAAAAAAAAGATTAAAAAAAGCTGTAAATATCGGAAAATTAAAAAAATATTAAATAAAAATTAAAAAAATATAAAATAAAAATTAAATTTAAAAAATAGAATTAATTAAAAATAATTTAAAAACAAAATAAAATCCGTAAAGTGCTGTAAAGTACTTTAAAAGTTCCATAAAAGGTAGTGTCGTAAAGCGCGACTGTCGAAAAAACGCACCTTTTACGACAGTCGCGCTTTACGGCACCTTTTACGACAGTCGCGTTTTACGGCGGCTTTTACGACAGTCGCGCTTTACGGCACCTTTTACGACAGTTTTACGACAGTCGCGCTTTACGGCACATTTTACGACAGTTTTACGACAGTCGCACTTTACGGCACCTTTTACGACAGTCGCACTTTACGGCACCTTTTACGACAGTCGCGCTTTACGGCACCTTTTACGACAGTTGCGCTTTACGGCACCTTTTACGACAGTTTTACGACAGTCGCGCTTTACGGCACCTTTTACGACAGTTTTACGACAGTCGCGCTTTACGGCACCTTTTACGGCAGTCGCGCTTTACGGCACCTTTTATGACAGTTTTACGACAGTCGCGCTTTACGGCACCTTTACGACAGTTTTACGACAGTCGCGCTTTACGGCACCTTTTACGACAGTCGCGCTTTACGGCACCTTTTACGACAGTCGCGCTTTACGGCACCTTTTACGACAGTTTTACGACAGTCGCGCTTTACGGCACCTTTTACGACAGTCGGGTTTTACGGCGCCTTTTACGACAGTCGCGCTTTACGGCACCTTTTACGACAGTTTCACGACAGTCGCGCTTTACGGCACCTTTTACGACAGTCGCGCTTTACGGCACCTTTTACGACAGTCGCGCTTTACGGCACCTTTTACGACAGTTTTACGACAGTCGCGCTTTACGGCACCTTTTACGACAGTCGGGTTTTACGGCGCCTTTTACGACAGTCGCGCTTTACGGCACCTTTTACGACAGTCGCGCTTTACGGCACCTTTTACGACAGTCGCGCTTTACGGCACCTTTTACGACAGTTTTACGACAGTCGCGCTTTACGGCACCTTTTACGACAGTCGGGTTTTACGGCGCCTTTTACGACAGTCGCGCTTTACGGCACCTTTTACGACAGTTTCACGACAGTCGCGCTTTACGGCACCTTTTACGACAGTCGCGCTTTACGGCACCTTTTACGACAGTCGCGCTTTACGACACCTTTTACGACGTTTTATGGAAATTTTACGGCACTTTACAGCACTTTAGAGGTTTTATTTTGTTTTTCATGTATTTTTAATTAATTTTATTTTATTAATTTTGGGGATTTTTTTATTTTTCTATTTTTAAAGCTTTTTATTTTATTTTTTAATTAATTTTTTTTGTTTTTATTTTTAATTTTCCTATTTTTAAAGCTTTTTATTTTTTAAATATTTTTAAATTTAAGTTTTAAATTTAATTTTTCTTTTTTTAAAGCATTTATTTTTTTAATTTTGTTTTTTTTTAACTTTTATTTTTCTATTTTTGAAACTTTGTATTTTTTTAATTTTATTTTTTATTTATTTTTAAACCTTTTTATTTTTTAAATTTTTTTTTTATTATTTTTAAAGCATTTATTTTATTTTTTAAATATTTATATTTATTTTTAATTTTTCCATTATAAAAGGTTTTTATTCTTTAAATTTTATTTTTAATTTTTTTAATTTTTCTCTTTTTAAACTATTTTTTAATTTTTTTTATTTTTATATTTAATTTTTCTATTTTTAAAGCTTTTTATTTTTTTAATTTTTATTTAATTATTATATTTCATTTTTTTATTTTTAAAGCATTTATTATATTTTTTAATTTTGTTTTTTATTGATTGTTTATTTTTCTATTTTTAAAGCATTTTTTTGATTTGTAAATTTTTTTTATTTAATTTTTATTTTTCTATTTTTAAAGCGTTTTTGAAATTTTTTAAATTCGTTTTTATTTTTAATTTTTCTATTTTCAAAGCTTTTTATTTTATTAATTTTTATTTAATTTTTATATTTAATTTTATTATTTTTAAAGCATTTATTATATTTTTTAATTTTGTTTTTTATTGAATATTTTTAATTTTTCTATTTTTAAAGCTTTTTATTTTTTAATTTTATTTTTAATTTTTTTATTTTTAAGTTTTCTATTTTTAAAGCATTTATTTTTTAATTTCTTTTTTTTCTATTATTAATTTTTGTATTATTAAAGCATTTATTTTTTAATTTTGTTTTTTTCTAATTTTTATATTTATTTTTCTATTTTTAAAGCATTTATTTTTTTGTTTTTTATTTAATTTTTATTTTTTAAATTTTCTATTTTCAAAGTTTTTGAATTTTTAAATTTTATTTTTTATTTATTTTTATTCTTAATTTTTTTATTTTTCAGTTTTCTTCTTTTAAAGCATTTATTTTTTAATTTTGTTTTTATTTATTTTTCTATTTTTAATTTTTGTATTATTAAACCATTTTTTTTATTTTGTTTTTTTCCTAATTTTTATATTTATTTTTTCTATTTTTAAAGCATTTATTTTTTAATTTTGCTTTTTATTTAATTTTTATTTTTTAAATTTTTTATTTTCAAAGTTTTTGAATTTTTAAATTTTATTTTTTATTTATTTTTATTCTTAAATTTTTTATTTTTAAAGCATTTATTTTTTTTAATTTTATTTTTTATTTAATTTTTATTTTTAATTTTTCTATTTTCAAAGCTTTTTTACTCTTTAATGTTTTTTTTAATTTTTATTTTTAATTTTATATTTTGAAACCTTTTTTTTATTTTTTAATTTAATTTTTTATTTCTATTTTTAATTTTTCTTTTTTTAAACCTTTTAATTTTATTAATTTTTAATTTAATTTTTATATTTAATTTTTCTATTTTTAAAGCATTTATTATATTTTTGTAATTTTGTTTTGTATTAAATTTTTATTTTTAATTTTTCTATTTTTAAAGCATTTATTTTATTCATTTAATTTTAATTTTATTTAATTGTTATTTTTAATTTTTCTATTTTTAAAGCATTTTTTAAATTTTATTTTTTATTTAATTTTTATTTTTAATTTTTCTCTTTTTAAAGCATTTTATTTTTTTAATTTTCTTTTAATTTTTTAGTTCTCATTTTTCTATTTTTAAAGCATTTATTTTTCTAATTTTGTTTATTATTTAATTTTTTTTTAATTTTTCTATTTTTAAAGCTATTTATTTTATTTTATTTGGTGCTGCCCAGACCAATTTAAGCTGGTGATTGTGGTGGTGTTTGAGGGTCTTGCATTACGGCACTACATTTTATGGAACTTGTACAGCACTTTACAGCACTTTACAGTTTGGGGTTTTTTTATTATTTATTTTTAATTACTTTTGTTATTTTATTTATTTTTATTTTTAATTTTTCTATTTTTAAAGCATTTTATTACATTTTATTTGGTGCTGCCCAAACCTGCTGGAGTGCATTTTTATACTTTGTAATACTTTGAAGTAATTTTGTTTTGTATCCTCATATTTTTCCCAAATGGTTTATCCCAAACTGTACCCCCCTCCCTTTACCTGTGTTATCCCTCTCCCGGGATGAGATCATCCCCAAACCTCCACCCTGGCTCTCTGTCAATCACTCAGCCTCCCATCCCCCCCATGCAGAAGTTTCAGTCCAAGTCCTCGAGTGATTAGCCAGAGGCTAGGGGTCAGCCCCCAAGCCTTGCCCCATACGCTGTCCTATATGTCTATCCCCCAGCATCCATCCCTTAGGGTCACTTAATGGTTGGTAGGATGTTATCTACTTTCGGTTTCCACCTCCCTTTAAATGTAACCTTGGCACATCTCCCGGGGCTCTGGGCAGGAGCCCCATGAGGTGCAGGAGCTCCTTTGGGATCCTAATAAAACCTTGCATTAACCCCTGCTAAGAGTCGGCCCTTTATCTTCTACCGCTGTCTCTGGTGTCTCTTCTGCTGCAAAGGCGACCAGCCCAGGTGCCCTCAGCACCCTCGGGGCACACACAGAGAGTGTCTCCCCCCAGCCCAGGTGCCCTCAGTACCCTCGGGGCACAGAGAGTGTCTGCCCCCAGCCCAGGTGCCCTCAGCACCCTCGGGGCACAGAGAGTGTCTCCCCCCAGCCCAGGTGCCCTCAGCACCCTCGGGGCACAGAGAATGTCTCCTCGCTGTTGGCCGTGTCGGGGCTGCCCCCCCCCCCGGTGTCTGCCAACTCGGGACCGGCCAAGGGTTCCTGAGAGGCTCGCACAAACCCGCTCGGCCGCTGATTGTGGTGGTGTTTGAGGGTCCTCCAGGACAAGGGAGGAGATGAGAATCTTGACTCCCCCTTTCAGAAGGCTGAAATATTATTTTATGATCTCTATTAGATTTAAAGAAAATGAGATATTAGAACTACACTAAAAGAGCAAGGAGACATCAGAAAGCTGGAAAGGAATGAATAATAAAAACCTGGGACTGATCACAGCCCCGACACCGCTGGACCATGATTGGTCATCAAGGAGAAACAATGCACAGGAGACCAACCCAAGATGCCCCTGTTGCTAAACCATCTCCAGCCCACACTCCACAGCCACCAGATTGTTATTGGTTCCATTTCTGTTCTGAGGCTTCTCAGGAGAAAAAACCCAGCAAAAGGATTTTCATCAAACACGTCAGTGCCAGGTGATGGCACAGGCAGCATGGGCTGGCAGAGGTCACTGTGTCATCCCTGCCAGCCCAGGTGTCACAGCAAGGAGGAGAGAGTTCACCCTGTGCTCACCCTGCAATACAGAGCAATACAACACAACACACACATTAACACAAGATGATAACCTTTTTCTATTTTCATTACTTGTGGATTTATTGTTACAGGACACCCAAAACAACAAAAGCACACAAAAAACAGCACTCATCTACCATTAATACCCCCTTCAAATGACACACAAACTCACCATCCCTCTGATCACAACTGCTAAATTACACCCCAGCAATCATTGCTCCTTGGGAACGTGGTTCCCTGGAGCCTCCAAAAATTCCTCCTGCCTGAAGAAATACCCGGTCCCTGGAGGGTCTGTGCCCAAACTTTGGCGATGAATGTTGCCTCGCTGACCGACCGGGACCGGGGAAAAAAACCCAGCCGGGGGGAAAAAAAAAAGAAAAAAAAAAACAGCCGGGGGGGTGGGGGGGCTAAACCCGGCTGGGGATTTTTTACTCTAAATTTACAAATGAGTTGAAAAACCTGAAAAGCAAAAGTCACACACACAAGGTTAAATCCAGTCACAGCATGCGCTCACACACTCAGAGACGAGCAGACGCCGACAGACAGACACGTGCTCTCACACACGCTCATGCACTCCTCCCATTTAAACGTTCCCTGTGGCTCTTACTCGAGACGCTGAAGAACGCGCTTCCACGCTTCTTCTGGCTGCCGCTCCTCGACGTCAAATTGTAGATTCTGGGGAAATCAGTAGCCTCGGGGACCTGTGAGACGACAGGAAGTGGTCGATGAGTGGCTGACAGCTAGGACTTGTCCCCGCTCTGGACCAATAAATTTTCTACCCAAAACCCCATTAAAGACAGATGAACAGTAAAGTTTTTATAACTGTTCTACCTAACTGTGACTGTGTGCCAGGGCAGGGCAGCTCCGACCGTAAGTGGTACAACATGAGTACACACAATAAAAGCAGACGCATACAGTGCAAGTGTGCATGGAGTGTAAGTCCATACAATATAAGCCAGCATAGGTACACACAATGTAAGTACATACAGTGTAAGCCAACATAGGTAAACGCAATGTAAGTACATACAGTATAAGTATATACAGTATAAGCCAGCATAGGTACAAACAATATAAGTACATACAGTATAAGCCAGGACTTGAGATAGCTCTCTGGAAGATTAATTCTTGAGCCCTGTACCCCTCGGGAGGATGGAACCTATGGAACTCTGGCAGTCACGTGAGGAGGGTGTAAGACGCTCCCTCAGGAAGTCCAAGAGAATGGCGTGGAAAATAAGGCACTACCAAAGCCGGTAGCGAGAAGGAAGACAGATGAGAACATCTTGTCCCTTTGAGACATTCCTGTCTCAAAGAGTAAAAATGTTAAGATGCCGGAATAAGGGATATCCGGAAAGGAACGTGAGTAGAATATGGCCTACGTGGCACGGAATAGTGCCGATAAAGCATCGAGACATAACAAAGGCCTGTGACACGTAAGACGATGGACACGGACTACATAACACAGACACAGACGACATAACACGGACACGGACGACATAACACAGAGACAAGTGACAACTCCCTGGCACTGTCCCCGTAGGGACCCGAGATTCCTAGTGCAAGATGAGCCAGAGGCTGATGATGCCAAAGGAAAGGAAGCCCTATAACGATAGCATCTGATGATGAAATGTAACTCGTTAAAAGAAGTTAGTGCCAAAGTACTTAAGAGGATGCTCGAGAGGCTCGGCGAGCCTAGAGAAGGAAGCCGACTGCCGGATGACCGTGGCCGTAGCACCGGACGTGATGGCGAGCTCCTCAGGGGAAAGATCCGTGACGACGTCAAGTCGAGGGAGGCGGACGACGCAAAGTACACGAAAATGTGAAGATGGGTCGGAACTGCCCTGCCCGGCAAAGGCTCTGGCGAGGCTGAGGGGAAACCCTCTCCCTTTACTTCCAGAGAGCCCACCCCGCTACAGACCTGTCCCCTAAGCTGACATCTGATTGCCTCCTGTAAGAGTAAAGGCTTTTCCCCTTCTCCCAGCCGCTGGCCCCGACACTTAGCTTTTGGAAGAGGAGCGGACAAAATCCATCCTCGGTCGCACGTGGACGTGGAGATGCTCTCCGTGTGTGCTTCGGTGCTGCCGTTTCCAAGCTTGGGCTACGAGCCTCCTCAGGGTACCTAAGACAAAACAGAAAACCTGACTATTGCCCTCAAAAACAGTAATCCCTGGGACTCCTCCGCACCGCTGCCCCGGCTCACCTCAAATCTTGATTTGGCTCCGGAGGGTGCCCGGAAGATACCTGCAAAGAGAAAAGGGACACGCTTAGCATGCTGGTGTGTAACACTCACCTAGGAATCAGCCTGCCTAAAGGCCGACTCACCTGCCCTCCTCTGTTCCTTGGCGTGCCTAGGGCAGCGACGGCACCTGCAATGAAACAAAGCAGAAAAGCATGCTGAGATACTGTGAAAACACAACCTCCCTAATCTGACAAGGATGCCACACCGATACCTTAAGCTCTCACCCACCTGGCATGGGCATGCTTGGCCAGGATAAATGGCAAGTGGACCACCTAAAATAAAAAAAAAAGTGGAGATGCTTAGAGCTGCACCAAAACTGAGACATCAGCAATAACAACTGCTACTGTACGCTATTCAATGCTCACCTTGCCCACTGCTCTCGGCCTTGACCTCCTAAAAAGAGAGACAAAGAACAATGCTGTAACAGCCACCATTTATGCTTCCTCTGCAGAAACAAACAGTGACTGACCTGCTCGGGGCAATCCCCTCACCTGGGATGGGGGCTCTGCCCAGGATTTTATCCTTCTGCATCTGAAAGAAAGTTAGGACAAGAGTCAAACTGTTGCAGGATAACTTACGAGCTCCAGATATCTTGTGTCCATCTACAAATCCCACCTAGAGTCCAACTACAGCCCACATTACAAACTTCAAGTCCCCGCAACTTCTCCTATTGCACCAGGCTATGTGGCAGGGCAGAGCAGCTCCGGCACAATTGTGTGCAGACACCCGTGACACAGGACAGGACGTGACAGACAACGGGGACACAACACGGACAGAAACCTCCTGGAGAGGAAAATGGCTGCGAGGACTGAGAGAATGCAAAAGGAGATGACCGAGGTGAGACCGATGGTTAGCTGATGAGGCTCAGAGAAACCTGGAGGAACAAGATGCTAACCGAATGATTTATTCCAAGAACTGCAAAGATGGATGCCCGAGAATCCTACGGCCAGAAGCCTCTACCTGCCCTCACGTTCTTTCAAGTCCTAGTCCGCCATAATGGATCCTGGCGGGGCAGAGCTGTCCATACAGCTCAGAACAAGACCTGAAAAGACATCTGACCGGATGCTTCTAAAGAGACAAGAGAGTCTGATGCCTGTCTGAGCTCCTGAGGCAAAAGTTCCATGGCCTGGGTGCCAGGCCGAGGAATGCAGAGATCACAGATGCTAACAATGATGCCAGGGTTTCTGACAGGCCCCACAAAGGGCTAAGATAAAAGACATGACATATCCAAACAACACATAATACACAAAAGACAAGTGACACGATACACACCGGGACTGCTCTGCCCTGCGCACCTCAGCACTGTGATCCAAAGTCAGGCTTTGCTTTTATGGGGCCTAAGGGGCCGCTTCACGTACACCCCCCACCTCCTAAGTGGACTCAAAAACCCCTCCCAGTAATTCCCAAACCAGCACCCTGCTTTCATCCCCTCTGTGGGTCTTGGCCCTCTACTTATCTCTCACACAGCTGGGGATGCCGGTCTCGGGTGCGAAGAAAGGCCGCCTCGTCAGCCGGGAAGGTCCTGCTGGCACCGGGCTGGTGTCTCTCAGACAGCTGTATTAAAGAAAACCAAACATCAGCGCCTGATCTTGGCAGCCCCACGACCAAAACCCCACAAGTCTGCTACTCACCGTGCTCCTAAGAACGCCAACCTGCTCGGGCCGCACGCTTCGGGCACGCTCGGAGACCGAGGCCGTCGTCACAGGGGGTGCCTGGGCTAAGAGGAGATGAGGTGATTTGGCATGGCTGAAACCTGAGGGGACCCTCGCTCCTCCTCCCTACTTCCCCTACTCACCGCAACTCCTTGGCAGCTGCCCAAGGCCACCTGGATGGCACCTTCAAATAGAAGAGTTCAGGGCTTCATCACCAGGTCCTGTAACGCATCCACAGGGCTCGCACGTGCAGGGAACCCGGTGCCTCGGCCGGCTGGTGATGGGGGCTCGGCAGGCTCAGACTGGATTGCCTAAACCACAAAAAAGAGAATGGAGACTTAGATTTGCCCCAAGAATTGAGACCTCAGCAACAAGAAAGGCTACTGATCACCTTGCTCTCCTGAACTTGACAGCTGAGATCCAGATTTACTTCCTAAAAAGAAAGACAAAGAACAGAGCTGTAACAGGGTCACCCTTGACACTTCCCCTGCAGAGACCAATGGTGACTGACCTGCTTGTAGGAACCCCCTCACCCAGGATGGGGGGCTCTGCCATGGGTGCAATGCATCTGCACCTGAAAGAAAGACAGAACATATGTCAAACACCTGCAGGATAACTCAAAACCTGCAAACACCTTAGGTCAATCTAGGAATGGCATCTGGAGTCCAAGTACAGACCACATTAAAAATTTCAAGTCCCCAGGGCTTCTCCTATTGCACTGGGCTATGCGGCAGGGCAGAGCAGCTCCGGCACAATTGCGTGCAGACACCCGTGACACAGGACAGGACGTGACAGACAACGGGGACACAACACGGACAGAAATCCCCTGGCAAGGAAAAAGGCTGCGAGGACTGAGAGAATGCAAAAGGAGATGACCGAGGGGAGACGAGGGTGAGCTGATGAGGCTCAGAGAAACCTGGAGGAAGAAGATGCTAACCGAATGATTTATTCCAAGAACTGCAAAGATGGATGCCTGAGAATCCTACGGCCAGAAGCCTCTACCTGCCCTCACGTTCTTTCAAGTCCTAGTCTGCCATAATGGATCCTGGCGGGGCAGAGCTGTCCACACAGCTCAGAACAAGACCTGAAAAGACATCTGACCGGATGCTTCTAAAGAGACAAGAGAGTTTGATGCCTGTCTGAGCTCCTGAGTCCAAAGTTCCATGGCCTGGGTGCCAGGCCGAGGAATGCAGAGATCGCAGATGCTAACAATGATGCCAGGGTTTCTGACAGGCCCCTCCAAGGCCTAAGGTAAAAGACATGACATATCCAAACAACACATAATACACAAAAGACAAGTGACACGATACACACCGGGACTGCTCTGCCCTGCGCACCTCAGCACTGTGATCCAAAGCCAGGCTTTGTTTTTATGGGGCCTAAGGGGCTGCTTCATGGACACCCCCCCACCTCCAAAGCAGACTAAAAAACCCCTCCCAGTAATTCCCAAACCAGCACACTGCTTTCATCCCCTCTGTGGGTCGTGGCCCTCTACTTATCTCTCGCACTCCTGTGGATGCCGGTCTCGGGTGCAAAGAAAGGCCACCTCGTCAGCCGGGAAGCTCCTGCTGGCACCGGGCTGGTGTCTCTCAGACAGCTGTATTAAAGAAAACCAAACATCAGTGCCCGATCTTGGCAGCCCCTCGGCCAAAACCCCACAAGTCAGCTACTCACCGTGCTCCTAAGAACGCTCAGCTGCTCGGGCCGCACGCTTCGGGCACGCTCGGAGACCGAGGCCGTCGTCACGGGTTAAGCCTGGGCTAAGAGGAGATGAGGTGATTTGGCATGGCTCAAACCTGAGGGGACCCTGGCTCCTCCTCCCGACTTCCCCGACTCACCGCAGCTCCTCGGCGGTTCCTGACCCGGAACTCAGGGCTCATGAGAGCAGCAAACCCGGTCCATTGGCTGGCTGGGGATGGGAGCTTGGCGTGCTCCGAGCGGATGGCCTGAGGCACAAAAACGAGAATGGAGACTTAGACTTGCGCCAGGAATTGAGACCTCAGCAACAAGAAAGGCTACTGATCACCTTGCTCTCCTGAACTTGACTGCTAGGATCCAGATTTACTTCCTAAAAAGAAAGACAAAGAACAGCGCTGTAACAGGGTCACCCTTGACACTCCCCCTGCAGAGACCAATGGTGACTGACCTGCTTGTGGGAACCCCCTCACCCAGGATGGGGGCTCTGCCATGGGTGCAATGCATCTGCACCTGAAAGAGAGTTAGAACATAAGTCAAACACCTGCAGAAAATCTCAAAAGCTGCAAACACCTCAGGTCAATATAGGAATAGCATCTGGAGTCCAAGTACAGCCCATATTACAAATTTCAACTCCCCAGGGCTTGTCCTATTACACCAGGCTATGTGGCAGGGCAGAGCAGCTCCGGCACAAATGTGTGTGCAGACACCCGTGACACAGGACAGACAGGACGTGACAGACAACAGGCACACAACACGGACAGAAATCTCCTGGCAAGGAAAATGGCTGCGAGGACTGAGAGAATGCAAAAGGAGATGACCAAGGAGAGACCGATGGTGAGCTGATGAGGCTGAGACAAACCTGGAGGAAGAAGATGCTAACCGAATTATTTATTCCAAGAACTGCAAAGATGGATGCCGAGAATCCTACGGCCAGAAGCCTCTACCTGCCCTCACATTCCTTCAAGTCCTAGTCCGCCATAATGGATCCTGGCGGGGCAGAGCTGTCCATACAGCTCAGAACAAGACCTGAAAAGACACCTGACCGGATGCTTCTAAAGAGACAAGAGAGTCTGATGCCTGTCTGAGCTCCTGAGTCCAAAGTTCTATGGCCTGGGTGCCAGGACGAGGAATGCAGAGATCACAGATGCTAACAATGATGCCAGGGTTTCTGACAGGCCCCTCCAAGGCCTAAGATAAAGGACATGACATATCCAAACACACATAATACACAAAAGACAAGTGACACGATACACACCGGGACTGCTCTGCCCTGCGCACCTCAGCACTGTGATCCAAAGTCAGGCTTTCCTTTTATGGGGCCTAAGGGGCCGCTCCATGGACACCCCCATCTCCAAAGGAGACTCAAAAATCCCTCACGGTGGGTCCCTACCCTGCACCCCGCTTTCATCCCCTCTGTGGGTTGTAGCCCTCTACTTATCTCTCGGACATCTGGGGATGCAGGTCCGTGTCAGGTGCAAAAGAAGGCAGCCTCAACATCTGGGAAGTTCCTGCTGGCTCTGTTGTTCAACAACTCCCTGTTGTTTCTTAGTCAGCTACGTGAAAGAAATGCAAATATCAGTGCATGATCTCTGCAGCACACTGGCCAAAACCCAACAATTCTGCCACTCACCGTTCTCCCAAGAATGCCCGGCTCCTGGGGCCGCACCCTTCAGCCGCGCTCCGAGGCTGATGCCGTTGTCACGGGGTAAGCCTGGGTTAAAGGAGATGAGGTGATTTGGCATGGCTGAAACCTGAGCGGACCCTTGCTCCTCCTCCCTGCTTCCCCGACTCACCGCAACTCCTTGGCAGCTGCCCAAGGCCACCTGGATGGCACCTTTAAATTGAACAGTTCAGGGCTTCATCACCAGGTCCTGTAACGCATCCACAGGGCTTGCACGTGCAGGGAACCCGGTGCATCGGCCGGCTGGTGACGGGGGCTCGGCAGGCTCAGACTGGATTGCCTAAACCACAAAAAAGAGAATGGAGACTTAGACTTGCCCCAGGAATTGAGACCTCAGCAACAAGAAATGCTACTGCTCACCTTGCTCTCCTGAACTTGACTGCTGGGATCCAGATTTACTTCCTAAAAAGAAGGACAAAGAACAGCGCTGTAACAGGGTCACCCTCGACACTTCCCCTGCAGAGACAAATGGTGACTGACCTGCTTGTGGGAACCTACTCACCCAGGATGGGGGGCTCTGCCATGGGTGCAATGCATCTGCACCTGAAAGAAAGTCAGAACATATGTCAAACACCTGCAGGATAACTCAAAAGCTGCAAACACCTTAGGTCAATCTAGGAATGGCAACTGGAGTCCAAGTACAGACCACATTACAAATTTCAACCCCCCAGGGCTTCTCCTATTGCACCAGGCTATGCGGCAGGGCAGAGCAGCTCCGGCACAAATATGTGCACACACCCGTGACACGGGACAGGACGTGACAGACAATGGGGACACAACACGGACAGAAATCGCCTGGCAAGGAAAATGGCTGCGAGGACTGAGAGAATGCAAAAGGAGATGACCGAGGGGAGACCGATGGTGAGCTGATGAGGCTCAGAGAAACCTGGAGGAAGAAGATGCTAACCGAATGATTTATTCCAAGAACTGCAAAGATGGATGCCCGAGAATCCTACAGCCAGAAGCCTCTACCTGCCCTCACCTTCTTTCAAGTCCTAGTCCGCCATAATGGATCCTGGCAGGGCAGAGCTGTCCACACAGCTCAGAACAAGACCTGAAAAGACATCTGACCGGATGCTTCTAAAGAGACAAGAGAGTCTGATGCCTGTCTGAGCTCCTGAGGCGAACGTTCTATGGCCTGGGTGCCAGGCCGAGGAATGCAGAGATCGCAGATGCTAACAATGATGGCAGGGTTTCTGACAGGCCCCTCCAAGGCCTAAGGTAAAGGACATGACATATCCAAACACACATGACACACAAAAGACAAGTGACACGATACACACCGGGACTGCTCTGCCCTGCGTACCTCAGCACTGTGATCCAAAGCCAGGCTTTGTTTTTATGGGGCCTAAGGGGCTGCTTCATGGACAGCCCCTATCACCAAAGCAGACTAAAAAACCCCTCCCAGTAATTCCCAATCCAGCACCCTGCTTTCATCCCCTCTGTGGGTCATGGCCCTCTACTTATCTCTCGCACATCTGGGGATGCCGGTCTAAGGGGCGAAGAAAGGTCACCTCGTCAGCCGGGAAGGTCCTGCTGGCACCGGGCTGGTGTCTCTCAGACAGCTGTATTAAAGAAAACCAAACATCAGTGCCTGATCTTGGCAGCCTCTCGGCCAAAACCCCACAAGTCTGCTACTCACCGTGCTCCTAAGAACGCTCAGCTGCTCGGGCCGCACGCTTCGGGCACGCTCGGAGACCGAGGCCGTCGTCACAGGGGGTGCCTGGGCTAAGAGGAGATGAGGTGATTTGGCATGGCTGAAACCTGAGGGGACCCTCACTCCTCCTCCCTACTTCCCTGACTCACCGCAACTCCTTGGCAGCTGCCCAAGGCCACCTGGATGGCACCTTCAAATAGAAGAGTTCAGGGCGTCATCACCAGGTCCTGTAATGCGTCCACAGGGCTCGCACGTGCAGGGAACCCGGTGCGTCGGCCGGCTGGTGACGGGGGCTTGGCAGGCTCTGAGTGGATTGCCTAAACCACAAAAACGAGAATGAAGACTTAGACTTGCCCCAGGAATTGAGAGCTCAGCAACAAGAAATGCTACTGATCACCTTGCTCTCCTGAACTTGACTGCTGGGATCCAGCTATACTTCCTAAAAATAAAGACAAAAAAAAAAAGCTGTAACAGGGTCACCCTTGACACTCCCCCTGCAGAAACAAATGGTGACTGACCTGCTTGTGGGAACCCCCTCACCCGGGATGGGGGGCTCTGCCATGGATGCAATGCATCTGCACCTGAAAGAAAGTCAGAACACATGTCAAACACCTGCAGGATAACTCAAAAGCTGCAAACACCTTAGGTCAATCTAGGAATGGCATCTAGAGTCCAACTACACCCCACATTACAAATTTCAAGTCCCCGGGACTTCTCCTATTGCACCAGGCTATGCGGCAGGGCAGAGCAGCTCCGGCACAAATGTGTGCACACACCCGTGACACGGGACAGGACGTGACAGACAACGAGGACACAACACGGACAGAAATCTCTGGGCAAGAAGGATGACTGCAAGGAGCACGAGGACAGAAAATTAGATGACTGAGGTAAGACCGATGGTGAGCTGATGAGGCTCAGAGAAACCTGGAGGAAGAAGATGCTAACCGAATTATTTATTCCAAGAACTGCAAAGATGGATGCCCGAGAATCCTACGGCCAGAAGCCTCTGCCTGCCCTCACGTCCTTTCAAGTCCTAGTCCACCATAATGGATCCTGGCGGGGCAGAGCTGTCCACACAGCTCAGAACAAGACCTGAAAAGACATCTGACCGGATGCTTCTAAAGAGACAAGAGAGTCTGATGCCTGTCTGAGCTCCTGAGTCCAAAGTTCTATGGCCTGGGTGCCAGGACAAGGAATGCAGAGATCACAGATGCTAACAATGATGCCAGGGTTTCTGACAGGCCCCTCCAAGGCCTAAGGTAAAGGACATGACATATCCAAACACACATAACACACAAAAGACAGGTGACACGATACACACCGGGACTGCTCTGCCCTGCGCACCTCAGCACTGTGATCCAAAGCCAGGCTTTGCTTTTATGGGGCCTAAGGGGCCGCTTCGTGGACACCCCCCCATCTCCAAAGTGGACTCAAAAACCGCTCCCAGTGGGTCCCTACCCTGCACCCCGCTTTCATCCCCTCTGTGTGTTGTAGCCCTCTACTTATCTCTCAGACATCTGGGGATGCAGGTCCGTCTCAGGTGCAAAAGAAGGCAGCCTCAACATCTGGGAAGTTCCTGCTAGCACTGTTGTTCAACAACTCCCTGTTGTTTCTTAGTCAGCTACATGAAAGAAATGCAAATATCCATGCATGATCTCTGGAGCACACTGGCCAAAACCCAACAATTCTGCCACTCACCGTTCTCCTAAGAATGCCCGGCTCCTGGGGCCGCACCCTTCGGCCGCGCTCCGAGGCTGATGAAAACACAGGAACGGATGCTTAGAGTTGCACCGGAAAGTGAGACTGGAGCAATAACAACTGCTTCTGGACGCTACTCAATGCTCACCTTGCCCACCTCACCTTGATTGCTGATATCCAGCTTTACCTCCTAAAAAGAAAAAGAACAGAGCTGTAACAAAGTCACACTTTACACTCTCCCTGCAGAGACAAACGGTGACTGACCTGCTCGGGGGAACCTCCTCACTCGGGATGGGTGGATGGATTTTGCCCTGGATTTTATCCTTCTGCGTCTGAAAGAAAGCGAGGACAAAAGTCAAAGGCCTGCAGGATAACTTCACAGCTCCAAACATCTTCTGTCTATTTAGGAATATCATCTAGAGTCTGGCAACGCCCCACAAACTGCAAGTCCCTGGGACTTGTCCTGTTGCAGCAGGCTATGCGGCAGGGCAGAGCGGCTCCGGCACAAATATGTGCGGACACCCGTGACACAGAACGTGACAAACAGGGGGACAACAAACACAACACGTTATGCTTGTGGTGAGGGTCTCGAGGGGAAAAGGCAAAAGGGACCCCAAAGACACACTAGGTAACACGGTACACTGGACAACACGACGTGGACCGGAACTGTTCTGCGCTGCCCGCCTGAAAGCTGCCATCAAAATCAGAGCCTCTCCCTTTAGCTGTCCTAAGAAGCCCCTTGGAGGAGATTGCTTTTCCCTCCGCTAATCTTTAAATCTGTCCCAGGAACTCCCAACCCGCTGCTCTCCCATTGTCCCATCTCCAGGCCGTGGCCCAGACTTATCTTTTGGATGATCGGTGATGTGGATCCACGTTGCGCCTGAAATGAGTCTGCCTCGGAGGGCCCCGTGATCACCTGTTAGCCTCTCGGTCAGCTACAATAAAGAAAAAAAAACCAAAGTATGAGTACAGAGTTATGTGGGCCAAATCCCAGCGAGTCAGCTACTTGCCCTCTCCTGAGTGTGCCCGGCTCCTTCAGGCTCCAGCTTCAGCCTGATTCCAAGGCTGTGACCTTTATTATCAGTGGCACCTGGGTTAGAGAAAAGCAAAGTTAAATGGCATTCCTGTGAGTGCAGTGGATGACCTTGTGTGCTGTAAGATGTGTGAATGCCTCTGCTTGGCTTCTAAAAGGCCTGGGGTGGGGGGCTCAAATAAACACCCTTTCTCACCCTGCTGCCTTCAAAATCACCCCCCCAACAATACCTCCTAACCGGATACCTGCTCACCCTCCCTCTCCTAGTCACAATCCTCAACTCACCTGAAGCCTCAATCTCAAACATCTTCTTGGACACTGGGCAGATCCCTCTTGTGACATGATGAATCTGCTGAAAAAAGTGTTGTAGCTGACACAACCTGGAGCCTCTGGAAGCTGCACTCCTCCTAAAAAAAATACAAAGCAAAATAAGAACAAAACCAGAAATTACAAATGCACTTTACCACCCCTAAACACAAAACCCAAAATTGTGAACTTAAATACTTGCTGTATTCCAGGCTGTTTTCTTCACAGTATCTTCAAAGCCTCTGTTGCTTTAGATGCCCAGAAACACCTGCTGAAAACAAGCTGAGATAAGCTGAAAGAGCCTCTTACCTGAAATGAGAGGAGAGCTCTTATCCCAGCACCTCCCAGAGGGGGAATGAAAGCCCTGAGCAAAGGCTGGGGTTAATATACCCCTGATGGTGCCCGCCTCTCGTTCCCATGGCACCCGGGAAAAGGGAGGGGGTGAATCCCACCGGGTATAAAAGCTTTCAGAACAGCTGAGGCTGTTTTGCTCCTCTGACTCAAATTCAAGGGAAGCAAAGGGCTTGTTATAGAAGACAATTCTTCAGAAAAATAACAGCACTTTCTTTTTTGCAGCAACTACTTGGAGTAAGAGGGCAGGAAACTGGTAAGAAATAAAATTTTCTGTTTAGGCAGCATAACTAGATAAACTGGCTAATTTGCTGTTAACTTGCATAATTATTCCTTAGTGGCTACTAAGTAGTACTTCACGTGTGACTAAGTCCAGTGGTGGAGAATGCTTATGATGTGAATTGTCTAAGTCTCCTTGGGACCTCTAATTAGGCCTATCTACATTATAAGTAAAAATAAGAAAAATAAAAGCTTCCCAGGCAGTGTAAGGGTTAAGTGCATGCCTGGCTTACCCTGCTCTGAGATACTTGGTCCTATGGCACAGAAAGAAGGGCCTTGAAATGTATTTTTAAACTCTTAAAATGCTGAAAAAAGCAGAGCTTCCTTCCAGTGAATCCCTTAAACAGAGGAAATGGGGCAGCTACCTCTACTGAAACTAATACAATAGCCAATAAATAGTTTCTGCCCTTTAATTTATTCTCCTTAAGTACTGGGAAAAGAGCAGTTTTCCTCACTTTAAATCTCTCCGGTGATGGAAAAAGAGGGATTCAAATTCTTAAGATGGAGGGTACAGCTGGGCTTCTCCCTCAATTTAGGCCTCAGGACAACAAAACGGGGGCAGCTACCCTTAATTCAAACCCATAAGAAACATTGTCAAGATTTTCCCCTTCTACTTAAACTGGAAAATAATTGAAAATGAGGACTCCCTGTCAATTAACACCCCGAACAGCAGAGAAAAGGCAGGGATTCTTTCAACTGAGACCATTAAAATTGCAGGGGAAGCAGAGTCCCTCCCAGTTTGAACACAAAAAATAAAGGAAAAGGATGCTTTTTCCCTTTTTCCTAAACCCTTTTTCTCCTAATCACCCCTCTCCTTTCTGGGAGTGCTGTGGAGGGTCTGGGGGCTCTGGGGAGGGACTGGCACAGTAAAAGGGGAAAGTTGAAAGCCCTCATTAAAATTGCAGGGGAAGCAGAGTCCCTCCCAGTTTGAACACAAAAAATAAAGGAAAAGGATGCTTTTTCCCTTTTTCCTAAACCCTTTTTCTCCTAATCACCCCTCTCCTTTCTGGGAGTGCTGTGGAGGGTCTGGGGGCTCTGGGGAGGGACTGGCACAGTAAAAGGGGAAAGTTGAAAGCCCTCTCCTGGAACCCCACGTGCTGCCTGGCCTGCTCAGATGCTGCCCCTTGGCAAAAGGGCTCTTCCCTTGGCATTTTCTCAAAGTGTTGCTCCGTGCCCGGGTGGCTCCGGCTGCTCCCTAGTCCGTGCTGGATGCTCCGACCGTAGTTCCTGGAGGGACCCTTGGGATGCCCCTGTTAGCCCCTCTGGACTAGCAGCTCCCTGTGCAGGTGTGCCTGGGTAACCCTCTGAAAGCAGCTGGTCACACGGGGGGCTGCTAGACCTTGGAGTGGGGTTTGAGATGAAGAAAGGTCCTGTGAGGAGCTCCTTCCCCTGCACAGCCCTTCGTCTGGCCCTTAAACCATGGGCTGCCAGACTTCCCTTTCTAAGGAAATTAACCTTTCCTCTTTGTGTGCCCGTGGCCGAAACCTCCTCCAAAACCGCAGAGAACGATTTCTCACGGACCGCGGCTGCCGACGCCGAGAACTCTTGCCGCCCTTGGAGCGCCGCGTGCCTCCTGCGAACGGACGTCGACGCGCAGCGGGGGTGAGTTTGGCTTTACGGGGAGGAGGGCCGGCGCAGGATTTCTCCGGGAGCAAAGCTGCCCCCGCCGAGAGCTCGGGCTGCCCTGGCAGTGCCGAGCACCTCCTGCGAACTGGCGTCGGGAAGCGCGGGGGGTGAGTTTTTCTGTGCGGAAGTTCTCCCAGACCAAAGCTGAGAGCATCTAACCCTAACCGCAACAGCTTAGCTGGGTCTAAAACTTACAACCTTTGGACTGGCAGCGTGGGACCCGACCCACTGTGCCACCGCTGGCCCCTTGCTCAAGCATTCCACTGCAGTCCTAAAACTCTGCCTTTTCAGAGGGTGTTTCCTGTGACCCTGACCGTAATCTTCAAAATATGCTAAAGACTCATAAAATGGCTTTGAAAACGCCCCAACAATACCCTAAGTAGTCCCAGAAAAGTCCCTTCCAAAATCCCCTAAATACCTTTAGAAGTCCTGGAAAAAAAGCCTCACAAAGACATGCTCAGTCTCCGAGCTCTACCTCTCGCTGTCTAGCCCACAGATGTCATCCCTACCTTACTGCAGTGGGTCTGTTGTCCTCTGAGGGTTCTGTCATTGTGCTGCTGTGTGAGGGTTGCTGTCTGGTCCCGCTGTTAGGGTTGCTGCGTTGTGCTGCTGTTGGGGGAAAAGGCTGTTTTTAGGGGGGCTGCTTAGGCTGAGGTTAGGGCTGGGGTGAGGGGTGGTACGGCTATACCGTGCACCCCTGATCTCCACTGGACTGTCCAGCCCTCAAGCCCTCTCCCTTTACCCCTCAACCGGTCCCTCTGCCCCCCAGCCCTCAGCTCCTGTGTGTCACCCTTGACCCCTCTCCTTTGCCCCTCAGCCCCCAGCTTCTCTGTGTCACCCTAGAGCTGCCCCTGCCACCCTCAGCATCTCGGTGTGTCGCCCGCTGTCCCCTCTCCCTCTTCCTCCCTCAGCTCCCAGCCTCTGTCACCCTCAAGCCCCGACAGTGCCCCTCAGGCTGCCCCTCATCCTCTATGTGTTGTGCCATGAAAAGACCCTAAAAAAACCTAAAAATGCCCTGAAAACCCCCTAATCTTCAAAATGTCCTAAAAACCCCATGAAAACCTAAAAATAGCCTCAGAATGCTGTTAGAATACACTGGAAATACCCTACTTTTAAAAAAACCCTAAAAATCCCCAAAGAACTTTTAGAAATCCCTAAATATACCCTAAAGAGTCCAAAAAGAGCTCTAAAAGTACCCCAACAATCCTTAAAATGCCCTGATAAGACCCTAAAAAAGCCTAAAAATTCCCTCAAAAACCCTAAAAATACCCTAGCCCTAAAAAGTCCTCCACATACCCTCAATAGTCCTAAAAAAACCCCAAGAACACCCAAATCCCCCCCCAAACAATTCTTAAAAGTACTAAGAAAGCCCTTAAAATACCCTAACAAAATCTTTTAAAAGCCCTGAAAAAGCATCCTAAATGTTCCCAGAAATTTTCTGTCAAACTCCTCCAAAAAAGCCCTAAAATATCCTTTTAAAACCTTGAGAAAAACCCTAAAAAAAACCCTAAAAAACTGCTCAGCCCCCAACTCCTACCTGTCACTCTCTAGACCACAAACATCATTGCTACCTTTTTATTAGGGTTGCTGCCTGCAGCTGCTGGGAGACTTCTGGGGCTGTCCCAGCATTGGGGTTATTGCCTTGTGCTGCTGTTGGGGAAAACTGGGGTCCTAGGGGTGCTCTTTAGGGTTACCTTGGGGTTGGGTTGAGGGCTGCTGCACCTGTACCCTAGCCCTACCTGATACCCTGTGTCCTTTGTACCCCTAACCCTCGGTGTGAGCTCTCCATCTGTCAAGCCTCCCCCTCCTTGCCCCTCAGCCCGCAATGTCTGCGTGCCACCCCGAGACCTCTGACATTGTCCCTTGGCCCCCTGGCCTCTACCATGCACTCTCCACCTGGTTAGGGGTGGTTTTTAGGGTAAGGTTAGGGGTGGTGTGAGCGCTGGTTCACCTGTTACCCTCAAGCAGCCCCCACTTTGCCCCTCAAGGCATCTGCTCCCCCTCACCCTTTTCTTGTCACCCTCAAGTTCCCCACTCCCAGCATCTCTGTGCCACCCTGGAGCCCTCCAGTTGCTCCTAACGCCCCCTTCTGCCTCTCAGCTCCCCCCATCCTCTGTGTCACCCTCCAGCCCCCTCCCCTCAGCCCGCAGCCCCTTGTGACACCCTGCAGCCCACAGACGTTGTCCCTGCCTGTCTCGCCTGGGTGTTGTCCTGCTGCGAGAGCTGCGCCGCTCTCCGAGGGTTCGGGCTCCCGCGTGCTGCTGGAGGGGACTCACGGGTGGGCGGTGGGTGAAGTAACGGATGGAGCGGGAGGTGTGGTGGGACGGGTTAAGGGCGGAGTGAGGGATGGAGCAAGGGCGGGCTGGAAAATAGAGTAGGGTTAGGAGCGGAGAAGGGGACGCAGCAGCAGGGGGCTGAGGTGGGGAGGTGAGTGTGAGGAGGAAGCGTAACTCTGTAACTCCAAGACCGAGTCTGCAGCCAACGAGAACTCTGAGTGACCTGGGAGTGCCGAACGTCTTCGGCAAACTGATGTAAGGAAACTGGGGTGATGAGTTTTGTTTCCCTTGGAAAAGGGATGGCATTTGTATCCGTGGGCCTGCACCCTGCCCAGGACCTTTGATCTCGAGTGGGCTGCCGCCTCCTAAAATTCCAAACATCGCAGGTGAGACAGGGGGTTGGAAATGTTACTTGGGGTAGAAACCAATTTTGGATTTAGCTGAAGTCTGCTGGTGAAACTTGTGTAGTCTGTTAATTGGTGTGCTTGCAAAAAGGCCTGCAGAGAGAACAAGTTCGAGGCTACTGTTGGAAAAAGAGAATCTGGGTTACAACCGAGTGCACGGCCTTGTCCCTGTGTGAGTAAAAGTTTGAGGTTTTGCTGGCAGTGTCACTGAGTGCTGAGGGGTCCCCTGGTCGATAGGGCAACTCGGGAGGGTTTGCTTCAGGCTTTGCTTGTGAAAGGTGTGAGAAAAGCAAGCAGCTGTGAAGCAGATGAGCCCCCTCTTGCCTGTTGAAGTGTTGGATAAATCAAAGATAAACCTCAAGGTCCCTTCCCACCCAAACCATTCCGTGATTCTTTGCCCTGGAGGCAAGGGTGCACCTGTCACCGCATTTCTCTTCACAGAGAAAAGCAAGGCACAATTCTCCCCAAGAATATTTCTGGGATTCACATTCTCTGAACCTCAGAGGAAGTAAAAACAATTCTTATCTCATTTACTGTGCCTGTGTTTGTGCCGAAGTAGAATGCAGCGTGGAGACTGTTTACCCAAAGTGATGGTGTTTTGTTTCCTTGGCCTGTCGGGGCCAAGTGTGTGTGTGTGTCGGGACTGTTGGGTGACAGTCATGAGTTGTGTGCGGTGTGTGTGGGGTTGAGTACTTGGCAGATGGGGTTTAGATGTAATGTAATATAGTATAATAAAGCAATTAATTAGCCTTCTGATAAGGCAGAATGCAGATGGGAAATAGTTGCACATATGATATTAAAGGACACGTGAGCCACCTTTCTGTGAGACAAAGACACAAGACTCGGCCCATCGCTAACTTAGGACACAGCTAAAAAATAATAGATAAAATAATTTTTAACCTATTTTTGAAGAACTCTCTAAAACTAATGGCAGATGATATAGCTATTTTATCTGGCAAGCTTCCGTGCAAAATTTCCTGCTGATGCTGGCTCGGAGGGATGGAGATTTGGGAGGAGGGGGAAGAACAAAGTGCCACGGGGCTTTATTGGATGAGCCTTGAAAGGTTTCTGCAAGCTTCTATTGCAAGGTTGATGAACCTTGTGTTTGTTAACTTCAGTTTTGCTCAGTGTTTTAACCCTGCTTTATCTCCTGTGGTCCAGATGACACATTCACACATCTTTAGAAAATTCAGTGGGATGCTCTTCAAACAACATGTGACTTTGCTCCACTGAGGGCAGAAACTTGATGGTTTTACCTCAATCTATGGTTTTTCAATATTGCTATAGAAAGTGCTTTTCTGTGAAATGTCTACTTTGGTTAGATGATGTAAATTGAGTGGTGGCTACTTGTATAAGTTGAAGAGTAAGAATAACTCAGGAATGTTTCATCATTTGTCTCTGCACTGGTCAAAAATGGTAATTTGAACTCCAATCTGTAGAAATTTAGCAAAAGAAGTTGGACACTCGGAGGATAAAAATAGAAAAAAATACTTTGGAAGGATTTTTCCTTGCTAGTGAGTGAGTTTCTAGCTGTAGGAGCATCACGGGGTAGCACGGTCGGGACGGACGGAGACGAGAGATCTCTGAAGCCGGGTCGTGGAACATGGGGTTTATTGCAAAGGGCCCGGGGGCAGGGGCCTTGTGGAACTTGGGGTTTATTGCAAAGGGCCCGGGGGCAGGGGCCTGCTGGGAGCTGCCAGCCACAGCTCAGAGCAGGCCTGAGAGAAGAGAGGGGTTGAGAGGATGAGAGGGTAAGAGCATAAAAAGGTAAGAGAGCAAAAGCATAAGAGAGTAAAAAGGGGTAAGCGAGTAAAAGGTCAAGAGAGTGAAGTTCCCATTACAATACAAAAAATCATCTTCTGTGTTGAATAGTCTACTTCTCACTAACCAATCTAGTACAATACACAAATCCTATAGTATTTCCATACGGCCTATAAGAATCACTACATTACCATACTGTGTTACATTTTAAACCCTAAAAGCTCCTCTTTGGACCCCTTCTGCCAAGCTGGTAGGGTCTGCTCGGCCCCTTGGAGCTGTCTGCAGGCAGAGGGTGTTGTTTCATCAAAGGGGATTACCTTCAGCTGGCCACACCATTGTTTTCCTGTTGTTCAGTAACTGAGGGATCTCAAAGCTCGCTTTCATTTCAATTTTGCTGATAGAAATATTACCTCATCCATTCCCATTTGTTCCCCCACTCTTTCGCGGCTGCCCCAGCCCCTGTGCCGGCTCCGGCACAGTCCGTCTGTCCCGGTCCGTCTGGCCCGGTCCGTCTGGCCCGGTCCCGGTCGCCTGGCCCGCGGCCGCTCCGCTGGCCGTGCCGGCGGAAGGGGCAGGGGGTCCGTCCTGCCGTGTGCACCGTGGGTACCGCGCTGACCGCACCATGGGGGGGTCCCGTCTGTGCCATCCCCGGCTGCCCTGACTCTGCTCGGCTCCCGCCGCTGCAGCCGGGGTCAGTCCCGGCTTTGTCTCTGCCGGATCAGCCGCCGTGAGCCATGTGGGGCCGATCCACGCTGCAGCTCGGTCTGCACCGGAAAAGCCCCTGGGGCGGTCCCGGCTGCAGACCCCGCCTTTGGAGGACCGAGACCCTGAGCTGTGCCGATCCCCTGGGGCGATCCCGGCTGCAAACCCCGCCTTTGGAGCACCCAGACCCTGAGCTGTGCCGAGCCCCTCGGGTGATTCCCCCTGCAGACCTAATCTTTGGAGGACCGAGACCCTGAGCTGTGCCGATCCCTTCAGGCGATCCTGGCTGCAGATCGTGCCATTGGATCACCCAGACCCGGAGCTGTGCCGAGCCCCTCAGGCGATCCCAGCTGCAGACCGCGCCATTGGAGGACCGAGACCCTGAGCTGTGCCGAGCCCCTCGGGTGATTCTCCCTGCAGACCCCGCCTTTGGAGCTTCCAGACCCTGAGCGGTGCCGATCCCCTCGGGCGATCCCAGCTGCAGACCCCGCCTTTGCAGGACCGAGACCCGGAGCTGTGCCGAGCCCCTCGGCTGATTCCCCCTGCAGACCCCGCCTTTGGAGGACCGAGACCCTGAGCTGTGCCGAGTTCCCCCGTCCTGCCCTGAGCTCCGTTCCCTTGGTAACCACAGCTCCGGCTGCTCAGGGGAACTCTCTAAAGGAATCACCTTATCGAAACACTAAAAGTTCAGGTAAAAGAAAGCCCTCTCCTGATTCTTCCTAAAAATACGGGAGAAAAGCTATAGAAGATAAAAATCCAAAAAGAATGGGATAAAGGGATTGGTCTATTTCCATTAAAAGAGGTTCCCATAGGAGGGGGCAGACCAGGGTTTGTAAATGCTCCTTTGACTTCGTCTGAGGTCAGAAATTTTAAGAAATAAATAACAGGGATACTTGGAGGATCCCATAGGCATAGCTGAACAATTAGACCAATTTTTAGGTCCAAACATTTATACTTCAGAAGAGATGTGGTCTGTAATGAAAATAATATTTTTCTCAGGAAGAAAGGCAATTAATCAGAGCAGCTGAAATAAAAGCTTAGGAAAAAAGATAATCTACGGTGACCCCCAGAGAAGACAAAATGCCAACTGTACCTCCTGAGTGGGGTAAAAATAACGAGGAGGGGAGTAAACACATGAATAATTATTGTAATTAGATAATCAAAGGAATAAATGCGACAGCATATCAAAGGCGAATTGCAGGGAAAAAAAAAAGGTTTTTAAGGGACAGCTTTTAGAGGGGAAAGAAGAAACTTCAGCTAAATAGATAAACAAACTTAAGAGAAATAGGAAAATGGTCCTAAGTAAGCAGAAGATCTGAAAATCTTTAAAGAGATGGGCACAGAGGAGGAATAGGGAGGTCATAAGCTCTAATTTTCTGGGGGGAACAAATACCATCTGGAGCCTGTGATAACTTTAAAAGTGGGTCCCCAGGAAGAAGAATTGGAATTTGTAATAGACACAGGGGCAGAGAGAACCTGCCTGTTAAATATTCCAAAAAGTTATAGTGTGAGCAAACATATAGTGAAAGTAACAGGGGCAAAGAGGGAAAGTTTTACATTTCTCGTCATTAAAGATGTAGTAATTGAGGGACGAAACTAGAATTTGGATGGGAGATGTCTTATTGGTCCCAGGGGCAGGTAGCAATTTATTGGGAAGAGTCTTACAAGTGCAATTAAGAATAGGAGTTTTATCAGAAAATGGGAAAATGACAGCTAGAGTTTTAAAATTATTTAAGAGAGGATGAAGAAAAAAAAAACAACAAAAAAGTTTGAAGTGGGGAAGGAAATAGGGGAAGATTAAATATCGACCCCATAAGGGTTACAATTGAGAGAGAAGATTGTCCCGTACGTGTACGTCAGTATCCTGGATCTTTAGAAGGACGGGAAGGTTCGAAGCCGGTAATAGAAGGACTAATAAAGGATGGGGCATTAGAACCTTGTACGTCTCCTCATAATATCCCTATGCCCCCAGTAAAGTCTGATGGGAGTTATAGACTAGTACAGGATTTAAGGGAGGTTAATAAAAGAACTCAGACTCACTACCCAGTGGTAAAATATCTTAGACACTTAATAAATAAAAGTAGCTGGAAACCCAACCATGAGAAATTTGCAAGAATTTTATTCCTTCTCCTTCCCTCTTCAAAGAGAGAGATCAGAAAATTACCTAGATTATTGAAATATTATAGATTATAGATTGAGGGGTACGCACAAGTAGCAAAATTTGTGTATGAAAAAACTGACAGAAGGAGATGATATAAAACAGACCAAAGAAGATATTGTTTAATTAAAAGAGTTAAGTTAAAACTAGCCTAAGTACCAGCTTTAAGCTTACCTTTGTTCGAAAAGTCATTTATCATTTATACATAAATACAGAAAATGGAGTAGCTCATAAAATTTTAATTCAAGAGTAAGGAAGAGTAAAAAAATATCTAGTAGCTTATATATCAAAGATGTTAGACTCAGTAAGCCACAGCTAGCCAGTAGGTATTTAACAGCTACTGCAATCCTAGTAAAAGAAAGTTGTAAGCCTACTTTTGGAAGTAATTTAGTTAGGTTCAGTTCATACCATGTGAGGTGTGTTGAATCAAAAACAACAGGTAAGAAGAGAAGAAAGAGAGAAGTTGAGGTAGGGAGGTGGTTAGCAAACTCTGAGATGTTAGAATGTGAAGTGATGACATCTTGGTGCTAGAAGAGAGCAGAAGTGTGAATGCGGGGTTTTTGCATGAAAGGCAGGGAAGTGTCTTAACACACGGTTGTTAGGAGGTTATTCAATGCCGAACTGAGCTCCAGAAAGGGTTTAGCAGAACGGGCCCTCCTTGAAGGGAAAAGAGGAGAAGTTGACTAGAGAAAGGAAAAGAATGTCAGGAGCACCTGGGGACGCCAGGTTTGGGGTTGTCAAGGTTGGGAGGTGTCTGACCGCTCCCTACGAGCGGCGGGGTCTCGGAGGCTGCGGCAGGGACCGATCCATGGAGGTGACCCGGCGGCGGTGCTGGCAGCAGGGGACACACGGGTTTGCCGGGCAGGAGCGGGCTGGCTCCGTGGCGGAACTGCCGGGGGGGCTCCCAGGCTGCCGGGGTCCCGAGTCGAGGATGGCAGCGTCGGCCCCGGTAAGTGGGCCAAGAGAGAGAAGGAAAGAGAAAGAGAGAGAGAGGGCAAAAGGGACCCAAGGCTGCCCCCAGGGTCCCCATGCCCCTGGCTGCTCTCCCCTGCTCCGGCCCTGCAGCGAAGTGGCAGCACGGCATCGACAGCAAGGCCGTGAAAAGAGCGGGAGGGGGGCTAGCACTAAAAGATAAAATCAAAGCAGAGATTGCTGACTCTCCAAACCTCACAAAGTGGGTTGTTTTTCTTAAGTAAGAAGGTTTTTGGTCTTTTCTTTTGTGTGTTTTGTTTGCTGTTAAAAAGAAGTTTTTTGGTTTTTGTTTTTTTTTTCCTGACGAATGGGTTTGTAAGGCTAAAACAATTAAATGCTGCCCAAAAAGTAAAAAGCAATAGATGTGATACATCTCGTGTTAAAATTGGTCTAGCTTTTCTTATTTAACTAACTGTAACTCACAGAAAGAAGAATTTGCCTCTGCAGCTATTAGCACAGCTGGATAGAAGAAGAAGAGGCTGCTGTGGAAAAAGCTTTTAGCTAAACCCAGAAAGTTTGGAAGAAGAGTGAATGGTAAAAGTTAATGCAGTATTATCTTTCTTTTATTACTATGCTATTAAGAAGTCCTTTCCAGGTACTACTGAAGCAACAATCAGAATCACAGAAAGAGGGTGAATTCATGCCAGCAGAATCAAAGGACTTGTGAAGGAACCTGAGGAATGGACTGTCGCATTTAAACCGGGTGATACCAAACTGACTTTCCAATGGGGACTGAGTGGTAATAGTTTGGCAAAAGCCAAATGATCCAAAAAATGTACAAAGAACAACACTGAATTAAGAGTTAAGATGACGCTTATACCACTGGTTTCAAGCCCTGCCTGGTTTTATTCTGGTCATGCCTGAATAGAACATCTCCTTAGGGGAGGAATACTCCAGATAGAAGGATCAAGCCTGTTTTTGTGTTCTGACCTTAGCCTGAGAATTGTACAGGGGAGAAGGGGAATTACCATTTCCATCAGTAAACTTTATTTGATTCATTCCAATACTGGACATGCTAGCTGGGTTATAAGTAAATGCTTGAATTGTGAGAATAATTAGTATTGAAGTTCACAACATTTATGCTCTTATTGCAAAAAGTGTTAAAGTAATAACTTAGCTTTGTGGATGGGAATTATTAGTGCCTGGTGAATGAGAGATACCTGAAGAACGGTAAGAGACCACAGTTAAAGGGTGTTCAAACCAATTTGCCTGGAAATTAGTTAAGAGAAAGTGACAAGGAAATAGAGGGCAAGTGCAGATTGGCCTCTGTATTTCGCCACCGAGAAGATCAAATACACCTGCTGTGGGTTGCAACCTCACAGGCCGGGGAGGTGGGAGTATAAGGCATACTGGACCTCTGTTATTCCTGTTTCTGGCACTCATTTGTTCTCTTTTCCCTTTCGGGATACCAGCAAGATCGTGTCACAAATGCTGCAGAAAGCATCACGTGGAAAGAAACCAAAGTTCCTCTTTAATTACACACACCTATGTCAACAGCCACTGTTATAACACATCCAAATTAAGAACCTGTAGGCAAAACGGAATAAATTATTGGATTACAAGAAACTTAGGAAAATGTGGTAATAGATTTGGAATTGAATGTTTAAAAGGAGAGAGATGGATTTGTTTTAAATTTAATCTTGAAGATATGGTTCAAGAAGATTTGGTAAAAAAAACAAATAATAAACGAAAAGGTAAAACCAGCACAGCAATTGAATCTGTATTGACCCCAAATTATCTATTGAGTCGTATTACAAGACTCCAAGCAGTTATAGAAATGATAGCAAATGGAGCCGCCCAGGCATTGGAGTTAATATAAAGTCAGCTAAGCCAAACAAAAACTGTAGGGTATCAGAATAGGTTGGCTTTACACTATTTATTGGCCAAAGAAAGGGGTGTTTGTGGAAAGTTTAATATATCAAATTGTTGAAAATTCATGAGCACAGAAAAGTCAATCTAGAAAAAGCAAAAGAAATCAAAGAAGAAAAAATATATATGCATATAATAACCGAGGTACCGGTCCAAAAATTAGAAAACAATGTTAAAACCTAGCTGGTAGGGTAATGTATTAGAAGAAATTAAGATCTTTCATTTTATGTGTTGCAACTATTTTTGTATTTCTTCCTTGTGTAATCCCCTGTTTTATTTTGCCCACATAGTCCAGAAGATGCAAGTAGATAAGAAATATTGCTCAAGCCAAAGGATTTACAAAGAATAAGAGTGGGGATTGTGAAAAATGCAGGTATTTTATGATTGGCTTTTTGGAAATAATAAAATGAATATTATATGTGTTGTGTTAGAAAGTAATGCTGTATTAATTCTCTTAAGTAGTGTGTTAAATATAGTTTTAGGTTACAAAAACTGTTAATATAGAAACGATGCTATGTAAGATACGTTTTTTAAAGAAAGGACTTGCAGTGAGATAGCGGCCACAGGGCACCTGGATCTTTCAGAGAAAAAGAATTTATTGCCCTCTTATCAGAAGAAACAAACTTCTTCCTGCCTCCAAGGCGCTGTTAGGATTAGAAGGAAGAAGTGGATGATGAGCAGACAGAATCCTGTGTTTGAATGGAATTTATGCACCATGTATGAAGTGTATGACTATGCAACAGGCTATTGCTTTTAAGGGTTAATCCTTTGTTAACGGGGGTCCTTTTTCGGGCTCATGCTGCCCAGAAAAAGGTACCCCGATGTCCATAACTCTTTGTTTTTGTTGTCTCATATTGTCCTAATTCAAATTGTCCAAATTATTATTACTCTAATTGTATGACTATTTTTATAACCATTTTATTACTATTAAACTTTCAAAAATTTTAAAAGCAAGTGATTGATGTTTTTCACACCAGTCTGTTAGGTGAAAACTATCAAAAGATTTTTGTGAGTTTTCTAATTTTGGCATTAATGCTGGCAAATTTTCAGGGTTTACTGTCTCATTTTGGGTCGAGAAATCTGTCCCAAACACTGAGGGGACTCTGGAGCTATTTGGGAACAGTTCTTTTTCAAAATTCTTTTGTGTTGGGATCAAAGAGCTGGCATTTGCAGGGGCAAAATAATTCTCTGTCTGTCCTGTATTTATTAAAGCAGCTGTCATATTCCAACCTCCTCTTCCTCCTCCTCGTCGCACGGTTTGTGTGCATGGATGTGGCTGTGCAGACGAATCGTGACACAAAGTAGTCCCACTGGGTGCTAGGAGTGTGGAAGGCGAAAACGCAGAGGCACACCAGGTATCGGTTGCTCAGGGTTACGCGCTGCAGAGGGATCTCTCGGTGCCCGGCAGAAGGAGAGATGCGGAAGGATACGTGCAAGGCGCTGCAGTTTTCGCCTGCTGTGGTGCCGTGTATAGACGCAGTGGCGGCAGAAGTGGCGTGACAGGGCACATGGATGCCGGCTGTGGCCGGACAGCGGGACGCAGCGGCTCGGAACTGGGACCGGGCTGTACCAAAGCTGCGGCAAACGCAGTGGGGGGTGGCGGCAGGGCCGTGGAGATAGAACTGCGCATGCGTGCGGCTGATCCCGGAAGCAGCGCTGTGGTTCCATGAGTCGGCGCGGAGTGATATCGCTGGTGCTGGGGTTGTAGCAACTGCGCATGCGTGGGTTCCGTCACTACGGCGGCGCGGGCGGTCATCATGGCGCCGGGTGGGCTGGGGCGTGCGGGAGGCGGCGGAGCTACGGGAACGGGGCTGCGGCTGCGGCCGTGGAAGGGAACGCCGGGACGTCCATGGTTGCGGGAGGCGGCGGAGCCACGCCATCCAGCAGCTCTGAAGCGGGAGGGTGCGGTGGGGAAGGCGCGGCTCGGCCCGCCATGCAGCGGCAGCGGCAGGGGAGGGGAAGCGACCACGGGCGGCGCTGACGGGAGGCTGTGCTGGAGCGCCGCGGCGCCGGCATGGGGTGCCTTGGGTGGCTGGGGCGCCCCGTAAGACAGTCATTAAAACACCCTAAAAATTATTTTTAAAGCCCTGAAAAAGCCCTAAAGGTATCCTAAACATTTCCAGAGAATTCCTAAAAAACTCCTGCAAAAAAACCCCTAAAATATCCCTAAAAATCCCTGAAAAATCACCTGAAAGACCCTAAAAAACTGTTTAACCCCTACCTGTAACACTGTGGCCTCCAAACATCATCTCTACCTATTAATCGGGGTAACTGCAAGACCCTCAAACACCACCACAATCTCCAGCTTGAGTTGGTCTGGGCAGCACCAAATAAAATTAAAAAAAAAGCTTTAAAAATAGAAAAATTAAAATAAAAAATTAAATAAAAAATAAAATAAAATAAAAAAATAAATGCTTTAAAAATAGGAAAATAAAAAAAAGAAAATTAAAAAATAAAAAGCTTTAAAAACAGAAAAATTAAAACTAAAAATTAAAAAAAAATTAAAAAAATAAAAGAAATGCTTTAAAAATACAAAAATTAAAACTAAAAATGAAATAAAAATGAAATTAAAAAAATAAAAGAAATGCTTTAAAAATAAATCAAAACTAAAAATAAATAAAAAATAAAATTAAAAAATAAAATTAAATAAAATAAATGTTTAAAAATAAAAAAATTAAAACTAAAAATTAAATAAAAAATAAAAAACGAAAAAATGTTTTAAAAATAAAAAAATCAAAACTAAAAATTAAATAAAAAGGAAAATAAAAAAAATAAAATAAATGCTTTAAAAATAGAAAAAGCAAAAAATAAAAATGAAATAAAAAATAAAATTAAAAAATAAAAAAAAGCATTAAAAATAGAAAAATTTAAAAAAATTAAATAAAAAATTAAAAAAAGCTTTAAAAATAGAAAGATCAAAAATAAAAATTAAATAAAAAATAATTTTAAAAAGTTTTAAAAATAAAAAACTCAAAACTAAAAATTAAATAAAAAAGAAAATTGAAAAAATAAAAGAAATGCTTTAAAAATAGAAAAAGCAAAAAATAAAAATGAAATTAAAAAAATAAAATAAATAGTTCAAAAATAGAAAATTAAAACTAAAAATGAAATAATAAATAAAATTTAAAAATAAAATAAATGTTTAAAAATAAAAAAAATTAAAACTGAAATTTAAAAAAAATTTAAAAAGCTTTAAAAATAGAAAGATCAAAAATAAAAATTAAATTAAAAAAACATTAAAAAATGCTTTAAAAATAAAAAATCAAAACTAAAAATTAAATAAAAAATAAAAGTAAAAAAAAAATAAATGCTTTAAAAATAGAAAAAGCAAAAAATAAAAATGAAATAAAATATAATATTTGAAAAATAAAATAAATAGTTCAAAAATAAAAAAGTAAAACTAAAAATGAAATAAAAAATTAAATAAAAAAATTTTAAAAAGCTTTAAAAATAGAAAGAACAAAAATAAAAATTAAATTTAAAAAAAAAGCTTTAAAAATAACAAAAAACAAAAAAATTAAATAAATAATAAATTTTTTTTAAAAGCATTAAAAATAGAAAAAGAAAAAATAAAAATGAAATAAAAAATAAAATGAAAAAAATAAAATAAATGATTTAAAAATAAAAAAATTAAAACAAAAAATTAAATAAAAATAAAATTAAAAAATAAAAAAAGCTTTAAAAATAGAAAAAGCAAAAAATAAAAATGAAATAAAAAATAAAATTTAAAAAATAAAACAAATGCTTTAAAAATAAAAAAATTAAAACAAAAAATTAAATAAAAAATAAAATTAAAAAATAAAATAAAAAGCTTTAAAAATAGAAAAATCAAAAATAAAAATTAAATAAAAAGTAAAAAATAAAATAAATGCTTTAAAAATAAAAAAAGCAAAACTAAATATTAAATAAAAACTAAAAAAATAAAATAAATGCTTTAAAAATAGATAAAGCAAAACTAAATATGAAATAAAAAATAAAATTTAAAATATAAAATAAATAGTTTATAATAAAAAATGAAAACCAAAATATAAAAAATAAATTTAAAAAAATAAATGCTTTAAAAAAAATAAAACAAAAAAATTAAATTAAAAAAAAATTAAAATAAAATAAAAAGCTTTAAAAATAGATAAATCAAAAATAAAATTTAATAAAAAATAATAAAAAAGCTTTAAAAATCAAAAACTCAAAAGTAAAAATTAAGAAAAAAATAAAAAAAAAAAATTTAAAATATGCATTAGAAATATAAAAATTAAAACTAAAAATTAAATAAAAAGGAAAATTTAAAAATAAAATAAATGCTTTAAAATAGAAAAATTAAAACTAAAAAAAAGATTTAAAAAAGCTTTAAAGATCGGAAAATTAAAAAAATATTAAATGAAAATTAAAAAAATATAAAATAAAATATAAATTTAAAAAATAGAATTAAAAAAAAATTAAAAACAAAATAAAATCCGTAAAGTGCTGTAAAGTACTTTAAAAGTTCCATAAAAGGTAGTGTCGTAAAGCGCGACTGTTGAAAAAACACACCTTTTACGACAGTCGCGCTTTACGGCACCTTTTACGACAGTCGCGCTTTACTGCACCTTTTACGACAATTTTACGACAGTTTACGACACTCGCGCTTTACGGCACTTTTACGACAGTCGCGCTTTACGGCACCTTTTACGACAGTCGCTCTTTACGGCACCTTTTACGACAGTCGCTCTTTACGGCACCTTTTACGACAGTTTTACGACAGTCGCGCTTTACGGCACTTTTACGACAGTCGCGCTTTACGGCACCTTTTACGACAGTCGCTCTTTACGGCACCTTTTACGACAGTTTTACGACAGTCGCGCTTTACGGCTCTTTTACGACAGTCGCGCTTTACGGCACCTTTTACGACAGTTTTACGACAGTCGCGCTTTACGGCACTTTTACGACAGTCGCGCTTTACTGCACCTTTTACGACAGTTTTACGACAGTTTTACGACAGTCGCTCTTTACGGCACCTTTTACGACAGTCGCTCTTTACGGCACCTTTTACGACAGTCGCGCTGTACGGCACCTTTACGACAGTTTTACGACAGTCGCGCTTTACGGCACCTTTTGCGACAGTCGCGCTTTACGGTGCCTTTTACGACAGTTGCGCTTTACGGCACCTTTTACGACAGTTTCACGACAGTCGCGCTTTACGGCACCTTTTACGACAGTCGCGCTTTACGGCACCTTTTACGACGTTTTATGGAAATTTTACGGCACTTTACAGCACTTTAGAGGTTTTATTTTGTTTTTCCTGTATTTTTAATTAATTTTATTTTATTAATTTTGGGGGTTTTTTTAATTTTTCTATTTTTAAAGCTTTTTATTTTATTTTTTAATTAATTTTTTTTGTTTTTATTTTTAATTTTCCTATTTTTAAAGCTTTTTATTTTTTAAATATTTTTAAATTTAAGTTTTAAATTTAATTTTTCTTTTTTTAAAGCATTTATTTTTTTAATTTTGTTTTTTTTTAACTTTTATTTTTCTATTTTTGAAGCTTTGTATTTTTTTAATTTTATTTTTTATTTATTTTTAAACCTTTTTATTTTTTAAATTTTTTTTTATTATTTTTACAGCATTTATTTTATTTTTTAAATATTTATATTTATTTTTAATTTTTCTATTATTAAAGGTTTTTATTTTTTAAATTTTATTTTTAATTTTTTTAATTTTTCTCTTTTTAAACTATTTTTTAATTTTTTTTATTTTTATATTTAATTTTTCTATTTTTAAAGCTTTTTATTTTTTTAATTTTTATTTAATTTTTATATTTCATTTTTTTATTTTTAAAGCATTTATTATATTTTTTAATTTTGTTTTTTATTGATTGTTTATTTTTCTATTTTTAAAGCATTTTTTTATTTGTAAATTTTTTTTATTTAATTTTTAATTTTTCTATTTTTAAAGCCTTTTTAAAATTTTTTAAATTCGTTTTTATTTTTAATTTTTCTATTTTCAAAGCTTTTTATTTTATTAATTTTTATTTAATTTTTATATTTAATTTTATTATTTTTAAAGCATTTATTATATTTTTTAATTTTGTTTCTTATTGAATATTTTTAATTTTTCTATTTTTAAAGCTTTTTATTTTTTAATTTTATTTTTAATTTTTTTATTTTTAAGTTTTCTATTTTTAAAGCATTTATTTTTTTAATTTTGTTTTTTATTTTTCTATTATTAATTTTTGTATTATTAAAGCATTTATTTTTTAATTTTGTTTTTTTCTAATTTTTATATTTATTTTTCTATTTTTAAAGCTTTTTTTTTTGTTTTTTATTTAATTTTTATTTTTTAAATTTTCTATTTTCAAAGTTTTTGAATTTTTAAATTTTATTTTTTATTTATTTTTATTCTTAATTTTTTCATTTTTCAGTTTTCTTCTTTTAAAGCATTTATTTTTTTAATTTTGTTTTTTATTTATTTTTCTATTTTTAATTTTTGTATTATTAAAGCATTTTTTTTCATTTTGTTTTTTTCCTAATTTTTATATTTATTTTTTCTATTTTTAAAGCATTTATTTTTTAATTTTGTTTTTTATTTAATTTTTATTTTTTAAATTTTTTATTTTCAAAGTTTTTGAATTTTTAAATTTTATTTTTTATTTATTTTTATTCTTAAATTTTTTATTTTCAAAGCATTTATTTTTTTTAATTTTATTTTTTATTTAATTTTTATTTTTAATTTTTCTATTTTCAAAGCTTTTTTATTGTTTAATTTTTTTTTAATTTTTATTTTTAATTTTATATTTTGAAACATTTTTTTTATTTTTTAATTTAATTTTTTATTTCTATTTTTAATTTTTCTTTTTTTAAACCTTTTAATTTTATTAATTTTTAATTTAATTTTTATATTTAATTTTTCTATTTTTAAAGCATTTATTATATTTTTGTAATTTTGTTTTGTATTAAATTTTTAGTTTTAATGTTTCTATTTTTAAAGCATTTTTTAAATTTTATTTTTTATTTAATTTTTATTTTTAATTTTTCTCTTTTTAAAGCATTTTATTTTTTTAATTTTCTTTTTATTTTTTAGTTCTCATTTTTCTATTTTTAAAGCATTTATTTTTTTAATTTTGTTTTTTATTTAATTTTTTTTTTAATTTTTCTATTTTTAAAGCTATTTATTTTATTTTATTTGGTGCTGCCCAGACCAATTTAAGCTGGTGATTGTGCTGGTGTTTGAGGGTCTTGCATTACGGCACTACATTTTATGGAACTTGTACAGCACTTTACAGCACTTTACAGTTTGGTTCTTTTATTATTTATTTTTAATTAATTTTGTTATTTTATTTATTTTTATTTTTAATTTTTCTATTTTTAAAGCATTTTATTACATTTTATTTGGTGCTGCCCAAACCTGCTGGAGTGCATTTTTATACTTTGTAATACTTTGAAGTAATTTTGTTTTGTATCCTCATATTTTTCCCAAATGGTTTATCCCAAACTGTACCCCCCTCCCTTTACCTGTGTTATCGCTCTCCTGGGATGAGATCATCCCCAAACCCCCACCCAGGCTCTCTGTCAATCACTCAGCCTCCCATTCCCTCCATCCAGAAGTTTCCGTCCAAGTCCTCAAGTGATTAGCCAGAGGCTAGGGGTCAGCCCCCCAAGCCTTGCCCCATACGCTGTCCTATATGTCTATCCCCCAGCATCCATCCCTTAGGGTCACTTAATGGTTGGTAGGATGTTATCTACTTTTGGTTTCCACCTCCCTTTAAATGTAACCTTGGCACATCTCCCGGGGCTCTCGGCAGGAGCCCCTGAGGTGCAGGAGCTCCTTTGGGATCCTAATAAAACCTTGCATTAACCCCTGCTAAGAGTCGGCCCTTTATCTTCTACCGCTGTCTCTGGTGTCTCTTCTGCTGCAAAGGCGACCAGCCCAGGTGCCCTCAGCACCCTCGGGGCACACACAGAGAGTGTCTCCCCCCAGCCCAGGTGCCCTCAGCACCCTCGGGGCACAGAGAGTGTCTCCCCGCTCTCGGCCGTGCCGGGGCTGCCGACTCAGGACCGGCCGAGGGTTCCTGAGAGGCTCGCACAAACCCGCTCGGCCGCTGATTGTGGTGGTGTTTGAGGGTCCTCCAGGACAAGGGAGGAGATGAGAATCTTGACTCCCCCTTTCAGAAGGCTGAAATATTATTTTATGATCTCTATTATATTAAAAGAAAATGAGATATTAGAACTACACTAAAAGAGCAAGGAGACATCAGAAAGCTGGAAAGGAATGAATAATAAAAACCTGGGACTGATCACAGCCCCGACACCGCTGGACCATGATTGGTCATCAAGGAGAAACAATGCACAGGAGACCAACCCAAGATGCCCCTGTTGCTAAACCATCTCCAGCCCACACTCCACAGCCACCAGATTGTTATTGGTTCCATTTCTGTTCTGAGGCTTCTCAGGAGTAAAAACCCAGCAAAAGGATTTTCATCAAACACGTCAGTGCCAGGTGATGGCACAGGCAGCATGGGCTGGCAGAGGTCACTGTGTCATCCCTGCCAGCCCAGGTGTCACAGCAAGGAGGAGAGAGTTCACCCTGTGCTCACCCTGCAATACAGAGCAATACAACACAACACACACATTAACACAAGATGATAACCTTTTTCTATTTTCATTACTTGTGGATTTATTGTTACAGGACACCCAAAACAACAAAAGCACCCAAAAAACAGCACTCATCTACCATTAATACCCCCTTCAAATGACACACAAACTCACCATCCCTCTGATCACAACTGCTAAATTACACCCCAGCAATCATTGCTCCTTGGGAACGTGGTTCCCTGGAGCCTCCAAAAATTCCTCCTGCCTGAAGAAATACCCGGTCCCTGGAGGGTCTGTGCCCAAACTTTGGCGATGAACGTTGCCTCGCTGACCGACCGGGACCTGGGAAAAAAAACCCAGCTGGGGGGAAAAAAAAAAGAAAAAAAAAAAAACAGGCAGGGGGAGTGGGGGGGGGGTAAACCCGGCTGGGGATTTTTTACTCTAAATTTACAAATGAGTTGAAAAACCTGAAAAGCAAAAGTCACACACACAAGGTTAAATCCAGTCACAGCATGCGCTCACACACTCAGAGACGAGCAGATGCCGACAGACAGACACGTGCTCTCACACACGCTCACACACTCCTCCCATTTAAACGTTCCCTGTGGCTCTTACTCGAGACGCTGAAGAACGCGCTTCCACGCTTCTTCTGGCTGCCGCTCCTCGACGTCAAATGGTAGATTCTGGGGAAATCAGTAGCCTCGGGGACCTGTGAGACGACAGGAAGCGGTCGATGAGTGGCTGACAGCTAGGACTTGTCCCCGCTCGGACCGATAAATTTTCTACCCTAAACCCCACTAAAGACAGATGAACAGTAAAGTTTTTATAACTGTTCTACCTAACTGTGACTATGTGCCAGGGCAGGGCAGCTCTGAGCGTAAGTGGTACAACATAAGTACACACAATAAAAGCAGACGCATACAGTGCAAGTGTGCATGGAGCGTAAGTCCATACAATATAAGCCAGCATAGGTACACACAATGTAAGTACATACAGTGTAAGCCAACACAGGTACACACAATGTAAGTACATACAGTATAAACCAGCATAGGTACAAACAATATAAGTACATACAGTATAAGCCAGGACTTGAGATAGCTCTCTGGAAGATTAATTCTTGAGCCCTGTACCCTTTGAGAAGATGGAACCTATAGAACTCCTGCAGTCACGTGAGGAGGGTGTAAGACGCTCCCTCGGGAAGTCCAAGAGAATGGCGTGGAAAAAAAGGCACTACCAAAGCTGGTAGTGAAAAGGAAGATGGATGAGAACATCTTGTCTCTTTGAGACATTCCTGTCTCAAAGAGTAAAAATGTAAAGATGCCGGAATAAGGGATATCCGGAAAGGAACGTGAGTAGAATATGGCCTACGTGGCACGGAATAGTGCCGATAAAGCATCGAGATGTAACAAGGGCCTGTGACACGTAGGACGATGGACACGGACTACATAACACAGACACGGACGACATGACACGGACAACATGACACGGAGACAAGTGACAACTGCCTGGCACTGTCCCCGTAGGGACCCGAGATTCCTAGTGCAAGGTGAGCCAGAGGCTGATGATGCCAAAGGAAGGGAAGCCCTATGACGACGGCACGTGATGATGAAATGTAACTCGTTAAAAGAAGTTAGTGCCAAAGTACTTAAGAGGATGCTCGAGAGGCTTGGCGAGCCTAGAGAAGGAAGCCGACTGCCGGGTGACCGTGGCCGTAGCTCCGGACGTGAAGGCGAGCTCCTCAGGGGAAAGATCCGTGACGACGTCGAGTCGAGGGAGGCGGACGACGCAAAGTACACGAAAATGTGAAGATGGATCAGAACTGCCCTGCCCGGCAAAGGCTCTGGCGAGGCTGAGGGGAAACCCTCTCCCTTTACTGCCAGAGAGCCCACGCCCCTACAGACCTCTCCCCTAAGCTGACATCTGATTGCCTCCTGTGAGAGTAAAGGCTTTTACCCTTCTCCCAGCCACTGGCCCCCAACACTTAGCTTTTGGAAGAGGAGCGGACAAAATCCATCCTCGGTCGGACATGGACGTTGAGATGCTCTCCGTGTGTGCTTCGGTGCTGCCGTTTCCAAGCTTGGGCTACGAGCCTCCTCAGGGTACCTAAGGCAAAACAGAAAACCTGACTATTGCCCTCAACAACAGTAATCCCCGGGACTCCTCCGCACCGCTGCCCCGGCTCACCTCAAATCTTGATTTGGCTCCGGAGGGTGCCCGGAAGATACCTGCAAAGAGAAAAGGGACACGCTTAGCATGCTGCTGTGTAACGCTCACCTATGGGTCAGCCTGCCTAAACGCCGACTCACCTGCCCTCCTCCGTTCCTTGGCGTGCCTAGGGCAGCGACAGCACCTGCAAAGAAACAAAGCAGAAAATTTGCTGAGATACTGTGAAAACACAACCTCCCAAATCTGACAAGGATGCCACACCGATACCTTAAGCTCTCACCCACCTGGCATAGGCATGCTTGGCCAGGAGAGATGGCAAGTGGACCACCTAAAATAAAAACAAGAGGAGATGCTTAGAGCTGAACCAAAACTGAGACATCAGCAATAACAACTGCTTCTGTATGCTATTCAATGCTCACCTCACCCACTCGGCCTTGACTGCTGCTCTCAGCCTTGACCTCCTAAAAAGAGAGACAAAGAACAATGCTGTAACGGCCACCATTTATGCTTCCTCTGCAGAAACAAACAGTGACTGACCTGCTCGGGGCAATCCCCTCACCTGGGATGGGGGCTCTGCCCTGGATTTTATCCGTCTGCATCTGAAAGAAAGTTAGGACAAGAGTCAAACGGTTGCAGGATAACTTAAGAGCTCCAGATATCTTGTGTCCATCTACAAATCCCACCTAGAGTCCAACTACACCCCACATTACAAACTTCAAGTCCCCGGGACTTCTCCTATTGCACCGGGCTATGTGGCAGGGCAGAGCAGCTCCGGCACAAATGTGTGCACACACCCGTGACACAGGACAGACAGGACGTGACAGACAACGGGGACACAACACGGACAGAAATCTCCTGGCAAGGAAAATGGGGCTGCGAGGACTGAGAGAATGCAAAAGGAGATGACCGAGGGGAGACCGATGGTGAGCTGATGAGGCTCAGAGAAACCTGAAGGAAGAAGATGCTAACTGAATGATTTATTCCAAGAACTGCAAAGATGGATGCCCGAGAATCCTACGGCCAGAAGCCTCTACCTGCCCTCACGTTCTTTCAAGTCCTAGTCCGCCATAACGGATCCTGGCGGGGCAGAGCTGTCCATACAGCTCAGAACAAGACCTGAAAAGACATCTGACCGGATGCTTCTAAAGAGATAAGAGAGTCTGATGCCTGTCTGAGATCCCGAGTCCAAAGTTCTATGGCCTGGGTGCCAGGCCGAGGAATGCAGAGATCACAGATGCTAACAATGATGCCAGGGTTTCTGACAGGCCCCTCCAAGGCCTAAGGTAAAGGACATGACATGTCCAAACAACACATAACACACAAAAGACAAGTGACACGATACACACCGGGACTGCTCTGCCCTGCGCACCTCAGCACTGTGATCCAAAGTCAGGCTTTGCTTTTATGGGGCCTAAGGGGCCGCTTCATGGACCCCCCCACCTCCTAAGTGGACTCAAAAACCCCTCCCAGTAATTCCCAAACCAGCACCCTGCTTTCATCCCCTCTGTGGGTCATGGCCCTCTACTTATCTCTCGCACAGCTGGGGATGCCGGTCTCAGGTGCGAAGAAAGGCCACCTCGTCAGCCGGGAAGGTCCTGCTGGCACCAGGCTGGTGTCTCTCAAACAGCTGTATTAAAGAAAACCAAACATCAGTGCCCGATCTTGGCAGCCCCTCGGCCAAAACCCCACAAGTCTGCTACTCACCGTGCTCCTAAGAACGCTCAGATGCACGGGCCGCACGCTTCGGGCACGCTCGGAGACCGAGGCCGTCGTCACAGGGGGTGCCTGGGCTAAGAGGAGATGAGGTGATTTGGCATGGCTGAAACCTGAGGGGACCCTCGCTCCTCCTCCCTACTTCCCCGACTCACCGCAACTCCTCGGCGGTTCCTGACCCGGAATTCAGGGCTGGAGAGAGCGGCAAACCCGGTCCATCGGCCGCTGGGGATGGGAGCCTGGCGTGCTCCGAGTGGATGGCCTAAGGCACAAAAACAAGAATAGAGACTTAGACTTGCCCCAGGAATTGAGAGCTCAGCAACAAGAAATGCTACTGATCACCTTGCTCTCCTGAACTTGACTGCTGGGATCCAGCTATACTTCCTAAAAATAAAGACAAAAAAAAAAAAGCTGTAACAGGGCCACACTTGACACTCCCCCTGCAGAAACAAATGGTGACTGACCTGCTTGTGGGAACCCCCTCACCCACGATAGGGGGCTCTGCCACGGGTGCAATGCATCTGCACCTGAAAGAAAGTCAGAACATATGTCAAACACCTGCACGATAACTCAAAAGCTGCAAACACCTTAGGTCAATCTAGGAATGGCATCTAGAGTCCAACTACACCCCACATTACAAATTTCAACTCCCCAGGACTTCTCCTATTGCACCAGGCTATGCGGCAGGGCAGAGCAGCTCCGGCACAAATGTGTGCACACACCCGTGACACAGGACAGACAGGACGTGACAGACAACGGGGACACAACACGGACAGAAATCTCCTGGCAAGGAAAATGGCTGCGAGGACTGAGAGAATGCAAAAGGAGATGACTGAGGTGAGACCGATGGTGAGCTGATGAGGCTGAGACAAACCCGGAGGAAGAAGATGCTAACCAAATGATTTATTCCAAAAACTGCAAAGATGGATGCCGAGAATCCTACAGCCAGAAGCCTCTACCTGCCCTCACGTTCTTTCGACTCCTAGTCCGCCATAACGGATCCTGGCGGGGCAGAGCTGTCCATACAGCTCAGAACAAGACCTGAAAAGACATCTGACCGGATGCTTCTAAAGAGATAAGAGAGTCTGATGCCTGTCTGAGCTCCTGAGGCGAACGTTCTATGGCCTGTGTTCCAGGCCAAGGAATGCAGAGATCACAGATGCTAACAATGATGCCAGGGTTTCTGACAGGCCCCTCCAAGGCCTAAGGTAAAAGACATGACATATCCAAACACACATGACACGCAAAAGGCAAGTGACACGATACACACCGGGACTGCTCTGCCCTGCTCACCTCAGCACTGTGATCCAAAGTCAGGCTTCGCTTTTATGGGGCCTAAGGGGCCGCTCCATGGACACCCCCATCTCCAAAGGAGACTCAAAAATCCCTCCCAGTGGGTCCCTACCCTGCACCCCGCTTGCATCCCCTCTGTGGGTTGTAGCCCTCTACGTATCTCTCAGACATCTGGGGATGCAGGTCCCTGTCAGGTGCAAAATAAGGCAGCCTCAACATCTGGGAAGTTCCTGCTGGCACTGTTGTTCAACAACTCCCTGTTGTTTCTTAGTCAGCTACGTGAAAGAAATCCAAATATCAGTGCATGATCTCTGCAGCACACTGGCCAAAACCCAACAATTCTGCTACTCACCGTTCTCCTAAGAATGCCCGGCTCCTGGGGCCGCACCCTTCGGCCGCGCTCCGCGGCTGATGCCATGGTCACGGGGTAAGCCAGGGTTAAAGGAGACAAGGTGATGTGGCATTGCTGAAACCTGAGCGGACCCTCGCTCCTCCTCCCTACTTCCCCGACTCACCTCAACTCCTTGGCAGCTGCCCAAGGCCACCTGGATGGCACCTTCAAATAGAAGAGTTCAGGCTTTCATCACCAGGTCCTGTAACGCGTCTACAGGGCTCACACGTGCAGGGAACCCGGTGCATCGGCTGGCTGGTGACGGGGGCTTGGCAGGCTCCGAGTGGATTGCCTAAACCACAAAAAAGAGAATGGAGACTTAGACTTACCCCAGGAATTGAGAGCTCAGCAACAAGAAATGCTACTGATCACCTTGCTCTCCTGAACTTGACTGCTGGGATCCAGCTATACTTCCTAAAAATAAAGACAAAAAAAAAAAAGCTGTAACAGAGTCACCCTTGACACTCCCCCTGCAGAAACAAATGGTGACTGACCTGCTTGTGGGAACCCCCTCACCCAGGATGGGGGGCTCTGCCATGGATGCAATGCATCTGCACCTGAAAGAAAGTCAGAACATATGTCAAACACCTGCAGGATAACTCAAAAGCTGCAAACACCTTAGGTCAATCTAGGAATGGCATCTAAAGTCCAAGTACAGCCCACATTACAAATTTCAACTCCCCAGGACTTGTCCTATTGCACCAGGCTATGCGGCAGGGCAGAGCAGCTCCGGCACAAATGTGTGTGCACACACCCGTGACACAGGACAGACAGGACGTGACAGACAACGGGGACACAACACGGACAGAAATCTCTGGGCAAAAAGGATGACTGCAAGGAGCACGAGGACAGAAAATTAGATGACTGAGGTAAGACCGATGGTGAGCTGATGAGGCTCAGAGAAACCTGGAGGAAGAAGATGCTAACCAAATGATTTATTCCAAAAACTGCAAAGATGGATGCCCGAGAATCCTACGGCCAGAAGCCACTACCTGCCCTCACATTCTCACAAGTCCTAATCGGCCATAACGGATCCTGGCGGGGCATAGCTGTCCATACAGCTCAGAACAAGACCTGAAAAGACATCTGACCGGATGCTTCTAAAGAGACAAGAGAGTTTGATGCCTGTCTGAGCTCCTGAGTCCAAAGTTCTATGGCCTGGGTGCCAGGCCGAGGAATGCAGAGATCACAGATGCTAACAATGATGCCAGGGTTTCTGACAGGCCCCTCCAAGGCCTAAGGTAAAAGACATGACATATCCAAACAACACATAACACACAAAAGACAAGTGACACGATACACACCGGGACTCCTCTGCCCTGCACACCTCAGCACTCTGATCACAAGTCAGGCTTTGCTTTTATGAGGCCTAAGGGGCCGCTTCATGGACACCCCCATCTCCAAAGTGGACTCAAAAATCCCTCCCGGTGGGTCCCTGCCCTGCGCCCCGCTTTCATCCCCTCTGTGGGTTGTAGCCCTCTACTTATCTCTCAGACAGCTGGGGATGCAGGTCCGCGTCAGGTGCAACAGAAGGCGGCCTCGACATCTGGGAAGTTCCTGCTGGCTCTGTTGTTCAACAGCTTCCTGTTGTTTCTTAGTCAGCTACGTGAAAGAAATCCAAATATCAGTGCATGATCTCTGCAGCACACTGGCCAAAACCCAACAATTCTGCTACTCACCGTTCTCCTAAGAATGCCCGGCTCCTGGGGCCGCACCCTTCGGCCGCGCTCCGAGGCTGATGCCATGGTCACGGGGTAAGCCTGGGGTTAAGAAGAGACGAGGTGATGTGGCATTGCTGAAACCTGAGCGGACCCTCGCTCCTCCTCCCTACTTCCCCGACTCACCGCAACTCCTTTGCAGCTGCCCAAGGCCACTTGGATGGCACCTTTAAAAGGAAGAGTTCAGGGTTTCATCACCAGGTCCTGTAAGGCGTCCACAGGGCTCACACGTGCAGGGAACCCGGTGCATCGGCCGGCTGGTGACGGGGGCTCGGCAGGCTCCGAGTGGATTGCCTAAACCACAAAAAAGAGAATGGAAGCTTAGAGCTGCACCGGAAACTGAGACCTGAGCAATAACAGCTACTTCTCTCCACTGCTCACCTTGACTGCTGGTATCCAGATTTACTTCCTAAAAAGAAAGACAAAGAACAGAGCTGTAACAGAGTCACCACATACACTTCTGCTGCACAGACAAATGGTGCCTCACCTGCTCGGGGGAAACCACTCACCCGGGATGGGGCCCTCTGGCACACATTTAATCCATCTGAACCTGAAAAAAAAGTCAGGACAAGAGTCAAACTGTTGCAGGATAACTTAAGAGCTCCAGATATCCTGTGTCCATCTACAAATCCCACCTAGAGTCCAACTACACCCCACATTACGAACTTCAAGTCCCCGGGACTTCTCCTATTGCACCGGGCTATGCAGCAGGGCAGAGCAGCTCCGGCACAAATGTGTGCTGACACCCGTGACACAGGACAGGACGTGACAGACAACGGGGACACAACACGGACAGAAATCTCTGGGCAAAAAGGATAATTCAAGGACTGAGAAGATGCCAAATTAGATGACTGAGGTAAGACCGATGGTGAGCTGATGAGGCTCAGAGAAACCTGGAGGAAGAAGATGCTAACTGAATGATTTATTCCAAAAACTGCAAAGATGGATGCCCGAGAATCCTACGGCCAGAAGCCTCTGCCTGCCCTCACGTTCCTTCGAGTCCTAGTCCGCCATAATGGATCCTGGCGGGGCAGAGCTGTCTATACAGCTCAGATCAAGACCTCAAAAGACATCTGACCGGATGCTTCTAAAGAGACAAGAGAGTCTGATGCCTGTCTGAGCTCCTGAGTCCAAAGTTCTATGGCCTGGGTTCCAGGCCAAGGAATGCAGAGATCACAGATGCTAACAATGATGCCAGGGTTTCTGACAGGCCCCTCCAAGGCCTAAGGTAAAGGACATGACATATCCAAACAACACAGAATACACAAAAGACAAGTGACACGATACACACCGGGACTGCTCTGCCTTGCGCACCTCAGCACTGTGATCCAAAGTCAGGCTTTGCTTTTATGGGGCCTAAGGGGCCGCTCCATGGACACCACCACCTCCAAAGCGGACTCAAACCCCCCCTCCCAGTAATTCCCAAACCAGCACCCTGCTTTCATCCCCTCTGTGGGTCATGGCCCTCTACTTATCTCTCGCGCAGCTGGGGATGCCGGTCTCAGGTGCGAAGAAAGGCCGCCTCGTCAGCCGGGAAGGTCCTGCTGGCACCGGGCTGGTGTCTCTCAGACCGCTGTATTAAAGAAAACCAAACATCAGTGCCCGATCTTGGCAGCCCCTCAGCCAAAACCCCACAAGTCTGCTACTCACCGTGCTCCTAAGAATGCTCAGCTCCATCGCCGAGTCCCATGATTCTTCGGCAGGGCTCTTGAGAGCGGCGCGCCCGGTGCATCGGCCGGTCGGTGACTGGGGCTTGGCGTACTCCGAGTTGATTGCCTAAAGCGCAGAAACAGGAACGGATGCTTAGAGTTTCACTGGAAAGTGAGACTTGGGCAATAACAACTGCTTCTGTACCCTACTCAATGCTCACCTTGCCCACCTCATCTTGACTGCTGATATCCAGCTTTACCGCCGGAAAAGAAAAAGACCAGAGCTGTAACAAAGTCACACTTTACACTCTCCCTGCAGAGACAAACGGTGACTGATCTGCTCGGGGGAACCTCCTCACTCGGGATGGGTGGATGGATTTTGCCCTGGATTTTATCCTTCTGCGTCTGAAAGGAAGCGAGGACAAAAGTCAAAGGGCTGCGGGACAACATCACAGCTCCAAACATCTTCTGTCTATCTAGGAATATCATCTAGAGTCTGGCAACACCCCACAAACTGCAAGTCGCTGGGACTTGTCCTGTTGCAGCAGGCTATGCGGCAGGGCAGGGCAGAGCAGATCCGGCACAAATACGTGCGGACACCCGTGACACAGAACGTGACAAACAGGGGGACAACAAACACAACACATCATGCTTGTGGTGAGGGTCTCGAGGGGAAAAGGCAAAAGGGACCCCAAAGACACACTAGGTAACACGGTACGCCGGACAACACGACGGGGACCGGAACTGTTCTGCGCTGCCCGCCTGAAAGCTGCCATCAAAATCAGAGCCTCTCCCTTCAGCTGTCCTAAGAGGCCCCTTGGAGGAGATTGCTTTTCCCTCTGCTAATTTTTAAATCTGTCCCAGGAACTCACAACCCGCTACTCTCCCATTGTCCCAACTCCAGGCCGTGGCCCAGACTTATCTTTTGGATGATCGGTGACGAGGATCCACGTTGCACCTGAAATGAGTCTGCCTCGGAGGGCCCCGTGATCACCTGTTAGCCTCTCGGTCAACTACAATAAAGAAAACCAAAACCAAAGTATGAGTACAGAGTTATGTGGGCCAAATCCCAGCGAGTCAGCTACTTGCCCTCTCCTGAGTGTGCCTGGCTCCTTCAGGCTCCAGCTTCAGCCTGATTCCAAGGCTGTGGCCGTTATTGTGAGTGACACCTGGGTTAGAGAAAGGCAAAGTGAAATGGCATTCCTGTGAGTGCACTGGATGACCTTGTGTGCTGCAAGACATGTGAATGCCTCTGCTCGGCTTCTGAAAAGCCTTGGGGTGGGGGCTCAAATAAACACCCTTTCTCACCCTGCTGCCTTCAAAATCACCCCCCCAACAATAACTCCTAACTGGATACCTGCTCAGTCTCCCTCTCCTAGTCACAATCCTCAACTCACCTGAAGCCTCAATCTCAAACATCATCTTGGACACTGGGCAGATGCCTCTTGGGACACGATGAATCTGCTGAAAAAAGTGTTGTAGCTGACACAACCTGGAGCCTCTGGAAGCTGCACTCCCCCATAAAAAAAAAAAAAAACCAGAACAAAATCAGAAATTACAAATGCACTTTACCACCCCAAAACACAAAACCCAAAATTGTGAACTTAAATACTCCCTGTATTCTATACTGTTTTCTTCACAGTATCTTCAAAGCCTCTGTTGCTTTAGATGCCCAGAAACACCTGCTGAAAACAAGCTGAGGTAAACTGAAAGAGCCTCTTACCTGAAATGAGAGGAGAGCTCTTATCCCAGCACATCCCAGAGGGGGAATGAAGGCCCTGGGCAAAGGCTGGGGTTAATATACCCCTGATAGTGCCCGCCTCTCGTTCCCATGGCACCCAGGAAAAGGGAGGGAGTGAATCCCACCGGGTATAAAAACCCTCAGAGTGGCTGCAGGTGTTTGGTGTTTCTAATTTGATTTCAAGGGGAGTACAGGGTTTGTTATAGAAGAAAACTCTCCAGAAAAATATCAGTGCCTTTTTTTTTGCAACATCTATTTGGAGCAAAAGGGTAGAAAACTGGTAAGAAATAAAAGTTTCTGTTTAGACAGCATAACTAGATAAATTGGGTAATTTGCTGTTAACTTTCCTAATCATTCCTTAGTGGCTACTAAGTAGTATTTCACGTGTGACTAAGCTGGGTGGAGAAAATTGTCTAAGTCTCCTTGGGACCTCTAATTAGGCCTATCTACATTATAAGTAAAAATAAGAAAAATAAAAGCTTCCCAGGCAGTGTAAGGGTTAAGTGCGTGCCCGGCTTACCCTGCTCTGAGATACTTGGTCCTATGGCACAGAAAGAAGGGCCCTGAAATGTAGTTTTAAACCCTTAAAATGCTGAAAAAAGCAGAGCTTCCTTCCAGTGAACCCCTTAAACAGAGGAAATGGGGCAGCTACCTCTACTGAAACTAATACAATGGCAAATAAATAGCTTCTGCCCTTTAATTTATTCTCCTTAAGTACTGGGAAAAGAGGGGTTTTCCTCTCCAGTGGAATCCAGAGGTTTTCCTCTCTCTTTAAATCTCTCCAGGGATGAAAAAAGAGGGATTTTTCCCTCAGTTCAAACTCTTAAGATGGAGGGTATAGCTGGGCTTCTCCCTCAATTTAGGCCTCAGGAGAACAAAAAGGGGCTGGCTACCCTTAATTCAAACCCATAAGAAACATTGTCAAGGTTTTCCCCTTCTACTTAAACTGGAAAATAATCAAAAATGAGGACTCCCTGTCAATTAACACCCCGAACAGCACAGAAAAGGCAGGGATTCTTTCAACTGAGACCACTATAATTGCAGGGGAAGCAGAGTCCCTCCCAGTTGGAACACAAAAAATAAAGGAAAAGGAAGCTTTTTCCCTTTTTTCTAAACCCTTTCTCTCCTAATAGCCCCTCTCATTTCTGGGAGTGCTGTGGAGGGTCTGGGGGCCCTGGGGAGGGACTGGCACAGTAAAAGGGGAAAGTTGAAAGCCCTCTCCTGGAACCCCACGTGCTGCCTGGCCTGCTCAGATGCTGCCCCTTGGCAAAAGGGCTCTTCCCTTGGCATTTTCTCAAAGTGTTGCTCCGTGCCCGGGTGGGTCTGGCTGCTCCCTACTCCGTGCTGGATGCTCCGACCGTAGTTCCTGGAGGGACCCTTGGGATGCCCCTGTTAGCCCCTCTGGACTAGCAGCTCCCTGTGCGGGTGTGCCCGGGTAGCCCTCTGAAAGCAGCTGGGCACACGGGGGGCTGCTAGACCTTGGAGTGGGCTTGAGGTGAAGAAAGGTCCTGTGAGGAGTTCCTTCCCCTGCACAGCCTTTCATCTGCCCCTTAAACCATGGGCTGCCAGACTTTCCTTTCTAAGGAAATTAACGGTCTTTCCTCTCTGTGTGCCCGTGGCCGAAACTGCGATTCGGCCTCCAAAACCGCAGAGAACGATTTCTCACGGACCGCGGCTGCCAATGCCGAGAACTCTTGCCGCCCTTGGAGTGCCGCGTGCCTCCTGCGAACGGACGTCGATGCGCAGCGGGGGTGAGTTTGGCTTTACGGGGAAGAGGGCCGGCGCAGAATTTCTCCGGGAGCAAAGCTGCCCCCGTCGAGAGCTCGGGCTGCCCTGGCAGTGCCGAGCACCTCCTGCAAACTGGTGTCGGGAAATGCGGGGGGTGAGTTTTTCTGTGCGGAAGTTCTCCCAGACCATAGCTGACAGCATCTAACCCTAACCGCAACAACTTAGCTGGGTCTAAAACTTACAACCTTCGCACTGGACGCGTGGGACCCGACCTGCTGTGCCACCGCCGGCCCCTTGCTGAAGCATTCCACTGCAGTCCTAAAACTCTGCCTTTTCAGAGGGTGTTTCCTCTGACCCTGACCGTAATCTTCCAAATATGCTAAAGACTCATAAAATGGCTTTGAAAAAGCCCCAACAATACCCTAAGAAGTCCCAGAAAAGTCCCTTCCAAAATCCCCTAAATACCTTTAAAAGTCCTGGAAAAAAAGCCTCACAAAGACATGCTCAGTTTCCGAACTCTACCTCTCGCTGTCTAGCCCACAGATGTCGTCCCTACCTTTTTGCAGTGGGTCCGTTGTCCTCTGAGGGTTCTGTCATTGTGCTGCTGTGTGAGGATTGCTGTCTGGTCTCGCTGTTAGGGTTGCTGTGTTGTGCTGCTGTTGGGGGAAAAGGCTGTTTTTAGGGGGGCTGCTTAGGCTGAGGTTAGGGCTGGGGTGAGGGGTGGTACAGCTGTACCCTGTACCCCTGATCTCCACTGGACTGTCCAGACCTCAAGCCCTCTCCCTTTACCCCTCAACCGGTCCCTCTGCCCCCCAGCCCTCAGCTCCTGTGTGTCACCCTTGACCCCTCTCCTTTGCCCCTCAGCCCCCAGCTTCTCTGTGTCACCCTACAGCTGCCCCTGCCACCCTCAGCATCTCTGTGTGTCACCCGCTGTCCCCTCTCCCTGTTCCTCCCTCAGCTCCCAGCCTCTGTCACCCTCAAGCCCCCACAGTGCCCCTCAAGCTGCCCCTCAGCCTCCATGTGTTGTGCCATGAAAAGACCCTAAAAAAGCCTAAAAATTCCCTGAAAAACCCTAAGAATACCCTAGCCCTAAAAAGTCCTTCTCATACCCTCAATAGTCCTAAAAAACCCCCAAAAACACCCAACCCCCCCCCCCCCCCAAAACAATTCTTCAAAGTACAACCGAGTGCACGGCCTCGTCCCCGTGTGAGTAAAAGTTTGAGGTTTTGCTGGCAGCGTTGCCGAGTGCTGAGGGGTCCCCTGGTCGATAGGGCAACTCGGGAGGGTTTGCTTCAGGCTTTGCTCGTGAAAGATGTGACAAAAGCAAGCAGCTCTGAAGCAGATGAGCCCCCTCTTGCCTGTTGAAGTGTTGCATAAATCAAAGACAAACCTCAAGGTCCCTTCCCACCCAAACCATTCCGTGATTCTTTGCCCTGGAGGCAAGGGTGCACCTGTCACCGCATTTCTCTTCACAGAGAAAAGCAAGGCACAATTCTCCCCAAGAATATTTCTGGGATTCACATTCTCTGAACCTCAGAGGAGGTAAAAACAATTCTTATCTCATTTGCTGTGCCTGTGTTTGTGCCGAAGTAGAATGCAGCGTGGAGATTGTTTACCCAAAGTGATGGTGTTTTTTTTCCTTGGCCTGTCGGGGCCAAGTGTGTGTGCGTGTCGGGACTGTTGGGTGACGGTCATGAGTTGTGTGCGGGGTTGAGTACTTGGCAGATTGGGTTTAGATGTAATGTAATATAGTATAATAAAGCAATTAATTAGCCTTCTGATAAGGCAGAATGCAGACTGGAAATATTTGCACATATGATATTAAAGGACATGTGAACCATCTTTCTGTGAGGCGCGGAGGGATACACGCAAGGCGCTGCAGTTTTTGCCTGCTGTGGTGCCGTGTATAGACGCAGTGGCGGCAGAAGTGGCGTGAAAGGGCACAGGGATGCCGGCTGTGGCCGGACAGCGGCATGCAGCGGCTCGGAACCGGGACCGGGCTGTACCAAAGCTGTGGTGAACGCAGTGGGGGTTGGCGGCGGGGCCGTGGAGATAGAACTGCGCATGCGTGCGGTTGATCCCGGAAGCAGCGCTGTGGTTCCATGAGTCGGCGCGGAGTGATATCGCTGGTGCTGGGGTTGTAGCAACAGCGCATGCGTGGGTTCTGTCACTACCGCAGTGAGGGCAGTCATCATGGTGGCGGGCAGGACAGGGCATGTGGGAGGCAGCGGAGCTGTGGGAACAGGAACGGGGCTGCGGCTGCGGCCGTGGAAGGGAACGCCGGGACGTCCGTGGTTGCAGGAAGCGGCGGAGCCGCGCCATCCAGCAGCTCTGAAGCGGGAGGGTGCGGTGGGGAAGGCGCGGCTCGGCCCGCCATGCAGCGGCGGCGGCAGGAGAGGGGAAGCGACCACGGGCGGCTCTGATGGGAGGCTGGGCTGGAGCGCCGCGGCGCCGGCACGGGGTGCCTTGGGCGGCTGGGGCACCCCGGTAAGACAGTCATTAAAACACCCTAAAAATTATTTTTAAAGCCCTGAAAAAGCCCTAAAGGTATCCTAAACATTTCCAGAGAATTCCTAAAAAACTCCTGTAAAAAAAACCCTAAAATATCCCTAAAAATGCCTGAAAAATCACCTGAAAGACCCTAAAAAACTGTTTAACCCCTACCTGTAACACTGTGGCCTCCAAACATCATCTCTACCTATTAATCGGGGTAACTGCAAGACCCTCAAACACCACCACAATCACCAGCTTGAGTTGGTCTGGGCAGCACCAAATAAAATAAATTTAAAAGCTTTAAAAATAGAAAAATTAAAAATAAAAATTAAATAAAAAATAAAATAAGAAAATAAAATAAATGCTTTAAAAATGGGAAAATTAAAAAAAGAAAATTAAAAAATAAAAAGCTTTAAAAACAGAAAAATTAAAACTAAAAATTAAAAAAAAATTAAAAAAATAAAAGAAATGCTTAGAAATAGAAAAATTAAAACTAAAAATGAAAAAAAAATAAAATTAAAAAAATAAAAGAAAATGCTTTAAAAATAAAAAAAATCAAAACTAAAAAATTAAATAAAAAATAAAATTAAAAAAATAAAAGAAATGCTTTAAAAATAAATCAAAACTAAAAATAAATAAAAAATTAAATTAAAAAATAAAATTAAATAAAATAAATGTTTAAAAATAAAAATATTAAAACTAAAAAATTAAATAAAAAATAAAATTAAAAAAATAAAAGAAATGCTTTAAAAATAAATCAAAACTAAAAATAAATAAAAAATAAAATTAAAAAATAAAATTAAATAAAATAAATGTTTAAAAATAAAAATATTAAAACTAAAAATTAAATAAAAAATAAAAAAGGACTAAAAATAGAAAGATCAAAAATAAAAATTAATTAAAAAATAAAAAATAAAAAAATGCTTTAAAAATAAAAAAATCAAAACTAAAACTTAAATAAAAAGGAAAATTAAAAAATAAAATAAATGCTTTAAAAATAGAAAAAGCAAAAAATAAAAATGAAATAAAAAATAAAATTAAAAAATAAAAAAAAGCTTTAAAAATAGAAAAATTTAAAAAAATTAAATAAAAAATAAAAAAAATAGTTCAAAAATAAAAAATTAAAACTAAAAATGAAATAAAAAATAAAATTAAAAAATAAAATAAATGTTTAAAAATAAAAAAAATTAAAACTGAAAATTAAAAAAAATTAAAAAAGCTTTAAAAATAGAAAGATCAAAAATAAAAATTAAATTAAAAAAGCATTAAAAAATGCTTTAAAAATAAAAAAATCAAAACTAAAAATTAAATAAAAAATAAAAGTAAAAAAATAAAATAAATGCTTTAAAAATAGAAAAAGCAAAACATAAAAATGAAATAAAATATAATATTTGAAAAATAAAATAAATAGTTCAAAAATAAAAAATTAAAGCTAAAAATGAAATAAAAAATTAAATGAAAAAATTTTAAATAGCTTTAAAATAGAAAGAGCAAAAATAAAAATTAAATAAAATATTAAAAAAAGCTTTAAACTTAAAAAAAACCAACTAAAAATTAAATAAATAATAAATTTTTTTAAAAAGCATTAAAAATAGAAAAAGCAAAAAATAAAAATGAAATAAAATATAAAATTAAAAAAATAAAATAAATGATTTAAAAATAAAAAAATAAAACAAAAAATTAAATAAAAATAAAATTAAAAAATAAAAAAAGCTTTAAAAATAGAAAAAGCAAAAAATAAAAATGAAATAAAAAATAAAATTTAAAAAATAAAATAAATGCTTTAAAAATAAAAAAATTAAAACAAAAAAATTAAATAAAAAATAAAATTAAAAAATAAAATAAAAAGCTTTAAAAATAGAAAAATCAAAAATAAAAATTAAATAAAAAGTAAAAAATAAAATAAATGCTTTAAAAATAAAAAAATCAAAACTAAATATTAAATAAAAACTAAAAAAATAAAATAAATGCTTTAAAAATAGATAAAGCAAAAATAAATGTGAAATAAAAAATAAAATTTAAAATATAAAATAAATAGTTTATAAATAAAAAATGAAAGCTAAAAAATAAAAAATAAATTTAAAAAATAAATGCTTTAAAAAAACTAAAACAAAAAATTAAATTAAAAAAAATTTAAAATAAAATAAAAAGCTTTAAAAATAGATAAATCAAAGATAAAATTAAATAAAAAATAATAAAAAAAAGCTTTAAAAATCAAAAACTCAAAAGTAAAATTTAAGAAAAAAATAAAAATAAAAAAATTTAAAATATGCTTTAGAAATATAAAAATTTAAACTAAAAATTAAATAAAAAGGAAAATTTAAAAATAAAATAAATGCTTTAAAATAGAAAAATTAAAACTAAAAAAAAAGATAAAGAAAAGCTTTAAAAATCGGAAAATTAAAAAAATATTAAATAAAAATTAAATTTAAAAAATAGAATTAATTAAAAATAATTAAAAAACAAAATAAAATCCGTAAAGTGCTGTAAAGTACTGTAAAAGTTCCATTAAAAAAGTAGTGTCGTAAAACGCGACTGTCGAAAAAACGCACCTTTTACGACAGTCGCGCTTTACGGCACCCTTTACGACAGTTTTACGACAGTCGCGCTTTACGGCACCCTTTACGACAGGTTTACGACAGTCGCGTTTTACGACACCTTTTACGACAGTCGCGCTTTACGGCAGCTTTTACGACATTTTTACGACAGTCGCGCTTTACGGCAGCTTTTACGACAGTCGCGCTTTACGGCACCTTTTACGGCACCTTTTACGACAGTCGCGCTTTACGGCACCTTTTACGACAGTCGCGCTTTACGGCACCTTTTACGACAGTCGCGCTTTACGGCACCTTTTACGACAGTTTTACGACAGTCGCGCTTTACGGCAGCTTTTACGACAGTCGCGCTGTACGGCGCCTTTTACGACAGTTTTACGACAGTCGCGCTTTACGGCAGTTTTACGACAGTCGCGCTTTACGGCACCTTTTACGACAGTTTTACGACAGTCGCGCTTTACGGCACCTTTTACGACAGGTTTACGACAGTCGCGCTTTACGGCACCTTTTACGACAGTCGCGCTTTACGGCACCTTTTACGACCGTTTTACGACAGTCGCGCTTTACGGCAGTTTTACGACGTTTTCTGGAAATTTTACGGCACTTTACAGCACTTTAGAGTTTTTTTTTGTTTTTCATGTATTTTCAATTAATTTTATTTTATTAATTTTTTTTTCTATTTTTAAAGCTTTTTATTTTATTTTTTTAATTTTTCTATTTGTTTTTATTTTTAATTTTCCTATTTTTAAAGCTTTTTATTTTATTTTAAAATAGTTTTAAATTTAATTTTTAAATTCATTTTTTCTTTTTTTAAAGCATTTATTTTTTTAATTTTGTTTTTAATTTAATTTTTATTTTTCTATTTTTAAGGCTTTGTATTTTTTAATTTTATATTTTATTTATTTTTATTTTTAAACCTTTTTATTTTTTAAATTTTTTTTGATTAATTTTTTTTATTCTTAAAGCATTTATTTTATTTTTTAAATATTTATATTTATTTTTAATTTTTCTATTATTAAAGGTTTTTATTTTTTAAATTTTATTTTTAATTTTTTTAATTTTTCTCTTTTTAAACTATTTTTTAAATTTTTTTTATTTTTATTTTTAATTTTTCTATTTTTAAAGCTTTTTATTTTTTATTTTTATTTAATTTTTATATTTCATTTTTTTATTTTTAAAGCATTTATTATATTTTTTAATTTTGTTTTTTATTGATTGTTTATTTTTCTATTTTAAAAGCATTTATTTGATTTGTAAATTTTTTTATTTAATTTTTAATTTTTCTATTTTTAAAGCCTTTTTAAAATTTTTTAAATTTGTTTTTATTTTTATTTTTCTATTTTAAAAGCTTTTTATTTTATTAATTTTTTACTTAATTTTTATATTTAATTTTATTATTTTTAAAGCATTTATTATATTTTTTAATTTTTTTTATTGAATGTTTATTTTTAATTTTTCTATTTTTAAAGCTTTTTATTTTTTTTAATTTTATTTTTTTCTTTTTAAGTTTTCTATTTTTAAAGCATTTATTTTTTTAATTTTGTTTTTTATTTTTCTATTTTTAATTTTTGTATTATTAAAGCATTTATTTTTTAATTTTGTTTTTTTTCTAATTTTTATATTTATTTTTTCTATTTTTAAAGCTTTTTTTTTTTTTGGTTTTATTTAATTTTTATTGTTTAAATTTTCTATTTTCAAAGTTTTTGAATTTTTAAATTTTATTTTTTATTTATTTTTATTCTTAATTTTTTTAAGTTTTCTATTTTTAAAGCATTTATTTTTTTAATTTTGTTTTTTATTTATTTTTCTATTTTTAATTTTTCTATTATTAAAGCATTTATTTTTTAATTTTGTTTTTTTTCTAATTTTTATATTTATTTTTTCTATTTGTAAAGCATTTATTTTTTAATTTTGTTTTTTTATTTAATTTTTATTTTTTAAATTTTTTATTTTCAAAGTTTTTGAATTTTTAAATTTTTTTTTATTTTTAAAGCATTTATTTTTTTTAATTTTATTTTTTATTTAATTTTTATTTTTAATTTTTCTATTTTCAAAGCTTTTTTATTGTTTAATATTATTTTTTAATTTTTATTTTTAATTTTATATTTTGAAACCTTTTTTTTATTTTTAAATTTAATTTTTTATTTCTATTTTTAATTTTTCGATTTTTAAACCTTTTAATTTTATTAATTTTTAATTTGATATTTATATTTAATTTTTCTATTTTTAAAGCATTTATTATATTTTTTTAATTTTGTTTTGTATTAAATTTTTATTTTTAATTTTTCTATTTTTAAAGCATTTATTTTATTTATTTAATTTTATTTTTATTTAATTTTTATTTTTAATTTTTCTATTTTTAAAGCATTTTTTAAATTTTATTTTTTATTTAATTTTTATTTTTAATTTTTCTCTTTTTAAAGCATTTTATTTTTTTAATTTTCTTTTTATTTTTTAGTTCTCATTTTTCTATTTTTAAAGCATTTATTTTTTTAATTTTGTTTTTTATTTAATTTTTTTTAATTTTTCTATTTTTAAAGCTTTTTATTTTATTTTATTTGGTGCTGCCCAGACCAATTTAAGCTGGTGATTGTGGTGGTGTTTGAGGGTCTTGCATTACGGCACTACATTTTATGGAACTTGTACAGCACTTTACAGCACTTTACAGTTTGGTTCTTTTATTATTTATTTTTAATTAATTTTGTTATTTTATTTATTTTTTATTTTTAATTTTTCTATTTTTAAAGCATTTTATTACATTTTATTGTGTGCTGCCCAAACCTGCTGTAGTGCATTTTTATACTTTGTAATACTTTGAAGTAATTTTGTTTTGTATCCCCATATTTTTCCCAAATGGTTCATCCCAAACTGTACCCCCCTCCCTTTACCTGTGTTATCCCTCTCCCGGGATGAGATCATCCCCAAACCCCCACCCTGGCTCTCTGTCAATCACTCAGCCTCCCATTCCCTCCATCCAGAAGTTTCGGTCCAAGTCCTCGAGTGATTAGCCAGAGGCTAGGGGTCAGCCCCCCAAGCCTTGCCCCATACGCTGTCCTATATGTCTATCCCCCAGCATCCATCCCTTAGGGTCACTTAATGGTTGGTAGGATGTTATCTACTTTTGGTTTCCACCTCCCTTTAAATGTAACCTTGGCACATCTCCCGGGGCTCTCGGCAGGAGCCCCATGAGGTGCAGGAGCTCCTATGGGACTCCTAATAAAACCTTGCATTAACCCCTGCTAAGAGTCGGCCCTTTATCTTCTACCGCTGTCTCTGGTGTCTCTTCTGCTGCAAAGGCGACCAGCCCAGGTGCCCTCAGCACCCTCGGGGCACACACAGAGAGTGTCTCCCCCCAGCCCAGGTGCCCTCAGCACCCTCGGGGCACAGAGAGTGTCTCCCCGCTCTCGGCCGTGCCGGGGCTGCCGACTCAGGACCGGCCGAGGGTTCCTGAGAGGCTCGCACAAACCCGCTCGGCCGCTGATTGTGGTGGTGTTTGAGGGTCCTCCAGGACAAGGGAGGAGAAGAGAATCTTGACTCCCCCTTTCAGAAGGCTGAAATATTATTTTATGATCTCTATTATATTAAAAGAAAATGAGATATTAGAACTACACTAAAAGAGCAAGGAGACATCAGAAAGCTGGAAAGGAATGAATAATAAAAACCTGGGACTGATCACAGCCCCGACACCGCTGGACCATGATTGGTCATCAAGTAGAAACAATGCACAGGAGACCAATTCAAGATGCCCCTGTTGCTAAACCATCTCCAGCCCACACTCCACAGCCAGCAGATCGTTATTGGTTCCATTTCTGTTCTGAGGCTTCTCAGGAGTAAAAACCCAGCAAAAGGATTTTCATCATACACATCAGTGCCAGGTGATGGCACAGGCAGCATCAGCTGCCAGAGGTCACTGTGTCATCCCTGCCAGCCCAGGTGTCACAGCAAGGAGGAGAGAGTTCACCCTGTGCTCACCCTGCAATACAGAGCAATACAACACAACACACACATTAACACAAGATGATAACCTTTTTCTATTTTCATTACTTGTGGATTTATTGTTACAGGACACCCAAAACAACAAAAGCACACAAAAAACAGCACTCATCTACCATTAACACCCCCTTCAAATGACACACAAACTCACCATCCCTCTGATCACAACTGCTAAATTACACCCCAGCAATCATTGCTCCTTGGGAACGTGGTTCCCTGGAGCCTCCAAAAATTCCTCCTGCCTGAAGAAATACCCGGTCCCTGGAGGGTCTGTGCCCAAACTTTGGCGATGAACGTCGCCTCGCAGACCGACCGGGACCCGGGAAAAAAAACCCAGCCGGGGGAAAAAAAAAAGAAAAAAAAAAACAGCCGGGGGGGGTGGGGGGGGTAAACCCGGCTGGGGATTTTTTACTCTAAATTTACAAATGAGTTGAAAAACCTGAAAAGCAAAAGTCACACACACAAGGTTAAATCCAGTCACAGCATGCGCTCACACACTCAGAGACGAGCAGATGCCGACAGACAGACACGTGCTCTCACACACGCTCACGCACTCCTCCCATTTAAACGTTCCCTGCGGCTCTTCCTCGAGACGCTGAAGAACATGCTTCCACGCTTCTTCTGGCTGCCGCTCCTCAACGTCAAATGGTAGATTCTGGGGAAATCGGCAACCTCGGGCACCTGTGAGACGACAGGAAGCGGTCGATGAGTGGCTGACAGCTAGGACTTGTCCCCGCTCGGACCGATAAATTTTCTACCCTAAACCCCACTAAAGACAGATGAACAGTAAAGTTTTTATAACTGTTCTACCTAACTGTGACTATGTGCCAGGGCAGGGCAGCTCTGAGCGTAAGTGGTACAACATGAGTACACACAATAAAAGCAGACGCATACAGTGCAAGTGTGCATGGAGTGTAAGTCCATACAATATAAGCCAGCATAGGTACACACAATGTAAGTACATACAGTGTAAGCCAACATAGGTAAACGCAATGTAAGTACATACAGTATAAGTACATACAGTATAAGCCAGCATAGGCACACACAATGTAAGTACATACAGTATAAGCCAGGACTAGGGATAGCTCTCTGGAAGATTAATTCTTGAGCCCTGTACCCCTCGGGAGGATGGAACCTATGGAACTCCGGCAGTCACGTGAGGAGGGTGTAAGACGCTCCCTCAGGAAGTCCAAGAGAATGGCGTGGAAAATAAGGCACTACCAAAGCCGGTAGTGGGAAGGAAGACGGATGAGAACATCTTGTCCCTTTGAGACATTCCTGTCTCAAAGAGTAAAAATGTAAAGATGCCGGAATAAGGGATATCCGGAAAGGAACGTGAGTAGAATATGGCCTACATGGCACGGAATAGTGCCGATAAAGCATCGAGACATAACAAAGGCCTGTGACACGTAAGACAATGGACACAGACTACATAACACAGACATGGACAACATAACATAGACACAGATGACATAACACAGAGACGAGTGACAACTGCCTGGCACTGTCCCCGTAGGGACCTGAGATTCCTAGTGCAAGATGAGCCAGAGGCTGATGATGCCAAAGGAAACGAAGCCCTGACGACGGCACGTGATGATGAAATGTAACTCGTTAAAAGAAGTTAGTGCCAAAGTACTTGAGAGGATGCTCGAGAGGCTCGGCGAGCCTAGAGAAGGAAGCCGACTGCCGGGTGATCGTGGCCGTAGCTCCGGACGTGAAGGCGAGCTCCTCGGGGGAAAGATCTGTGACGACGTCGAGTCGAGGAAGGCGGACGACGCAAAGTACACGAAAATGTGAAGATGGGTCGGAACTGCCCTGCCCGGCAAAGGCTCTGGCGAGGCTGAGGGGAAACCCTCTCCCTTTACTTCCAGAGAGCCCACCCCGCTACAGACCTGTCCCCTAAGCTGACATCAAATTGCCTCCTGTGAGAGTAAAGGCTTTTCCCCTTCTCCCAGCCGCTGGCCCCAACACTTAGCTTTGGGAAGAGGAGCGCACAAAATCCATCCTCAGTCGGACGTGGACGTTGAGATGCTCTCCGTGTGTGCCTCGGTGCTGCCGTTTCCAAGCTTGGGCTACGAGCCTCCTCAGGGTACCTAAGGCAAAACAGAAAACGTGACTATTGCCCTCAAAAACAGTAATCCCTGGGACTCCCCCGCACCGCTGCCACGGCTCACCTCAAATCTTGATTTGACTCCGGAGGGTGCCCGGAAGATACCTGCAAAGAGAAAAGGGACACGCTTAGCATGCTGCTGTGTAACGTTCACCTAGGAGTCAGCCTGCCTAAACTCCTACTCACCTGCCCTCCTCTGATCCAGGGCGTGCCTAGGGCAGCGACAGCACCTGCAAAGAAACAAAGCAGAAAAGCATGCTGAGATACTGTGAAAACACAACCTCCCAAATCTGACAAGGATGCCACACCGATACCTTAAGCTCTCACCCACCTGGCATAGGCATGCTTGGCCAGGAGAGATGGCAAGTGGACCACCTAAAATAAAAACAAGAGGAGATGCTTAGAGCTGAACCAAAACTGAGACATCAGCAATAACAACTGCTTCTGTACGCTATTCAATGCTCACCTCGCCCACTCAGCCTTGACCTCCTAAAAAGAGAGACAAAGAACAATGCTGTAACGGCCACCATTTATGCTTCCTCTGCAGAAACAGTGACTGACCTGCTCGGGGCAATCCCCTCACCTGGGATGGGGGCTCTGCCCGGGATTTTATCCTTCTGCATCTGAAAGAAAGTTAGGACAAGAGTCAAACGGTTGCAGGATAACTTAAGAGCTCCAGATATCTTGTGTCCACCTACAAATCCCACCTAGAGTCCAACTACACCCCACATTACAAACTTCAAGTCCCCGGGACTTCTCCTATTGCACCAGGCTATGCGGCAGGGCAGAGCAGCTCCGGCACAAATGTGTGCAGACACCCACGACACGGGACAGACAGGACGTAACAGACAACAGGGACACAACACGGACAGAAATCTCCTGGCAAGGAAAATGGCTGCGAGGACTGAGAGAATGCAACAGGAGATGACCGAGGGGAGACCGATGGTGAGCTGATGAGGCTCAGAGAAACCTGGAGGAAGAAGATGCTAACCGAATGATTTATTCCAAGAACTGCAAAGATGGATGCCCGAGAATCCTACGGCCAGAAGCCTCTACCTGCCCTCACGTTCTTTCGAGTCCTAGTCCGCCATAATGGATCCTGGCGGGGCAGAGCTGTCCATACAGCTCAGAACAAGACCTGAAAAGACATCTGACCGGATGCTTCTAAAGAGACAAGAGAGTCTGATGCCTGTCTGAGCTCCTGAGTCCAAAGTTCTATGGCCTGGGTGCCAGGCCGAGGAATGCAGAGATCGCAGATGCTAACAATGATGCCAGGGTTTCTGACAGGCCCCTCCAAGGCCTAAGGTAAAAGACATGACATATCCAAACAACACATAACACACAAAAGACAAGTGACACGATACACACCGGGCCTGCTCTGCCTTGCGCACCTCAGCACTGTGATCCAAAGTCAGGCTTTGCTTTTATGGGGCCTAAGGGGCCGCTTCATGGACGCCCCCATCTCCAAAGGAGACTCAAAAATCCCTCCCAGTGGGTCCCTGCCCTGTGCCTTGCTTTCATCCCCTCTGTGGGTTGTAGCCCTCTACTTATCTCTCAGACATCTGGGGATGCAGGTCCGTGTCAGGTGCAAAAGAAGGCAGCCTCAACATCTGGGAAGTTCCTGCTGGCACTGTTGTTCAACAACTTCCTGTTGTTTCTTAGTCAGCTACATGAAAGAAATGCAAATATCAATGCATGATCTCTGCAGCACACTGGCCAAAACCCAACAATTCTGCTACTCACCGTTCTCCTAAGAATGCCCGGCTCCTGGGGCCGCACCCTTCGGCCGCGCTCCGTGGCTGATGCCATGGTCACGGGGTAAGCCTGGGTTAAGTGGAGACGAGGTCACGTGGCATGGCTGAAACCTGAGGGGACCCTTGCTCCTCCTTCCTGCTTCCCCTACTCACCGCAACTCCTTGGCAGCTGCCTAAGACCACCTGGATGGCACCTTTAAATAGAAAAGATCAGGGGTTCCCTCACCAGGTCCTGTAACGCATCCACAGGGCTCACATGTGCAGGGAACCCGGTGCATCGGCCGGCTGGTGACGGGGGCTCGGCAGGCTCCGAGTGGATTGCCTAAGGCACAAAAAAGAAAATGGAAACTTAGAGCAGCACCAGAAACTGAGAGCTGAGCAATAACAGCTACTTCTCTCCACTGCTCACCTTGACTGCTGGTATCCAGATTTACTTCCTAAAAAGAAAGACAAAGAACAGAGCTGTAACAGAGTCACCACATACACTTCTGCTGCACAGACAAATGATGCCTCACCTGCTCGGGGGAAACCCCTCACCCAGGATGGGGCCCTCTGGCACACATTTAATCCATCTGAATCTGAAAACAAAGTTAGGACAAGAGTCAAACTGTTGCAGGATAACTTAAGAGCTCCAGATATCTTGTGTCCATCTACAAATCCCATCTAGAGTCCAACTACACCCCACATTACAAACTTCAAGTCCCCGGGACTTCTCCTATTGCACCAGGCTATGCGGCAGGGCAGAGCAGCTCCGGCACAAATGTGTGCAGACACCCACGACACGGGACAGACAGGACGTAACAGACAACAGGGACACAACACGGACAGAAATCTCCTGGCAAGGAAAATGGCTGCGAGGATTGAGAGAATGCAAAAGGAGATGACCAAGGGGAGACCGATGGTGAGCTGATGAGGCTCAGAGAAACCTGGAGGAAGAAGATGCTAACCAAATGATTCATTCCAAGAACTGCAAAGATGGATGCCCAAGAATCCTACGGCCAGAAGCCTCTACCTGCCCTCACGTTCGAGTCCTAGTCCGCCATAATGGATCCTGGCGGGGCAGAGCTGTCCACACAGCTCAGAACAAGAACTGAAAAGACATCTGACCGGATGCTTCTAAAGAGACAAGAGAGTCTGATGCCTGTCTGAGCTCCTGAGTCCAAAGTTCTATGGCATTGGTGCCACGCCAAGGAATGCAGAGATCGCAGATGCTAACAATGATGGCAGGGTTTCTGACAGGCCCCTCAAAGGCCTAAGGTAAAAGACATGACATATCCAAACACACATAACACACAAAAGACAAGTGACACGATACACACCGGGCCTGCTCTGCCCTGCGCACCTCAGCACTGTGATCCAAAGTCAGGCTTTGCTTTTATGGGGCCTAAGGGGCCGCTTCATGGACAGCCCCTATCACCAAAGCAGACTAAAAAACCCCTCCCAGTAATTCCCAAACCAGCACCCTGCTTTCATCCCCTCTGTGGGTCATGGCCCTCTACTTATCTCTCGCACATCTGGGGATGCCGGTCTCGGGTGCGAAGAAAGGCCGCCTCGTCAGCCGGGAAGGTCCTGCTGGCACCGGGCTGATGTCTCTCAGACAGCTGTATTAAAGAAAACCAAACATCAGTGCCTGATCTTGGCAGCCCCTCGGCCAAAACCCCACAAGTCTGCTACTCACCCTTCTCCTAAGAACGCTCAGCTGCTCGGGCCGCACGCTTCGGGCACGCTCGGAGACCGAGGCCGTCGTCACAGGGGGTGCCTGGGTTAAGAGGAGATGAGGTGATTTGGCATGGCTGAAACCTGAGGGGACCCTCGCTCCTCCTCCCTACTTCCCCGACTCACAACTCCTTGGCAGGTGCCCAAGTTCACCTGGATGGCACCTTTAAATTGAACAGTTCAGGGCTTCATCACCAGGTCCTGTAACGCATCCAGAGGGCTCACACGTGCAGGGAACCCGGTGCGTCGGCCGGCTGGTGACGGGGGCTTGGCAGGCTCCGAGTGGATTGCCTAAAGCACAAAAAAGAGAATGGAGACTTAGACTTGCCCCAGGAATTGAGACCTCAGCAACAAGAAATGCACCTGATCACCTTGCTCTCCTGAACTTGACTGCTGAGATCCAGCTTTACGTCCTAAAAAGAAAGACAAAGAACAGCGCTGTAACAGGGTCACCCTCGACACTTCCCCTGCAGAGACAAATGGTGACTGACCTGCTTGTGGGAACCCACTCACCCAGGATGGGGGCTCTGCCATGGGTGCAATGCATCTGCACCTGAAAGAAAGTCAGAACATATGTCAAACACCTGCACGATAACTCAAAAGCTGCAAACACCTTAGGTCAATCTAGGAATGGCATCTAGAGTCCAAGTACAGACCACATTACAAATTTCAACTCCCCAGGACTTCTCCTATTGCACCGGGCTATGCGGCAGGGCAGAGCAGCTCCGGCACAAATGTGTGCACACACCCGTGACACAGGACAGACAGGACGTGACAGACAACGAGGACACAACACGGACAGAAATCTCCTGGCAAGGAAAATGGCTGCGAGGACTGAGAGAATGCAAAATTAGATGACTGAGGTAAGACCGATGGTGAGCTGATGAGGCTCAGAGAAACCTGGAGGAAGAAGATGCTAACTGAATGATTTATTCCAAGAACTGCAAAGATGGATGCCCAAGAATCCTACGGCCAGAAGCCTCTACCTGCCCTCACGTTCTTTCAAGTCCTAGTCCGCCATAATGGATCCTGGCGGGGCAGAGCTGTCCATACAGCTCAGAACAAGACCTGAAAAGACATCTGACCGGATGCTTCTAAAGAGACAAGAGAGTTTGATGCCTGTCTGAGCTCCTGAGGTGAAAGTTCTATGGCCTGGGTGCCAGGCCGAGGAATGCAGAGATCACAGATGCTAACAATGATGCCAGGGTTTCTGACAGGCCCCTCAAAGGCCTAAGGTAAAAGACATGACATATCCAAACACACATAACACACAAAAGACAAGTGACACGATACACACCGGGCCTGCTCTGCCCTGTGCACCTCAGCACTGTGATGAAAAGTCAGGCTTTCCTTTTATGGGGCCTAAGGGTGTCCGCTTCATGGACGCCCCCATCTCCAAAGGAGACTCAAAAACCCCTCCCAATGGGTCCCTGCCCTGCGCCCCGCTTTCATCCCCTCTGTGGGTTGTAGCCCTCTACTTATCTCTCAGACATCTGGGGATGCAGGTCCGTGTCAGGTGCAAAAGAAGGCAGCCTCAACATCTGGGAAGTTCCTGCTGGCACTGTTGTTCAACTCCCTGTTGTTTCTTAGTCAGCTACATGAAAGAAATGCAAATATCAATGCATGATCTCTGCAGCACACTGGCCAAAACCCAACAATTCTGCTACTCACCGTTCTCCTAAGAATGCCCGGCTCCTGGGGCCGCACCCTTCGGCCGCGCTCCGAGGCTGATGCCGTTGTCACGGGGTAAGCCTGGGGTAAGAGGAGACGAGGTCATGTGGCATTGCTGAAACCTGAGCAGACCCTCGCTCCTCCTCCCTGCTTCCCCTACTCACCGCAACTCCTTGGCAGCTGCCCAAGACCACCTGGATGGCACCTTTAAATAGAAAAGATCAGGGCTTCATCACCAGGTCCTGTAACGCATCCACAGGGCTCACACGTGCAGGGAACCCGGTGCATCGGCCGGCTGGTGACGGGGGCTTGGCAGGCTCCGATTGGATTGCCTAAGGCACAAAAAAGAGAATGGAAACTTAGAGCAGCACCAGAAACTGAGACTGGAGCAATAACAGCTACTTCTCTCCACTGCTCACCTTGACTGCTGGTATCCAGATTTACTTCCTAAAAAGAAAGACAAAGAACAGAGCTGTAACAGAGTCACCACATACACTTCTGCTGCACAGACAAATGGTGCCTCACCTGCTCGGGGGAAACCCCTCACCCAGGATGGGGCCCTCAGGCACACATTTAATCCATCTGAATCTGAAAACAAAGTTAGGACAAGAGTCAAACTGTTGCAGGATAACTTAAGAGCTCCAAATATCCTGTGTCCATCTACAAATCCCACCTAGAGTCCAACTACACCCCACATTACAAACTTCAAGTCCCCGGGACTTCTCCTATTGCACCAGGCTATGCGGCACGGCAGAGCAGCTCCGGCACAAATGTGTGCAGACACCCGTGACACGGGACAGACAGGACGTAACAGACAACAGGGACACAACACGGACAGAAATCTCCTGGCAAGGAAAATGGCTGCGAGGACTGAGAGAATGCAAAAGGAGATGACCGAGGGGAGACCGATGGTGAGCTGATGAGGCTCAGAGAAACCTGGAGGAAGAAGATGCTAACTGAATGATTTATTCCAAGAACTGCAAAGATGGATGCCCAAGAATCCTACGGCCAGAAGCCTCTACCTGTCCTCACGTTCTTTCAAGTCCTAGTCCGCCATAATGGATCCTGGCGGGGCAGAGCTGTCCACACAGCTCAGAACAAGACCTGAAAAGACATCTGACCGGATGCTTCTAAAGAGACAAGAGAGTCTGATGCCTGTCTGAGCTCCTGAGTCCAAAGTTCTATGGCTTGGCTGCCAGGCCAAGGAATGCAGAGATCACAGGTGCTAACAATGATGCCAGGGTTTCTGACAGGCCCCTCCAAGGCCTAAGGTAAAAGACATGACATATCCAAACACACATAATACACAAAAGACAAGTGACACGATACACACCAGGACTCCTCTGCCCTGCTCACCTCAGCACTGTGATCCAAAGTCAGGCTTTCCTTTTATGGGGCCTAAGGGGCCGCTTCATGGACACCCCTATGTCCAAAGGAGACTCAAAAACCCCTCCCGGTGGGTCCCTACCCTGCACCCCGCTTTCATCCCCTCTGTGGGTTGTACCCCTCTACTTATCTCTCGAACTGCTGGGGATGCAGGTCCGTGTCAGGTGCAAAAGAAGGCAGCCTCAACATCTGGGAAGTTCCTGCTGGCACTGTTGTTCAACAACTCCCTGTTGTTTCTCAGTCAGCTACATGAAAGAAATGCAAATATCAATGCATGATCTCTGCAGAACACTGGCCAAAACCCAACAATTCTGCTACTCACCGTTCTCCTAAGAATGCCCGGCTCCTGGGGCCGCACCCTTCGGCCGCGCTCCGAGGCTGATGAAAACACAGGAACGGATGCTTAGAGTTGCACCGGAAAGTGAGACTGGCGCAATAACAACTGCTTCTGTACCCTACTCAATGCTCACCTTGCCCACCTCACCTTGACTGCTGATATCCAGCTTTACTTCCTAAAAAGAAAAAGACCAGAGCTGCAACAGAGTCACACTTTACACTCTCCCTGCAGAGACAAACGGTGACTGACCTGCTCGGGGGAACCTCCTCACTCGGGATGGGTGGATGGATTTTGCCCTGGATTTTATCCTTCTGCATCTGAAAGAAAGCGAGGACAAAAGTCAAAGGCCTGCAGGATAACTTCACAGCTCCAAACATCTTCTGTCTATCTAGGAATATCATCTAGAGTCTGGCAACACCCCACAAACTGCAAGTCCCTGGGACTTGTCCTGTTGCAGCAGGCTATGCGGCAGGGCAGAGCAGCTCCGGCACAAATATGTGCAGACACCCGTGACACAGAACGTGACAAACAGGGGGACAACAAACACGACACGTTATGCTTGTGGTGAGGGTCTCAAGGGGAAAAGGCAAAAGGGACCCCAAAGACACACTAGGTAACACGGTACGCCGGACAACACGACAGGGACCGGAACTGTTCTGCGCTGCCCGCCTGAAAGCTGCTGTCAAAAGTAGAGCCTCGCCCTTTAGCTGTCCTAAGAGGCCCCTTGGAGAAGATTGCTTTTCCCTCTGCTAATCTTTAAATCTGTCCCAGGAACTCACAACCCGCTACTCTCCCATTGTCCCATCTCCAGGCCGTGGCCCTGACTTATCTTTTGGATGATCGGTGACGAGGATCCACGTTGCACCTGAAATGAGTCTGCCTCGGAGGGCCCCGTGATCACCTGTTAGCCTCTCGGTCAACTACAATAAAGAAAACCAAAACCAAAGTATGAGTACAGAGTTATGTGGGCCAAATCCCAGCGAGTCAGCTACTTGCCCTCTCCTGAGTGTGCCTGGCTCCTTCAGGCTCCAGCTTCAGCCTGATTCCAAGGCTGTGGCCGTTATTGTGAGTGACACCTGGGTTAGAGAAAGGCAAAGTGAAATGGCATTCCTGTGAGTGCAGTGGGTGACCTTGTGTGCTGTAAGACATGTGAATGCCTCTGCTCGGCTTCTGAAAAGCCTTGGGGTGGGGGCTCAAATAAACACCCTTTCTCACCCTGCTGCCTTCAAAATCACCCCCCCAACAATAACTCCTAACCGGATACCTGCTCACCCTCCCTCTCCTAGTCACAATCCTCAACTCACCTGAAGCCTCAATCTCAAACATCATCTTGGACACTGGGCAGATGCCTCTTGGGACACGATGAATCTGCTGAAAAAAGTGTGGTAGCTGACACAACCTGGAGCCTTTGGAAGCTGCACTCCTCTTAAAAAAAAAAAAAAAAACAGAACAAAATCAGAAATTACAAATGCACTTTACCACCCCTAAACACAAAACCCAAAATTGTGAACTTAAATACTCCCTGTATTCTATGCTGTTTTCTTCACAGTATCTTCAAAGCCTCTGTTGCTTTAGATGCCCAGAAACACCTGCTGAAAACAAGCTGAGGTAAACTGAAAGAGCCTCTTACCTGAAATGAGAGGAGAGCTCTTATCCCAGCACATCCCAGAGGGGGAATGAAGGCCCTGGGCAAAGGCTGGGGTTAATATACCCCTGATGGTGCCCGCCTCTCGTTCCCATGGCACCCAGGAAAAGGGAGGGAGTGAATCCCACCGGGTATAAAAACCCTCAGAGTGGCTGCAGGTGTTTGGTGTTTCTAATTTGATTTCAAGGGGAGTACAGGGCTTGTTATAGAAGAAAACTCTCCAGAAAAATATCAGTGCCTTTTTTTTTTGCAACATCTATTTGTAGCAGAAGGGTAGAAAACTGGTAAGAAATAAAAGTTTCTGTTTAGACAGCATAACTAGATAAATTGGGTAATTTGCTGTTAACTTTCCTAATCATTCCTTAGTGGCTACTAAGTAGTATTTCACGTGTGACTAAGCTGGGTGGAGAAAATTGTCTAAGTCTCCTTGGGACCTCTAATTAGGCCTAACTACTTTATAAGTAAAAATAAGAAAAATAAAAGCTTCCCAGGCAGTGTAAGGGTTAAGTGCGTGCCCGGCTTACCTTGCTCTGAGATACTTGGTCCTACGGCACAGAAAGAAGGGCCCTGAAATGTAGTTTTAAACCCTTAAAATGCTGAAAAAAGCAGAGCTTCCTTCCAGTGAACCCCTTAAACAGAGGAAATGGGGCAGTTACCTCTACTGAAACTAATACAATGGCAAATAAATAGCTTCTGCCCTTTAATTTATTCTCCTTAAGTACTGGGAAAAGAGGGGTTTTCCTCTCCAGTGGAATCCAGAGGTTTTCCTCTCTCTTTAAATCTCTCCAGGGATGAAAAAAGAGGGATTTTTCCCTCAGTTCAAACTCTTAAGATGGAGGGTATAGCTGGGCTTCTCCCTCAATTTAGGCCTCAGGAGAACAAAAAGGGGCTGGCTACCCTTAATTCAAACCCATAAGAAACATTGTCAAGGTTTTCCCCTTCTACTTAAACTGGAAAATAATCAAAAATGAGGACTCCCTGTCAATTAATACCCCGAACAGCACAGAAAAGGCAGGGATTCTTTCAACTGAGACCACTAAAATTGCAGGGGAAGCAGAGTCCCTCCCAGTTGGAACACAAAAAATAAAGGAAAAGGAAGCTTTTTCCCTTTTTTCTAAACCCTTTTTCTCCTAATAACCCCTCTCCTTTTTGGGAGTGCTGTGGAGGGTCTGGGGGCTCTGGGGAGGGACTGGCACAGTAAAACGGGAAAGTTGAAAGCTCTCTCCTGGAACCCCAAATGCTGCCTGGCCTGCTCAGATGCTGCCCCTTGGCAAAAGGGCTCTTCCCTTGGCGTTTTCTCAAAGTGTTGCTCCGTGCCCGGGTGGGTCCGGCTGCTCCCTACTCCGTGCTGGATGCTCCGACCGTAGTTCCTGGAGGGACCCTTGGGATGCCCCTGTTAGCCCCTCTGGACTAGCAGCTCCCTGTGCGGGTGTGCCTGGGTAACCCTCTGAAAGCAGCTGGGCACACGGGGGGCTGCTAGACCTTGGAGTGGGCTTGAGGTGAAGAAAGGTCCTGTGAGGAGTTCCTTCCCCTGCACAGCCCTTCATCTGCCCCTTAAACCATGGGCTGCCAGACTTTCCTTTCTAAGGAAATTAACGGTCTTTCCTCTCTGTGTGCCCGTGGCCGAAACTGCGATTCGGCCTCCAAAACCGCAGAGAACGATTTCTCACGGACCGCGGCTGCCAACGCCAAGAACTCTTGCCGCCCTTGGAGTGCCACGTGCCTCCTGCGAACGGACGTCGACGCGCAGCGGGGGTGAGTTTGGCTTTACGGGGAAGAGGGCCGGCGCAGGATTTCTCCGGGAGCAAAGCTGCCCCCGCCGAGAACTCGGGCTGCCCTGGCAGTGCCGAGCACCTCCTGCGAACTGGTGTCGGGAAATGCGGGGGGTGAGTTTTTCTGTGCAGAAGTTCTCCCAGACCATAGTTGAGAGCATCTAACCCTAACTGCAACAACTTAGCTGGGTCTAAAACTTACAACCTTCGCACTGGACGCGTGGGATCCGACCCGCTGTGCCACCGCCGGCCCCTTGCTGAAGCATTCCACTGCAGTCCTAAAACTCTGCCTTTTCGGAGGGTGTTTCCTGTGACCCTGACCGTAATCTTCAAAATATGCTAAAGACTCATAAAATGGCTTTGAAAAATCCCCAACAATACCCTAAGAAGTCCCAGAAAAGTCCCTTCCAAAATCCCCTAAATACCTTTAAAAGTCCTGGAAAAAAAGCCTCACAAAGACATGCTCAGTCTCCGAGCTCTACCTCTCACTGTCTAGCCCACAGATGTCGTTCCTACCTTTTTGCAGTGGGTCCGTTGTCCTCTGAGGGTTCTGTCATTGTGCTGCTGTGTGAGGGTTGCTGTCTGGTCCCGCTGTTAGGGTTGCTGTGTTGTGCTGCTGTTGGGGGAAAAGGCTGTTTTTAGGGGGGCTGCTTAGGCTGAGGTTAGGGCTGGGGTGAGGGGTGGTACAGCTGTACCCTGTACCCCTGATCTCCACTGGACTGTCCAGCCCTCAAGCCCTCTCCCTTTACCCCTCAACCGGTCCCTCTGCCCCCCAGCCCTCAGCTCCTGTGCGTCACCCTTGACCCTTCTCCTTTGCCCCTCAGCCCCCAGCTTCTCTGTGTCACCCTACAGCTGCCCCTGCCACCCTCAGCATCTCTGTGTGTCACCCGCTGTCCCCTCTCCCTGTTCCTCCCTCAGCCCCCAGCCTCTGTCACCCTCAAGCCCCCACAGTGCCCCTCAAGCTGCCCCTCAGCCTCCATGTGTTGTGCCATGAAAAGACCCTAAAAAAACCTAAAAATGCCCTGAAAAACCCTAAGAATACCCTAGCCCTAAAAAGTCCTTCTCATACCCTCAATAGTCCTAAAAAACCCCCAAAAACACCCAACCCCCCCCCCCAAAACAATTCTTCAAAGTACAACCGAGTGCACGGCCTCGTCCCTGTGTGAGTAAAAGTTTGAGGTTTTGCCGGCAGCGTCGCCGAGTGCTGAGGGGTCCCCTGGTCGATAGGGCAACTTGGGAGGGTTTGCTTCAGGCTTTGCTTGTGAAAGGTGTGAGAAAAGCAAGCAGCTCTGAAGCGGATGAGCCCCCTCTTGCCTGTTGAAGTGTTGCATAAATCAAAGACAAACCTCAAGGTCCCTTCCCACCCAAACCATTCCGTGATTCTTTGCCCTGGAGGCAAGGGTGCACCTGTCATGAGTTGTGTGCGGGGTTGAGTACTTGGCAGATTGGGTTTAGATGTAATGTAATATAGTATAATAAAGCAATTAATTAGCCTTCTGATAAGGCAGAATGCAGACTGGAAATATTTGCACATATGATGTTAAAGGACATGTGAACCATCTTTCTGTGAGGCGCGGAGGGATACATGCAAGGCGCTGCAGTTTTTGCCTGCTGTGGTGCCGTGTATAAACACAGTGGTGGCAGAAGTGGCGTGAAAGAGCACAGGGATGCCGGCTGTGGCCGGACAGCGGCACGCAGCGGCTCGGAACTGGGACCGGGCTGTACCAAAGCTGTGGTGAACGCAGTGGGGGTTGGCGGCGGGGCCGTGGAGATAGAACTGCGCATGCGTGTGGCTGATCCCGGAAGCAGCGCTGTGGTTCCATGAGTTGGCGCGGAGTGATATCGCTGGTGCTGGGGTTGTAGCAACAGCGCATGCGTGGGTTCTGTCACTACCGCAGTGAGGGCAGTCATCATGGCAGCGGGCTCGACGGGGCGTGCGGGAGGCGGCGGAGCCACGGGAACGGGGCTGCGGCTGCGGCCATGGAAGGGAACGCCGGGACGTCCGTGGCTGCAGGAGGCGGCGGAGCCGCGCCATCCAGCAGCTCTGAAGCGGGAGGGTGCGGTGGGGAAGGCACGGCTCGGCCCGCCATGCAGCGGCGGCGGCAGGAGAGGGGAAGCGACCACGGGCGGCGCTGACGGGAGGCTGGGCTGGAGCGCCGCGGCGCCGGCATGGGGTGCCTTGGGTGGCTGGGGCGCCCGGGTTAAACAGTCATTAAAACACCCTAAAAATTATTGAAAAAGCCCTAAAGGTATCCTAAACATTTCCAGAGAATTCCTAAAAAACTCCTGAAAAAAAAACCCTAAAATATCCCTAAAAATCCCTGAAAAATCACCTGAAAGACCCTAAAAAAGTTTAACCCCTACCTGTAACACTGTGGCCTCCAAACATCATCTCTACCTATTAATCGGGGTAACTGCAAGACCCTCAAACACCACCCCAATCACCAGCTTGAGTTGGTCTGGGCAGCACCAAATAAAATTTTAAAAAAAGCTTTAAAAATAGAAAAATTAAAAATAAAAATTAAATAAAAAATAAAATAAAAAAATAAAATAAATGCTTTAAAACTGGGAAAATAAAAAAATAGAAAATTTAAAAAATAAAAAACTTTAAAAACAGAAAAATTAAAACTAAAAATTAAAAAAAATTTTTTAAAAATAAAAGAAATGCTTTAAAAATAGAAAAATTAAAACTAAAAATGAAATAAAAATGAAATTTTAAAAATAAAAGAAATGCTTTAAAAATAAAAAAATCAAAACTAAAAAATTAAATAAAAAATAAAATTAAAAAATAAAAGAAATGCTTTAAAAATAGAAAAATCAAAACTAAAAATAAATAAAAAATAAAATTAAAAAATAAAATAAATGTTTAAAAATAAAAAAATTAAAACTAAAAATTAAATAAAAAATAAAAAGAGCTTTAAAAATAGAAAGATCAAAAATAAAAATTAAATAAAAAATAAAAAATAAAAAAATGTTTTAAAAATAAAAAATCAAAATTAAATTAAATAAAAAGGAAAATTAAAAAAATAAAAGCTTTAAAAATAGAAAAAGCAAAAAATAAAAATTAAATAAAAAATAAAATTAAAAAGATAAAATAAATGCTTTAAAAATAAAAAATTAAAACTAAAAATGAAATAAAAAATAAAATTAAAAAATCAAAAAAAAGCTTTAAAAATAGAAAAATTTTAAAAAATTAAATAAAAAATAAAAAAATCTTTAAAAACAGAAAGATCAAAAATAAAAATTAAATAAAAAATAATAAAAAATGCTTTAAAAATAAAAAAATCAAACCTAAAAATTAAATAAAAAAGAAAATTAAAAAAATAAATAGTTTAAAAATAAAAAATTAAAACTAAAAATGTAATAAAAAATAAAATTAAAAAATAAAATAAATGTTTAAAAATAAAATTAAAACTAAAAATTAAAAAAAAATTTAAAAAGCTTTAAAAATAGAAAGATCAAAAATAAAAATTAAATAAGAAAAAAAGCTTAAAAAAAAAACCTCAAAACTAAAATTTAAGAAAAAATAAAAATAGAAAAATTTTTTAAATGCTTTAAAAATATAAAAATTTAAACTAAAAATTAAATAAAAAGGAAAATTAAAAAGTAAAATAAATGCTTTAAAATAGAAAAATTAAAACTAAAAAAAAAGATAAAAAAAGCTTTAAAAATAGGAAAATTAAAAAAATTAAATAAAAATTTAATTTAAAAAAATTAATTAAAAATAATTAAAAATCAAAATAAAATCCGTAAAGTACTGTAAAGTACCGTAAAAGTTCCATAAAAGGTAGTGTCGTAAAGCACGACTGTCGAAAAAATGCACCTTTTACGACAGTCGCGCTTTACGGCACCTTTTACGACAGTCGCACTTTACAGCAGTACCTTTTATGGAACAATTACGGTTTTTATTTTATTTTTATTTTTTTAATTTTATTTTTTATTTAATCTTTATTTTTAAGTTTTCTATTTTTAAAGCTTTTTTTTATTTTTATAATTTTATATTTTATTTAATCTTTATTGTTAATTTTTCGGTTTTTAAAGCTTTTTATTCTATTTTTTAAATTTATTTTATATTTAATTTTTATTTTTAATTGTTTTATTTTTAAAGCTTTTTATTTTATTTAATTTTATTTTTATTTAATTTTTATTTTTAATTGTTTTATTTTTAAAGTTTTTTATTTTATTTTTAAATTTCATTTTTTATTTAATTTTTATTTTTAATTGGTTTTTTAAAGCTTTTTATTTTATTAATTTTATTTTTTATTTAGTTTTCATTTTCAATTTTTCTATTTTTAAAGCTTTTTATTTTATTTTTCTAATTTAATTTCTTATTCAATTTTTATTTTTAATCTTTCTATTTTTAAAGCTTTCTATTTTATTTTTTAATTTTATCTTTTATTTAATATTTATTTTTAATTTATCTATTTTTAAAGCTTTTTATTTTATTTTTTATTTAATTTTTAATTTTTCTATTTTTAAAGCTCTTTATTTTATTTTTCTAATTTTATTTCTTATTTAATTTTTATTTTTAATTTTTCTATTTTTAAAGCTTTTTATTTTATTTTTCTAATTTAATTTCCTATTTAATTTTTATTTTTAATTGTTTTATTTTTAAAGCATTTTTTAATTTTTTTTATTTTTTGTTTAGTTTTCATTTTTAATTTTTCTATTTTTATAGCTTTGTATTTTTAGGTTTTATTAATTTTTATTTTTAATTTTTCTGTTTTTTAATCTTTTTATTTTATTTTTTTATTTTATTTTTTATTTAATTTTATCTTTAATTTTTCTATTTTTATAGCTTTTTATTTTAGTTTTTATTTCATTTTTCTTTTTAACTTTTCTATTTTTAAAGCTTTTTATTTTATTTTTCTAATTTTATTTTTTATTTAATTTTTATTTTAATTGTTTTATTTTTAAAGCATTAAAGCATTAGTTTTATAATTTTATTTTTATATAGTTTTTATTTTTAATTTTTCTATTTTCAAAACTTTTTATTTTATTTTTCTAATTTAATTTCTTATTTAATTTGTATTTTTAATCTATTTTTAAAGCTTTCTATTTTTTAATTTCATTTTTTATTTAATTTTTATTTTTAATTTATCTTTTTTTAAAGCCTTTAATTTTATTTTTTTAATTTTATTTTTTATTTATTCTTTATTTTTAATTTCTCTATTTTTAAAGCTTTTTATTTTAATTTTTATTTTTAATTTTTCTATTTTTAAAGCATTTTATTTTTTAAATTTTATTTCTTATTTAATTTTTAATTTTTCTATTTTTAAAGCTTTTATTTTTTTCATTTTAATTTTTATTTTTAATTTTTCTCTTTTTAAAACTTTTTTTTTTTTTTTTAATTTTTAAAGCTTTTTATTTTATTTGGTGTTGCCCAGACCCACTCAAGCTGGTGATTGTGGTGGTGTTTGAGGGTCTTGCATTACGGCACTACCTTTTATGGAACTTTTATGGCACTTTACAGTTTTTATTTTGTTTTTCATTTATTTTAAATTAATTTTGTTATTTTAATTTTATTTAATTTTTATTTTTAATTTTTCTATTTTTAAAGCATTTTATTACATTTTATTTGGTGCTGCCCAAAGCTGCTGTAGTGCATTTTGATACTTTGTAATACTTTGAAGTAATTTTGTTTTGTATCCCCATATTTTTCCCAAATGGTTTATCCCAAACTGTACCCCCCTCCCTTTACCTGTGTTATCCCTCTCCCGGGATGAGATCATCCCCAAACCCCCACCCTGGCTCTCTGTCAATCACTCAGCCTCCCATCCCCCCCATGCAGAAGTTTCAGTCCAAGTCCTCGAGTGATTAGCCAGAGGCTAGGGGTCAGCCCCCCAGGCCTTGCCCCATACGCTGTCCTATATGTCTATCCCCCAGCATCCATCCCTTAGGGTCACTTAATGGTTGGTAGGATGTTATCTACTTTTGGTTTCCACCTCCCTTAAAATGTAACCTTGGCACATCTCCCGGGGCTCTGGGCAGGAGCCCCCTGAGGTGCAGGAGCTCCTATGGGACTCCTAATAAAACCTTGGATTAACCCCTGCTAAGAGTCGGCCCTTTATCATCTACCGCTGTCTCTGGTGTCTCTTGTGCTGCAAAGGCGACCAGCCCAGGTGCCCTCAGCACCCTCGGGGCACAGAGAGTGTCTCCCCCCAGCCCAGGTGCCCTCAGTACCCTCGGGGCACACACAGAGAGTGTCTGCCCCCAGCCCAGGTGCCCTCAGTACCCTCCGGGCACACACAGAGAGTGTCTCCCCCCAGCCCAGGTGCCCTCAGCACCCTCGGGGCACACACAGAGAGTGTCTCCCCCCAGCCCAGGTGCCCTCAGCACCCTCGGGGCACAGAGGGTGTCTCCCCGCTGTTGGCCGTGTCGGGGCTGCCCCCCCCCCGGTTTCTGCCGACTCAGGACCGGCCGAGGGTTCCTGAGAGGCTCGCACAAACCCGCTCAGCCGCTGATTGTGGTGGTGTTTGAGGGTCCCCAGCACAAGGGAAGATATAGGAGTCTTGACTCCCCCTTTCAGAAGGCTGAAATATTATGATCTCTATTATATTAAAAGAAAATGAGATATTAGAACTATACTAAAAGAGCAAGGAGACATCAGAAAGCTGGAAAGGAATGAATAATAAAAACCTGGGACTGCTCACAGCCCCAACACCGCTGGACCATGATTGGTCATCAAGTAGAAACAATGCACAGGAGACCAACCCAAGATGCCCCTGTTGCTAAACCATCTCCAGCCCACACTCCACAGCCAGCAGATCGTTACTGGTTCCATTTCTGTTCTGAGGCTTCTCAGGAGAAAAATCCCAGCAAAAGGATTTTCATCAAACACGTCAGTGCCAGGTGATGGCACAGGCAGCATCAGCTGGCAGAGGTCACTGTGTCATCCCTGCCAGCCCAGGTGTCACAGCAAGGAGCAGAGAGTTCACCCTGTACTCACCCTGTGCGCACCCAGCTCTGCCAAGGGACCGGCTGCCAAAACAGAGCCGTGCCATGCATGCCAGTGTCTGCATGGCAGAGAGAGGACATGAAAAGCCACTGAGGAAGCTGCCACCTCCTCCCTGAGCTCTGCCCTGCAGGCCGGGTCATGGGCAGCCACTTTGGGAAGGCTGCATTTGCTGCCCATCAGCTGCTCTGTGTCTGACAGGAATTGAAATAGCCCACGTTTGGGTTGGTGCTGAGCAGAGGGCAGTGAGGAGAAAGGGAGAAGGCTGTGCTGCAGGGCACGTGGATCCAGGCAGAGCCAATTTGGGGAGCAATAATATACTATATATTATAATTTTATGTATTTATGTATTTGTTTTCTATATTTATGTTTACCACTATAATTTTATATTTAGTTTTAAATTTATATTTATTTCTATTTTAAACTATATATTAAACCACATAAATTCATTAACCTAACACATCAGAACCACAAAAATACTGTACCTTCGTCAGCACCAGTACACAGTACACGCTCATCCATCGCAGCATATCAAAACAAAACCTATTTCTAACAGAACAAAGATTCCACAACATTTAACCCTAATAAAAACTCAAATAAACTTAACTGTAAATAAATTTTAAATCCCGCTATAACTAGCCCAAAACCTCCATACATTCTAATCATAAACTTCCTCCTAAAACAATATCTCAAAAACCCAAAAAACTCAAATACACATTGAAAATGACATAACTGCTAATAAAAACAAACACCCATTAAAAATTAAATCAAACCAACTCACTAAACTCAAAACTGTACAACTGACCATAAGCATTACTAAAAAAGCCCCCAAAGCTCTACCTTTATGCTAACTCACAAATAATAACCAATAATCTAAAAAAATTATTTTAAAAATTTTTAAAAAACTAATTAAAAGCATAAAAATAAGAAATATAAACTATTAAAATACTAAAAAATATCACTACCCAAATTAAAAAGCATATTGCCTATAAAAACCCACCATATAAATGCCTGTGTCCCCAAAAATAAAACTAAAAAAAAAAACCATTGAACGAGAAAGAAATCGGAACTTAGGAACACTAAAACCATAACGCTCAAGAAGTTACACCATATCCCTTATCATACACCAACTACAAACAACATAAAACAATACAATCAATTCTTAAAAACCACCTTAAAACCACTACATTAAAAAACCTTTCAAAAATTTAAAACTGCATTTAACAAAAGCCATCTAATAAATTAACACCCAAAACTCCAGCAGCCCAGCTGGCCCTACCAAATCTCTGTGTTTATACATACAGTAAACAAAACCAAAATCCCAGTAATACCTATCAGAAGTCTAGGAAAGAAACCTCTTGAAATTAATCCTACCTCAAATACAAACCAGCCCATCCATAAAGATAGCTTCACTCAAAAAAAATTTACACAGAGTTAATAATACCAAGAAATAAAACAACACACAATATACCACCAATGAATATAATAGTGAAGGAAAAAAAACCCGTATTTTTTTCTTTTTTTTTTTTTTAACTAACTTCTTTTATTAGCTAGAACAAAAGATTTTGCCAGGACTGTAGCAACAACTTCTTCTTCTCCTTCTTCTCCATCTGAAATGTCCCTTCTCATTCCCAAATTCCTTACAACTTCTGAGTTTAAATCCAAGCAAAAAGCAAAATTTGTGCACTCGTGCGTTCGATGCTCCTGTCAGATTCTCTGTTTCACTCCACATCTTCTTACACTTTCAGTCTTCACGCTGTCCTGCCGTGATGAGTTTGACAGAAGAATTGGCACGTGGTAAGAGAGGATTTCCCTCCTTCCCTCCCTCCTTCACTCCCTCCCTCCCTCTCCAAAGCTGGTTTCCTTAGCACATTTCAATCAATCCCAAGCCTGTAATGATGCACACTCACCTCAAGGCTCACAGCAAGCATGCAGCAGCTCAGGCTTACTTGGTTCCAGGGGTCTGTGCCTTAGATAGCTGAGAAAACTTCTGATGACCCTCTGTTCCAATAAATTGGAATGCAAACTCAGCTTCATTTCAGAGCCTCAGTGACCCCAGCCCCTTCCTCACTTCCCTGTGTCACAATGACTTGCAGGCAGAAGGATGCAAAGCAGGTTTTTGTCTTTTCTCTTGAGTGTCAATAGGTAAAATATTTAGGCTTTGAAATAACTAATGACCCTCTCTATGAACTATCCCAGGGACAATTTTAAAGAAAAGACAGAAGATTGCTGGTAAATCTGTATCAGATAAGGAAGAAAGCAGCAAGGATCCGAGGCCAGCAGCGTTGCCAGGCAGTGTCACGTCCCTGCCACCTTGTGACGAGGCACACAGCTGCAAAGCCCCAAAGCCTGCAAGCCCTGGAGCTGCCGCATGGATGGACCTGGTTCCCTTCCCAGGTGCCCAGAGGGACACCTGAGGGCAGGTGTCCCCCCCCCCGAGGGTGCACCGAGAGCCCCGGGCAGGGACGGAGTCACTGGCTGCTCTCTGGGGACGAGACCCTCCCTGCAGGTGACACTGGCTTGTCCTCTCCCTGTGGCACAGGGACCTCCAGGCTCTATGACCAGCCTCATTTTGTCAGCATCCAGGTGCTGTGTTAGAGCCAGAGGGGTCAAGGCTTTCCAGAACCATAGGATCCTTTAGGTTGAAAAAGTCTTCTAAGGTCATCGAGCCCAGCTGCTGCCCCAGCACTGCCAAGCTGCCCCCCCAAATCAGGTCCCTAAACACCACATCTTGACATCCTTTAAATGTCTCCAGGCATGGGGACTTCCCTGGGCAGCCTGCTCCTATGCCTGACCACCCTTTCAGTGAAGAAATTGTCCCTCCAATCCAATCTAAGCCTTCCCTGCTGCAAGTCGAGGCCATTTCCTTTTGCCGTGTCACTTTTTACTTGGGAGATCTCGGTACTTCAACCTTACCTGCTCCTTCCCTAGGCGGTCTCTGGCTTGGCTGGATGAGAGGAGAAACACTCCCACCTCAGGAATGGCAGCTCAGGAGGTCCCACACCAAGGCCAGGGGGAGCAGCCATCCTCGCCAGAGCTCGCACGTCGGTTCTCAGAGATTGGCTCTGCTTTTCCTCCCTGCTGAAGATCTCTGCTGAGTGCTTCAAAATTGGCTGTTTGTAGGAGGGGGAAAAATAGGTTAGCCAAGTTTTTTATCTGGACTTAGCTGATGTCCTTGCCTGCTTTGCCTCTTCCTGACTTCCTTCTGCTAAGAAAACAGCTGCCTTTGGACTTCTAGGGGCAACTTTCATGTAATGTCTGAAAAGGAACTACAGAAAAGCGCCTCATTTATAAAGCCTCAGCTGAGAAGACAGATAATTGCAGCTTCTCCATGCCCACTGCCTGCAGAGCTGGCAGGCACCAGGCCAGCCCTGCTCCTCCTTCAATTTGTTCCCAAATCTGCTGGAAGAACTGAAGGCTACTTTGAGGTTCCATTGCTCTGCTTTTCCCGAAAAGATCTTTGAGTGCTGTTATCTCTCCATGGGAAGGGCCTTTCAGTCTCACACACTCGGTGACACAAGGCTACACGAAGCTGCAGCAGCCTCTGCTCCAGGTGGAAAGGGCTTTCTTCCTCCTCTGGCACCTGGCTGGCACAGGTTGCTCAGAGATGCTGTGGCTGCTCTGAGATGAGGCTCTGAGCAACCTGGTCTAGGGAAAAATGTCCCTGCCCACGGCAGCAGGCTTGGAATGAGGTGATCTTTAGAGCCCCTTCCAACCTGAATTATTCCATGATTCTATGGACTGAAAAAAACAGGGAAAGAAATCTGTAAAGGTCACTAAATGCATAAAAGCACATCCCCATTGATCCAATACTCACCAGCCCATCCGGCCAAGGTCAGAGCTCTCTGCCCACCGAGGACACGGCAACCAGCAGGGACCTTTCTCCCACTCTCCAGCATGAACCTGTGAAGCCAGAGAGAAGTTTACAGAGACCGGGAGGCGGCGGGACGGGACGGGCAACTGGGCTGACCTTGCAAAGCTGGCAGCAGAAAGGACGGGGAGCGCCACGACCCCGCTCCGCCTGCCCGCCGCCGCCCCGCTGGGATTTTCCGGCCCGCCGTCGCTTCCACCGCCTGGAGAGGGGCGTGCGCGAGCTCGGGGGGGATGCAGCCCTGTTCCGACGCCACTCGCCCGCCCCCGCCCGCTGCCCCCAGCCCGCGGAGCGCTGCAAGCGCGCCTCCGCCGCCCGCCAAAAGCGGCCCCGCCGGGCCGCCCCGGCACCGGCCATTTTTCTCAGCCATCGTATCCCTTTTGCACTCCTGAATGTCCTTCACCCCTCCCGGCCACTTACCGACCCCGCCCCGCCCGCCCCTCGCTCGGCAGCCGCGTCCTTCCCCCGCCCCCCGGCAGCCAGTGGCGAGGGGCAGGGCGCTGGCTCGGGGGGGCTGCAGTACCGCTCTCTGGCCACAGGGCGGCAGACTTACCGGGGTCTGAGATTTTTGCCGCCACCTTGAGAAGGTCAAGCAAGTCCACGACATCCGCGACACGCCACTCCCAAAATGGCGGCCTCTCGGCTGCCTGTCGGTGGAGGGCTGCACTTTAGCGCTCTACCCACAAAGCGGCAGCACTGCCGCCCACCCCAGCCGGGGGTGCCGCGCGCCTTGGGGCTGCAGACAGGGAAGGTGGCAAAAAAGAACAGGGGCGATCCCCCCCAAAAACTCCTCTAAAACAAATGCCAAAAAAAAAAAAACGGAAGAAAAAAAAAAAACAAAAAACTGAAAAACTGCTTCCAGCCCATTAAAAACAAACAAAAGAAAACTAACCCTTTTTTAAAATAATATTTAAATATATTTTATTTATATGTTTCTCATAATTATATCCACATTTATATTTATAATGTATATTGAAGTATAATGCAATTTATATTCTATATTACATATATTCCTATTAGCTCATTTGTATTTCTTCTTTTATACGTATCTTTATCTATTGATTATATATTTCTATATTGAGATTTATATTTATATAGTGCTTATATTATTTAAAATAAAACTCCTGCTTCTACCCAAATAAAAACCAAAAAAGCCCTTTATGGAATATTAATCCCAATATTTCCGGGTGGGACTTGCCTGGCCTCATCTGACCCTTGCTGCTGGGCCAAAGGCGGCAGCTGTGGTGTTTCACCTCAGAGATACCTTTGGCTGGCTGCATGCTGCAGCTGGGCACTGGGAACAAATCCAGGCATAGTAGAAACTCAGTTTACCTCTGGTGGAAAAGGTTCAGGCAACGGTGAAGAGAAACAGGAGAGGATTCTAGAGTTTTATTCCAGGATGACAGACCTCTGAATCTTGTAACAGCTCCCAACAGAATCCAGACTGCATGATCCCGTCTCCTTTTAAGCCCGGGGACAGGGGGAGGGGAAGGCACAGGTGAGCCACCAACCAGGGGGAGGAGGGGAAGGCTCAAGGGATAAAGACACTTGGACAGTCCAATGAGCCCGGACCTGAGGGGCTTCTTTGGAACTTCTGCCAACCACACCACGACCCTGCTGGAATGTTAAGACTGATGGACAGCACTTAGCAGGAGGGCAAAGGGGAAAGGAGAGGTTGGCACACCTGGGGGGGTTGGGATAGGTGAAACAGGAAATGGCATCACACTGCAACAGCCCTTTCTTTTAAATATTTCAAATATAAATTTTAAAAATTAAATACTTACATTTAAAATTTAATTTTTTAAATTTTCATATTTATATTCACATTCACAACTAAAATGAATATTGATGTATAGTGTTATTTATATTCTATATTACATCCCTTCCTATTACTTCTATTTATTCATATTTTATATATTTTTATATATCTTTATATATTGATTTTATATTTCTATATAAAAATATATAGAAATATAAAGTTATAGTTCTATATAGTTCTATTTAGAACTATATAACATTATTATGTATATTCATATTCTTTAAAATAAAACCCCTTCCTCTAACCAAACACAAACCAAAAAACGCCCTTTCTTTTCAACTATATTTAAATTTATTTATATTTATATTTTTCATAATTATATTCATGTTTGTATTTATAGTTTATATTGGTGCATTATATTTATAAATGTATATAATAGACATCAGAATGTAATAATATAATTTTTTATTATATATCATATGTACTGCTAATACTTCTATTCATGTAGATTTTTAATTTTTAGATATATCTTTATGATATATTTCTATACTTAGATATCTACTTTTATTTATATTTATAAATGTTATAATAAAAAATCTCTTTATTACCATATAAAAAAAACAAAAACCCCCTTTATTTTAAACTATATTTAAACATTTTTATATTTATATTTTTGATATTTTACATTCCTAAGTAGTTGTATACTATATTTACTATTATATATTACTACATTCTATTATATTTACTTTTATGTGTCCTGTATTTAGACATAGAATATATATGACATATAATAAGATATATACAGTATAATTTATATTATGTATTGTATTGATTTCTATTATTTTGTTTTGGTATATTTATATACATCGTATATATTTAAATACAGTATTTTTCCCTTGCCATTTAAAACCATTTAAAATAGAACACAGGAATTCCCTGTCAACCTTGTGATACCCCTAACAGCCTGGAAAAGGCAGGTTTTCCTTCAATCAACACCCTTGACACCGCAAGTGAAGGGGCATCATCCCCAATTCAAACATAGACAATAATGAAAGAGAGGAGTTACTTCCCTATGTTTAATTTCTTTTGTCCTCATAAGCTCTTTTTTTTTTTTTTCTTCTCCTGGAGGCACCGGGGAGTGATTGGCAAGGTGAAATTGAAAAGCGAAAGGACAAAAGTCTCCGCTCCAATCCACACGGGCTCACCTGTTCGGCTGCTGCTTCCCGGCACAAAGATTCGTCCCTCGGCACCTCCGTTAATCGATGCTCCGCGTTTTCAAGTGCGTATCCAGGTGCTCCCCCAGACCCTGTGAGAAGCTCTCGCAGTCCTTCCATGAGACAGCACCGGGAGCCCCCCATGAACCCCTCTACTCAGCATCTCCATGCAAACGTGGGCTGAGGCACCCAGTACGACCCCCCCCTCATTTGCCACCCACCTGCTCCTCCACCACATTGTGGCTCCCTTTCCTGGAGACACTGGAGTGCCCGAAATTACATCAGTGCCCCAAGCCTTCACCCCCTTTTCCTGACCCCCAAAGAAGGCTCAGAACGAGTCCGACTGCCCTGGACAGCAGCGCAGCGCTTTCTTCAAGCCCTTTCCACATGCACATCCCCCCGGAAAGGGATTCTGCTGCAACAAGAAAGCGGGGGCAGCCCCCAGAAGGCTTGAGGTTCCTGCCCAGCCTCGCTGTCACGGGCCGGGGGCAGCGAGAGAGGGAGCGGCACAGACGGCGGGGACGGCCCGGCACAGAGCGGGGGCCGCTCTCAGCGCGATGCCGGCAAAGCCGCAGCTCCGGCGCTGTCGGCCGGGCTGCTTGAGCGGCACGGGGGGATCCGCCGAGAGCCTCCGGCCCCGCGCGGGGACTCCTGCAAGGGCCCAGGGCCGCCGGGCTCCGGCCCTCGGGGCTTTATTCTCCGGCAGCCCGAGCCCCGCGGCTGCGGGGCAAAGAAGGAAAGGGGGCACGGGAAGAGAGGAGCGAGAGCAGGGCATGAGAAAGGGCGGCGAGGGAGCTCGGGCTGTGCAGGAAAGCGGGACGGGAAGGGAAAGCCCGTGGTGGGGGGGAAGAGGGACGGCAGACAGAGGAGGGAGAGAGGGGGAACAGAACGGAGTAGCGGGGTAGGGACAGGACAAGAAGAAGTGGCGGGGACAGGGAGTCGGGATTGGGAGGGAGACGAGAGCAGGGTCTCGGGGACAAAGAAGAGGAACACGGGGAGGAGGAAAGAGAGGCAGAGAGAGGGACAGGCGGGGAAGCCTCACAGAGCCCCGGCTCCACCCCGAACCCGCCCCGCCCTGCCCGTGATGCTGCGCTCGGCGAAGCTCGGCTATTATCGGCTGCATTCGCCTCTTCGGCTCAGCTCGGCTCCGTTCGGCCGAACTCGGAGCCGCTCGCTGCGTTCGGCTCAGTTCGGCTCGCTGAGAGCGGCGGCGCCGCCTCCCGCCCAACGCGCACAGCTCGCCGTGCGCTTGCTGCCGTCCCACGGACACCCCCCACGGAAGATTAGACAAAGCAGTTTCTATGTTAAACCCTTTTTATCCTATAAGGAGAAAACTTCTCTACCTCCTTCGTTTCCTCATTTTTCTACTTTGATGTCAAAATCAGAGTTTCAAAAACCTACTCAAGTACAAGAGTTAGTAAATAGTCAATAAAGTAGTCCCGTAAAATTCATAACCTACGGAAAAAGTTATACGTCTGTTTCCACAAAACAAAAAATCACATGAGAGATTCCTACTCACTGTGTCAAACCTTATTTAAAACACACAAAAAAACCCAACATAAATAGTTCTACAACCAAAACAAAACTAATAAGCAACACTAACTAAAACCACACATCCAAATACAGTGTTTATGTCACCAATCCTAAAAATCCATTTTCTACATAGCTTGTTAGTATACCACTTAACAACTAACCTTACCCCTCACAAAATTTAAATTGTAAATCAAATAATCCAAAACATAACATTAACTTAAAAAACAATTTATACACTCTTACCCAAATTAGTTAAACCACAAAAACTATAATTACTAAAAACATCACCAAAAAATACTTGTATAATATTTAGTTACCAAAAACCTCAAACAAAAAAACACAAAAAACTTACCTCAAAGTATCAAAACTATCATTTAAAACAATTGACATGATTAAGACTTAACATAATAACACATCAAAAAAAAAATACATAATCACTCAAACACAAACTTACTCCTCAATAACAATTCTCACGGGAGCGACGAACTGGGTCTGTTGGCCAGTTGCTGAGGGGGTATCAGCGTAATACCAGTGGACCACCTAAAGCACACAAATGAGAATGGAGGCTAAGAGTCGCACCAGAAATCGAGAGCTGAGCAATACCAACTGCTTCCATCCACTGCTCACTGATCACCTTGCCCACTTACCACATTCTGGTAGATAACCTGAGAGCTACACACACTGGTGCAGTCAAACAAGTGCAGTAATTACGATAAACAGATTTTAGATATTCATTATAAAACATGTTTTCATGAGCTTCTAAAGCCATCCTCAACTACCCTGGTCAGATTGAAAAACAGCCACAGACAAAAAAAGTAACGCTGAGTCTGTTTTAAAGTTTTAACTGCATCTTACCAAAAGGATGAAAGCACTCTGTGCCTTTTAATGATCAAATTGAAACTCGTTCTCCCCATCTCCAACTCTGATGTTCGCAGATCTCTTCCTGATCAACAGTTGTACTGCTACAGGAGAAGCCCACTATCACAGTAGCTGGCATAAGAGAAGTCACATCATATTACCTAGGTCAACCTAACAGAGGACACGAATAGCAGAACTTTCAACTATCAACATTTACCAGTAGTATTATTGTCTAACATCATTTGTGTTTGGAGATATAAAAAATGGGGCACAAAAAGCTCACAATAGGAAAGAATAAGCCTTTATGCTTGTTAAAAAAAAAAATCAGAAAGCATACTTTGATAATGCTTTTTGTATTTACAGAAGTGAAATATACACATTGAAAATACTTCTGTATACCCACTGTTTTTGTTATGACAGCAACGAAAAATTATCACAAATTGAAGCCTGGAAAGTGCTAGAGATTATGTCTAAGCAACAGCCTCAGCTATTTAGAAGATAAAGTTTCATTCAAGACCATAAATCATTAGGCTATCAGTCAAGGCTGATCTTTGATAATAGCAGAGAAGCTTAACTATTTTTAAAGTTCTTGGTCTTTAGCTACATCTCACATTTCATCCAAAAGTCTTTGTGCACTTTAACATGCAATCTCTTTTCTACGTTTAACTAGTACTTATTAGGGCTAAATTATGATAATGCACACAAGTAAAAACATGGGATGTTTAGCTCAACAATCACACCACCAAACCCTCTCCATAAATTTATTATCTACACTCAAAACTCCTCAGGATTCTAAAGTCTAGTGGGCCACAAACAGAAAACATTTGAAATATACAGTCACTTATAACAAAAAGTCACTAAATATGCTAGCCCTAGTTAACAGTGCAATTTGCTTTAGAAGGGGTCAATCCTAGTTACTAGTTTAGTTCAGAACGGGTCAAAGACACTCTTCATGAGCCAGCATTCAGCCGCTACACTCGGCTTTAGTCCAACCCGACAGTGGTGAGCACCTACTTGGGGGACAGCCCTTCTAAGGGCATCTGCCACAGCGCAGATCACCTTCAGTCTGCCAGCTATCAGTTTAGAGTCTACGAAGTTATTTTTCTTGGGGCTACCTGAGGTCTTGCTCAAATGCTCAAAGTCCGGACATGTACGAGTGAAAGCCCTAAAGGAAAGAAAGGCCCATGACCACATACCTCTTGACTACAAAGTCTCTGCCTACAGCTCTTTTCTTCGTGCTGTCTCATCTCTCCAGTCAGGGCCCATGAGCTACTCAGTAAGTGCAGTTCGCAGTCGCAGCAGAAATATCTGTAACAGTTCATTTTACCGGCTTTACAGAAAGTCTCCAGTGGCATTTCTAGAAAACAAAAGGACACAATGCAACAGGCCACACAGCGTACCACACCAGATACTGGGCTCCGAGTATGCTCGAACTAATTTTTAGCTCCTTATTTCTAAGGGGGAAAAAAAAGAAAACCGAACAATCATTTTTCCTCTAATGCAATTAAAGTGCAAACCAGCCACCTAGTCGAGGACTATCCACACTTCCCCACGTAAAAAGTCGCTTACGGAAAGGGTCTCTGGCCTCTGCAGCACTCCCCAGGCCAGACGATATCCTACCTATTTCGGAGGCGTGTATGAAGAACGACTCAGTCTCCACTAAACGAAAACGAACAGTGACGAGCAGCGAGGAAGCGCTGATGGTCGGCCTGTGCTCCGGCGGCCTTTGGGAGCCCCACGGAAAGCCGCAGCCCGCTGCTCGGCCCACTGCGGAGCGGAGTTCCGCTGCTCGCAGGCGCGTGACCCACCGCCGGCGCGGGCCCGGCCTCCGCCGGAGAGGGCCTCCCGAGGGGAGGGGGCGGAGGGGGAGAGCTGGGGGGAAAGGGGAGGGGGAGTGCGCTGCGGCATCACGGCGGCTGCGCGGCGCAGCCCCGGAATGCCTGAGCAGGAAACTCCTTTTTTGGGCCGCGGAAGCTCCATAAAAGGCATGGAGGAAATGCCAAATATGGTCGGTGCTGTTCCGGACGGGGACAGCGGGGACGGTGCTTCAGTTTAGCCGGGACCGTCCCCGGCGCGCTCCCGGCGCTGGCGCGGCACCGCGACCGCTGGAGGCCGGCGGGGGGGGTGGTCTCCTTCGAGCCAAGCCGGGCGGCCGTTCCTGTCGCTAGTGGTCAGACCTGAATTGGGTTTTAAATCACAAACAGCTGAGGTTTAGTTCCGAACAAATGGGTCTTCTGCGCGTAAGCGCAAAAGCAAGAGGTTTTCGCTTCCTTCCTCGCCGCTGCACTTCCTGCAGGGGGAGGGTTTTCCCCGCCAGTGACAACACCTGCTGTTTCCTTGGGAACAAACTCCTTGAAACCGACTCATCCTACTAATTGGACTAGAAGCAAACTTTTTAAGAAACAGAAATCCTGTCTTCAGGCCAACACCAAACGAAAGATCTTGCAGAAAATGTATGGGCAATGCTTTCTCATAAGGCATTTTTCTTCCCTGAAATTTGTTTTCAATTTATGGGACAAAGGCCACGAAAGTAGTGGATGCAGAAGACCCATGCATTTATTTCCTTTGTGTTACGCTAGCAAGGGTGCACCGCCTTCATTCCTGTATAGCCAAGCATTACTCCCTTACTTGGACTGCTTTTCACACAATGCACCAAAGAGAACCTATCTTCTTTTTTCCTCTTTAGGCATGAAAATTACTCATTTCAAAATGCTCTGGAGAACCTGGGGCACCCTCAGGCTCATCAAGCATTGCTTGACAGCCTACTTGGTCAGTTTTTAGCACAATCAAAATTCCAGAAGGCTAGACCAGGAGACAGTAATTGTGGCTACTTCAAAAGAGAAGAGGTGGTGATGCACCTAATGCAAGGACATGAGTCCGCCATCCATGTTTTTTGAAAGCAACCAGACATAAGATTGATTTTGTCTCCTTTCTTTAAACAAGGCTTTTTTTTTTTTTCCTGGAGACAAGTGGTTATGTGTTGACTTTGAAGCAACTAAAAGAGTTGGGATTGCTGTGGTGCAGTCTTCCTAAGTAGTAATTTCAAGGAAAGTGTAAGTCTGCACAATTTGATGTTTTATTTATTTTTTTTTTCTGAAGGGTATTGTACACCAAATATCCCAATGGCAGAAAAGCGCATTCAATGTGTTTAGAAGCCAAACAGTCACTTTCATTTTAACAAACACAATTACAAAGTAAAAATAAACCACAAAATAATGAACTGCATGTTCATAACATACAAAAATCGCTGCCTACTCAGTAGGTAACTACAACATTCCAACTCCCGAATATATATATATATAAATTTACATTTTTGTAACAAAAATAGACTTTGAGAGGTGGAGGGGGAGAGGGTCTGGGGTTGGTTTGTTTTTTTGTTTTGTTTAGGGTTTTTTTGTTGTTTCTCTGATTATTTGTTTTTGGGTTTTGGTTGTTTTGTTTTCTTTTTTGGGTCTTTTTTTTTTTTCTTACATTCCATCCCCTGGCCCTTTCTCTTGCTCCTCTCCCCACCCATTCCCTGCTCTTCCTTACATTCTTTGAGTAACATCCCTTCCACTTTAAGGCAAGATGCAAAGCATCCACTCACACAAACGCATGACGTCAGCAAGGCTTCACAAAAAGGCACCAAGACTTGTAACTTTTAAAACAAAACTTCTGCCACATGTGAGTGTCTCATCAGATGATAATTACATAACATCACTCCAACATGCTCGAATACAGTAAGTGCTGTTCCCAAAGAAGTTTGAAACGCATTATAGCATTGTCACTGAAATAGAATTAACATTTACAAAATATGGCCCTGCAAACTCCAAATTATACAATATGAATATGCAAAGATTTTTTCCACATCAATAGTACCTAAAGGAAAGCAAAACCATGGCACATGTACAATTTACATTAGCTAGATACTTAATCAAAAGTCCTTTCTTCCTAATAAAAGACTATTGTTTACGGGGAAAGTTATATTGAACTTATATCCACAGTTCATGCAAATTAAGTCATTCAACAGAGGTGGAAAACTTAAGCAGCAGTCGATTCAGGCAGCTGAAGTTTAAACTAAATAGCCTTGCAACGTATGGTGTTGTGGGAGTAATCAGAGACTCCATGTCTGATAATACCAATGGAAAAGGTGAATTATCCTGTTCCAGAAAGTAGTCTCAGCAGATCTCAATTGTCCTTGGAGAAAAGGCTGAGTTCATGTCTGAAAGTGCTGAGGTTACCTGTGAGCTGAAATTGTTGGTGACTCCTGGAGATGAGAAGGAAGTGGCCACTTGGGTCTGAAAAGTGGCGGTGCCAGAGGGGTAAGTGGTTGCTATAGAAGGAGATGGGAATGTGGTGTGTGCAGGGGAGGGATAGGAAGAGGGAGCAGGAGAAGTATACGCTGTGCGCACTGGGGAGGGATAAGTGCTGGCGATGGAGGAAGGGTAGGATGTAGTCACAGCGGATGAATAGGCAGGAACTGGGGAAGCAGTTGAGGCTGGAGCTGCCTTTTCCACTTTCTTGTCCTTCTGCCTAAGGTGGATTTTAGTGTGCCTCTTCCTCTCATCACTTCTGGCAAACTTTCTGCCACAAATGTCACAAGCAAATGGCTTCTCTCCTGTGTGCGTGCGGATGTGTGTAGTCAAGTGATCGCTCCTGCTGAAGTTCCGCATGCAAATGCGGCACTGGAAAGGTTTCTGTCCCGTGTGGATGCGTATGTGCCGTGTTAGCTCATCAGATCGTGAAAACCTCCGGTCACAGGACTCCACTGGGCAGGCATAGGGACGCTCATGAGGAGGTGTCTTGCTGGGACGGTTGGGGTATTTCCTTATCCTGCTGGGCTTGATCAGCTGGGACTGATAATTAGCATTGAGGGTCTTCAGCTCTTGGGAGCCAGTCTGCGTAGCAAATGCCTTGATGGTGGACAGTGGTGTGAGGGAAGGCTGCTGTGCTCTGGTCTCAAGAGCTGGGAAGGGCTTCTGATCAGCTGGAACAAGACTGAGCTCACCCTGTTGCTGAGGGAACAAGTAATCCGGGATCATTGGCACCTGAAAGTTGGTTTTAGCAGTCGGATAAGCTGGAGGTGGATACTGGATGGGGGCTCCAGAGGGGTTGGGGAAAGACTGGGTCTGGGATTCAGGAAAAATGTCAGAGCTGGAATTAGGGAATGTTGGTGCAGCCGAATAAATTGGATTGTTCTCGCTGGCTTGGACAGAACAGCTCAGTGGGGAGCTCTGCGAGGAGGAGGATGGTGATGATGAAGTAGGCGTAGATGTGGGAGGTGCATTAGCCATGCCCACCAGCCCACTGACGAGGCTGAAGAGGGGCTCTGGCCATAGGGGGTTGCTGCTGTTGGGGGCCGGCTCTAAGGAGAAGCGCCCCGTGTAGGTTATCGGTGGCAGTCTCGTCGTTTGGTTGGGATAGCTGGTTTCTGGCAAGGTTTTCTCGTTCAGGGAGATTTCAGGAAAAGTGTCTGCAAAGAGAGGAGTAGCGATTAATTCCAGCAGTTACTGCAGCTGCTGCCGGTGCTTCGCGAGCAATCCTTCTAACAGCGCAGCCCCAGATTCTGGTTAATTACTAATTGAGCGTAACATATTGCAGCGTCGCTGGCAGGTCTCCAGCCGCAGCTAGTCCGGAGCCGCTGACGCACGCAGGAGAATCCCCCCGCGCGGCCGCCGGGACAGAGGCGACGCTGCAGCGCGGAATTCCCGCAGGCGTCGCTGCCCCCGCTGCAGACCGGGACTCCCCGCCCGCCTGGGCGAGGTCAGCGCGCTTACCTGCCGCGAGGTGCTCGAAGTGCTGCTCTCCGGGCTCCCCGGCGGCGCCGAAGCCCCCACTCTCGGGTGCCCCGGGCGGGGCAAGGAACTGCGGACCCCCGCCGCTGAGCAGCATCATCTCCTCCAGCTTGGGATAGTGAGTGTCCATGGCAGGGGGCGAGTGCGGGAAGGCGCCAAAGGGGTCGGAGATCTGCAGCGGGGGTAGGAGCTGCATCTCTGCCTTGGCCGCGGCCATGAGGGCGCCGGGCTCCGACTCTGAAGGGTGATGGCGCTGCCGCCGCGGGGCCGGCGGACGGGCCGGCTGCGGCGAGGCGGCCGTCGCCTGCTCTGCGCCCTGCGCCGCTGGTGCCCCGGCGCTGCCCGCTGGAAGCGCTCGGCTCCCCGCCCGCTCCGGCACCGCCTCTATATATCGGGTCTCACTGGCCGCAGCCCGCCCCAGCCCTGACGTACATGGCCATATATGGAAAGCAGGAAGCCCTTATATGGATGCGGGCCGGAGGACCCCTCCTGGCGTCAGAGCCTGGCACCGGGGAAAGCCGGGCCAGGGGGCCCCGCCCGCCCCGGGCTGAGGGCCCCACGCCCGGTGCAGGTCTGACCCCCGCCATGGGCAGCGCCGCCGCAGCGCTGCCGCAGCATCGCCGGTCCCGGGAGACGGGGTCCCCGGCCCCCGCCGGCTCCGGTCAGCCCGCCGGAAGCACCCACCGTACTTTCCATATTAGGAAACAACCTTATAAGTCTCGATTCCGGCGGAGGCTTCCCGTTCCTTATATGGCGATTCCGGCCCCGGGTTGGGGGGGCGCAAAGCCTGTCTGCAGACGGGTGCGCGCCCGCCCCCTGGCAACAGAAGCGCGCGGAAGACCCGGGCCACGAAAGAGGGAGGATGCTGCCCGGGCGGGTGGCACAGGAGCCTCGGGGAGCACCCGACAGACCCCTGCGTCGCCGCCGTGTTTTCGCGGGCAGAGCTCCCCCTCGTCCCCACCCCGTGTGCTCAGCTCGCACTACTCGCCTCCCCTCCGTCTCCGCGGTGGAGCCAAGCGCTGCTCACGGCGGCTCCCGCGGCAGCCTCGGAGTTTCCTGTGGAGTTTTCTGGGTGCTGGCAGCGCGCCCAAGGCAGGAGCTGCCTGCTCCCGGAAAAGAGGAATCTCCGGGATTCCAGCGGCCTGCTGGGATGGCCCTGCTCCGCCCGCTCCCGACGGAGGTCTGCCCATAGCGCCAGACCGGGACAGACCCCGGCTCCGTGCGCCTCCTTCACGTAGCGGAGAACAGGGCACTGATAAACAGAGAGCCCCAGATACTAAATAGCCACAGCCACCACTGACTTCAGGGCGATGAAATGTGACAGCGCTCGGGTACTCTACTCTCGCGGCCTTAGGTCTGTCCCCTGACGCGGCTACAGCTCTTTCCTGCCCACCCCGCAAAGCGCTGGCTGCACCCTGCACCGGCTCCGCATGGAACCCTCGGCCGTCTGCTCGACGCAACACGCACGCCAAGGAGCCGCGGAACATCGCTGCCCGGGCCGGGGGAGCCTCCCGCGCTATAAATACTCGCTCGCCGCGGCCGCCGCCCCGCCCCGCCCGGGCAGCCCCGCTGCCGGCGCGCGGGGCTCCCCTGGCGCCGGGCCAGGCGGCTCCGGCGACGCAGTGAGGCCGCAGTGCGCGTGCGCGGCCATCGCGGCGAGGGCTTCCCCGCAGTGTGCGGGGCTCCGGGGGCGGGGTCGGAGCCGTCGCCCGCAGCCCGAGGCTTAGGCGGGCCCGATGCCGCTGACGGCGCCAGAAGCTCCGCGGCGCACGGTCGCCCCATCGTCGGGTGCAGCGCGGAACTTGCCGGACGGCCGGCTCGCCGCTGTCTGCGGCTCCATGTTCTGTCGCAGACGGGGCTCCCTCTGCCGCAGAGACGGAGCGTAAAGGCAGGCGACTTGGTTCCTCTTCTGGTCTGGCCCCGCTCGCTCGGGGCGCCGCTCGCCTCCGGGCACGTCCCGCAACTCGCGGTCGGTTGCAGGGCTGGCTCTTCCCCGCGGAAATCCCGGGCCGAGCCGGGCCGGGCCACACAGGGCTTTATGCCAGGCGGCCTTCTTTTGCCGTGGGAAGGCAGCTGCATAAACCACTAGCCTCTACAGCCTTTGAGATTTATATTTAAGTTGCGAGCCACGGCAGGCCTCTGTCTGCCCGCTTTTTTAGAATATTTAGACTTTTGCCATGCATACGGTTTTTAACTGAGTTGCTATATTTAGGACAGTGCCTTGCCAGTAACACTGTGCAGTGCCTCCTACACCGATGCATTTCCACCTTAAAATCAGTGATGTACTGTAGCACCACAATCCAGGCTTTGGAGGATAGCTTCTGCTTATCTGCAGCTGCTGTTACTCAATGGCAGCTACTACACGTGTTCTTTGGTACTTACCCTTTATGGAGAGAAATCATACTAGTTTTCAATGCACCAGGCCAAACCTCTATTTTGAAAATGTGATTTGGAGCTTTTCCTTTTTTAATAGATACCTACTGCAGGTTTTGTGACGTCCCATACATAATGATTTCAACTAGTTTGATTTTCATCAGCATGTCATGGTTTGGAGCTCTGTTAGAAAGGGATGAGTAGCAGAACTTGACTTTTTCTGTGGTTTGTTTTGGCTTCTGAACATCTTACTGACATCGCATCTTCCTTGTCCTCTTTTTTTATTCTATTCCTTTTCAAGATCAGAAGGAAGTGCCAGTTTCCTAGAGAATTTCATTCATACACTAGGAGGATGAAGAAATACCGTAGACCACTCTGTATGATAGGCCCAATATTCCTTTACAGATATCGAAGTGCATCATTCAGACAAATTTGGTTTTTTGTCAAAATCCGGAATCACAGATGGAAAAATCTAATCCTCTTTTTCTTTTCAACTACCTTAATTTTAATCAATTTGTATAAGATAAAACAAGAGAGCTGCCTTAATAGTTGCAGACAGAGCAGTGTAACTAGCTTGAGCTGCACCTGTGTTACAGTAATAAAGACTGTTTTGCAACGTTGCTCTGTTCTGGTGAGGCTTGCTGGCTTCAGGGAAGTACTGGAGAGGCCGTGGATGACTTACAACCTGTGCACTGAGCTAGGAAATTGCCTGTTGTTACGAGTTTTCCAAACTCCTCTTCTGTGTTCAATTTTCTTTTTCTGAATACAACATTAGGTAAGTGGGAATTGCATTAAAGTTGTTACATTTTTACTATTGACATCCAAGATCTGTTTAGGTCATCTAGCCAGACATTTGTGTTTTTTTCTAGGTAGTATGATTTGAAGGTCCAAAGAATTTGCTATTATTGACTAGAATTTGAAATGTCTTTCCAAAATGGCAGTATTTTAATAAATTTGTAACACTTCCTCTTAATGTTCCTAGTGAAAGCACAGAAATGTAATAAGACACTGCCACTGGAGCAGCCACAATTTTATTTGAAAATTTAACAGTTTTGGCTCTGATTGTCTACTGAATAAACATGCGCAATACACTGGGTCTCCTTGAAAGTCCGTCGTTATCAAATATATTTTCTCTCGATACATTTCAGTGACAAGAAATGTATTGACAGGACACAGAGTGCAAAATGCTATGGGGTCAGGGAACAAGAACATGGTTTCAAAGTTAAAAATTACCTGAGATGAATCCTTGGTTTTGTTTTGCTTGCTTTATTAGTAGAGGCCGGTACAAACTATTTTATAGTCAGCCTCAACATACCTTTCAATGTTTATTTTTTCACTGGTTTTTTGATTCAAACTAATCTGTTGTGAGATTGTGCCAATAAAAGAATCACTGTGCCTTTATGAAATATGTTTCCACACAGTGGAATTACATTTTTATCTCTGTTACTTTTTGTTCACTGCTGCTTTCATGATGGGCTTACTTCTAGGTTTTTCCAACTTGTACTTTAAATTATGCAAGTCACTTGCATTTCTTGTACACAATTTTCAAGGTAAGGGGATGGTATTTTTTGTCTCTAAGTATTCCTCAAATGTCCATCTGTCTTGAAATTTTTAATTTGCAAATAGGGAATACAGAGCAGGGGGGACAGGGGGGCAAATCCTCCTTAGGAAGCAAGCTTTAGGGAAACTAAGCTTGCAGCTGCTGTGAGTGTCAGTGCTGCTGCTGGCTCGGTATCCATGGAAACTTGATTTCCCATCTTGCTGCAGGAATTAATTGAAGATCCCAACCCACTTGCTCAGGGAATCACCGTGATATTAACTCACATCCTGCCATAAAGCTTGCTTTAATATCTCAGATTCTCTTTTCATCAGAACAAAAGGTTCAATTAGCTTTCACCAACTTTAAAAAAAAAAAAAAAAGGCCATAGAAATCTTTACTGCCTCAAAACCAGGGCAGAGAACATAGAGCTACATCTTGGAGATCTACATCTTTCAAATGGAAAATGTCAACAACAGGAGAGGGCACAGAGTCAGGAATGCTCTATGCAAATCTCATGTCCGACATCATATAGTTACCTCTATTTTTCATCTATGCCAGTAGCTGTATTATCTTGTGGCAAAAATTCACTGTCCATACTTCAGTATCAGAACATAACTTTGTCTTCCACAGTACATTCTTAAGATATAGTGTGCAAAGCTTCAAAGAGAATAAGCCAAAAGGGACTTTTGCTAGGGAATATTGTTTCCAGACTTCTCTTTAAAGACTTTTCATTAATTACAAACATAAGCATGTCAAGTTCCCACAAGGTCTGCCTCTGGATCAAACATCTCTGATTATCTACCTTGTAACTTTCTTTCCTCTAATTTCCTGTTGGATTCCCTAGTTGCTGCCACCATTCCCTTTCTTTTTTTCCGATCCCCAAATAATCTTATCTGCTCTGCAATCTTTTCTCTTAGGACACTGATTTTCTCCATTTTAATCTTTCTGATGTTTTGTATTTAGCACCTGGTCCTTTTGTAACCATGACAACTACATCATGATATCAGCAAACAATCTCACTATTATCTGAGGAACCCAATCTCATTAAATGCCAGCTTGAACTGATGTTTAGTGTCCTCTACCCGGGGGACAAGTTTTGTTTGGAGCTTTCTATATTTTATATGTGAGCCAGGAAAGGCCAATTTCTTCTGTTAACCGGTATCCTCCTTCACACAATTGTCCTCCATCTTTCGTTTCCATTCTTGACACACTGACTCTCCCAGAAATGTGGACCACTGAAGGAATGTTACCACAGGAAAGACGTCGAGGATATTATCATAGACTGAGCATAGTCTTTGGATTAGACCAAAGAAGTTATGTTCTGTTCCTCTGTTACGTCTCCAACACTGACAGTTTATAAGCAATTGGTCTCAAACTGTTAATTCCAGGTGCTGCAAAAACTGCATATACTTGTTACAGAACAGTTTTGGATTTGTGGACATAGCTAAACACCACTGTTTTCTCTGAATGGCAAATGCAGGCAGGGGAAAAGTGAAAGTAATATTTTGAACTGACTTGGTAGTAACTCAAGACATATTAGATCAATAGCTAGGAGGATGAAGAAATACCATAGACCAGTGGAAGACTGCTGAAGTACAAGGACACCAGAAATCATTTCCCCTTCTAGCTGGACTTCCAAATTACATGTTGTATTGTATTGTTACTCACCACCAAGACTGAGAAATCCATCTGTGGTTAATCACAATAACAATTCTATGAAATGCTGCGTTATGTAGAGTACAAATACGCAGTAATGCATCTGTAGAGTACTACATGCACGCTGGATCAGGTCTGTAGCTCAGACTAGGTAAAGTTGCTCCTAGAATTTTTGCATTTTCCAGGTGAATAGAGAAGGGAGGAAAGAGCAGTAGTTGTTGTCTTGGATTTTTTTATGCTTTACCATAGTATTTTTAGTTACCATGTATGCTATGAAACAAATCAAATACTTGAATTGAAATCTAATAAACACATTAATTTTAGACATGTCACAACAATGAATCCTACAAGCTAGCAATTATGGTGTTACAGACTCATGTCTTGGAGACAAACCTTCCGCTCTTGCAATGAAAACAGGTCAATTCGCTTTTTCTTATTCCCAGACTAAGGAAGCCCAAGGAATTGATTTTTATAGAATACAAGAATTTGACAACACCTCCTCTTGTACTTGTTAAATAAGAGGAAACATAATGTGCCTATATTGAACTCACTCTGTTAACGTTCCCATTTGCACTTCCTTTTATTTCTAGACATTCAACTTCAGTGGTACGTAAACGGGAGTTTTTTTCCATTGCACTCAATAAACATTAAATCCTTTGACAAAAAAAAGTCACAGACATATTAACTACCTAATCTCTGACCCTACCTCTTCAGTAAGTTACTGTTCCTGAACATATATTTTTTTCCTTTTATTTCTCAAGGTTGATCTGTGACAAAAATTTAAAACTAAAGCAAAAATCTTGCTTCAAAGAAAATTTGAAGGCAAAATTTTCTTCCAAGTATTGAAAGATAAACCAATGCTTAAGTATATAGTAAGCTAAAATTCACAATCTTCCAATAGGAAAAGTCTCACAGTAGTTAAAATAGTCATAGACTTAGAGGATTTTCTTCATCTTGATTGTAAAAGCTGAGGAAAGGAGTGTGATTGTAATAACACACAAACACATTGCTAGAGGCAAGGTTCCCCTCCCACTTCATGACTGAAATAGCCCAAATCTGGATTGTATCCTTATCTTGATTTTGGATTTGCTTAAACTGTTCTATTATTGAATGCTAAGAATTGTTATTGGAAGCTGAGCAAGAACTTTAAAATCAGCATGACTGAAAACTCATTGCTGCTTCCTCATTAATATGCCAGAAGGACTGTCTGACATTTCTATGGAATGTCTGTGCTCTTGGGACTGATGATTCAGTGCAGAGCTGTTTGGAGTTTCTACAAAAGTTCAGCCCTCCTCCCTTCTCAAATGGCTTAATTTTACCAATCTGTCAAGTAATGCTAAAAATAATGAGTTTGTGTGCAATTACAAGGGGAAGGATGGAAATTTCACTGCAAAGTGTATTAGGTAACTCATTAGAAAGCAGAAGCTGCATTTTCAAAAGCAGTGTGAAATATATCTCCCATGTTTAATTATTTTTTTTCCACAGTTAGAAAAACAAACTATGCTAAAATTTTAAGGTGCATAGTAATACTCGAACTAAAGGAGGATGCAATTAAGATTTCTGTGAGGTCAATTTGATGAAAAGTGTTCCTTGGCTTGTCAGAGTTTCATGAAAGATAAGGAAAAAAGTGATTAAGGTTAGCAACTCACAAATTCAGTGGTCATTTCCACTGGAGCCTGCTAGCCCAGGAGAAGAAGCAGCTTAGCCTCAAGAGCTGCCAATGATTCTAATAAACAGGTAAACTCAAAGTCCAAACCTAGTGCAGCTGTTCCTGTAATCATTCTGCACAGGTCAACTGCTGTTGGAGCAAGTGGGGATATAAAACGTCATAGACATATACAAAGAGGAAAATTACCATATAATTTTTGCATATGCCCAGAAATATAGTCAAACACTTTCTATTTACTATATAAACATTTCAGGTTTCAACTCCTGAGTTCAGGAATGGCCAATCTGAGCTGGCTGAAACAGAAGAAAATCTGCTTCCTTCACAAGGACATCCACAGAGTTGGAAGGATGGCAGTAAGGGTTGAACTATTTGATCTTTAAGGGTCCCTCTAACTCAATCCAATCTATGATTCTTTGATTCATTGCATTGGCAGGAAAAACTGACAGCCAGGGGGTAAAAAGAGAAAGGCTGCACCTACACAAGAGTCTACTTTGGGGAGGAAAAAAACTGCTACGCTGAATTTCAAAGCCAAAAAGGATTTCAACTCAATCCAAAACAGACTCAGTCCATTACTACTGTTATGAAGTTCCAGCTAGAGACCACAGTTCATCAGCCTCAGGCATATGTTACCAAAACACCAAATATAAAGATGCCACTAGAACCCTGCTAGCTGATTTCCTCTCTTATCCTGGCCACTGCAACTGCTAGCTCCCAGCTACCCACTTTGCCAGCTAGCTGGGCCTGTGGAAGAACAACGGTTACTGGTAGCTACAGAAAATTCTTCTCACAGCTCATTTTTACCTCTTAATTTCACATACCCTCTGCCAGTTGTCGGTACCACAGGTTTTCCAGTAAGTAAGCTGAGTTCTTGCTACCCGGCTCTGCAAGACAATTTTTATTTCCTGACCACTCTAATGTTTCATGCCTAGGTATAGTAGCTATGTAGTACTGATTAAACATCTGTGCTTCTGCACATAGACCGAGAAAAAGATATTCACCATTCTCTAACATTGCACACATGAATACTTTCCAACCTCTGTCCTCCCCAAAAGTTATTTGCCATTACAATTCAGGTAGGTCTCCTAGATGCTTAACAGCAACAGTATTCTGCAGGAACAAAAAGGCCACCTAACAAATACACTTGTGATAGGTATCCAAGTCCTCAGTTAACAGCTGGGAAGCGGACACAACCCGAGAGTGAGGAACATTTATGTTCCTGTATAATGCCAGGACAAACCAGATTCCCAAAATTTGCCTTATTTTTAAGGCAAATAGCAGAAATAGCAGGACTTTGCGTTCATTTTCATATATTTATTCATTCAACAATGGAGAGGGGGAAAGGCAGAAGACGAAACACATAAGACATGAAGATAAACTAAAATGATTTAGGAGCACAATTTGAAAAGACAACAAAACAGCATTTTTTAAAATAATATCCACAGGCATCAGTAGCAAGAAACTGGGGCATGAGGGGGGAGAAAGGTATGTAAACTCACTAAAAAAGAACAAAAAGCCATACTTTCAACTAATAAATCTATAAGCCTATTCTGATGACACATAGAGATTTAAATTCAAAGTGTCTGAGACATTTATCTGTCAAAATAAACTGGAAATAAAAAGTAAATAAATAACTTCCAGAATCTTTCTCCCTCACCCACATCAATAACTAAACCTTACCACAGCAACTTTTTCTTTAGAGGTGCCATCATAAACTTATGATCAGTTGTTTCTGGGAGTACCACTTACCAGAGAGACCCACATGAGACAGTAGAAAGAAGTAGTGTTCAAAATTTAGTCTTTAGATGATGCCTTTTTGGTCTCATCAGCAATCTTCAGCAAGTTGATAAATAAGCCTAAATAGACATAGTAAAATGAGCTTTTCCAAATAATCTCTAACCCGAACAGAAGGGCTGTCTTTCCATGTGTATGACCCTGATACGTCAGAAAGGAACTTAGCCAGGACAGCCACTTCTAGTGGAAATGTCAAAATAATTGAGAAGAGAAATAAGGACTATTTGCCACACTGTGGAACAAGAGCACATCTGCATTGATAAAACCTTTTGTATTATACTCTGGATAGAAATGGAAGATAAGCAATGGGCCCTTTAAAATAGGCACTTCAAAAAAGATTGTTAAAAGATACCTAAGAAGAGTCTGGGTATTAAAGAAAGCACAACACAAGACTTAGGTTTTGTATATTTAAGTCATTATACTGCAGAAAGTGACCAGACTTAATGACTACAAAAATTAGTGACAGATTTTCAACAACTCCTCCTCTCAGGAAAACTCTATTAACTCAGTCATTTAACACCACAGTGCTTCAGCACATGGGTAAAAAGGTGACAGTGTCGTAACAAGGCATTTTCCAATGTGTGTTTAATTCCAAACTACCCTCTGATCATCAAATAAACTGAGTAGTATCAGAGACAGGAGACTGCACTAGCTGAACTAATTCAGTTTGCGTTGGCCTTTTCTCTGCTTTCCCTTTTTGGAGGTAATAGCCTTCCTGCACTACAATGGCTCCAGGCATCAGTTACCATATTCTTGTAGTAAATACAGAATGGCTACAACAGCTGTTTACAAAATTAATTTTACAAAAATTAAACTATTAAATGCCGCTTAATTCTATTCAATTCAATATATTCATCGCCCCAAATAAGCAAGCGATAGCAACAATGTTATAATTTCCATTCAGTTGCTAGATTCCCCAGCAGAACCTAGGAAAAAGGAAAAGGTTGGAAAAAAAAATCTGTGCTTTAGTTTTGGCTAAACTTACATCAGCACACTTCCTATAAAACCAACACTGAGTGTTGACAGTAGGGAACCTTTATGTTAGCTCTATACAGGCAGAGATAAATACACTACATACAAGGCTTAGCCACAAAAGCCCATTCCTACCTCCCTCAATAATAAGTTAATGTCTTATGACTCTTTAAATCATTACTAAATGTTTCGTAGAATGCACTACATGCTCTTGGGATGGGGCATGTCAGGGCAATCCATAACTTGTACTTGAAATTAAGCACCTGCTCAAAAGCACTGTGTTGGTTTACCTAAGGCTGATCATATGATGGGAAAATAGAAACATAGTGAATATATTTTATTATTCATGTTTTTCCCCCTGATGTCTGACATTGAAGAATCCCCAGGACTATTCTAGATTCTGTTTCTCTTTCCTACAGAAACCTCCTGGTATGTCCTGGATCCTCCTTCAGTCTGCAAGTCTCCATCTATGCTGTTGCAAATAAAAGAATTTCTCAACACTGGAAAGAATCTCATACTGTTACATTTTGTTCTAACATCAACTTTTCCATATAAGAATGTCAAAAATCCATGGACTCATATTATCCTGTATGGTTAACAAATATGAAAAGTCAAGTTTATTTTGTGAAATGCGTGCACCATTAATTGACTTAAAAAAAAACCAAAACAACAAAACAAACAAAAAAACAACCAACCAAAAAACCAACCAAATCTGTGTCTGTTCTTCAGAATGCTAACTCTCTGTTGCCATGGTCACAAATTATCATAGTAACATTAGATACATCTGTATTTTTAGATAAAAATTGCTTCTCTTTTCAGAGAAAACAGACCCAATGAAAAGAAAATACTCATCCTTACCAGGAAAGACTACTAAAATTCAGAGTATAAAGTAGCACAGCAATTGGTTAATTGCAAAAGCTGGCAGGGGGAAGAGGGCTGTGGGGAGGGGGGGAATCACAAACATTGCCATTTTCAGAGCTGCTTCCTACAGATAGAAAATGGTTTGAATATACAACAAAAATTAAAAAGCGAGGACAGTTATTCTGTAAGGCTATTGTCTCAGCAAGCCTTACTGGATAGGCTGGCTCAATAAGAATGCCCAGAATAGCCTTTTCAGTCAGAGGTCAATAGCAGTATTATTTCATGAAATATTTCTCCATTAGAGCCCCAGCTTGTTTTCCCCCTCACTCCCATGGAGGATCTTCACTCATACCTAGGAAATATTGCTGTTTAACTGCCATAATTGAACTAACTGTTATGAGACATGTCTCTGCTCTCTCATGTTCAGTGGTTTTATGTTATGCTTTTACCCTCTAGTGGACAAAAAGTAATTCACAACCCTCCTAGTGCCGTACTGCCTTTAGATTAGCACTGTGCTAACAGGGACTTGAGGATGTTAAAATGCTGAGTCAAACCCAAGCCTCTCTAATTTGAGATTCATTACAGAAATAATCTAAGAGAGGAGTCAGAAATGATGAATTAATTAATGCAGTGCTTTCCCAAATAAGGCAGCAACACAAACACAGAAAGTTTATATTCAATACTAGGTTTGACAATCAGGAAAATTTCTCTTCATTTTATAATTTTAGTCAACTTTTTTACTTCTTTCTTTTTGGTAAGTTACTAAGCATTACTTGTGATAAAAACTTAGTTCCTTGGTATGTAAAACTTTATATGCTTGCCATCCTGACTAACTTTCCTCCCAAACCTGCTACAAAGACCATGACTGAATGCCCTACCTTTGTAAGTCAGTACAGCAATGCATTTCCACTGTGGCCAGAAATGCTTTACTGCTTTACATAGTCTCAGACAGTCATATATTACAGAAGACTTGAGCTTTTGCTCCTTTAGTGTTCACTTATTTTTGCATTATTCCCATAAATGCTACTTCTAACATGATCTGGTTAAACGCTGACAGAATGCTCTTGGTCCAAAGGGTCTGCAGTAAGCACATTTCAGCCAGAATCCACTGCAAGAAAAGGGAAATATGTCAAACTATGCTATTTGCAATAGATACTTACATTCCACCTGGGAATCTAGCCTTAGGCCTTGTTGTACCAGTTGCATGTATCAATCTAGGTCATAGGTTTAAATAACAAAAAAAGGCTAAATTACAGCTCTAATACAGTATATTTCAAATCTCCACAGTCAGTAAAATGGAAGCCAGCCCTTGCTTAATAAGAGTAAACATAAAAAACATAACCAATTCACAGAAGAACAGGAGAACAGGAGCTCTGAAAGAGAGCAAGAAAGTAACAGATAGCTTGCAAGGGGCTTTAGGCAAAGATTTTAGGCATATAAATAGCAATGACCTAAATCTACCTGCAAAGTTGCAAAAAAAAAAAAAAAACCCAAACAAAAAAAACCCCAAACACCCACCAACTTCCAACTGTTTCTTTTCACTTAGTATTATTTTAATTCCTATTATCATCAGAAATAGAGCACTAGAAATTCTGACTTTGAATTGTGGGATTCTACAGATAACTGTGTATATGAGCATAGCTAAGTCCAGCATTTGGTTCACCCAAAAATGCAGGCTTTGGCAGGGGATAGAGGGTAGAATTTCCCAGGCAAACATATCCTCTGAAGCTTCCTGCTACTGCTTCTCCAGTGTAACACATCTACAAAAGTGACGAGAGGTGTTCATCTGGTCCTCCCTGCAGATCAGCTGCCTGCTGAAGCAAAAGTAAAATTTTATTGCTCTGAAGGGATGAAAGTTTGAAGAATCTTAATGTATGTAGCTCAAGCCCAGTTTGAAAGGGATGGGGAGGCGGGGGAAAGCAAAGGGGGAAAGAGGGAGACAGACAGAGACTGACTCCAAGCGAGAAATCAGGCTCAAAAAAGAAATCAAGCTCTCATCTGTAGAATGCACAGTTAAAGTGTTGCTTGAGGCTCAGAAAGTTAGCAGTATTTGCTGGACAACTCTGTAACATACACAGCTCATTTTCTACTCTAATGCTATCTATCAATCTATCTCACAGGAAAGGTTCTTAGCTGCTATGCAGTTATTGTCTCCATTTACTGTTGAAACCAACTGTTTTCACAATTTACTCTGCATACCTCAAGATCTTTTTTGAGACCTCTAGGCTTTTTAACAATATCTATTAGGAACATAAGAATGGAGTTATGTTTATAGTGTCTTGCAACAGAGCCAAATTCCAGATGAAAAGTGACCAGGAAACATTTCTCCTCAGTAACACCAGAACGCATTCCCATACAGCATATGCGTTTCTGCACATACTATCAGCACTAAAACGCATTCCCATACAGCATATGCGTTTCTGCACATATTATCAGCTCTTAAACATTAAACTCAGCAGATTCCAGACCAGAAATAGCACACAGGAACTGGCAGTGGGTGGCTCTGACTGAACTGAGTTGCGAGGTTGAACCAGATGACCCCCAGAGGCCCCTTCCGACTCTGACACCTCTATGGTTCTACAAGCCCATGTAACTTTGCAGTGCTTTCCTGGTTTTTCACATCTCTGACTTTGCAAGACAACTCACAAAGCAGCACCTCAAGATGCTTCAGCCAGCATTACAAATTCCTAGTGGCTAAAGCAAGAAAAGCTATAGTACAGACCAGTTACATAGACATGTCATTCAGCATCTGCCCAGCAAGCAGTAATATGACAATATAGCGTCCCCATTAGAATACAACTTTTTTCCCCAGATTTCTCTCTTAGGGAGCAATCCACACTTTCCAGCATTATATGCAACTTTGGAAGACAGAAAGGAAACAGCTCAATTCAACAGCTGCTCTCAAACACACAATGACACTTCACAGTTAACTTGTGAGCCTCCTTGATACAATGCTCTGTGTGGACCAGAGAACCAGCACAGTTCTCCATAGATATCTTACTTTTCTCCTAAGGCACTACATTTCCTGCTGATTAAGATGGCACAGAATAAATAACCATTTCTGGAAAGTTGTGGTTCTCTTGTTTTCCAAGGAAGTATATTGTGAAGGAGTCATACTTCCAAGAGCGATGTATAAAAAAAAAAGCCCAGCACTGCAAAAGCACAATGAGTGGAAATCAATGCACTAAAATGAGGGAAAGTGAAACTTCCCCAGAACAAGCTTTGCAATTTTAAGAACACCAGCACCCCTCTCTATATATATGCTCTACATACCAAGGAAATCATTCTAGTCTAAAGGAAATCAGTCCCAGAAATGTAAAGCTGGAGAATCACAAACTCCATTTTAAAAAAGTAGGTAACAATGTTTAGGTAAAGTGTAAAGGTCTAAAACCTGACAGTTGTCTCCCCTGTATTTTCATATTTCTTACCCACCACGGAGGATTATTGCCAAACAAGAAAACGCTTTCCCTTTTATGCAACAAATCATTAAGTTTCTTACACAGGAAACCCCATTTCAGTATTTTCTTTTCCAACAGCAAAACACTGACTCATCCTACTACAAAGCATGAAAGTAAAACATTTCTTTTCAAAAGGCAGTCATGGCTTCAACTTTGTATGTCATGGTACAGGTATTTTAGGATAACCTTTAGGCACACAACCACACATACCACCCTCTTTAGCCCCCACCTTCAAGTATCATTTTCGGTTACTGCACTTCTCTCTATGGCCAGGCAGATTAGGAAAAGGCTCTAAACATTTACCAAACACAACAGGGTTCTACTGCTAGGTGAAGATTTAACCATTTGCTTAATTGCATGATGAAGCCCACAGATGATACTGAAGAGAAACTACATTCCAGCATTTCCCGCTGAAAACACCGAACAGCAGCTGATAAAAGCATTTTATCAAAACAGCACATTCAGCGTTCTCATTAACAAGAGAATTTCTGTGCAAGACAGTGCATCCAATGCAGAACTAGATCTAGAAGCTCACTAAGAGGTCATGTGGGTGGTGGGAGATCCGCAGTGGCTTTGATCAAGCAAAACACAATCTAGCAGTCACACTTGTACTACAAGAAGAAAACAGTATCCATGCTAAGACACTGGTCTTGCTCTGGGTAAGTTCTGCTCCTTGACATCATCAGCTTCATATCACACACTAGATAGTCCCTGACTCTACTGTAGACTCCCTCTTGCAACCAAAAAGCCAATTCCCTTGTATAAAGAAAACTCAGAGTAAAACTGACCTGTATTTACCCACAAGCTAACGACATCAAGCATCAATACTAAGTAAATGCTACTTAGCACAGGCCCCAGCTCAGGAAGACAAAGACAAATCCAAATACCAGAACTGAATCTTCAGAAATTCTTCCTGTGCTTCAAAGCAGAAAAGCCATTACAAACAAATGAATTTTAGAGAAGATTCTGGAAAGTAGCTCTGTGGAAACGCAGTAATCGTAGACTATCACAGTGCATGCACAAGGAAAGGGCAAGAAGAACAGCACGGGGGAGACTTGGCTTCCAAATCAAGTCCCTCACAATGATTTACATAAATAATTTGCTATGCAAAATTTTAATTTTGAAAAAAAAAAATCAACAAACATGGTCATAGACATACTTGGTATCTTGGTATACAGAGAACAATGGTTCTCTCTTGCTCAGTACAGTAAAGTCTAGGACAGCAATATCTCACAAGTGGATCTTCCACATAACCATGAAAGATTTTATCTGTTGTCTGGAGAGAGGAATTTCCTTTGGAAACAGCAAGTATTCCTGCTTCAGGACATGCATTTGCATGTGCTAGTAAGACACGAATATGAAGTTTGCTAATAAACTTAAAAAGAACAAAATAATTGTGGTTTTTCTATGAAATGCAGAGCCAAATCAAGCATTTTCTACTGGCTTCTGGATAAGGCCTCGTGGATAATTTAGGACAAATATTTCTGACAAGACGCAAGTTTCTAACATGGACTGTAAAGTTTAAATTTTTTAAAGCTGCAAAAAATAGTAAACCCAACTTAATTGGCTTCCTGAAATAACTGGCGAATTCAACAGCAAACAATTTGCCAACAAGACAATGGAAAACAAGAAAAAAATTCAGTCCTAATCTTCAACTTTATAAACTTTTGAAAAGCTATTCTCTAGGACAGAAATACTTGTGGAGCATTAGCTACAGAAGTGCTTCTATACCTTGTCGACAGCAAAATACTGGGCTCTTTGAAGAATTCACTGTAATTTCAGAAATGTGACAACAAAAGTATGGGATGCAAACACCTGCATGTAGGAGCCAGGTTCCTTTAATAACTAATTTCAGTGAAAATTAAGACCATCAAGTATTCATTCAGACATCCATGTCTAAAATGGTGCACCTTCATTATGGATCTTGATAACAAGAACCCTACTCTTAAATTTTCATAGGCTCAGCCAGCATGTGTACAGGGGTTCTCCCCTTAACAACGTTCAAGAGTCTAGTATGGCTTGGCTTGTCATTATGCAAATTTTCTCTCTAGCACTACAATTTCCCTCCCACAATACATATTCTACGTTCCTTGTAGTTTTCTGTCCCAAGCGTTAAGTATTGCTCGAGTCTCAGGACGCTGATAAGCACAGCACATATCAGACAGAAAATCTGTGCAAGGGCTGCAGCAGGATAAAGTAAGAGGACAGATTAATCAGTATTCACCAGTATTGTGCCCTAGTGCCTGCTTTTTATCCCCCAGAAACGAAATCCTGAAGTTAGAGGAACTCGACTTCAGGTTAATAAATCAACTGTTTCAGTTCTTATGTCCTGAGGATTGACTCTCCTAAAGCTGAGAGGTGAGGGCTTCTGAAATTCTCAAGTATGTTCGCAGACTATTTTGAGACAGATTTTCCCCAGACATCTGCTAGAATAAAAGAATTTGTCTGAAGTAACAAGCAACACAACGACATGAGTTCAACCACTAAATGGCAAAGCAAGTATGCTTGCCATGGAACTGCATGAGACTCGCCTCATTCTAATGCTCTCAGAGGAGTCAAAGTGAGCATTAGAACCTGAAATAAAATTCAAGCAGTTTAAAAAAGAGCCAAAATCTTAGAGATGTCACACTTTCCTTCTCAACAGTAACTCCTACCTACTCCATCATATAATGTGCATGTAATAGCACATTTCCTTTATCAGTTTTTCCAATGATCTCCCTTCCAGAAAAAATTATCACCTTCCAGAAAAAATAAAATTAAACACAATCTCTTCATCTTCCAGTATGAGTAGTGGGAATCTAGCATATACCTCCCATGAGCCAGTCCTTTATATTCAAAAGCACTCAGTATACATCACTTTAGTCACTTTCTCAAAGGCAATGGACATATCAGGTATGGTCCATTCTTAAGGAATATGACTCATGATGGGCACTTCTTAACAACACACAGCTGCAGGAGAATACCCAGAGCAAGCGAAGACATTTTTGAGAGCCACCCACCCTATGGAACTCCAGTGTCTAGTATTTTTCCAGCTTCTGTGCATGGATGTCTCTAACCCTAGTCAGTTTTTCCAGCAAAGATTCTCAACTAGAGTTATACAGTGGGAATTCCAAAGCAACTGGCTATGTACAGACATATCAGCATTCCCTCCAACAGAGAGATGAAAAGGAGAAAATTCCTGAGGATTTGTATCCTCTGCTCTGCTTTCTGAATCCCAGCCTCCCCCTTGCCTTGGAATGAGCTCTGCAAAGCAGTATCGGTTATGTACAAGAATCTCAGCTCCCTTCCTTTGGAGAGTTTCCCCATAAAAAGCGAAAGGCAAATCCCAGGACAGAGACAGGTGCTGGGGGGGGCAGGTCGCCTTAGGATGACTCGCCAGAAGCAAGAGAGCCAGCAGCTTTCTTCTTAGGGCGGGCTTTTACACTTCTCACTGGAAGCTGAGGAGAAATAAAAAGAGGCATCTTAGGCTAGTTTATTTTAACATCTAAACGTGTAACAGAAAGATGCAAGAATGCAGAGTGAAAAATAGGACAAAACAACAACAACATGACCCTAATAATGTCATCTGTTGTCTCAAAATGTCTGTTTAACCATTCTTTTTTTTTTTTTTCAATAAACAAATCACTCAACATCCATCAAATAGTGACCAGAAAAAGGCATTCTAGAACAAGGTAGGTACAGTAGTAAAATCAAAGCCGGCTGTCCAAACAAAAGGTTAAACACAGATATTTCTGACTGGTAACATTCACTGCTCTAACTTTTCTGCTTCTTAACTTCCATCACCAGTGCAGTTCTCTGAAAGCTGTAGAAACAACCTGAACTAATTTGCACACTTTACTTCTGTGTCTTACATTCTAGATATTGGTAAGAAGAGCACATTTATTCATCTGTGATGCATTCAGCCCTGGCTGGCAATCTCAGAGATCTCAGTCAAAGACCTCCCACAAGTCCTGCATCTGACCCAAAGACCCAACAATCTGAGCATAAATACCAATACGCCTGCAAAGGGCTTTATCAGTACTTCCGTATTCACAACAAACAGCATAGAAGAATTCTTTCCGTCTTTTCATAATTTCACTTTGAAAAGCCCTCACTAGGAAGCTTCCACTCAAATTTTGAGCCTCTTGTTTCCCTGCTCCTGTCTAACACAGAAGACAGGAAAGAAGAGGGGTCAACTCCAAAACAAGCCATAGAAAGATCCCAGTTAAATTAAAATGCATCTTTGGACAGAGATGTCCGTTTTTGGAGAAAATCAAAAGCCACCTGGACCTGGTCCTGGGAACTGGCTCTACACAAGCAGTGGGTTTGAACCAGGTGAATTCAGAGAACCCCTCCAACCTCAATTATTCTGTGATTCTATTACAAGGAGCACTGAAGCACATGCAAAGGTTTCCCATACACTGTAAAATCAGGTTAACAGTACAACTTAAAATCACACCCTAAGCAATTACTTTCCTTCAAACTATTTCACATTTAGCCTGAATAGCTCGGCAATGTGAGTCAGTTATATAGCATTCTTTACCTAAGATAAAAATAATAACATTAGAAATCCAAGTTGAATCAAGCAAATAGGACGCATTTTATCATGTACAAATCAAACCATAAGAAACACGCAAGCAAGTGTCAAGACCTGGAAAGTAGCACCTCAAAAAGCATTTTCTACAAAACACACCTGAAAACACCTGGAAAAAAGATTGCTAAGCTCAAGTGATTCTTGGACACAACTGCATCTACTTTCATGTATGGTTTATTTTAATAATAAGAAATCAGGCATCTCATGTCCCACTGAATGGCTGTAAATACCTTGGATCATCATGTGAACAGATGGAGACAACTGAGCAATCACTAGTTACTCAAACTTCGAGAACAAACACCAGGAATGGGGTAGGTAGGACTGGTGTAATTTCCCACACCTAATGTGCAAAAGTCAAGGGAGGCCTAAGAGGGTTCACAACTCCTGCATTTAGATTAAGACAAAGTGGCTGTCCCGGGGATAAATGTCACTATTATGTATTCAGACTGTAGCAGATAGGAGAGAGGATATTGTCAACAAAACATGTTAAAGATATCTAATGCTCCACCCTTCAATACAAAATCCAGATGAAAGAAAAGCTGGGTTCTGGCTTATGACAGAGGCTTACAGGCATGACAAAAATGCAAAAGCTAGAGACAAGTATAGCAAGTAGACGACAAGTCCTCTGATGTAGGACTCAACTAGAAAAGACAGTCCAACAAAATTTATATATATAGCTTCTAAATGCTGAGACTATAAATCTAGAGCCTTTCAACCAAGCTCACAAATCAGTGTCAGTGCTGGAAATTATTTATACACCAACTCACTTCAGCTTTCATCACCTTTTTAGGAGTTTTGAGACTCTGGGTACGTTTAGGAAGTTTGTCTCCTGCATCTTCATCTGATGGGTCTGTTCTAGTATCTGACGGGGTTCCATTAGACCGATGTGCCACACTGCTCTCCTCTCCTGAGGAGTAACACGAAGCTAAGGAACAAGAGCAGAAGTTTTAGCAAATACTTTTAAAGAATCTCATGAGGTTTAAAATGGCCCATCCTCAAGGAACACATGACAGAGAGACCATCTTGAATAATGATTATGGGATAAGTATGGAATAAGTACAGAGATGTATATTAAATGAGAAGGCTCTAGGGAAGACAATGCAACTTCTCACAGATAATTTACAATCTTGTACTCCTTTCTGAGACCCAAGGCTCAGGGAAACCCTCCTGGCTCACAATCAGAGGTCTCATACAATGGCCGAGCAGGTGCTCTGTACCTGAGTCTTCAATAGTTTCCAGAAGACTTGCACCAGAGGGGTGCAGCTGTGGATCACGGCTTCGCATATGCACAGTATCTTCATCTCGGATCAGAGTGAGATCCTGCATGCTGAAACTTCGAAGCTTCTCAGACAAAACTCCCTGGCCCTAAGAGGACATAAAATTAGGGCGAAAGGCACCTCACTCCACTCCCCCTCTACTTTTTCTAAGTCAAAGGATGGGATTATCTGCAGGGCAAACTGGAAGGAAGGAAAAGTAGGTTGCTGCCAAACAAGTACTAGTATCCCTAATAGACCCACAGCACCTAACTGCTGGTACACAAAAATAAACTGCTGGAGAATTCATGAATATTACAGAAGGCACTACATTACCTTTGCAGCTGCAGTAACCGCTGCATTGGCAGCAAGGTTTAACCCTCTCTTGCCAACTCGCATCATGGTTTCGTAGCTCTTGTCACAAGCCTGAGTAATGTATTCATCAATTTCCTAGGAATGCAACATGGAACATGGCATTTAGTTGCTCGTTACAAACATGATCAAAGTTTCCCCATTGTCACCCTTAAAAACACAAAGCTCATCTCTTTTTTCAGACTATTAGCATCAGGTGTCATTGATCACATAACTCGAGCTTCTCTGCTAATTACAGAAAACATGTAAATGCAGCTTTAAAATACAGTATGCTATTTCCAAATCATAACTACTGAAACAAAGCAGTTGCTTATACCAACAATGTGAAAAAACAGACTGGCTACAGAACATGCTCCTCCTATCGTGATTCAAGAGGCTTAACTACTGACAGTGACTGTAAGGGCTCATGACACTGGGTTAGCCAAACATGCTTTCTAAGCATTAGGCAAACTATTGGCTACACTGCAATCTTCAGTAAGCTGCAGTATGCCATCATTGCAGACACAGAATCATTCTACATTCACTAAGGTCAGCACAAGCAAGATTCACTGATTTCAGTTTTTATTGTGGCATAACTGAATTAGAAGTCAATCAGGTCCCAAGAGAGGTCAGTATCTTCCAACAAGCAAGTACCTTCTCCTTATTGGAGAGCGTTGGGTGCACAAACTTCCTGTAGAGGACACTGGAGCCCTTGGTGTAAGGGGAGAGCAGCCAAATCACAAATGCGATTTTCAGCTCGAAATAAAAGGGAAACCTGAGAGAAAGAGGGAAAAAAAAAAAAAAAGAAGAAGAAAGAGAAAGATGGAGAACTGGAATCAAGATCAGCACAGAGACAGATGGAGATAACTAGCAGAGAGCAGCACAGGCAGAAAGAGTGTAGGCAAGGTAAAGGCTCAGAAACAAGAGAATCAATTATTCAGGTCAGAAAAGCAGAACCCTTTTTAGAATCCTAGGACATACCTTCTTCGAGTATCATTTAGTCTTTCATCCATAGCCATGAAAACTCCATAAACAGGGCATCTCTCAGCCCTGCAAACACACCAAATTACAATCTGATAGCTACTCTCATCATTCTGAAGTTTCTTCAGAGAGCATCCACTGGATGTTAACATCACATTATTTTCCCTTCTCAATTTTCAAAAATTTCAACTATAGATCTTAGTAATGTCACGTTGCTGCTAAAGCTGATGGCTGTTTCTGAAACTTCCAACAGGTACTCCTCAGATAAGACACAAAAGCAGGGCCAGTGTAAATGAAAAAGAGCAGGCAGAACATATGCCTGTCCTCTCTAACCCTTACCCAATAAAGTCCGAGAAGATACAATAGCAGAGATTGAAACAAGTGAATGCAAATTCTCTACTGACTCAATTAGTAGGAAGAAACTCCTGTTTTCAGAAGTCTTTTATGTGAATAAGCTGAAGTTCTCATACTTTTTCGATCTTTGTCTGCTTTTCAGATTTTATGCAGGTAAAAACAAAGCTGCTGAGCACCTTTGTATGGCATGTACAGTACTTCGTGGCTTTTAAGAAGATGAAACTCTTGACTAACATTGTTTCAGAGGTGTATGCAAAGCTCAAACACTAAAGCAATGAGGCAACTGAAGATACCCTGTTTCAAAGTTGAAGCCCTGTAACAATGAATTGTCATTTTTGGAGGCCTCCATATTGCCAAGCATGACACAGAGCATCGAATGGAGGAACAATCTGCTTTCTTCTATTCCAGTCTGTCCCACCCTTCCTAGGGAAAGCCAAGTTCATCATGCAAACCACTCACAGCACTGACATGCGTGTGATCTGTTCTTCCACATAAAAGGCTGTCAAAGCAAAATAGGTCCCTTCCTTCTACCATTTTTAAGGTGTCTTTTAGACTATCATTTTTCAAACTGTACCAGTTCACATTAACAGCTTCTCAAAAATATTTCAAGTTATGAACGGATGAAGATCCTTTTACAGATACTTTGTATTTACCCTAACTTTGCAAGCAAAGGAGTTGAAACAGCTAAGATGGCAGCTGCTACCCACAGTATCTCGAAACCTGCTAACTCTTCACAGGGACTGAAAACTCCTAAAGGAGACAAGAGTTGATTTTCTTAACATCCTAACACTTCTCCTCTCTGTTTAAAAAAAAAGGCAAAAAACCAAAACAAAAACACAGCAATAACAAAAAAAAACCCCCACAACGTGCCACTAAGGAACTCACCAAGAAAGAACAATGTCTGTGAGTGTTTCTGCAGTGGTGAAAAAGGCAAATACAATCCAGTACATCATCCACTTCACCTGCAAAAGAGCAGTCACTCAATGGACATACATCAGAACCCAGAAAAAAAAGTAAAATGTCTTCTCAGTATAAGTGACTCATCTCCACACATTAAGATGGATTCAAAAAGAAGGCATATATAATCTGTAATGGACACATACTAAACGGCACATTTTGGTCTGAGAAAACATGTAGGATTACTGTGCTCTAAATAAACACATACAGATACATTGATGAATGCATGCCCTGGAGCAACATTATGGTGCAACAGCGTTAAGGTCCCAAATGACCTATCCAAAAGGATTTATCCATTCACTTTAAGTTAAGTTACACTCTTCCGTATTTCATGAATACCATAAAAAAATATATACACGCACATATGTAAAAGCTTAAGTTTCAGCTGCAGCCCTGTATTTTCCTGATGTAAAGATTTTCCTTAGGAAAAAAAGAAAAACAACAAACCAAGAAACATTATTTTCTGCTAACTCACTAGTAAGCATTCTTTCCCTTAATCATTACTCCCAGAAATCACACAAGCAATTAATTTTTCTTTTTAAATAAAGGCTCACTGAGAGAGGTATAAAAGCAAAGAACATGCCACATCAACCTAATCTTCTTGTTTAAGGTTTAGAGTAGATGTATGTACTATTATGACACATTTGGACACCTTTTATCTATCTCTCTACTTCCTCACACCCTCATCTGGGGCAGTATTTCTTTCAAAGCACAAAATAATTCCCCCCTAACAAACACAGATACACACTGCTGTTTTGGTAACTGGTTTCTCAGCTACAAGCTTAGAATTCATTCAGCTTACTCCTCAAGAGGAGTCAGCTGAATTATAAGGGAAATTGCTAGTTTTCTATCCTGTTGAGGATTTAAAAAGAGCATAAGTAGCAGATAAATGAAGACGACACCTCAATTAAAAGCAATTTAACACTCTTAGTGTCATCAAGAATGGGAAAAAAGGACTGAATCAGGGAAATGCCACATACTAAATCCATACATTAATCAATCTATAAAAATTACACGAGCAATTATGTTCATATAATAATGACTTGTTGACAATCCTTGCAAATACTATAAAAGCAGGTATTTCCCCAACCTTGCATGTGTTGGAAAATTTGGTGATCTGTTCTTGATTCTCCACAAGTTTCTCATAAAAGAAAATTAATCTGCCTCCAGCTGCTCTAACACAGTGAATGAGTAGTTAATAATCCAAATTATTTCCACTTTACTGCAAACTCTTTCACAACAGAAAATAGCAAAAACTTGTATTGTATGGCTCTCTCCTGCCTTTTTTTTTTCCTTGTATCATCAGTTTGGACAAGACTAGTAGCCATTCAGCTGATCTAAAGCAACTTTTTGGAAAGAATGATTAAGTCCTCAGTGCAGCAATACGAATCAGCTCTTGTATGAAGAAGTGTGTGAATAATGATAAATCTAAGTTTGCAAAAAGGGATCCAAAAGGGTGAGAGATTTCAGAAAGCCTATACACCAGTAAATCTTACTTCAGCATTAGGCAACATGAAGGTAATAATAGTAATAAAAGCAATTAGCAAATACCTACATATATATAACAAAACAAAGATTAAGGGCTTTTTTCAGAAAAAAAAAAAAAAATCACAAGTATAGCAGAACTCTTAGGTTTCCATAAGACTCTGCTAGCTAACGTGCTTTCCTTACAGGGCAAGGGTATATTAAACTTCTAAGTAGTTTCTAACAGGTCTATACAAACACTTAAAGAAACAAAATCGTCAGGGATAAAAATGAAGGGACTATTGAGGATTAACAATTGGTTAAAAAAAAGGAAACAAAGGATAAAAGTAAATGGCCACTTTTCACAATGAGGAAAGTTACCAGTGGAATCCCACAGGAATCTGTTGAGATCTGTGCTGCTCATCTTCATGAAACATCTGGAAAAGGCTGCGAATAGTGAGATGACAAACTGTGCAGAAGATACTTTTCTATCCAAGAGATTAGATAGGAGTTGATTAAAGAATTCAAAAAAGGATCCTGACTGATCTCCAGCTGACATTTTGTCTCTAAATGGGATTAAATACAAAGCAATGAATTTACAGTGTCTCCTTTTTCTTAGTGAAAACTATTGCATTTACATATATTAGTAGATTTCACTCAAAAGAGGTCACTGTCGGCAGCCTTAGTGTAAGCTTTGTGCTTATTTTCCACTCTGCTAACAGAATGTTTGGAGTATGAACTGAGAACAGAAAACATTGTTTTGTTACTGTTTAAATAAACTTCATGTTCACATCTTTGATACTGGACACATCTCTTGCCTCTGTCTCCTTCTGGCACCCTTCACCCTATGCTTTAAAGCCAAGGAAAAAAAAGAAGTATAGCTCCTAAACAAACTAGAAGGATTCTACTTCTAGTTTTAGAAGTCCCTGCAGATGATCAGAAACTAAAAGAGCAGAAAGCAGATGGGAAGAAGCCCTATTTTTTTTCTTACAGATTACAAACACCTTCCAAAATTGTGGGCTGAATGAGGCTGCATTTTGTTTTTCAATTTACTAAAAGCAGTCAGGAGTCATTTGCAGCTCATCCTGATGATGATCGGCTTCAGGCACATATATAGTCTCCCGAACTTGCACCAAAAACCTAAACAAATTCAGCAAATGCAAAAGCAAAACTGGAATGTAGACTTGACCAATGCTGAAGACAACATGTAAAAAGAAAGAAATTGCTTTTAGGACAATCTGAGCTACTAGAAGTAGTTTGCCACAACTGATCAAGGATTTATCCTGAATTTTTATCATGGTGGTAGAGAACAGTAAATTTGCACTGTACTCTGGTGTCACTGATGAACTGTTCGTGGTAGCTTTGTCCGTGTCAAGTCAAGCTTCACTACACCACTTAAGCACAGATACACCTCTAAGACCTTTCACCACCACCAAACCCTAACCAATGCTGGTTCTTAAGCACTATGAGCAAGCAGCAGTACATAAAAAAGCTACATTTGAAAATGGGCAGAACAGCATTCAAGTTTTCTGCTGACTTCTCACATGAAGAGCATATTGTACAGATATTGCCCCTTCTGCTATGTTTTCTCCTGTCTTTCTACTTGTGTTGAAAAGGAAGAAGTGTTTCAAATGTAACTGAATTAGACAGACGGCAGTCCAACATCTAACTGCGTATTTCTGATGTGGTCCTCTCAAGGAAAAATAATTAATATGCAAGTTTTTGCAGTTCAAATAAATTTTCTTGAACCACTCTGCTGCAGCAATCCAGACCAACTACTTCAGGAAACCTATACCATTGAATCACTAAACAAAACCCAAAAATTAGTGCCATACTTTTCCACATCATAGGTCTTGTCTCAAGTGATCTACTCAGAACATTGCTTCTGTAAGAAGGCAACACACTACCACAAAAAACACCTGGTGTTGTAAGTATGGTAATTGTAGCAAGGGTGTAGACAGAGAGAGGGAAACGGTTTCAGAAGGGAAGGAGAATGAAGTTTTAACCAACATAAAACACTGATTGCAAGCAAAGTTGATAGGAAGCCACAAACTAAGCAGGATTATTCAACCCTTTGGAAGAAAACAAAAGTAGTACCGAAAAAGCAGTAAAGGACACAAAGCAAGGATAAAGTTACAAGAAAGAACTTGTCCTGGACTTTCATGTGCTTCCAGACTGCAGTGTTTCCCCCACTTTCCCCTCCTCACTCAGCATCGCCTGAGAAAATACAGCCCACATTTACGGGTTGAAACCTCCCATTTCAGAAGGCACCCATCCTTGGCAGCTTTTCCAGAGACGACTGGAGCTGCTGCTCGGGCGGCCTGGCTGACCCGAGCCCCTGCGGAGCCGGAGTGCCATCGTCCCGGGGACAGACCGGGGGCTTTCGAGGCGGCCGCGAAGGACGAGGCGGGCGCTGCGCCGGCACGGTGAGCCCGTACTCACATATTCCTTTACGTTTTTCGTCTTCACGGCCTTGTAGGAGGAGTACGCGGGGTAAAGGGTGCCGAAGATCAGCCTACGAGAAGAACAGACCCCTCAGCGCCTCGCGACGCCCCGCACCGTCCCCGGCCGCAGTGGCGGGCACTCCCCCTGGGATGCCGGTGCCGGCGTGATGCCGATCTCCGGGCGGGGCTCAGCCGCCCTCCCCGCGGCACCGCCCGTGGGCCGCAGCAGCCCGCGCGAACCCGCCCGTCTGCGGCCGCAGCCATCCGCGAGGGCGCCCGCCCCCCAGCCGCCCCTTCCCGGGCGTGGGGTCCCGCGGGGCAGCACTGACGCCACCGCCAGAGCCCCGCTCTGGGCCGCGGCCCCCGAGGGACCACCGAGGAAGGGCCCCGCCAGCGGCCCGCACCTCCCCGCGCCCCGGCCGCACGCACTCACACCACGAGGCGGGAGATTATCCAGGAGACCATGGCGGCACCGGGCGCGGCTCAGGGCTGAGCAGCGGCGGGAGGCGGCTCTTAAAGGACAGGTTCCTGCAGCAAGCGCAGCTCCGCCCCGTGTGCTCGCATGGGAGGAGCCGACGCGGCGGAGGGAGAGGCCGCAAGGCCCTCAGCATCCAGCCGCGCTGCGGAGCCCCGCGAGCCCGCCCCGCGCTGGGGGAACACTCCGCGTTCGCTCGCACCAGGTCGGGAGGTGCGGCGGAATCCCGGGAACGGAGCCACGGCAGCGGAACGGCAGCAGCGAGGCAGACAAGTGGCGTTGTTGGAACGATGGCAGAGAAGCAACATGCGCAACGTAAGGAAAATTACAGGAGAGTGCTGAATTGAGATCACGAGCACTTGGGAGGACAGAGTAAGAGAGACAGCAGAAGAAGCCATCTTCCTTCCAGTTGCCTCCTCCAGGGAAATCAAAACAACAGCTATTACATGCTGCAAACAGGGTACTTAAGTGTAAAAGCGTTTCAGAGTTCCACGGCTCCGAGTTTCGCCCAAAACAAAACTCAACTAGCCAATACTGACGTTTACGTTATCAAACCAGAAGAATAAAGGCTGTTACTTGTAGTTTCCAGGTAATTTCAGTGTTGCCAGATACTCTTTCTCGTAAGCTGAGAGGTCAAGGATTCCTTTGCTAGCTACACAAACAAGGCTGAACAGTGTATGTGTTGGAATATCCTTAGTGCAGGGTGGGAAATGGGTATAAATGTGTATACTTAAGTATACTGGAGTACCGGAAACTGTTGTATTTTAACAGCTCACCAAGGAATACTGTTAAAAGAATCTTCCTCCTCAATCAATGCCAGAGTTCATTACTGGGTCCCCGGGAGCCTGTAGTATATTGCAGTCATGGATTGATTAGGCCCTGTACACAGATCTCTGAATCACACTGAGATAACTATTACATAAGTTGGTTTTTAATGGAAAAAAAAAATCACTAAAATCTACCATGGTTCTTCAGCTAACAAAAAAAAGCCCAAACAAAACACCAACAAACAAACAAAAACCCCCACAAAAAAACCCCACCACTAAAAACAAAAAAAAAAAAAATCAAATTTAAAACCTCTCCCCCCAAAAAAATCTCACAAAAAACCAGCCAAACAAAACAAAAACGGAAGGAAGGCACTACAGCAAAGTCTCATTAGTTACCGATGGTTGCTGAAGAGTCTTTATGAAAAGAAATGAGACCAAGGAAAGAGTCATAACAAAAACAAAGAGCTGTTTGGGAAAAAATTTCTCATGAATGCATGAAATTCAGTATAATGAGCAATGAGACAAATACAAAACATTGACAACTTCCCATTACATGCAAGAGATGAAAACACAAATGTCTCTACAGACAGCAACAAAGAACATTTTGTCACAGTCTGCTTTTGGATATGAATGGCCAGAAAATGATTGCATAAGGGACTCCACAATTTACACCACTGATGGCATAACTGACCTACTAATAGGATAAAAGGAATCTGCTTTCACATGTCCAAATAACACGCAAAACCTTCAACAAAATGACTACATTTCTAACTGCATCTGTTTCCTACTGGTGACCAACACAGCAACAGGTCTGTTACTTGCGTAATTTGTTCATGCTTGGGTGAGTGGAAGACGCAAACAGGAGGGGGAAAATGCAGAGATCTGGTGAGTAACACACATGATTGTGCGAGAGCGCTAAATAACTGCAGCATGGGTAAGTTACACCTAAATAAAATGTGCCTTAGTGTTTTAAGCTATTTAATGTGCCATGGGGCATTATGAAAATCTACAGTGCATTAGACACAAATGGTGGTAAGAACAACAGAATGTCAACATCGTTAGAGAAGGTGGTGTTGTAAATGTAGTGCTAGCTCACTGTTTAGTAGCATGTTAAGCTTTAGAACAACTTCAGAAAAGGTATTTTAAGCCAGCAATTTACATTTAGCAATAAGTTGTTCAATTTTTTCCATATCATAAATAAAAATGAAAGATTAATTAATTAACTGACCTTTCCACAAGAAGAAACTACTGGTAGTTTAAGGGCTATTTTTGCAATAAAAGTCAGCTGCAGGTTAAATGAAAATAAAAATATTTATTTGTAGTCTTCTTTTTATTAAGTTATTAGTAATACTGTATAGTGCTGTGTAAATAAGACCTAACCAGGAAAGCAATTCATCACTTGTTTTCAAATTAAGGCTGTATGGGTTTTTTTTTGCAGCTATGTTACTGCTGAAACAACTCATGATAAACTTGTGTTCTACAAGTAGTCCAAATAGGCCACCAAATATCTATCAATCTGCTATGGCTAAACAACAAAGCATGGAAATCAAATGAGCTGTTCCTCGAATAAAGCAGCTTAAGCAAAGCTACATTAAGAAAAATGCCAGGTCAGATTCAGAGATCCTGCTGAAGCAGAAGCTGCAATGACGAAGAAACAACAATTCATCACGGCTCGAGAATATAGGATTCCCTCTGGAAAAGTTTAGCAGACTAAATATGGGTCTTAGGAATACAGGTGAAGTGGAAGAACACAATGGGAACCCTCTCTGAAGCATAAAAGTGCAGATTGTAGTGCAAGAGTATCAAAAGTCGAAAGAAGTAAGGAAAACAGAAAAAGTGCAAGCTGACAGCCAAAAATGACACTGTAAGAGCTGGAAATTGTTCTGAGAACATTTCTTTAACAGTTTTGCTTTGCGACTGAAAGCTGTTCTTTTAGAAGATACCTTCCTAGAGGAAACAGCTGTATTTTGTTGTATCCAGCTCTTGAAACTTATATTACCATTTTCCTATTAGACTATATAAAGGCAGAGATAAATAAAAAGCTCCCCTGCAAGGCAGGGGAATGAGGGACATAAGAGAGAAAAGTAAGATGATTTCTGCCTGGTTATTTTTCAAATACATGGTGGGAATGTGCAGCTCTTTTTCAAAAGTTGAGAATAGGAATCTTTAAGACACTGCCAATTGAGAGGAAAGAAGCTGTGGGCTGATTTTAGATTCTGAGATGCACTGGAAGATAGTAAACACAAGAAGGCATTGGCATGCATACCAGCTAGTGGGGTAAGTTTGAGGAAACACTGAAGTTGACAATCAGAAGATAAGATTCATTACTGTGACCAGAACTGGGAAGATGCACTGTCAACATCTCCTTCTATGCTATGCTTCACTCACATGCTGTGTAGTTTCACAATCATTTTCCACTGAATCAATGCTTACAAGGTGTGGTTGATACATGAATAAATCACTAGTGTGTCATACACCTCAACCAATACCTCAACTGTAGAAGCTCAGAGCTATCCAAGGGCTATCAGGAGTGAGGAAGAAGGAAATTATACATACAGGGGAGCAATAGTTTTAAATAATATTCATGCCTCATAACTTCTTTTATCTTACTTGGATTGTAGTTAAATTCCAGTTACTGCTTAGCATCGGACTTCACTGCTCCAATTCTGATTCCACATCTTCAGGTTTTACAAAAGGCTGTCCAAGAATCTTTCACAGAAACAACACACGGAACATAACTTTAGATGTGTTAGGTACTTATTTTTTTCCTGTATTATGTTGCCTGGTACAGTTGCATCAGAGTAAAGATTTAGGTTTTGTAAAATTAAACCTTGCATGCTGCTACATTTTTATTCATTATCAAGAAAAGGGAGGCTTTTGGTTGAAAAGAAGTGAAATCTTCAGGCTGGGGACATTATGGGGACATTACACCTTTACATGGCTGAGGACACACCAACTTTCAGTACTGTGAATGCAATCTAAATTCACTAGGGCAGGCCAACAGCCATTTATTCCTGAATTCTTGCTTCATCTTGTCTGTAGTTACAGAGGACATTGGCTAAAAGACATCAGAGTTTAAAGCCCATATTCAAAAATGGTGCTGCCCACTGTCCCATGCTCCTCCATTTGGTAATGGCAAGAGAGCATTAGATAGAATAAGTGTGATGGCTGCAGCAAACTATATTAAGTCATGTAACTCAAGTTTTTATTCTCCCTCTGCTAAAGCCTCTATGATTTTATGATGTCTGCTTTAATCTGCTTACATTCTATGTAACATACCAGCTGCCCGTTAAAATCTTGATCTAGAAAATACTGTGATAAAAACTACTGATTTTATATCTTAAGTCAATTTTATAACCACTTTGGCTGGCTACTTGTGGTATAATCTCTGTATGATACGTCGGAACAATTTTATGAACTTTGAGATCTCTTCCAAGGTAGGCCATTTTATGATTCTATGGTATTTCTTAATTTTAGTAATCCCTCTGATTTTGGCTGAATATTGCTTCAGGTTGATTGTACTCCACGATTAGTAAAAAAGAAAACTCAAGAGACAGAAGCAGTACTTGATAGACTCAAACTAAACAAAGGTTTAGAATGAGACGCAAAACCCTTATTGTAGATCACTGGATTCAAAATTACTCATGCTACTGTATTAAGATATAGCCAAGTCTCTACCTTTTTGATCTTTATCCAATTCTAATGCTTATATACACACACAGAGAAATGAGGGAAACGTCTCAGCTATAATTAATCTGTATGCACAGAGTACAACAGATGTGCACAAGAAATTGTACACAACAATTATACAGTGAAGGATACAGTGAAGCTGAATGATTTATGCGTCTGGAATAACTCTTTTTATCTCCAGCAGATAAATTAGCCCATATTCACAGGATAGCTGCAAGGGTATGAGGCAGCAAAAGCCTGTGACTGGACTTTGCACCTAATAACCAAACTGAGAGGCTGCTAGAATGCCACACGGCAGTGAACAGAACTGCTGCTGCCATCACAACCTCCAAGGTCAGAAACCACAGAATTTTTACCACCCCATCCATATCTCCAGTGGAGAGGGCATCTCTGGACCTGCTGGGAAGACAGAGATGGGAAGCACAGTACAAGAGATGTTTTTTATGACAAGACAAATCCTCTACCCAAACTACCTTGAAGAATCAAAAATTAGCAGGCAGCTTGGTGTGCTCCCAGCACATACTTGGGACGCCAGGCTAAACCACATGAGCCTTCTGGTCAAGCACAGCAGGTCAAAATTAGCAGACAGCCTACACTACCAGGGGCAGAGGCTGAGACAACTTCAAGGCAGGAAGATCAGTGTACAGGTATGAAAAAAACTGCCCAGGCTGTTACAGTAAATGACTTTTATTTTTTAAAAAATGAAATAACCGTGAACATATTAACAGGCCTGCAAGTGGCACTACAGTACAGCTGGAGAGAAGGTCAATACATTTCCCCATGTACCTGGACAATGAAATCCATTGCATCAATGCTGACATTAGTAAATTCTGAATACAGTTCTATCAAGCAGGAACATTTTACTTAAAATAGTTCTGGACAAAGTTGACACCAAAAATTAACTTTTCCTTCACTTTGGAAAGGATATATGTTTTATAGATGTTTTCAGGTAGCACTGGTATTGGGTGAATATTGCCTGCAGTCACCAGTGCAGGGAGAGATGTACAACATCTCCTTGTGAGAACAGAGTTTATACTCCTTTTTTACTTTTCATTCTGAGGAAGCAGGGTGGCGTAGAGAGAGGGGGGAAGATAGGTGAGGTAATGTGGGCAAGGGAGGTGGGATGTCAATTTCTATTCAATTCTCCTTTGGCTGTTTTTGTGCTATTTTGGACTGCTTTTTAAAAATCACTTCTTGATTTTATTGAAAGGAAGACTAAATGTAATACACCTTTCCTTGAAAATCCAGGAACAATTGTGGTACTTCAAAAATACTAAAAATATCTACTTTCATGAAATATTAACTGTTTCACTACAAACCTATTTTTTCACTAAATACACAATTCTCTTATTTCTGGAGTCTCCCTGGGGAAAAAAAAAGTGGGTTCTCCCTTTAGTTCTGCAACTCTACAGTGTATAGAGAAACAGCTAGAAGAATGGGAGTGCAGAGAATAGCTTTATCCTTTTCCTTGGCCAGTATCTCACACAGGGAGTTTTGAATTTCTGCAGTTGGGCTACTGTTGGTCACATTCTTTCAGCAGTTATCAACCAAGTCTGCAGTAGGACAACCCACCTCCAGCACGTTCTGTCTAACTTTGTGGAGACTAAGTAGGCATGAGGGAAAAAAACATCCACACTCTTTCTACCATTTTTGATCGTAATATGCAGGAACACCAAGTGGTTTCCATATTCTTTCAATTTGCAAAAGGCCACAGGAAAGGGATATGGCACCTTTTAGAATCTGGAATTCTGCATTTAAGAGCGCAACCTTCCATTAGACCTTCGGTGTTGAGGCAGCGTAGAAAACAGTGGCTGAAGAGTGTAATACTGACCACACCAGCTCCCAGTGAGAAGCTTTTGCTCCTGCAGAGGCAGTCATGTGCAGTCCCTGGATATACCGTGAGCAAAAGGCCTACTTGACAGGGCATTTGGAATTAGCACTTCCTACGATCTAACTAGTTTAGATTCATGAGCTTTCAGTGTGCCAACAGCATCTTTCACTGCATGGTAGATAATGTTCTTCACCTGCAACAGGAAAAAAGAAAAATCAACTTCTACAGACTAACAAGGAGAGTATTACATAGCTATGTAATCAGCTTTGACAACTGAATTTGTAATAGTTGGCAAGTATACATAAAATATATACTATTTTGCTTCAGAATACCAACAGCACAAATTTTAATTGTCACAGATGACAAGTATCTTAGACACCTGCACTGATTTATTAACTCATTTTCTGGTCACCCAGCAACACATATTTACTTGTGTTGTTTTAAGAAAATTCCTTCTCTTGTGAGAGCTAGGAGGAAGTGCAGTACAAAGTTTTATATATATATAAGTTTATTTTGAAAAAGTCCTTGTGATCGAAGTCACTTAGAGACTCACATGAATCAAATCTAAAAGCTGCAAGAAAATGATATGGTTTAATCCTATGAAGACTAATATGATGCAACAAATCATCTTGTTGTCTTTGCATGGAGGCTAGAAATACTTCAAATTTGTGAATCTTGCAGAAAGACAAGCCCAAGATGAGAAATCCACTAGTACTCACTGCTATCTTTTTCACAGTTACCCATTTAAGAATCAAAAGTTCTGTCTAGTTTCTGATTTTTTCTGATCTAAGTTTATCTGAATTCTGTTTCCAGGTGCTGAACAGAACAGTTTCACCTCCTAAGTGAGTAGCTCAATTGCACTTGCTCAACTAACTAGCAACAACTATCATCTTTTCCTGATGTACATGTGACCTCATTTTTGGTAGAGTTTATGCAGCTGTTATTGTCTCTGTGTATTTTAATATATAAAAATATAGACAGAGGTTTATATAAAAATATACATTAAAAATGACAAAGTTTTTTTAAAAAAAGATGGAGACAAATACAACCAGTATTCCTTTTCACAGGATTACTGAGTTGCACTTTTCTTGGGGTTTTTTTTTAATAATAAGCATTATTAATTTGCAACTTTTTAATTTACAGAAATATTTCTGCATTTGTATCATCACAGCTGAAGAGGTACAGTGTTAGATGCCAGAATGAGAGTTGATACTACTTCTGCTTTCCTTTATAATCCCATGAAAACTCACATAGAAATTTATAGCAAGCTTTCACTGAATTGGTATGACAGAATTAACGTTGTAGATTCTGACATCCTTGGGTGACATTCTGGAGAGTGACCATAAACTGTGTACTTCGATGAGGACAATCATTCTGCAGATCTCCACCCTCCTTCCTTTCACATACGTGTAATTACTGATACACAAAAAATGCTGACAACAAAATCTGCAAACAGAGCAGTTACTAAAGTTGCTTCAGAAGCATTAGACAAAATCCAACACAATATTCTATGGTCTTCTCTCTGTACAACTGACTGTCTTACATCCAGTGTCCTTGTGTATCTATTATGTTCTGTGCATAATTATTAGTTGAAGCAGTCACGGTTCCTCAAACCAAATCACATTTAATTTTAGGACTAACATATGTTGGATAAGACCTTTAAGATCATCGAATCCAACCACACACCTAACACTGTCAAATCCATCACTAAACCATATCCCTGACTTAAATAAGCCATTCGCTTTCAGAGGAGTTTTCCTTTAGGCAATAAAGAAACAAATGTAAGAGTACTTGCTCAAAAAACCATCTCTCTTCAAAACAAAGCACTGCTCTTTCCTTTTTAAGATTTTTTTTTCTTCTGGTCTGCTCTGCTGTCATTAGGATTCAGCCATTCAAAAACTTATTAACACCAATGCGTGCATTAACCTAATGGGGGAAAGCTCTCTGGAAATGCTGAAGTCTATTACTAATTTTTGTTTACATAATACTGTAGACAGAAGTACTTAATTTTTAAATAATGTACCTATCAAATGAGAACCTCCAGATTTGTGGGAAGTCGTTACTCTTTCCTTAGAGATACATTTCTAGTACTGAAGTAAGCTGGCCAAACACAGGATGTATTTAATGTTCACTGACATAAAATGGTTACCTGCAGTTTATCCTCATGGTTTGTATGAGTATTAGACAGATGCCTGAACTCCTGGGTCAGACGGAAGCAGTGCTTCACGTGTTCGGGAGATACAAAATCTTCTGCCACTTTAATGCAGCTGTACAAATTATGGACCTAAAAATCCGTATCAAATGACTGATATATAAAGACAATGAACCATACAAAACAGAATAAAACCCCAACACCCAAAAGAAACATCAACAACAACAAAAACCAAACCCCCAGAACCCCCTCCCCCACATATTTAGGCTCTGCTACATTTACTCATCGAAACCAGAAACTGGCAGAGTTGTATCTCATAGTAAAATGAGAACAAAATACATGACATCTAACAGGTTTCCTGTTCTCCCATATATATTAGTGTTCCCTAAAGCAAGTTCTCTTAACCTTTGAATTTGGTTTCCTTGGCTGAAGTTTCACTACACAGAAATGCTTTCCCTCCATTCATCCCAGCTTTTTTTCCCCCTGTAATTTCATCAGTTATGTACACATCGTGCAGATATTTACATAACTTTTAGTAATGTAAGAACTGCATATGTAGAAAAAGAAACCTTAAGTGTGCAATATTAATTACCAGTTATTTTAAAACTGCAGCTGTTGTGCCTCCAATTCAATTCTATCTGTCAATATGGCCTAGAGTTGGTATAGTTACCTGATGGGGAGCACCTGCAGGGATGAAGACGGCATCGCCAAGGAACTGCACTATTGCCCAGCCTTGCACACCATACTCATCATATAGTCTCTTACGTAAGGTCTGGTCCAAGTACCAGCTTTGGTCATGAATGGGGTCATGATCTGGAGGATTTTCTTGGCCTTGTTCTTCTCCAACCTAGGGCCAAGACATGGGGTGGAAGGAAACCATGACACAGCACCTTGATATTGCTGGCTCACAAAATGGTCTGTATCTAAAAATTTAAGAAACTATTTCAAGGTAGAACATGATTTTCATCAAGGTCATTTAGGTCTTAAACAGCAACATGCATTAGTATGAAGATTCCAGACCAGGCTGCAAACCTGTGAACATAGTAACTATCAGTGCCCTCAAAGACAGAAGTGCAATACCTACACACTTGATGTTGATAGCAATTGGAATCATTCAGCTGCTATAAGCAAGCTAGTCAAGGAACCCTGTAAGCTCCAGCTTTCTTTGCAACCAGCATACCTTCCGGAGAAGTTCCCGTATCTTTTCAGCATCCTTGGCAGCATAGATGTGCCACAATGCTCCAGGTTTCTCTCTTCCTTCATGGATTCGCTGCTTTGTTACATCATCAGCATCTCCCTCATCAATTGTTTTCAGAACCTCTGAAAGGGGAATCCATGTAAAAACTGCTCATTTTTTGACACAGAGAAGAGGAAGGAGCATTTTGAGCTACTAAATTCAGTCACACTGCAACTGTTGCATCATATAGTGCCCTTCCTAAGCCCATCACGCTTCATCTTAACAGAATTCAGTGAATGTGTCAATTGACAGCTAATCACAAAGCTCAGTCTTGAATTTAAACAAAGCTACAATTATTCAAATACAAGGAGAAGAAAGGGGAGTAATCTACTCTTTCTTCTCTTTTCTTCAGGAATGTACCTAATTTCTAGCAAAACTCTGCTGCTCACACAGTTGGAAACTAATGAAGCATTACTGCACTTTTAATTATGTGCTGCAAATGTTGCAAACTGCCTTGTATATTTGAATTATGTATCATAGAAATGACAAGCTTAAACAATAAAAGATACTCTTCTTACAAACACAATTGATTTTTAGTGTACAGAAAACAGCTTTCCTTAAGCATTACCATCGTCATGGCTCCCTTCCCCAATGGGAATCCCAACATACACCATGACGTTAACAGCATCAGACACATCCAAGTGCAGGTTTGTGGTACCAACTCGTCTGTCTTCTGCAGTAATTAGGCCTATAACAGAGTGCAAAATAAAATAACATTCTGTGACTAATCTCTTATAGAAATAACCTAGCTGAAAAACCTGTTTAAAAATCTAACTTTGTACGGCAATGAGAGCAGAAAACAAAGTCCAACAGCAACTGAAACAGGTATATTCATGTCATGTGTAGCATAAGTAAGAAGTTTACTGATAACTAGTATTTTTATTTTACAGGAAAACAGAAGCAAACCTAGTTTACTCAAGTCATGAGAAAACAAGCATTTTAACACCAAAGCCATAACTTGTACTTTACAATTTTCTCTCTGAGAGTCTTTTATACAGCCTGTACTAGAGAACTTAGCTACCATAAGCACAAAGCAAGTCTTCCTATGCTTGGAGGCAAGAGAGAACTGCTTTAAATGGCATTAGCATCCTACTATGTGCAGCAAGTCAATGATCTGTTAGAAGTATAAGCCTCCAGCCATTTTTTATTTTCTCATACTAGCTGTAAAATCCATGACCAGCTGAATTCACAGCAGTTAGTGATCAACTCATCATTAACAATTCAGATTACAATTCAGTAAGGAGAAACACCTGCAGACTCAAGTGCTTGTACCTTTGCATGTTGAAGGAACTTGTGTCTCCCTCAAGTGACTGTAAGTAATGGAGAAAGATTTCAAATGTTTGCTTCTTAACTCTTTGACCTTCTTATTAACATGTTCCCTTTTTTTTCCTCTGGCCATTCAATAGCACCCTCTCTTTTCTATCTCTGCTCAACCATCTCTAGCAAGGAACATGGCAGGGAACCAGAATATTAAAAAAAAAAAAAAAAAAATCTTTGTATCAGCAAACAGTAACAGAAGCGTGCGCCCACAAGAGTTTTCAGGATCACCATCGTATTTATCTATTTTCTGTTTAAAATACAAGCTTCTGAAGTTAGGAACTCAACTCACTGAACAGTACCTATCATAAAAGACCAGAAACAGGTCAAAGTCCCCAGAAGGTGGGTAATTTTCCTCTTAAATACTTCAGTTGCTCTCAAAAACATACTAACTTTTCCTTGAACCCTGTATTGGTATTATGCCTGTTATATGTATTAATAATTGTTTGCAAACTTAATTTACTGTATGTACATCTCTTGGATACACAAGGCAGAAAAGGGCACACCTGACAGAGAGAGAGCTAATATAAGAATAGATTTGCAGGACTAAATGAAAAAAAAGAAACAGCAGGCTCTAGGATAAGCACTGTGTTTTGCCACAGCCACAGCCTTGTGTAATGCCACAGCCTTGTATTTACCCTAAGTGTAATAAAGAGTCACAAACACCAGTATCTGCAGACCTATACTCACATACCGTATGCATTGTACATTTTAGGACCCAAGTCAGGACGGACAAAGTAGCTTGGCAGCCTCGAAGCCAAATTCAGTCTGCCATCTCTCTTGGTATATTCAGGAAGAGGAAGATTTTCCATCAAGTCCTCAAACCTAGAGAATAAAGACAGACAAAGGCAGGTTATCCTCCTGTAGCACCTACAGCAGTCCTGTCAGCACTGATACTAAAGGTTACTTACCTTGTAGGCATCATATCTCTGAAGTCCTCCCCTGGAGGCCAATCCTTTAACTTTAGTACCATTGGCTGACCATCATCTGACCTGAGCCGTTCTGCAAGAAACAAATTAAGATTTCTTCATGCAGTACCTTTTTACCACAGCCCACTACCTTGTTAAAGCTGCAAGGGTTTTTGTACCTCTTACAATTCACAGCAAAATGGATCCTGGTTTTGTTTTGGGCTTCCAAGCAACATGATAGTATGATCAACAACAGTTTACCAACTATATAAGTATACATACACAGATATAATCACTGACAGCAGAAGTTTGACAGATCTTGCACAGCTGCTAAGCTTCAGAATAGTTTTTATTCAGCTTCAAAAGCCTTTCCAAAACATTCTTCCTTACTCCTTTTACCAAAGTCTATGGGAGTTTTATCATTAATTTCAAGAGAAGCGGTACTTCTATAAAATTAAAGTGATTGGTTCTTGTTCTGAAATCAATCCTAACTTCAGTGTAAAGCAAGAAACCATCGTACACTACATTCAAAAAAAGGTAAAGAGCAGGTGGTCACAAAGGAAGACAGCCTTTAGGTTTCTTTAATTCTTCTTTGCTGAAGGAACTCAAATTAGCAGAGTGCCAAAACCAAACATTTGTTCTTCACTTTAGGAGTTTTACACAAGTCCTGACTGGAAACAGAAACTGAGCAGCACAGAAAGATGGCATTACATATGCAACAGTGGATGTATGCTGTGACAGTACTGACCATATCAACTGCTGTTCTACCTCAGATCTTAGGGCTAAGAGAGTCTTTCTGGAAGTGGTACGCAACTAGCAGAGAACTCACTGTAACATTTAGAGAAAACCATAGCTCACTCTTCTACGAGATTTTTCACAACTCTACATGAAGCCACCAATTAAAAAACTAGGTGTACAACAGTCTTAAGAATTTAGCATGCCCATTTCCCCAGAGAGTAACACCCTTCACTGCTTCCTACCTTACTGAGAATTGTCAGCCAAACTGATCTAGCAGAGCTCCTGACAGCATTGGAAGAGAAAGCATATCTAAGAAATTAGGACTTGGAGATCTGTGAATCACATCTGTGTTACATATCAACATGCTACACAAGACAGCCCGAGTTTGCAATATAAAAAAATATTTTATTGAAATTAAAAGGAATTAAGAACTGCAGATATGTAGTGACTGAAGTGACTGATTTAAAGATAAACTTTGATAAGCTACAGATTTTAGAGAGGTGAGCGAACTGAAAAGCTCAAGGACTTGAATTTCAAGATGTTTCACAACTTCCCATATTCAAGATTTTGAATTTGTGAAGGATCTTTGATCTAAAGAAGACGCAGTTTGTAGGGAGGCTATTCAGAAAGGACAGAGTGAAGAAATACTTGGATGATAACACAGATCTGACAAATTACATGAAACTGGACAAACCCCAGAAAATATCAGCAAAGAAAAGCAGGTGTAAGAAGGATCAAAACAAAAAGTCAGACCTTTCAAAAGTCCACTTTGAGCCCAAAAATATTAAAAGAAACAGCAAAAGATTGAAATTAATTTAAGTATCATATAGAATAATCTCAGTAACACCTCCAAAGTCAGTGGCTGTTCTACATCTCCTTGGTAACTTAATGTGAGATCAGGAGCCAGCCACATATTTAAAAAATGTAGAATTCATGTAGTGCAGAGAAGTCAGAGACATTAGGTAATTTATCAACAGTTTTCATAAGAATTAGAATGTGAAATATCTGGACTAGCAGCAAATAACATTCCTCTATACTAGGGACTGAACATGGCTGAAGAAACTCTAAATAAAAGGTATCTAAAAGAAATTATCAAGGGTGATAAGGTTTTCCAACCTAGGTCATTAATATTTCTCATGTATAATGTGGTAAAGGCTTTGTCTAAAAGAAAAGCCAAAGGTGATTTTGCTGAAAGAAGCATATCTGTCTGGAGACAAACTGCAAGTAACATTTCTCAAAGATAACTTGACCCATACAAATTCACTATTTTCATTCATGACCCCAGCACAAAAGTGAAGAGTTTGTGAACTTTCCCAATTACTGTCAATACACAAAGACCACACCATTATATCCTCCAAGGCCATTTATTTCTGATTAATAACAAAACCAGTATGAAATTTAACAGTACAAAATACAACACTCTGTACTAACCATATAAAAAAAACAAGTCAAAAGCAGGGAGTTTATTGATTGGAAAATTACTAGGAAAGGAATATTCTTGGTCTGCAAATCTATAATTTTGTTGACTGCTGAATGAACATTCCAATAAGTCATCCAACAGTTCACCATTTCTGCAATATGCACACAGCAATAAATACAGAAAACATTTTATACACAACTCTAAAATCAGCAATACTGCAATGAACTCTTACAGCTCTAACACCTGTAACTATAAGACCACTCAGATCTAGGTATATACAATCTAAAATGGAGCACTCAGCTTGTCAGAAGCTCTTTAACCTGACCTATTATGTCCTCAGAAATTTTAGTTGGTTGGTTTCCCCATCCACACTTGACAGAAGGTTTTCTCAAAGACCTTGAGCATTAAACAAAGTGTTATCATGTGAGGCACACATATAGCATTGCTATTCATAATAGATATAAATTTGCATTTGTATGTCAGATTTACTTGACTGATGTATTCCACCAAATCCAAATTTTCGTACTGAAAGTCTCCATCTATTTTAGGAGAGCAGGTTCCCTTTAGTTTTACAATAAAACCTGAGGTTGAAAGGAGAGCAAAGGTAGACACATTACTTACTTTCTTAAAAATGGTAACTGAGGATTAATTTCACTGGGAAAAGTTAAAACAAACAAACAGGCAGTTTCCCATGAAATGGAGCATTTTTTGACACATGAAAGTTACACACACCAACACACTGCAGTAGACAGTTCTCTTGGACAGTCCTGCCCTAATCTCCACCAATAAAGCATTTTCCAGGGTGTGCTACATATAAGGAGCAATAGCTTCTTTGGATGAGACTGATAGGTATTCAGATTTTTTCTTCATTTATTTTTTAGGAAAATAGGTGGAAAATTAAGAGTTGAAGATAACAAGACAGACTGCTCAGTTAAACTAGTCAGCCATAAATATTACTTACTAGATATTATCTCAAAGCCATCCCAGAAGTCACGCACTTTCACGTCTGAAATTATGGCACAGTTCCTGCAGTTCACCAAATCTACATCTTGATCTCCAAATTCCAGGCTGAAAGCTTCTGGTTTCCAAAGTTCTGACTTCAACTTCTTATGGACACCAGATACCAGCACGGGCTGAGAATACAAAGATGAATGCTTACTCCACCATAACCAATTATCTTACATATGCAGCCAAACTTTCTTAAGAGAGCCAAGACTCCTGGCTACCACCATATAAAAGACACCACAAGTCTATTTTCATCATGTCTGGCTTTTGTGCATCAAGCAAATAACCAGAGTCAAAGCAAACTTCAGCTCCACGCCATGTGCAGTTGCCTTAGAAGTGGCGTTGGATTAGACTTGCCGAGGCAAGTGCATTAGGTCTCCATGGCAAGGTGTTGGCAGCAGGTATAAGCTCTGTCAGAGGAGGCTGGGAGCTGCCCCATGGTGGACACAGATGGTTCCACCGGGCTCAACAGACCCATCACTGGCAAAAGCTGAGCCCACAACTGATGCTGGTAGCATTCTCTGTAATAATGAGAAAGGGTATAAAGTTCTCCACAGCTGACGCATGCGCGCATGTGTGTGTGTGAGAGAGAGAGAGAGAGAGACAGGGGGACACACAACACGCAGATGGCAGGCAGGAGGGAGGGAGAGAAACAGTTCTGCATACACCAAGGTCAGTGATGGAGGAGGTGCTTGCGGCCCATTGAAGAGCATGGTGAGGCAGGCTGTCCCCTGCAACCTGTGGAGGACCACGGTGAAGCAGAGATCCACCTGCAGTCTATAGAGGATCCACTGCAGCAGAGGGATATTTGCTGGAGGAAGTCCATGGAGAGCCCATGCTGGAGCAGGTTCTGGCAGAAGCCGTAGGGAGAATCCCACTTATAAGCAAACTTTCCAGCAAAAACTGCCCACTGGGGACCCACGCTGGAGCAGCCCATGGAGACAACTCATGTTAGAGCCATTTGTGAAGGACACTATCCTGTGAGAGGAACTCCATACAGAGGAAGCAGCAGGAAAGTGTGAGGAGGAAAGGGCAGCAGACACTGTGTTGTGAACTGACCACAACCCCCATCATCCCCCCTGCAGGAAGGAGGTAGAATAGTCAGAGATGAGAGAGTAAAGTTGAGTCTTTAGGAAAAAGTTGAAGTGGGCGGGGAGAGGTAAGGTGTTTACTCATTTGTCTTTCTTCTCTCCCAGCCTACTCTATTTTTAATTTGCAATAAATTCAACTCCTCTATCACAAATTAAACCTCTTTTGCCCATGACAGCAATCCCTAACGGATCTCCCTGGCTTTATCTTGACCCAGAAACTTCTTCACCTGATTTTCTTCCCGTGCTCTGCTGAGAAAGGGGAGTGAGAAAGCAGCTGGGTAGAGGGTCTGGCAGCCAGACAGGGTCAATCCACCTGTGGCAGTAGAGTAGGTGTAGAATCCCACCACCTGACCTTTTTCTTAGGCACACATGCAACTACCACTAGAAACAGCATTTGTAGTAAAGCCTTCTCATGTGAAATTTTTGTATTTTAATATGAATTGTTTAACTATTTCACTTGTTATTTATGTATAATCACAGATCAACATCAACTCTGTAGGACAAAACCAAGCAGTGGAAAAAAGGCTGCTCACTTGCAAAAGGGGTTTTAAGATGCTTAGGCTAATGACGTACATGTATTCCAAACAGATATTTCAGTGGCCTCTCCCCATAAAAGCATTTAAAATGCTTTAATTAATTAATTAATATAATCAACCTCAAAGCATTTGCTAAACTGACAATTGGGAAAGTTATACCAGACAAACCTCCCAACACTGCCAAAACCTTTTCAGTTCCTCTCACCCTGCTATCTCAAAAGAGAGTTACCAAACTTGAGAGAAAATGAAGAGGGTATAAAGTGAACTTGCACATGAACTATTTCCACCTGAAAAGCTTTACTTTTGTAACTGCTACCTATGTTCAAATGGCAGTTCCCATGGCTATGCAAGTTTGAATTAATTCCAAGCTGTGCCCTATACATTAACAATGTATAGTGATGGTGGGTCTTGGTTTATTCACATGAAGAGCTCAGCACAACCCTGAGAAGCACACATGACCCTAGATGTATTATCAGCGTGCTAGGCCAAGATACCTACAGAGCTATATACAAGCGACTTCGAAGTTATGCTGCTTAAACACACTCCAGTAACTAACTGCTGCTTCTTTTGTATTGTCCAATAGCCTCTAAAAGGCCTAGTTTTGAATTTAGTCCCTAACTGAGGACAACTATTGACTCAGAAATGACTGTAAAAATCCCACGTCTGGGGATAACGGAAATGGCCTTGGTTTTCAAATACAATACAACACAGCCATTAAGTTCTAGAAGGCAGCAATGAAACCTCAACTTCAGATGAGTGAGATTTAAGAAAACAAAAAGGGGTTGTTTACTCCTGTGAATTTCAGGGGAATAGGGGAATGAAAAAAAGCAAAAAAGCCCACAGAAACATTTAGACTACCCTCACACCAAAAAAGAGTATTTTCTTGTGTTGAGGCTGAACTTTCTGCACCCACTCCCACTTCTCCTGTCAGTGGGCACTGACAAGAAGAGCCTGACTCCCTCTTAAGATTTCCTCCCCACACTCTCCTGAGCCTCCTTTTCTCTAGGCTGAACAGTCCTAACTTGCTCAGCCTCTCTTCAGCTAAGTGATGCTCTAGTCCCTTCATCATCTCTGTGACCCTTCACTGGGGGTCCCCCTCCCCTCCTTCGAACTGGGGAGCCCAGAACTGAACACAGTAAGAGGAACCATGACTTCCTTTGACTTGCTGACAACCCTCTTTGTCGCGAGGACACATTCTTGGCTCGTACTCACTCCCTTGCCCACTGGGACCCCAAGATTCTTCCAGGCAAAGCTACCTTCCAAATGGCTGCTTCTCAGCAGCTGCTGTAGGATGTTATTCTTCCTTGATGTACAGGACATTACATTTTCCCCTGTTGAACATCACTAGATTCTTCTCGGTCCAATTCTCCAGCCTGTTCAGACCCTCTGAATAGCAGCAGAACCCATCTGCTGTATCAGTCATTCCTCCTAGTTTTGTATTGCCTGTAAACTTGCTAAGGGTGTATGAACCCTACCCCATCTAGGTCACTAATGACACGACAAGTACTACTCACTGCAGAAGTGACCCTCTATGATATAGTGATAGTGATAGTGCTCTCACACATGGCATTTCAATCAGTTTTAAGTCCATCACACTGTTCACTTACCAAGTCACTTTGATGACATTTTGACAGTGTAAAAAGCCTTTATTAAAGTTAAGACAAAAACAATCCACTACTTTCCTTTCATGTACCAAGCCAGTCATATCATCACAGAAGGCTACAAGGCAGTTTAAGCATGATTCAACCAGTATTCCTGAGCTCCTTTTCTCTTCCTGACCATATCCCCGTGGGATTCTTCCAAGCAAGTATCTGAAAAGGCAAAAGCCTGCTCTCCCAAAGCCCAAATTTGTGATCATGATTTTTTGTTTTGCTCCCTCCTCTCAGAATCTTGACCTGAATGCCACCATCTAATAGTCACGGCAGCCAAAGGTGCCCCATATCTCCACATCAACTACCAGTTCTTCCTTGTGTGAAAGCACAAGGTCCAGAACAAGCGCCCTTCCCTAGCTGTTTCCTTGATCAGCTGTCTCAGAACACTGACATCAATGCACTTCAGAAAACTTCAGGACTGCTTGTGACCTGTTGTGTTGTTCCTCTAGCAGGTATCAGGGTGGTCCCATGAGGCCCAGGAAATGTGAACACAGGGCTTCCTCCAGTTTTCTGAGGCCTTACCACATTTTTATGGTCAGTTGGTCTGTAGCAGATACTTTCCATAATGTTGTCCATAATTGCTGCTCAATAATCCTGGCCCCTAAGTTCTTAGATGGCTCATCATCAGTTCCCACACAATTTCAAGCATTCTAGATTCTTCCTCACAAAAACAGCAATGCTCCCTGCTTACTTTCCTGGCTTGTCATTCCTGTGTTGTCCTTCCTGAACAGCCTCTACCTATTCCTTACCATGCTACAGCTGCATGAGCTATCGCACCACTTTGTCATACCAATGAGATCACAGCTGTGCAACTGCACACTAATTCCTTCTCTTTGTTTAATGTGCTGCATGCATTAGTGTACAGGTACTTCAGAAAGACATCTAGTCATGTTCATTTCCCAGAAACAGTGTGAGAGCTTTCTTCACAATGCTGTGATGCATACAGATCCTTACTTACATGCATATACTTGAGGTGGACATCTTTCATCCTTTGTTTCTTGAGTACGGGATTATCCCTGTTCACATCACCTCACACTGCTTGCTTGCCAAATCAATCAATTCCTTCCTTGATATCACTGGTCATGCTCTCCATCCCTTGCTCCTGCTTATAGCTTTTCTCATAAGGTTAGCCAGCCTGTTGGCAAAGATCCTTTTTTTTTTTTTTTGCTTAGATAGATCCTATCTCTTCCACACAACCCTCAATCCTCAAAGAGGTTCCCATGATCACAAAACCCTCTTGGTTAAAAATGGCTGTGCAAACCATGGTTGACATGCAGGATCTGTCCACTCCCCTACCCTTCACTGGCAGGAGCAAGAAAACCATGAGGGCTCCACGGCCTTGGTTAACACTTCCAGAGCCATACAGCCACTTTTGATACTTTCCCGGTCTCGCCAGTAGTACTCTGAGTGCCAATATGGAAAAGCAGCAGAGGGCACGTGTTTGAGGGACAGATAAGCTTTGGTCGTCTTCCCACTATGTCCCAAATGTGACACCCTGACAAGCAGCAAACCTCCCCAAGATAACAAACCAAATACAGCAATCTCAAATCTGAATATACTCCCTCATCCCAACAAAAATGGTAGCAATTAGGGCAATTAAAAAGTTTAAGCATATTCTACAACAAACACTAGGGATCACCTATGAGTAAAATAACTTTTCACAGTACCTTTCACAGGATGTGTAGAAAGCATTGCCTGGTAGACTTTAAGCTGATAGCTAAACCAGCTGTCTTCAGTGCAGAAAAATAATGACATTTTGATCCCCACTGTATTCACTTGACCACTTGTAAACAGCAATTAAAAGAAACCCCAAAACAACCAAACTGCTTAACTTAGTAGAACCCTTCTGGCTATTAAGCAGCAAATTTGGAATGGAAGAAAAAAAAATATTCTCTCTAGTGAATAACACAGATAGGGCTCCAAGATAAAATGACAGTGGACTTGCCTGGTAGACATCTCCTGCCAAATCTGCTCTCAAACTACAGGGAGATAAAAATAACAAAAAAACCCCAAAAAAACCAAACCAAACCAAAAAGCACCAGCACCGTACCATATTTTCAGTGTCTCAAAAAAGAGAAATCCTAACATGGAAAGTCAGAAAAAGTCAGAAAATACCAGGTTGCTATAGGATGAGGATCCTAACAGTATACCCAGATGAGCAAAAACCATTTTCAGGAGAAAAAAATGCTCTTTAAAAACAACTTCAAGAATAACTCTTAGGGTCTCAGTGAATTCTGGGATAAGACGAAGTTTAACTAGTTTCTGACAATTTCTAAGATGAAGGACTCAAAACGCTGCTCTTTTTGAGTGACACTGAAAGAGTGCCATTATTATCTAAGCATTAAGGGAAAAGAATTTTCTCTTTTAACAATTTGGGATGCCATCATATCCAACATCTTCATATGGCACAGACCTAGTGTACAGTGTGCATTTATTGTGCTGGGGAGGGTGGCTAAGGGGTTTTTTCCAAATAACCTTTCCCAAAACACAAAGCAGGAAGGGGATTTGGGGAATAGTGGTAGAATTAATGATCTTTCACTTGACTTTTAAAGGTGCAGCTGGGATGTACAGGAGGATGTAAGCCAAGGAAGTACAGTGACAGAGAACAGTTTCTTCAGAGAGTCTCTGCTTGAAGAAATGATTTTTAAAATACTCTTGTTGAGACAGTAACACCTGCCTGGGTCACATGCTTTCTCTTATGCAGGAACAAGGGAGGTTGTTCAATTCCTTTTCTCATTTCAACAGGAAACTCCAATGACTGCAACACCACCTTGAGGACTGCTGAATGAGCAAAGGACTTGCCCAGTCTGTTCCTATTCAAGGGGTCCTCTGAATGATTAAATGATCCAGAAGCATCAATAGCATACCTTGGAGCAAATGCTAAAATAGCAGGTCACAAAGTACCTGCTATTTTAGGTACACAAGCATGGCAATTGTAGCCAGAGCCTCAGGGTGTACACCAACTTGGATGGCGCTGCACACTGCAAGCTACACATCGATTCATAATCACATCTCTAGACTCCCTAAGCAGTCTCTCAAGACTCATCGCCAGCCAAGAAGCACACGGTCACAAGCAGCATGTTGCACATGGTGATTAACCAGTCTCATTGGCAAAGAAACTGACAAGCACATTTTTTGTAGGCATTCCCAAGATGTTTAGGATCATCCTAGGAGAGGCAGTAGTATTTCCTGACAGAAAGTGTTGAGAAAATTATCAAAGTATGCTAACCAGAAACTAAGAAGCTCTTAGCAAAGAAAAGCAGATGATGGACACCACAGCACTGCAGAAGAATGATCTGAAATCTCTCATAAATCAGAAAAATATAACAGGATGAAAAAGAAAACAAATAATAAAAAAAAGAGATTCCTATGTACCCCAAAAAAGTCAGGACACGTAGACAACTGCACTTAGTGGGAAGCTGGCAGTGAAGTTTCTAGTCAGACAAGTGAGGGTGTGCTGCACAGTACCTTCCTCCAACAATTAGGAGCTGGCCAGAGGAATCATGAACAGAAATGAGGCATGTGGCACAACAGCCATCTTTGCAGTTCTCACAGCTATGTGCTAGCTGTGCTTGTGCCCAGGCAACCCAGAGAATGTGCAATTCCATGGGACTACATTTAAATGAAAAGTACTCTACTTCTGTCAGGAGTAGACTCTGAGTGCCAAAAGAGGTATATGCAGCCTGTTTCCCCCACCACACCTCAGCGTCTTGAGAAAAACCACAAATAAGCATGGACTATGACTGCCAAGCGCACTAGCACTGTAACATAAACTATCCGACAACAAGCACTTCTCCAGAAAAGATGATGATGGACCTAATGGTCGAGCACTAATGGCCTCACTTCTGAGTAGTTAGTGAAGGTAACTGTGACAGAGGCAGCTGCAGAACCAAGTGCCAAGAATACAGTTTGAACAGCAATGGCCATTATCCTCAGTTAGAGCTGTGGGTACACTTCTTTGCAGCAGCAATTACTCATCCATTTTTTAAGATTCAGGTTGTCAGACCAGGCTGATCTTACTGTCCTTCTGGAGAAGTCTAAGCTGCAGCACTACAGACTGACACCTGAAAAAGTGGCTGTGCTGAGAGCAGGTCTAAGGTATAATCTGTTGTCTGAAGGCCTAACTGCTTGATGGCACCTCAGACAATCCATGAGAGCGCTCCATGCGTGAGTTGCTGAGTCCACAACAATACTTGGGTTCCCACTGGCTGTAGGGCTCAGGGTGAGACACTCTATCAAGTACATCCAAAATTCAGTAGATTACTGCATGCAGCATTTTCACTCTTGTACACACTGTAGCTGGAAGAAAACGAGTCTTTCCCTGAGGCTATATAAAGCATCGAGTGTGGGGTAGATGCCAAGGTGCACTCAGGAAATCAGAGTGGATTCTCTACTGGGCTGTAGTAGAGCAGAGGACGTTCAAAGCACACTAAGCACACTACAACTAAAAGGGTTGTCGCAGCAAACACTCTCATGATGGTAAGCTGAGAAAAGCTCAACATGCAAGAGGACATGGACCCAAATAAATATAGCATAAAGTGAACACGGCTGCTGTGTCCCCTCTTTATAAAGCTACAGTTGAAGTATTCATTCACCATATTCACTCAGGAGCCAAAGTTTGAATAGACCGTTTTTACTAATGTACAGACTGCAATTTCAGGACACTAATAAGCAGTAAAGCTTGGATACTTATCACCCACCTGGCCTTGTTTCCAGCATTCCCTGAAGATCTTCCAGTTGTTTTTATTGCTGGGATCATGAAGGCAAAGAAGTCTACCATCACACAGCCAAGAGTGGGAAGTGTGTGGATCCAGCACATTTAATCCCATTACCATTTCCTTCACCTCTTTCTGTGTGTCAGCTAAATTACTAGCTCGTTTTGCAGCATCAGACGTCTTCTTATTTTCCACCACAGAAGCAATGATATGGTCCAAGAAGTTTGGCAGGCTGGCTTTACCTTTGACTCCCTAGAAGACGTAAATCCAGAGGTAAGTTTAGTCTTGCAACAGTATAAGTATTAAGGTATATCTGCTCTCCTTCAGACTTTAGCACAGACACCTTGCTACCAGGAAAACATGCATCAGAAACAAACTGGCTCAGAGACAGACATGTATCCAACACAACAGAACAGAGATGGCTACGGCTCTGTTTTACAATGGTAGAGGTTAAAATAACCAGCTAAAGGCTACCTATAAAAATATTATGCAGACATAAAATAGAAAACTTTAATGATCTAAATTCAGCTCAGCTACTTTGATTGTAAAAATAGTTCATAGTTTTTCCAACTTCATTAATATCTCAACTCCATTTCCCCATTTTCCTCATCCCATTACTAAGGAAGTGAATTCAACCTTGGGACACATAAGCTGTTCACGTATGTGAACACTAAGTAAACATGGACAGAGAAATGAGAAAGTGCTTCCTGTATGTTAGTGGAACCACTAGTAGAGAGACTCTCTGGTTCTGGTAGCCATGCTCCTCAAGGGACATTTAAAACTCAAGGGGTGTTTAAAATCCGTAACAGGTTATCAACACAATCTTAAAATTTCGTTTTAACTTAAAAAAATAAAAAGCCTGCCTATAGGCCTTGCTTATAGCAAAATACTTAAGACATTAAATAAATTTCATATATTCAACAGAAGATAAACACTTATTGGACCTTGTTTCACACATTTGTGGGAGGAGGCAGAGCAGTGAAAGATTTCTGGTAGAAAAAACTTCTCATTCAAGTGAAAAACAAAACAAACATAGCAAACCAATCAACACCACTCTCTCCTCCCTCCCCAAAAACTCCCATCATCTTAAAAACTAAAGTTCAATAGATAAAAAATTCACCATATATAGAGCTATCAATCTAAAACATAACATTAGTAAAAAATAGTTATGGAATTGTAGAAGAGTCTCGGTCCAACAGAAGTTCTAGAGATCATCTGCTGTAAATTTCTGTTGAAATTAGGTTTTGTTCCCCTGGGCTGGGTCATGCCAACTTTAACTTCACAGGAAAGGAGATTAATTCACTTCTTAGGGCAGCCTATTCCACTCTTTGAATGTAAAGGGAGAATTTTTCCTTAGATCCAGATAGAATTTCTCCTAAATGAAACTTGTATTGACCCTTGCCCTGTTAACCATGCATCTTTATGAAATGAGTACCTCCATATTCCCTACAAGCACCTTTTAGAAATGGTAAGATTGATCAGATCCCCAAAGCATTCTCTTCTCTAGGATGAAGAGAACCATTTTCTAGAACCTTTCTAAATGTGTCAAGCTCTCCAATGCTTTAATCATTCTTTATGGCCCTTCACTGGATCCCATGCAATTTTTCACTGTCATTCTTCACCCGGGGAAATCAAAACTGGAAAGTGTTCCAGGTGTAACCTGACAGGAGCTGAATGAAATAACCACATTCCTTGATGTGCTTTGGCTGTATGCTTCCTGATACAGCCCAGGACTGTTTACCTTTGCAGCTGCAGGTGTGCAGTGCTGGCCCAGGTGCAGCTTGTTGTCCTCCAGGACCCTGGCCTCCTTTAACAGGCACTACCTCACTGCTAGTCTGATTCCACTCTCTACTGCTGCCTGGAATTATGTTAGTTTTCTACAGCCTGTCTTACCCAAATAAGACTAGATCATAACATCATCCGCTTTGGATGGTCTCAAAAATGTACCATTACTCTGACTTGCTAGAGGCTGTAAGATAGATGCAGCTTAATTATTAAAGATAATGCTTATTATTCTTCACAACAGACTATCAATGCTCCAGAAAGATCAAGATTATTCTCTCCATGAGCAGCAGTCTTACTTCTCTCAATTTGAGTAACACACCTGTTTCTCAGGTGTGTTACAGACATTTAAGTCTGAAGCATCCAGACATTTAAGTCAGGAGATGGACCAGAGTTCTCCATAAGTTCTTTAAATCTAAATTACTCAGTGAAGATCAGAAGCCAGGAAAGTGAAAAAACACATTACACAATACATCTGATTAGATGTGGTGAGACAACGCGTAGAGTTGCCAGGACAGGGATACAAGTTCAGACAGGCTATCTCAAGCCTTGAAGGAATAAGTTGCTTTAAAACAAGTGACCACAATTTCTTTGCCTGTACTCAGTGATGAGAGGCAGAAGTATTCTTGGATTCACTTTCCTGGATTTAAAACAAGTGACCACAATTTCCTTGCCTGTACTCAGTGATGAGAGGCAGAAGTATTCTTGGATTCACTTTCCTGTAGCAGCATCATATTTTCACGTACAGTTCCCTCTCCCAAAACCAACCAACATGAACTATTATCAAGGTGCTAGCCAGCTGGCCTGCCTGTCAGAGAGTTAAAAAAAAAATCCACTATGAGACAAGCCATTTCATCTTCCTTCTTACTCTATCTGCCTAAGCTTTTGGAGAAAGTATTCACCAAAAAGAGCTAAGTGTTGATAAATTCCACAGAATTTATCCTTCTCCTCAAACGAAATGCTTCTAACCACTCCGAACAGCATTGATTAGTTCAGGTTTTTTTTCAAAGTTATTTCTTCCAAAATGGATTAAAGTATCCTTATTCCAGAAAAGGCATTCAGAAATAGCAACTACAGCTTAAACTCACAGAATCACAGAACCATAGAATATGCTAAGTTGGAAGCAACCCATCAGAATCATCGAGTCCAACTCCTGGCCCTCCATAGGACACGCTAAGAATCCCACCCTGTGCCTGAGCACGTTGTCCCAATGTGGCTATTCAGCTGTCTGCTGGACATTTTGTCCAGAAGGATATTTGGAGAGACATCATCAAAAATTTACTGAAAGATGACATCTACTGGCTTTCCCCGATGAATGAGGTGGTGCCGTCATAGAAGGAAATCACATTCAACAAGTAGGACTTTCCACCCACACTGCTGGCAGTGACCAATGACTGCATTGTATTCCAGATGTTTTCAAATACTTCCCAGAATAATATTTTCCATTATTTTACTGGACACTTAAGTGAGACTGTCACGCCTGTGGTTTCCATGGTACTGCTTTTTGCCCTTTTAGGAAATCAGGACAACGTTTGCCAGCTTCCAGTCAGCTGGGACCACTCCAGACTCCCAAGACCACATGAAACTCATTGAGAGAGGCTTTGTGATGACATCAGCAGCTCTCTTAATCCCATCAGGCCCCATAGATTTGTAGTGATGCAGGTGGAGCAGCAGATCCTGGCCAAGTATATTCTAGCTCAAATGCCTTTCAAGTATACATAAGTTTAAGAAACTGGTTTACCCTGAAGTTTTTGTCTTTTTTTCTGTGGTATGCTCTTACAATATTTTTAAAGATGTGAAATTTAATGTGAACTTTGCAGGGATTCTGATTATCAAGTTATAGGCTGTATTTAAACAAAAACAAGTTATAGGCTGTATTTAACCCACTTTCTTGGTATCTTGAAGAGAATAGCCTCTCCTCAGCAGTAGTACACTAAAACTAAAAATTAGCACGAAAATTCTCTACAAATTTGTGGGGTGGTGAGTTTTGATGAGGCATTACATTTGTTTCAACATTCAAGAGTAGAATACTATAAAAACATTTAGATGAAAATCCTTCCCTAGAACAGATATCATTGAAGGAATACAAAATTATTTACCGTAGAAGCTGCAGAAAAGACTGGAGGAAAGGGGATTCCTGTGTCTGATGGGACCTGAGGAAGCTTTCCTGGCCCTGTGTGTAGCAGATCTCTGAGGCTGGAGCCTTCAGCTTTGTTGCTAGATGTCACTGGGCCCAACAAGAGGCTATTAAACAGCTTTGGGGTTAGCGGGGAAACCTTTGTACTGGAGTTGAAGGAATCTAATCCAAAGGGTGAATGGGATTCTTTATTAAGCACTGATCTCAGTGATCCTGATTCTGCAAGATAAATATAAACATTACAGGGAGGGGAGAGAAAAAAATCCCCAAGAGGCAAAGTTAAAATGATCACAAAGTTTTCTGAAATTATTTCCTCTTACATTAAATAGGATATTAACAGAATCTTGTGGTAACAGTAAATTATCACTGTAACAGTGAATGAGGAACCTCAATGAGCATCAAAGGTACTTCACGTAGATTTTGCCCTTCATATGCTGCTATGGTTTTGAACAGCACAATAGATCCAATCAAAGATCTGACACATGTAAACACAACTTTTTAATGGATTCAGTTAAAAAAACATTTCCCTCACTTTCTGAATTAATGTTTTGATTTTAAATATTTAAAATTTTAATGGTAGATAAATGGTAAATATTAAAATTTTAATATTACAGTGACCTGCAAAACTTGCAAGTGATTCATCAACATTTAACATCAATATGTAAAGTAGTCCCTTCTAGACATATGGACAGGAATAAATCCTGTGTTAGTCACGTTACCTCTGAGTTCTAGGAAGTGTATTCATTCCAACTACTGAGTATTAGAGATGCTCTAAGCTTTCATCTAACTCTCCAACTGGACTCTAGTCTCAGTTCCTTGGAAATACATTCTTCACATAGCACACAAAAGAGCTGTATTTACTTCAACAGTTATAAAGTGACAAAGCCAGATCTGAAATTAATTACTATCATTTTACATCAGGATATCAGCTTCTGAGAAAATAAATACACAACCTGGCACAGAAATAAACTGTGAGACAGTATTGTCTGCAGCTGTATCATCTTTCCAGCTTTGCATTTTTCTAAGCCTGTAGAACAAAACTGGTTCTAAGATGCAAAGGAAGAAAACTTACCTTTTTCTTTTCTGTTTAGGGCAAGGCACTCTCACAAAGTATAGCAATCAAACAGTATGTTATCATTTATCTTTTAATAGCAACCCCAGAGGGCATTTCTTCTGCTCACCTTTTGTTTCCTCTTTCGCTTTTTGCGTTGCTAAATCTGCAAGCCAGTGCAAAGCTGACGATGGAGCTGTTTCTGGACAAAGTGGTCTGTTAGTCTTTACTTCCCCAGTGTTATTGGCTGGTAACGTCTCTGCTTTTACAGATTCTTCTATCCTACTGTCAGTTGCTTCAGATTTTGGTAGAGTGTCCATTTCTACTTGCCCTACTCCTGCTGTCCCTGCTCCAGTGGAAAAGGTGTTCTCATTTCCAGAGACTGATGCACTAGGATTTACAGTTGGAAGCTAAAACAAAAAATATTTAAAAACAGCTAAATGTTGAATAAAGGGAAGAGTTCAACTTGGAGACATTTTCGATATCCAATGCATTTGATTTTGTCAGCTGTTTTTCCATTTGCTATAAGCTCACAGTAAAATTCATTTATGCTTAGCAGAATACAGGAGCTTCTTTATCTGCGTGTATTCACCTTTGCACTGTAGTGTGAATTCTTACCATGTCATCTTTTAGACATCTTTTAACATAAGCCCAATCTTTTTGATTTCTTTCCTTTTCTTTCTGTTTTTTTTTTTTTAATTACAGGAGGATTTTTTGTGTTGACAGTTACAGAATTGCTCTAGATTCCTTCAGGAAGCACAACAAAATAAAAACACATGTTGCTAGCTACTCATAGTGGTTTGTTTTAAAATACAGCATCAATATTAATGGCTTCCTCCCCAATTTCTACATAAGAGTATTAGCCCAAATAATATCTTACTTGGTAGATAACAGATGCAATTCATGTCCCTAAAAAGTGACCCAGATTTTGCTACCCTCAGAGTACATACAGAGAAAGCAAAATTCCTGTTTCACAACAGATTAGCTTAACAGATCTAACATCTTAATAGATCTTTAAAATGTAAATGTCAAACAAGGTAATTTCAGCTTCAAATTACATACCTGTGATATTCCATTAGTGACAGCTGGTCTCAACACTGATTTGTTCTGTCTGTTAATACATGGACAATTGGCCTTAATACCCCATTTGCCTCGTGCTGCATGAACCATGTCTCCAATATTGTAAAGTGCTGTAAATGAAGTTAGATCTTGAATATCACATGCAAAGAAATCTAAAAGAAGGCCAAAATTATATCTTCAAAGAAGTGGGTTTTTTTTTAGTATTACCACAAAGTATCTTTAAGGTCACATGCTATATAACAAGACATTGTCCCTGATCAGTAGAGTGTGGCGAACAGTGCTAACACTGCCTTCACAATGTCACTGAGAGGCTGTCAAACCTGGCAAATCCTACAGATTATCATCTGCTTCTACTATTCCATGTAGGGTCCAATGATACTGCAATGAGGTGACTTTACACCACCACAAGAAGCTATATAACCCTTGAAGCAATGCTGAAAGGATCTGGAACACAGGTGTTTACCTCTATCCTCCTGGTACACAGACAGATGTAATGAATTGACCAGATGAATACCTGGCGGCATGGCCAGTGCCATATTCAACAGTTTTACCTTCTGTGACCACAAATCTACTTCCAAGAAGTCAGGTCTCCTGGGAGCAGATGGGATTCACCTGCCCAAGCAGACCAAGAAAGCCTCTGCCAACAAGTTGACCAGACTTTTATGGAGAACTTGAAAACAAGATTTAGTGGGGAAAGGGGATGCAGATTTGAGCAACAGACAAAAGCCAGGGGTTACCAACATATTAGGAAGCAACAGGGAAACACCTGTGAAATAACTCAAAGTAATTTGGGTATATTCCTATCAAGAGAGGTAAGGTTGATAGCCCAGCTGGAGGGCCTCATCATACTAATGCATGCAGATCAGGTGATGAGCAGGAGGAGACAGAAGTCATTGTGCAACTAGAAAGCAACAATCCAATCTTTATCACTGAAGCACGATACAATTAATTGTGGAACCGGTGAACTGTGGGGAGGTGCTCTTCATGTAGAACAACATACTGACCACAGAGAACGATCCTTGAAAAACAGTGATGAACAGGTCAAGAATTTATGGGCAAAAATGAGGGACGAAGCCAACAAAGAAAACCTCACTGCTGGGGTTTACTCCAGTCCACTCAGCCAAAGGGAGCCTGTTGAAAAAGTGTTCTTATTTCAACTACAGGAAGCATCATGCTCACATGATGATTAGGGAAATTCAATCACCTTGACGTCTGCTGGAAAAGCAACATAGCAAGCTGCAAGCAATCAAGGATAATTCTGGAGTGTTTTGAGGGTAACTTAATCCATGACATAGAGACCAACCACAAAAGAAGCATTACTGGACCTGTCGCATACCAACATGAAAGAACTAATCAGACATGCCAAGACTGCTGGCACCCTGGGCTGCAGTGATCAGGTCATGGTGGAATTCACAACCTTGAGGAGTGGAGGCCAGATCAAGAGTAGAGTCAGAAGACTGAATTTCAGCAGAGCAGACTTTCACTTGCTTAAGGAATTAGTGTATGGGAAGCACTGGAAAACTGCCCTCAGGGACAAAGGAACAGAACAGAGCTCACAGCTCTTTAAGAACATTTATTTTGGAGTGCAAGCACTGCCAATTCCCCCATGTAAAAAATAAAATAAGGAAGACAAGGGAAGAACATGGGTCAAGAAGGACATCCTGATCAAACTAAAATCTAAGAATGAAATGCAGAGTCAGTAGAACCAGGACACATAATCCTGGATGCTGCCTGGATGTGCAGAGATGGCATCAGGAAACCCAACACAAAGACGAAAATGGATTTGACAAGGGATGAAGAGAATAATAAGGGTTTCAACAGTTATCCTGGACAGAAAAAGAAGATTAAAGAAAATGTATACAACACATACTATCTGCACTAAATAAGATCTCCAAGCAAGTGACAACTGACATGGAGAAAGCTGACATACTCAACATTTTTAATTCCCATCAGTTTTCAGTTTTATTCCCTTTTCTCACCTCTCTTGAGACCCTGAACCTCAAAGGAGAAACTGGGAGAATAAAGTTCCTCCTCTCATTGGAGAACCATACAGAATCTCAAGCAGGAAGAGGACCATGAGGATCACTCAGAACAACTCCCTGCTCCTCACAGGAGCACCTAACACTAAACCATACAACTAAGAGCATCATCCAGATACTCCTTGAACCCGACAGGCTTGATGCCCTGACCACGTCCCTGGAAAGTCTGTTTCAGTGCCCAACCACCCACTCAGTGAAGCAGAGTCTGAACCTCCCCTGATGCAGCTTCATTCCATTTCCTTGTGTCCTACTGCTGGTAACCAGGGAGAGGAGATCAGCACCTCCCCATCTGCTGACCCCCTTGAGGAAGCTGTAGACTGTGGTGGGGTCACCCCTCAGCCTTCTCTTCTCCAAGATAAACAAAACAAGTGACCTCAGTTGCTCCTCCTAAGCCTTGTTCCTTGACACCTTTCCCCATCTTGGTCGCCCTGCTCTGGACACACTCTCACAGCTTCGTATCTTTCTTGTACTGAGATGCCCAAAACTGCAGACAGTATTTGAGGTGGGGCTGCACCTGAGGAACCGGAACGTATAAAAGTCCATGAAACCTGGTAAGATGCATCCCAGGGTCCTGAGGGATTGGGCTGATGTAGTTGCCAAGTCACTCTCCATCACACTTGGAAAGTCCTGGCAGTCCGATGAAGTCCCTAGGGACTGGGAACAGGGAAACATTATGCCCATTTTTAAAACGGTTCAAAACGAGGACCCTGAGAATTATTGACCCGTCAGCCTCACCACAGTAACCAGGTAAGATCATGTAGCAGATTCTCCTAGAAGACATGTCAAAACATACGGAAGTCAGAGGAGATTAGAGACAGCCAGCACAGCTTTACCAAGGGCAAATCACACTTGACTAATCTAGTGGCTTTCTTCAATGGAGTGATTGCATCATTAAACAACGAAAGACAAATAGCTGCAATCTACCTATACTTCTGCAAGGCCTTCAATATAGTACCTCACAACATTCTTGTCACTAAATTGGAGAGATACATTTTAATGAATGGACTATTCTGTGGGTAAGGAAGTGACTGGATGATCACATCCAAAGGTTATCATAAATGTCTCTATGCCCAAATGGAGAACAGTAACAGGAGGTGCCCCTCAAAGGTCCTTACTAGCACCCATACTATTTGCGTCTTCATCAACGACATTGACAGTGAGATTGAGCATGCCCTCAACAAACTTGTGGATGACACCAAGCTAAGGTACGCAACAGATTCCAGCACGTCCTTGACAAGCCTAAGGAGTGGACCCACCCAAGTCTCATTAAGCGCAACAAGTCCAAGTGCAAGGTCCCGCATCTGGTTTGGGGCAACCCTCAATAACAGTACAGAGTGGGGGAGTGAAATGGATTGAGAGTAGCCCTGCAGCAAAGGACTTGGATACATGGCTAGGTGGAAAACTAGACATGACTCGGGAAAATGCACTTGCAGCCCAGAAAGCCATCCTGCAGCCTGGGCTACATAAAAAGAAGCATGGCCAGCAGGCTGAGAGGCGATTCTTCCCCTCTACCCCAGCCCACCTCCCCACCCAGAGTTCAGCATTTCAACTCTGGGGTGCCCACCACGTGACAGACATGGGCCTCTTCAAGCAGGTTCAGATGAGGCCATGAAAATTACGAGAGGGCTAGAACTCCTCTCCTGTGAAGAAAGGCCGAGACAGTTGATGTGGTTTGGCCTGGAGAAGAGAACGCTCTGTGGAGACCTTGTTGTGCCTTTTCAATACATCAGGGGGGATGATAAGCACTGAGACTTTTTTTTCAGGGTCTCTGGAACAAGATTTTTAAACTGAAAGAGGGTATGTTTAGATTGACTATTAGGAAAAAATTATTCCCTGTGAGGGTGGTGATGCACTGGCATAGATTGTCCAGAGAAGCTGCTTGCCCCATCCCTTCAAGTGTTCAAGGCCAGGTTGAATGGGGTTTGCAGCAACCTGGTCCAGTGGAAGGCAGTCCCTGCCCGTGGCATGGGGGTTGAAGCTAAATGATTTTTTAAGGTCCCTTCAAACCCAAACCATGTTATGATTCTGTGATTTTTAGGACCAGTAAATAGTCAGCATGGACCATTTAGTTTCCCTCCCTGTCCCCAGAGAAGAAGGGAAAAAAAAAACCAAACCATCACCAAAAAACTCTTTCTTGCTATTTAGACAAATTTACTTAAAATACAACTAAAAAACAGCTGACCACAACAAGTCACAGCTAATACTAGAAGGACGCACGCTTCAAATCCTTAGTTGCGTTACCTTCACTTCAACCCCTCTGCTGTAGCAAGTGGAATTTTCCTCTAAATCCATGCTAGAAGAGGTATCAGCTACAACATCACCTATCTTTATGTTTTTTCCATTTTCTTGCTCAGAATTAGTACAAAATTTGCTATTTTTCCTTTCATGTTTCAAGCATTACCTGTACCAGGGATGATCTGTGTTGGCATGAGATTCTCTGGTTCATGAGACTGACCCTTTGCACACTTCAGCCATGAGAAAACTTCTTCATCACCAATCTCCTCTGTATCTGGAATAAAGAAAAAAAAAGATTTTTGTACTAAAGCTTTACAATGCAGGATATTTGTGCATTACTATTGTTTATTTAGATTCTTTACAGTGCAGGAAATTAACCTGGTGATCTCAGAAATAAATTATAAATACAGATCATTAGGACTGGATATACAGCAACTTCTGCCTCCTCAGATTATACAGCTACCACAGTAATTTCCCCTCAGTCATCTATAGCAGCTTGTCTTCAATCACCTAAAAACCTTGGCTTCTAACCTCAATTTTTAAAATATGATACTCTTGTTCTCATTATACTTTTCTAAGTTATCATAATGAATACACAGTAGTATTCACACTTATTAACATCCAGTATTTTATACATCTGCTCTATGTAATAATGTAAGTGTCACTAGTTATTCTCACTGGGATTACCATTTGTTTGCATCCATGCTACCAAAGTGGTCTCAGTACAGTAGAGTACACCAAAAAACCCAGCCAGGTATCTACTTTCTCATGCCTCTGTTTCTTAAAATTGAACTTACTGAACTTCTTCCTGAATTAGAAGCCCTGGTGTGTCACAGAATAAAAAAAAATAAAAAAAAAAAGGAAAACCTTCCAATCTAATGCCTTATCAAAGACAGCTTTCTCTGCAGTGTCTGCTTACTAGTTCCCCATACAACAGTTCTGAACTGTTAAGACAGTACATAATTTTTCTTTTATACTTTCTGAAGAAAAGAACTATACAGCCTGAGACAGTCAACTGTCTCAGTAGACACTCTATGCTTGGGCCTGCTGATGCTGTGATTTTAATAATCCCATCCTATGCAAATAGATAAAACACAGGTACATAAGGAAATGAAGAATGGAACAGCAGCATGTAAGACAAGTTCCAATCATGCAGCCTTCCAAGCTGATACTCAGTAACTCTCCTACAAAACCTTCTACAACTTCCCAGAAACTATTACCTGACTATACTCAGCTCAAAGATGACAGTGGGAGAAAAATGCCCAGTACTCACCACTACGTGGACGATTCTTCCTCAGCCGATAACAGTCCAGACAGACGCCAAAACCACACTTCCGACAAACCCAATGAATATTGAAGAGTGTTGTCTCACATACATCACACATCTCCCTCACACCACGTACTGCTCGCTTCCATGCCACCTTCTCTATAGAAAGAAGGCATACTACGAATTATTGCTTTGAAATTTCGCATTTCTCCCATCTGAGAGTATCACAGCAACATTGATAAATTCCTAGCAACATGACACGAAGGCAGTATAGGAACACATGCTTTTTACATTCATAGCCCCATTCTTTGAGTTGCTAGTCCAGTGACACTATTAGAATTCCCATTTCTAAGAATGGGTAAGGTCAGGTATCAAAACGCACACTACAAGGAAATGCAGCACCTTACAGTGTTCTGTAATAACTGAATTTAATGGAGGACTAATGGAACTTACAGCAAAATCACAAATCTTCTGCTAGTTTTATCAACAAGTGATATCAATATATAAAACCATAAAGAATGTGTATTTAGTTTTAGTAATCAGATCTCTGTCAACTATTTAGATTCTAAACCAACATATTTGCCAAGGAAGGGGTTCTCCAAATGGCTGCCCTTGTACATTCCAGAAACTAACAGGAAAAAATTAGATGGTCAGTTATCCCCATGTGATAAGCTTAACTGGCTACCCTCCCCACGCACCGCCCCCCCCCACCCCCCCAAACCCTTTCCCCCTGAAATGGAAAGCTGGCAACTAGATGATCAGCTAAGTCCTTGCGGGATGAATTAAGTTACTGCTCCCTCCCTAGAAAACCCTGAGCTTTTACATGAGGTCCCTGGAGCATGAAAGGATAGGAAAACATCAGAAAATCTGTTCATTAAAGCATAGCTGGTCAGTGTGGTAGGTGCTTGGGCTTATTTCTGTTTTCTTAGGAGCATGAGCCAGCTGATTTCTGCATTTAGTTATTAAAAGAATAATATCTGGGAAAGTTACCATTAGCTTCCTTGGTGGTAATGTTTCACCGATCCAAAAGAAAGTCTCAAATTCTGGTCCCTCAGTCACACCCCCCACCCGAGAGTGAATATAGCACTATAGTGAATATAGTGAATAAAGGGTGGGAAAAACCATGACAAAAGCCCAACGTACGATGTGGCTCCACCATCATCATTGCCTCCTTCTCTGACATAACAAGCTGGCAGAACTGGTCCCCAACATTGGCCAGGATATATTTGGAAGTTTCCAGATCGATCCCCTCTGCAGGGGAGGAAGAAGGAATCCATAGGCTCATAGCATCAGTGTCACTTTGTTGCGGGTTCAAGAAACCTTCTACTCGTAGTATACCTTTCCGGGTAAATACCAGCCTGCAGGAAGTAGGAGGAAGTAATTGAGAAACTGCTCTATCAACTTTAGTTAACTTAAAATGACATCTATATCAGAACATAAACCCTGAAAGGGGGGAAAAAGACTTCAGCTAGAGTGCTATATTCTACAGACAGTACACTTATTATGCAAATCCCAGTAACACCGAGAATAAGGCATACAAAGCAGTAGCTACAACACCCATTAGAACGAATCCCAAGGTCATAGTAAACATTGGTGGGAAATTCCACCTAAAAGCAATTGCTACAGTTTGCTTCATCCCACTTCTCTATCTCATTAATAGAAAGAGATGACAAAATTCAATTTGACCTGCTGCATGCTGCTGCTTGCAAAATTCTGAATGGCTGTCATTCTCAGTTTTAATTTAATCATGAGAAAGTTTTTCCCAACTTTTGAGAAAACGGTATTTCAGTTCTGGCTAGGGCTGCCAACACTTGGCAACTCTTCCAATAGCTCATATGACGATATATGCAAAAATCCTTGTCCCACTGGTCTCCACATAGATGAATCACTACTGTTTTACCAATAGCTGTTAACCCTCCCTTTACCTTGTGTGGCAAAAGGTGTAAAACCGTATGACAGAACCCTAAGCATCTCCTGTCAATATCAAAGATAACTTCATTTTTAAGCAGAAACCATCTTATCTTTAACCTCAAGCTAGATTATTTTTAACAAGTTTAGGAAAAGAAGCAGCATGTTTACTGGATGGGTGACACATACTAAAAATTCAGTTCATCCTTTACACGTCAGAAAGTCATTTAACTACTTTCGGAAAAAGATGCGTAGCACTTGCTAGGATCGACAGTTAAGGAAGACGAAAAGAAACACAACAGGTCAAAGAAGAGTAAGTCATGTATATAACACAGAGGGAACACAGACATAGCGTTCTACTCCTAAAAATTAGTCCTGTGCTCTACAGAATATGGTCGAACATTAGCCTCATGCCGGAAATGTTTAATTACTTGTTGAGTGGATTAAAATTTTACCTTTGTTCTGAATGCCTTATGAAGGAGTGAGAGTTATTGTATACTAACTGCCACCCAGAAGTAAAATTCTACCCAATAAAGCAAATTCAGTTTCCTGAGGCTGTACCCAGAGGCTCACTTAGTATCTTATAGCTTTATCTTTGAAAAGCAGCTCTTACTGGGCCAGTGAGGGAATTCCCGTCAGGTGATGCAGGGAAATGCAAGACACTCAAAACCTTCATTATTGTACCCAAGCATATTTAATAAATAAAACATTGTGCTTGGACATGGCCCAAGCTCTGCACACAGACTATATATGAAGAAAGGAAGAATTTGAGCACCTCCGGAAATGGAAGAAGCGACACGCCACAGTTGAGTCATCCTGCTCTTGCTCCTTAAATTTGCGGTACCGCTCCAGACGGCACTCCCGACACTTGTGAAGATGTGGAGCTACATTGATGCAAGAGCCATCCTGGAGAAAAGGCTCACCTGACTGCTTCAGCTTCCTCACCTTACTCATATCTTTCAGCACAGACTGGCCAACTGGGTGAGGCAAAGTAGAAGTAAAAATCTATTAGTTAACTGCAACAGCAAAAGGATACTGGCTCCAACAACCATCTTTTCAGAGATCTGTATGTTCATACCCATATAAAACCAGTAAGTCTGTTCAAGCCTACAGCATACCACACTTCTGTCCTGACACACAGGCTTAAACATTTATCAAAGTGAGCACCAAATTCACATACATGAAGCATTAAGCTTCAGCCTTGTAAGCATCCTGTGTGCTGCCTACTGAATATGTATGAGGTCTACAACTGTGGTTAGTTTACGCAGTTTATTACACAGGAGATAACCCAGTATCCCACCTCCTTGTGCTTCCAAAACATCATCTGCATTCAAGTCATCACCTTTTAGGGGAGCTGTGCGGGGCCGGCCCTTTGGGGCTTGCTTCCCCTTTCCTTTACCCAGCAGTAATTCTGCATTGCGCTCCACATTGGGGCCTAGCTTCGCCATCAAATGGTCTGGGATACCCTTCATACAAGCCTTAGCCTGCAACTGGTCTTCAGAGTCACTCAAATCTGACAGATCACTATTTGTACTGGAGTCAGAGTCCTGCTTGGACGTTAAGCTCCGCTCATCTAGGGAGAACCTTTTCACAGCTTCAAAAGGGGCTTTCTTCTCCTGTGGAAACTCTGCTTGTGAAGAGAAAAGGGTAGGTGGATGTCTGCCAAACACATTAGAAAAAGTTTTCAGAAGAGGATTGTCCTGCTGCCCAGGCCCAACAGCTGGTTTTTCTTCTGTTGGACTGGAGGATAGTGTGGGCATCTCAATAGGCTGTGTCAGGCTGCTGCTCGGTGAGCTGGAACGGCCATTCCCTACAGTGGAAGGGCTTTGAACACCAGCAGTAGCTGTTGAACCAGAAGCACTAGAGATCACCTTTGAGGAGTCAGTTGTTATAAACAAGGTTTTCTTCTTCGCTAAAGAGTCTGTACAGGTGAGTGATTCCGGCCAGCCAGAAGTGGCCTTATGACCCACAGGTGTTGACGGAGCACAAACCCCCGCCTGAGATGAAGATGCAAAGCCACTGAAAGGACTGAATTCTGCTTTCTCAGCAAATGCCAGGAAAGGGTTCGAGGGTTCCTCTCGTGATAGCTTTGGAGGCTGTAAAAATAGGTTTTCATGGCTATCAGAGGGACGAGTATTCAACAGACTTCGTGAAAAAGCTGGAGTAAGGGTAGGCATAGATTCCACAGGCAGCTTCCGCTCTACAGAACTACCAGACTGGGCTCCTGGCTTACAGTCCACTGAAAGAATTTTACCTTTACAAGTCCCAGCACCCACACTCTCTGTACACTGCTTGAATGAGTCTCGACTAGAGACATCTTCAGTCAAGCTCTCTGAAATGACCGTGAAATAGTTACTGGAAGGAAGATTCTGGGACATGCACTGAAAAAATAAGTTCTTGGATGAATCAGAATCTTTTTGAGCCTCTTGTCCAGTACCACAGCCAAAAGGAAATCCAGAAGGTTTGCTTTCTGGAGCCATCACTCCATTTGATTGGCTCCTTCCAGCCCCAAATATCAAGGACTGGGAAGCACTTGGGAGAGAGACTCCAAATCCAGGAGAAGCCAAAAGTGAATTTCGGGAATTCTGGAACAAAATTAGTAAGCATTAGTCTATTATAAGATTGTTATTTGAAACAAGACTACTTTAGTTCATCTCGTAGTACTATCAGCATTCTCCTTACCCATCAGGAATAAAAATTTCCAGCAGACTTACAATTACTTCTTTAAAGATTCCTACCCACAAGCTATTGAAATTGAAGACACACAGAGAAAACTAATACTTAATGTCTTATCACACTTTAGAACAAAGGTGAGGCACCAGACAGGTAAACTAATTCATAGAAAAGCAAGTTAGTAAAACTGCTGATAATTTGAATTCAAATCAACAAAAAGGGAACCATAGTTGAAACTATTTTTGAATACCCTCCAATCTTTCACCCTCCCCCAAGAGCATTCTGATAAGCTTCATCTACTTAAGTAGCACCCCTGAAATAAGTATCTTAGTTTGCAAGTAAACAAAGCAAGCCCCTAGCAGTTAGCAGACAAACTATTCCTGATCCCTACAACTCACATCTGCTGCCAGGTAGACAGATGCCTAGGACGCGGAGCCTTCCAGGGAACAACTCAGTAGAGGTTAAGCACAAAATGCTTAATTTTTATGACCATTAAATACAGGAAAGTTTTGTGAATGACAGATTTCTACTAGAACCATAACTGTGATATGGAATATTCACTTGCTCTCTTCTCAATTGGTACTTGTTCAGATTCCAATTCTGACAGTCCTACTATAACTGATTCTATACTGTGACTAGTTCCTCATAGAATCATTTAGATCAGCTCTACTCCTTTTCTTTGAGTTTCCACTTAGAAATCTGCTCATCATTAACACAATTTTATTTCAAGGTCAGGCTAAATACAACCACAGACTCTGTGCAACACATCCTACTGGTCACTAGTGTCCCTGCACACCTACCTGACTGCATACTAATGTTTAGCTGGCTCCTCATTACCAATCTACAGCTGTAATAACTTTAATAACCTATTAACAGTTCTTCCAGATATTAGAATTTTAGATATTTCTTTTTAGAGATAAAAATAATTTTAGAAAACTGTGTTCTAATAGTTTCTAAAAGAATATGAATTTGAATGGAAACCAAGGTTGTGAAGCCATCTCAAGGACCCAGTTACACTATGATAAAATAGATAAGTCTGAAACAGTAACATATATGAACTATCTACAACACTCTTATTGATTTATGTCAGGTTCCCTCCCTCAAAAAAAATAGTTTAAAATGGACTAATGGCCTGCTTGCCAACTCTGAAGCTGAATTATTAATGTTTTAAAAAAGTGATGTGGGGTTGGAGAGAGGGAAAGAAGGAGAGGTGGTACCAAAATTTCTCAGTACAATTACACAATCTACAGTTGCTCCCAACTCTGAATTTATTTATTGGGGGGTGGAGGATAGAAGAGTTCATATTACATCATATTATGCTCATATGCAACACTCCTGTTTTCCACAATTCTATTCCTCCTTTACACCTTCCCATCCAGGAATCTTTATCCCAAGGTAAATATTTAACCTTTCCACCCATTCCATTATGTAATACAAAAGACAGGGATGATAACAATGCCTTCAACTTCCTGGCAATCACACTGGACTCTCTTAACACATCTCCCATTTTCTTCACTTTCTTTATACAGCAGATGGCGAGATTCTTTATTTTTGTTGTACTTAATTGAGATGGGCTTCATTTTTGTTTTGTTTTTACAAACCTTCATTTGATTTATTTTAGAAGTCTTCTATTTTGCCTTTAACAGGGTTTCCCTTCTATTTTTCTACTCTTGTCCTTGTAAACAAAGGCATAACTAAAAGGCCTTCAAGTTGTTTCCAGACTGACCTCTCATCTCAAATATTTTAATTATTTCCTTGGTTTTAGTCCTAGATAGTATACAATGCAACTGGCTCCTTTTTCTACTATATAGGTAACACAGCTCTAACACACAAGACAGGCATCTTTTAAAGGTCTTCTAAATGTAGGCTCATTGTTTTTCTAGTTTTGAGGCTTTTTTCTTTATGTAACTTGAATGTTCAATTCAGTGTACATGTGCATGCAGATTTATTTATATAAAGGCAAGAGATTTTAAGAGGGCTGTCTTCTGTAAGACACAACAAAATTAATTAAGTGCAGTGCTTAGTATTATTTTAAAGCTGCATTTCTCAGATTAAGGCTGGATAAGCACAAGAGTGCTGCTGCAGTTATCTCTTACTACTCCTTCACCAATTATCTCAATTTTCTTTTGAGTAATTTTTTAGGTCAGATAACAGGTTTTCTTTGTGAGGAGATGGACTCATGAGAGAAAAAGTAGTTTTTTTCAGTTCCATGGGCACACATTTTAACAGGAGTATATTGCAGAACATCTGTTGCAAACATGTAAATCTTTCTAGAACAAGCGGGATCATGAGCTACTCACCTCTCCCTGGGTTTGTGATCGGACTGTTTTCAGTTTTTCCTGTCCAGTAACAGCTGGCAAACTGGTATCAGAGATCCTCACAGTTGTCAGTGTCAAAGCAGTTGTAGTAACTGCAGTTGCAGAAGTCACTGTGCCTTGGCCAACCTGTTCCAGTGATTTTCCTGCCTCTTTACACCCAGATCCAACTTGCAATGGCTGTCCAGCCACAGAAGAAAATGGAGTGAAGGGCAATGGCGTGTCACCACCAACTGGCTCGTCTTGGACTACTAATGTTCGGCCATTCTCTTTGGTGTAAGTAGCAAAACGAATATTGCGACTAATCTGAGGAAGAAATGAAGGCAACTGCTTGGCCCTTGGATCCAGTCCTGTTTCACTACCGGAGACTCCTTTCCAGGGACCTCTGCTTGCCTCACCTCCATCACTGCCATTGCTATCTGCCTCACCCCTCTCCTTTAGCTTCTTTGTTGCAGGATCACAACCAGGATCTGATACATTTTTCCTCCTCCTTCCATCCTTTCCCTCCAGGCTTTCCTTCTTCTTTTTCCCTTTAGATGATGATTTAGCTGCTTTTAGGCCCCCTCCCTATAATAGACAAAGCCATGCAATCACTAAACAGAACAGTCCAGATACCCATTCAGACAACTTTCTTCTGTTAGAACAGAATATATTACACTGCTCTGAAGTTTAGGAACACTTTATCACAAATTGAGACATCTAAAGAGAGATGATATGTGAGCACAGAACACAAGCATTAAGCACAGTCTTGTCTTTTTTGTACTAGAGTAAGATCTGCACAAGTAATTTTTTAGCTGAGCAACCTTGCTGTAGCTTGAACCACATCCTGGCCAATTTTGAGAAATACGCAATACTCCAACAAAGCTCTTAGTAACGTATGAATACCACCTGCACACTAATTTTTGCTCCAAGCATAAACCCCATGATTCTTTTGAATGGCACACTTTCTGTTCATTACACAAAGCCTACAATATTTAACTGCAGGAGATAGCTTGCCCTTTAGCCTAGGGTAAAAATTCAGGTTCAAACATTATCATGGAACATCTCAATCGAGGCAGTGAAATGCCATAAATATATAAGCCTGCTTACAAGGCACAGCAGCCAGATGGTAATTTTTAGAAATGCCTTAAAAGGTCTGTGAAGGAGCACAGAATGATCCTATTAGAAAAAGGCAGCAACACTCCACCTTAAAATGGAGTACAACCACCATGGTTACATTGCTACTGATCATCCCTCTCAGATCCATGCTAAATTTAATAAACAGACCTGAACAAAAAGAGAAGATAGCTTAAAGAAAGCTATGACCATCAAAATGGTAAACAAAATTTTCCTGTTCAAACTTTAGGAGGAAAATTACTAAAATTATTCAAAATCCACAGTAAACACTGCATCATTTTTCAGTCCTTTCCAGATTTTACTTATTTCACATCAAAAATTTTACAAAGTTGCACACTGCGTATACAAGACCTGAATGAACTGCTGTACTACCTCGCCTGGAGAAGTGTTATCCATCACCACGTGAATCAGTCGAGGATCCACCGACTTTATCTCACCACTCTAATTTTTAGACAGATTGATAATGAGGAAATAGGAAAAAGAAAAGCAGAGGTTAATTTTAAATTCAAAGTATATAGTATCATCAAAAGAGACTTAAACACACTGTTACTGCACACCCCTCTCCCATTTACATTTTCTTCTTTTACTTATTTACCTTTTACTATCTTTATTTACCTTTTCCTATGTCACTTCCTTAGTAATACTACAGGCTTCTAGTTTACCTTCTATCCTTTTGCTCCTTCTCTATTTCAACAACTTTCAGATTTGATTCCTACCACTGTTTGTATATTTGCTCCATTGAGCATTTCTAAAGGTATTCTTTGCATTAAATGTAACTCTTGAATTTCATTTAACATTGTTACATATATGTTTACTCCCTTAGATCTAGAAAGGACTACTGGAAGAAGCACATCCGTGTAGCCCAAGTATCCTCATCAGCGTTTCCCCAAAAGAAGCAACAAATATCCAATCTCTGTAACTGTTCTTGGAGGTTCCTTTCTATTTCACAGTAAGTACACAGGAAACTCCGTGCCTCCTAGCACGTATCTGCTGAACGCACATAACTCCACAATTTCTATGCTCTCCAAAGTACTATACTGATTTACCATACAAAGTATACTTTTTTCCCTGTGTGCCAGCAATAGCAGCACTCAGAGTGCAGGACTACTGCTCATTCAGTGCATTCCGTCTACACATGGAAAAGGCTACAAAGGCAGCGGGCGCAAGACACAAGATGGGGTCTAAAAACCAAGATGCATGCTACTGCTACACAGCACCATGGACCCGCTCCCAGCTGTTCCAGAAAACGGATGCTATCAGGAGCAGGCCGCCGGCAAGACTGAGCTACCTGTCAGACTGCACAGAAGCACATAATAAAAACCAGTAACTAGCAGTGCAGATTCTCTGTGCTGTACCCAGGTTTACTGATAGGAACAGGGCAAAAGTAAATAGTCTGAGCTAAAATATATAAATCAAATTTTTCATATAAATGACTTCATCTGCTTTGCTACAATTGTTTCAAACTACTTGTGCAGTCTGTCAGATGGAAACCAAGAGAAGGCATAGGAAAAGCACAACGTAAGGGACCCAGAAGGTAGCTTTCTATGCATCAGCATGCTTTCCCTTCTGGAGAGTAATTTCCAATATTTTTTCTTACAGCACTAATTTCCAATGAAACTCTTACAGCTTTTTTTTTTTTTTTAATAGAAGTGGCCTGTGTGACATCACTTTTTCAAGAAAGTCATCCTAATAGGAAAAAAAAAACCCTGTGAATCACAACACAAATAATTACTAATCTTTTAAAGCAGAAAAACAACCCAAAATAACAAGTTTTGGTGAAGCTGTCATTCTCCACATACAGATATTGAGGAATGGTATTTTAGGAACACCAAAGCAGCGCTTCATATTTTTACCTCAGTCACAGACACTTCCATAAGACGAGTTATTGGGTCTTGGTGGCTCACAACACCACAGAGCCAGCTATTTTCATCCTCTGGTTGATAAACTTTAACTCGCTGGCCTTGGACACTGTAAGGACCTGGAAAAGAAGGACTTTGAGGACATTTTCCAAACCAGCTTTGTGTCATACAATAAAATGGTTCTGTGTACTTAATTAGGGCTTGAAGTGTCATCTTCCAGGTGGAAAGAAATTAAAACACCAGGGCTTCTGCTGCAAATCCTGTGTAAGCAGGCATTTTATCCTAAAAAGTCAATAGGTCCTCATTGCTGTAACTCATGAATACAGTTTACACATAAAAAAACCCAAACGTGAAAGACCAAAATTAACTCACTCCTTTGACAAAATCAAGCTACATGGGGGTTCCTTGCTAATGAAATTCTTTTTTTTCTGTTTTCTAACCTACAGGTTAGTAATTATGCACCATCAATCCAGTGAACAGTCCCAGTATTCTGACTTAGCCCAGATGTTTCAAGCCCCAGATAAAAAGCTATGCATTTCAGAGTAAAAACATGTATTTGGATATCCAACATCTCTAAACCAACCAGTCTTAGTTCTTTCACACAGATAACAGATCATCTACAGAAAGGTTTCCTCTCACCCTGCCCTTGCTCTCCAGATCAGCATGCTGAGCTTTCCTCCCACCCTAAGTCCACACAAAATAATACCTCTGCTTATCTTGGATCATCAAAATCTACATGATGCAACAACCTGTATGTGACACAGCCAGAATTAGGCACTTTAGAAGAAGGCTTCAAACTGGACAATTCTTAAGCTACTTGCTCATCAAAGAAGTATTGTCCTCAGAACTTCTATGAATACACATTTTATTTGACCAAAAGGCACCAAATTCCCATGAAGAACTACATCCTCCTTCAGATTTAAGACAGTGGTCTGTCGGTAGGGTGGCTCCCTGGCACATGAACTCTGGATAGAAATTATTTTAGTACTTGACCAAGATGACCCAAATCTGACAACCAAAGCCACAATCAGGCTTAACCCTAATACACAATCCAGACAACAGATATTAACTCTATGCTTACCAGCCACATCCACACATATATTCAACTTAAACAATGGATGTATTAATTATCAAAACATCAAAATTTGAACTGCTATTACAAGGAAAGTTTCTGAGGATCAGCAGCTATAAAGGAACTTCACTTTTAAGTTCCCACAGTTACAGAACAGAACCATAGAAAAGGACCAACACTTTAAAAATTCAAAAGTAAAACTTAAAATAGGGAAGTTGTAAATACACAGACATTGCCCTACTTGAACTACACCTTAGGTGACCATTCCCAGTAGGTATTTCTGGTTGTAGCTAAGCAACTGCTTACCTGTACCTGTGATAAAGTTACTTTGTAAAGGACTTGCAAAATACAGAACTTGACCCCAAATGAACCAGTAACAGATACTGTTACTATCCCCCTTCACAAATTCCACCGTAGCCTTACGGCGGCTGCACAACAAAGTAGCTCTGAGAAAGAAAACACGCCTCACCTCTACTAAATATCTCCTGAAGCTTCTGGTCGCTGATCAGCGCATTGACAGATTCTCTTAGTGAAGGCTGCTCCTGTAGAATCTGATTTTGACTCTCTGTTCCCATCTGCCAAAAACAAACAGTTTTAATAAAGTATAGTCTTCTTGGATAATAGAAACATTAGTTTTTACAAAACAGCTCTTCTTGGACTGCAGTCAGATTGACAAAAAAAAAAAGTAAAATTAAAGAAAAATATTACTGAACATGCCAGGAGGAATAAAGGAATTAACTATGCAAAAGCCGTATATTTTATAAAATGTGTATTCATAGAAATTCTGAGGACAAAACTTCCACTGTAATTAACAGCTACACAATGACAGCTAGCTCTCCAATTGAACCATGTAGAGAATGTCAGTACTTTTCAAATGCAAATGGAGGTCAGTGTAAGGACCTGGAAATGCGGGGAAACAAATACAAATATGTGACAGGGCAGTGAAAGGAGAAAGATGGGTATGTTGTTGAAACAGTAAATAAAACCCCAAAACTAATCTCACAAGCATAGCACAAGGCTAAATTTACATTTCAACTGAACATAGTTCAAATACCTGAAATAAACGTAATCCACTGGCATCAGACAGGAAACGTAAATGTCTGTCCAGAAGAAACTCCACTGGGACCACAGAGCCTAACCCCAGCTTATCTACTAGAGGAGTAAAGGTCTGTGATGAACAACAAAAAAAAGAAGTTACCAAAACGACTGAGCACACATACAGGCCAACAACAGTCGATTTCATACTACTCAGGGTTTTAAAAAATTAAAAATGGTCATTTCTCAACTTGTACTGCCCAGTGCTTGAGTTTTAATGTAAAATACTAGTCATTATGTCTAAGCCAGTAATTCTTGCATTACAAGCAGGAATTACAGACAACTGGATCCACTTTTTCAGTAAATCTTAAAGAAGAAATGAAAACACCTGTGGTGGTGTTTGGTTTTTCATAGGTAAGCCCCTTCTGATGCTCAGGTTTAAAAAAAAAAGCTTTGGTTAAGGTTAAAAAAAAGCTTTGGTTAATAGTTCAAACTATCTAACATATTTCAGATATAGCCTCATGAAAGGAGTAGTTTTATTCTTCTACAGAAGCTAGCTGTAGGGAATTTATACACTTATCAAATGAGAGCATTTTTGGCTAGTGGTTTGCGAAAAGCTGAAGTTCCTAGCAAGTGTATTACTGATGTTCAAGATGCAGAGCAAATCACTAAAAATACCTAGTGAATTCAGAAACCTTGTAATAGTAGAATCAGACAACCTTATAACATAACTTGCTGTCGGAAGAGGAAGTTGCCAACCAGAGTCTGAAATGTGCTACTTGTCTCACGCTCTCACATACATGATTTTAACACAAGTATTCACGACATTTTTCCCTTAACAGCTCTCATCAAGTTTGTTTACATTCCATTCTCCCGTACACAACAGAATAAATATAAAAATATAAAAATTTAGTCACTCAGTTTATGCAAAACTCTCTCCTGAAAGCAAACAGGATTACAAAAAAGAGACAATGAAGAATGAAAACACATTCATAAGTGATATATCTTAAACAAACAAACAAAAAAAGAACCAAAACCCACCATCCCCCACACTCCTGAAACATACCATTCCCTTTGTAATGCTAAGCAGTTGGTTTCCCATTGCAAGTATGTACTCTGGTGCTTTGACTAACTCCAATCTGCATTGCCATGCAGTTATCTGAGTAGGCCTGTAGTACCTAGAGAAAGCTCCAATGCTCACGTGGCTGTCCAGAGTACAGAGGATGGAAACATTTTTTCAGCAAGCCTACAGATAAAGCTTGAGTTGTAGTGGAAATAGTCTGGAATTACACAGTCAGCATGCAGACTACGGTAACACCCCCGAATCACTCAGATTTTGACCAATTTGGAAATCAACTGAAAGACGCTGATCCTGTGTAAAAACAGTTTCCCAGATGAAACTAACTGGAGTTCATTTTTGGAGACAAGCTGGAAATACACCAACAGGAAAACTTCACCTATGGAAAAAACACTCTCTACAGAGTCACTGCTGTAAAGGCCTGGTCTTCTTCTGCCTTAAACCAAATGCAATAAAAGAAATCTTCAGAGAAAGATGCAGTGATGAACTTAGTGCTTTGAGCCTGAGTGCCCATTCAAAACACTAAATTCAAATTCTACCAAGGCACATGATCCTTGACAGGAAAAAATGTTTCAATGTATCCATGTACAAAACGTATTAAAAAAGCAGAGAGTAGGATACCAAGCAGTCCAAGGCCTGGTGGGAGGACAAAAGAAACAAAAGGGGCAAATAATAAAAATTAAACAGCATAAAAATGAGGTAAGGATTCCCACATATAATGATCGTTCCTCTTCAGAAGTCACTAAGAGAAGAAATATATAAGGAATGCTCTTCACTATATACTACTCATCAAGATGTTTGCAGAATGGGTATGTTCAGATATGCTAGCTAAAATAAACTGGCTTTGTTTTTAAGTGTCATGACATGCAACTGCTATGTAAATAGCAATATGGTTAACCACATCAAGAAACATGAGAAAATTTTGCACGTCATGTTAGTTAATGCTGACAACAAAACAAATAGATTTTTTAGATTAGGAGTGGCCAATTTATGGTTTATATATCAGGCACAGCATGCATTCTCTTCCTGAAGATTGCCTTCTGGTATGCCTATTCAATTGATGCAACAGCCTTTACCATACAGAGCTCTGGAAAGTCCTTCGTAAGACCAAAAGGCTTATTCTCACAATGCAGAAAACCCTGACATACACAAGGTTTTAAAATAGGGAAAAATAATATTTTCAGATATATAACACGTTTCTTCAGAGACTAACTTTAAATAGTAAATATCACTTTTCTGTACAATATGTCATAGCAAGTTCCGGGGTACGAACTGGAAGCATACTGCCTCTCCAATGCCTTCCCAAAGGCACTATTAAGTACCAGTTAAGGAACTCGTATTAGTAAAAGTCCATGCCCCAAGCAATTTTTGAACCTACAAAATGGTGCCCTCTACAATATCCACGCATTGAACTTCACAGTGGAGGTGATGAGAATCTCGGAGGATCTAAGGGCTTCTGGTCAAATACTCACCAGCGCAGGCCACTGCGCCTGTGAGATTCTAGTCCCCTGAAGCATAACGGGATCATTTCGAGGTGCCCAAACCAATGATCCTTCCAGCAGCAACACTATAACTTCTTCAGCATGGACTTTCACCCACGCATGTTGTTTCCAGTTACAGCCATCGAATTCCACAAAGATCTGATTTTCAAAAAAAAAAAAAAAAAAAAAAAAAAATCTCATTTCAGACACTTAATAGAAAATAAGATTCCTACAATCCTTATGGAAAACGAGATCGCACTTTTAGTAAGAAAAATCAGGCTAAGTATTGCAATGTTATTACTGAGAATACATCTACATAGCTACAGGAATCAAATTAACAATCACTAATCTATGAAAAACTATTTAAGCCCAAACATACATCACTGGCTCCAAATGCTGTGTTTTCCTACACAAAATTAAAGACATGAAAATTGATCCCAAAATACAGATGATGACCCAATGCAAGCCTCTTTCACAGCAGGATTTTTTAGAGAATCTCAACACTCTTACTTGGCACTTCAGTAGACAGCCTGTATCAGTATGGTTAACTGACATTCACAGAACTAAATTCTTCAGCCTGCAAGGTTTGTGTTTGCAAAACCCATTCTAAATCGGAAGCTTTGTCTTGTCTTGTATGTTAGTAAACTCCCTGAACAAATGCAAATATTTTGGATGGCATGAGATTACCCAGAATTACCTACTTGCTAGATTTTTAATAACCTTATTTACAAGTGTAATAATATAAACGACACTATACACACTACAAATCTAAATCACTATTCTATCATTCTCTTTTTTCTTTCATATCACAAAGGACAACTGTTAAAATAATTTGAAATTACATGGCAAGAATGCTAAGGTCTCAAATCTCATTCCATGTCCTAACAACTGAAGCTATAATCTGTTAGAAAAGTCACATTCCAATCTCTCACCAACAGAACTTACACACTTGCCAAATATAATCAAATATGTCAGATGAACAGCAAAAAATTACTAATCGGTTAAGGAACACCTTAAGCTGGATATCAAAACAGGGTTTTGTAACCATCACTGGGAAGCAACAAGGCTAACCAGAGACAAACGACTTTCTGCTTTACCAATACACTGTATTAAAAGAAGTACTAGAGACCACTTAACTCCTCTACCCCATTCCTCCCCCCAGACTCAAAAGCTCAAACCCCAAGGGAAGAATATGAAGTAACTCTCTTGATCAATTCTTGAACTCCATTACTGCTTAAGCTGCCCTGCTGAGAATCAGTGTCAGACCTTCCAAGATATCCTTCCACCAATTAAACAATTTTCAGCAATATAGTGGAAATTAGACTGAACATCTTTCCATTTTCAGTGGGTCTATAGCTTTCTTAATACTACATTTGTGCTATTTTGCCAACACTTTGTGTCCCAGGCCTCCTAACTTTTATGGTATTGTAGAGCTTGCCTATCAATTAAAACAATGATCTCTCATACTTCTATTCCACATAAGAAAAGCAGTACTGTCCTTCATGTGACACATTGAGTTATTTTCCCATTAGCACACACTTTTACAATATTAGGAATAGACTGAGATAAAGCTCAACAGGTCTTTAATGATCCTGTTCTAGTAATCATTTTGAGAAGGAGGGTAATACCTGTTTCCATTTAGAAGAGGCAAAGCTGTTTTCTAATGGCAGCATAATTTTTCCTCAGAATTTCTTCTAGATGCTCTGAATATGGGACGACAACTATGACTGACCTTTACGTGTTTTTTTTTTGAGGACTAACCACAATTAGGTTACTCCACATTATAGCAAAGTAAGAAGGTCTACGAGCTACTCTCTGTAACCAAAATTTTACAGGGGAAAAAGCCCAAAGATCTTTCAGAGGCTTTCCTCTACCAGGAAAAAAAAACAAAAACCAACAACGAAACCCATACTTTTAAGTTTTATATTTCTTTCTATTCCCAAGATTTCTGCCCTAGAAAGGTGGAGATATTCAACTGCACTTTTGTATTTCTATAAGCCCAACATGAGACTACAGGCTAGCAATTGATACCATCCTTGCAGGATACTATGAGAAAGGACAGACTTATGTAGACCAAAGAGTAGAAAATAAATTTTTCCTAGCCTTTATCACACCTAGTCCACATTGTTACCTTAGAAGAGTATTTCCTAAACAGTGGTTGACTGCTTGGTGCCTGCCAGCTCATCACTTCTGACAGAATTACTTTAAAGAGAACTCTTTTCCAATAGCATATCATTGCCATTGTCACAGCAGCATTCATTATGCATGGAAGAGTCCATGAAAACACTGAAATGTCCCACATTACTCTAAATTCTGCCTCGACTATTTTACACGTTTCACATTTTACAGTTCTTGCATAGATTTTTGAGAATACGCTGTTTAGAGACAGCTACACCCCTGAAACAGTATTAAGTGGAAGGCTACTGATGAAAGGAGCTGGGGAGAGAACTGCAGTGCTGAATGAAGGTAATGAATTCACACACCGATGAAAATGCAAGACTACTGATGACACACATGTCCAATGCAGTCTGCTACAAGAGCAGCTCTTCAGCTGGATCTTAGCCCCGACACACTTTCACAATTCAGATAGTTTCAAACACCTGACACATTTCCCTTTTGAAGAAATGCTTTATGCATGGGCTTTTCCTTCCTCCTCCTTGAACAAGTTAGAAGCAGCTAGAGTACACAACCGCAGCTCTCAACTGCAGACATAGGGTGCCAGGCCCACCCGATTTGCAGAGCCAAACCTAGCACACTGCTTTCTACTGACAGCCATAGGTGAAGTTCTAGAACAAGGACAAGAAAGCAGTATCACTAGAGGACAGATGTCAAGGTAACAGCTCAAATTTAGAACTCTGCAAACAAGGCCAAAGAACTTATGGTAACTACTAATTTTTAAAAAAATGATCATAAAGAGAACTAAAACTCTTCACAAACACAGAACCTCATTCCTACTACCATGGGACACTAAATCAGACACAGCCCTCCAAAGCATGCCAGCACTTAAAACAAGTGCCTGCAGAATTGACACATGCAAAGAGACACTCCACCAATACACTTCAAGAGCTCTTTTTAGGATCTCCACCCAAACGTTTCACTGAGCTATACTAGAAATAAACCAGACAAATGCTAGAGTGCTTAAATACATTACATGAAGCCCAAATTCCTACAACTAAATACAAAACCTGAGAAAAAATCAAATGGATGAGCCTGACTCAAAAGTCAGCCCTCAATATGTATTTTCATATATAATTCACAGTAATCGAGAATACTTAACATCTTCCCGGCGGAAAAACAAAACGAAACAACCTAAAAAACCCCAAAACAACGCTTTGAGGTTATATACATACATATCCATCAGCACCAGAAATGTCCCAGACGTATTTGTTTTACACCTATGTTACTTCCAACCACCGCACCGGCGGTACCGGACCCCTCATATATCTGCCCAGTCGCTCCGCCGCTGCGCTCGTCGCAGGCTGGACCCGCCGCTTCCAGCCCCCGAGCGCGTCCGGCGGGCCCGGCGCTGCAGGAGGGCTCGGGCCGCCGGCACAGCTCGGCCGCAGCACCCCGCCCGCCCCCAGTCTAGCCCGGCCCGTCCGCGGCCCTCGCGGGAGGCTCGACCCGCGGCCCCGTCCACGGTACTGTGCACCCCACTCCCGCCCCGGGCCTCACCGCCAGGTCCTGGGGCACCGCTCCGCTCATGGCCCTCACGGTGCCGCTCCGCCAGGCCCGTGCGGGCAGCGCAGGCCCCGGCTCCGACCCCGCCGTCTCGCCTTCGCCCGGCCCCGCCGCCAGCAGCAGCAGAAGCCGCTTTCCCACGGGAGAGGCCGCCGCGTCCGCCATCCCCGCCGGGCAGAGCCGCCGCCACCGCCCGAGCGCTCCGGCCGCAGCCGCCGCCCGAGGCACCGAGAGGCTCCTGCCCCGCGCTGGGCCCGAGCGCCGCCCGCCGCCGTCCCGGCGTGCACTGCGCGATCGACCCGGCCCCACAAGGCCCCGCGCGGGACGGGCGGGACCCGGGCGGTCCGAGGGGCCGTCGGGAGGGACGGGCCTCGTTGCGGAGCGGGAGGGCCGGTCGGCGGGCGTAGGGCTTGCCTAGGCAGAATCCCACACGACCGCCAAATTCAAAACCTGGAATTATCGCAGAAATGAAGGAGTTTTAACCTAAATTTTGATGTAAACACATAGGAGAACCACTACCCGCGTCTCAGGCAGGATCCCACAGATAGCACGAGGAACTGCTGCCGGCCCCAGAGGACCGGCAGCACCGCACAGGGCGGGGTGCTTCACTTTCCAGCGAGGCAGATTTTGGAAAGCAGGTGCATTTAGGAAGTAATTAAGATACAAAATCAGTAGATGAATGAATTCAGCTGTCATGATTAGCTCATAAATCTGAACAGTTATCATGTAGCACAGCTCAATGTCCTAAACCTGCCCCTTTTCAACATGAACCACAAAATACTTATGCATCCTATAGTTAGAAAAATGATATGTGGTTTTATATCTGTTTCTGCTTTTGCAGTAAAGGCACAGTAGCAGTGCTAGAAACTGTAATTAGGAGCAGATGCTATACTCCATACCAGCACAAGGATACTCTTGTGAAAGTAGGTTGCTCTTTTGCACGTATTGTTTCTTCACTCTGGCAGAGTCCCATTTGACACTGAATTAGCAACAGCAAAGACAACTTGCTTGCTTTCACTTCCATTTATTCAAATGATTGTGCCCAGTTGTTTTAAGCAGATGACATTTCCTCTTTGTTACTTTCTAGTTAAAGGGATGCAATGTACTGACTGGAACATGGGTAAGGCAATGCCCAATACCAATTGAACAACTACACAAAACTTCAAAGTATCAGTGGCACTAGCACTCCGTGCTCTCCTCCTGTGCTGTACAGCATCTCTCAGTTTTGATTTACTACACACCATTAGATTTACTAACTCCCCTCCCCTGTTTTTCTTTTTAAGTACAGTACTTTCATGAAACATTACTGAATGGTAGCAGAGCCATTATGTCTTACATCTAAGTGAGTGCCATGGTAAATCCAAGATCAGTGCTACATTCTTTAAAGACCAGTCTTTGTCCTCATGTGTTCCTTCAGTTTCTTTACTGAAACAGTAATATTATCAGCTGTGCACCACAAATAGTACCACCCTGTGAAAGATTCCAAGTGCTCCTATGCCCCTTCCCATTCCAGCAGTTCAGACTCCCATTGCTGTGATAAAGCAGACCAGCATTTCCCATCTCCCAAGCATGGTGCTGGATATTCCAATGGCATACAGCACCAGGTGGGCCAACAGTGATAAAATTCACCAGTACTAGGGGTTTCCTAAGTGTCATTAATAATTGACCCAGACAGCATAGGTCATAAAACATGAATTAAATTCAATTTTAAAAATACCTAACAACTTTTCTATGCTAATTCTGTTGCACCAACCTCTACTACAAGTTAGAAAAATTAGTTTCATAAGCTGTGTGTTACTTTCCAATACTATTTTACTGTGAAAGGGTAAAGACAGCTACTGCTGCTAAACTACATACTTAAATGGCTGCAAAACAGGTATCACAATTTCAGCTTGTGAGAAATCAGGTAAGTAACCAGCACCCTACATCCAAAGGTGTCCCTTAGGCACTGAACATGGCTTCTTCTCCAGACTGCCACCTGCACAGCCTTGAGTGATGGTCAACGCTACAGCATACAAAGAAAGTAACTTTCCAGAGTGGCTGATCCAGGGACCGATTTTGTGGAATTTAAATAATTTGAGATGCGGACACTCACCCGTACAGGTTTTCAACCCTCCTTTTCAATACTCTATCTAAGGCTACCCCTTCCATAGACAGCAGCCATGTTCTTTGGAGAACTTTATTAAAATATATCCAAGATCAGTAATCAAACATTTTCTAATGAGCCAGGAGAGAACTGAAGTGAGGAAAACATCTGTACAGAGGACAGTGCTGTAAATTTTTGTTTACATGCTTTATTTCAATGTTTCACAGTTTAATCATTGTCTACAAAAATATATTTCTGAAACTCTGAGTCCTCTATAAAAAAAGCTGGTCAGCAGCAGTGACCCTGACAAACAGAATGTACCTTGGGATAGTGTGAGCACCTCCTGTAAGCAGATTAGTGCGGCTAGGGAACGCCTGCCTCACCCTGGGAGACTCCTGTTCTTTGGGATTAAAGCTCTGCACTAGTTCTGAAAGAAGGCATTAAAAAAAAGTCACTCCATTTTTGTATACTGCACTAAGCTTGGAAGGGGGAGCTGCAAGTTCAGTGTATCACAAAACAAAGAGTGCTGACAAAGTACTTGGCACTCGGGGAAAGAAGACCTCAGGATGCTTTAGTACCAGTAAATTTTTCTTTGAGCTATCCATTCAGAACAGCCTTTGTCTGGTGATAATAGGTTCAGGCTGTCAGCAGAGGTACAAACAGCACACAAGCAGAGTAATCCTATAAATGCAAAGAGAGTCCTTCTTTGAGGACAAGACGAGGGTTCTGTTCATTTTTACCTCAACATTTTCTGCTGTGGCTTTAACCAAGAGGAAAATTACCATCATATCCAATAACAAGTGTACATTGTGTTGGATAGAACAGAGCCACTATCAATGCTGTCAGGTTCAACTCCTTGGTACCCATAACTGGAAATATTTCTTACATCATCAATCATTTAATTCCTATGTTTACTAATCACTAGTGTATCTAGCCACCAAAAATATGAACTGAGAAACTCATGTTTCCCCCAAATGAAATTTTTCTACTCTTTCTCTGCTCAGTTATTTGACTGTCTATAGAGATACTTGCAGTAACAAAGAAAAAAAAATAAATTGCCTCTTCTAAAAAAATAAATCTATCTTGCATTGTGCTCTAGAAAAGACAAGGTCAATGTACTCTGATCCTCAAAGCTCGTAACTAGAAGCCCCTTACCACAAAATAGTCTCAGTCCTGAACCCCTAAGCAGGGCAGGAATTTTCAGCAGCAAATAAAGAGTAGTTATTGACAGACTGCTTCCCTAATGTGGTAATAGAAGATGAGCTCTCTGAAAACTTTTCCACACCTGCCTGTCAGAAGATCTTTCTGAGCCAGCAGCTTGTGAAATCTTCATTTCCTAGAGATTAGAGAATTCAGGAGAGTGCTGAGTATTTTAGGTACACCTGCAATCAATGGGCTTCTGAGCTCCAGGCTTTTGTTCAGAAAAAGTTCTCCTGTAACTCATGCCTACCACCAGTCTCAGTCTGATCTGCTAGACCTGAGCAGCCAAGGAGGTATATGAATTTGAAGTAGAATCAGAATCATCCACAAAAACATAGAAGCCAAGAATCTTCACTGAGACAAATACCTTATCAAAAAAAGACACTCAGCACTAGAAAACTAGTATTATCTCAGTAATACTAAACAGCTCAAGTGTAAAATTTTAAGAAAACACCTGAAGTTTACTTCTTGACTATTTTCCTTTCTTGAATTTCTGAGAGGAGTGGAGAAGGGGAGGAGAAAGGAATGAATCACTGTATTAGTAGTAAGCCACTATAGAGAAGGCAGTATTGGAAAAAAATTTAAACCAGAAAAAAAATCTGAGAACTTAGTTATTCTGAAAGCTTTCCTTACCTTCCTAAACTAAACAGCCTAAACAGAAGATTTTGTCCATACTTCAAGTTCTTTTACCAGTCTGTTCTCATCTGTTCAGCTTCCAGTCACAGACACACAACAGAGAATAATCAAGGGAGGCAAAGAAACCCACACATAGGGTATGCCTCCCATACAGCACCTACTTTAATATATCCAAACAACATAAACAAATCAATCAGATATTGTTACATCTTGCGCATGGAAAGACTATAACTGAAGTGTAACAAGATGAAATTAAAGGAAGATATGAAATTAAAGAAAAATATTCTCCTGTGGAACCTCTTTGCTGAAGACTCCACACCCCTTAAAGAAGCGATTGATATTCAGTCATTTGTGAAATGAAGAAGACTTGCCAGCAACAATCCTGTCTTGGCTTCAGGTGAAAAACTGCAAGTATTAATTCCCCTTTTAGTATCACAAAGCCTATTCATGTAAAACAAACTGCTGTCTTGTGTTGCCCTGCTGCCCTGCCCTGCCCTGCTATAGAGATGCAGTATATCACAAAATTATAGACTATGCTGAGTTGGAAGGGAGCCATCAGGATCATGGAGTTCATCTCCTGGCCTTGCACAAGACACCCCAAGAATCCAATGTACCCACAAGCATTGTCCAAACACTTTTTGAACTCAGATAGGCTTGGTGCTGTGCTAGCCTCCTTGGGGAGTCTATTCCAGTGGTTAGCCACCTTCTGGGTGGTAAACTTTATCCTGACTGTTAAAAGCTGCCTTCTCTACCAGTACAGACAAGTGGGATGTTACTTCTAGCTGATGCAATTATGCAAAAAGAAAAAAAAAAATCTGTATCTTAAAGCTTAGAATTCTAGTGTGATGGATCCCTTGTGGATAAACACTGCCATAGACTACGAGGTACTTTGTGTGAAGAACCAGCAACTGCAGCTGCACATTATTGCTACTTGCTGTCTCTCAGTGCTTGCTTTTCCTATTTCAGCATTTTCTTACCTTCTCCAAGTTATAGACTCCAGGGTGAAAAATTCTGAAGCCTCACAAACATGGTTGCCACCAAAATACATTTTAATCCCTTCCAAACTATTTAAAAGGCTGGCTTTGACAGTGCTACTTTTAACTTCAGGCCTAGAACTGCATAGAGAAAACTGTGTATGGTCAAGAATTAACAGTGCCTGCGCTATGCCTGTTCTCACAGGAAACGTTAATTAAAACAAGCAAAGTAACACAGAGAGCTTAGCCTGGCTGCCTTTTATCAAGGGCATAATAAAGACAATAATCACAACTTCTCCAATTCACTAATATTTTTTTCTAATATTCCCCATGGCTACACTTAAAAGAGGTTCAGCCAAATTAAATTTAAGCTACAAGTCACAACTGAAAAGTGTGCACTTAAGTTTGAACCACCAAGGACCATCCCTGATCAGGTGGCTTCACTTCCATTTTCAAGCACACAAAGACAGTTCCCTGTCACAGACAACTGAAGCAGATACATGGGAGAACTGATTCATTAAGCCAATGGGAGGCAAGGTCACTGCTGCCATGCCCCAGAGAAGGAGAAAGATTCATCAAGAAATTATAACTAAAAGGTTACAAAATAAAGGCAAGAGCTAAAGTCTGTCGGCAAGGAAATGCATTCTCCTGTCCCATGTGAACAGGAAACAGTGTCTGTAGGGTGTTAAAAAGGTCCTAGGAGGAGATGTCCTCCTACTTTTTCTGCTGCCAAAGGAGAGGAGAGAAACACGCTGCTATTGGTCAGCAGGAATCTCTCTGTCTGCATCCAGTTTGCTTGTCTCTCCTGGGGAAGGAGTACGTGGTGCAGAGTGAGAAACGGGAGGGATCCCATGAGCTACAATCCCTTCCACTACTGGTGGTTCTGGTAGCCCAGGGTTGGCTACTCCCACTACTCCTGGAGGAAACCTAAAACCAACAAAAACATAGAAATTACAAGCTTGTCCAATAGAGTTATTCAAAGGAAAAGGAGCCATGCCCTCAGACGTGCTGAAAACAAATCCCTCTTTCTAACAGAAACACTCGGAGATAGAACACAGGAAAAGTCTCCAGAACTGAGGAGTAGCAGTGGTATCCTAATGCCAAATGACACCTGTTTGCAGACAGACCCAGACAGTTTGAGGTCACATACTAAGCATTTGAAAACAGATACAAAATTTATCTCCAGTTGAAAATATTGTGAGGCACTCTATGAAGGCACCTGGAGGCCTAGGAATTCCCTCCCCATCAGCAGGAAGGGTGTAAGCTGCAGTTATCCTTCACTGGGCTCCAAGACAGAAAAAGTAAGAGGCTGAACTAATAAAACAGCTAGATGCAAGATGAAAAATTGGAGAGTGACAGTCATGAATTGCTAATTAACTATTCTTCCATCACTTCCATTCTGCTTCCCTATGCCCTCTCCTATACATCTCAACTTCTCTAGATCTCTCATAGAAGGAAGGAAAATATATTTCCTACCTTTGCAGATGGGAGACAGAAGGGAAGCAAGCTGTCCACAATCACTTTACAGGTTTGTAACAGATAAACTCAAATGCACTCTGTTCAGACTACTGAACAAATCCACTGGAACAGTGACTCAGTAATAGTCCGTATCTGGGCTACATGTAAGAACTGTGCTTTGTTTTTATATAGGCCTAATGCTATGCACAACTTCTAATGTAGAGCTGCAGACCTTTTTTAGGACATTCAGCAGGCTTTCTTATATTAAGGTATCTCTTGGGCATGTCTTCCAAGGATTTGGAAATACTGACCAATATGCAGCTGGAACTCAATATGACCAAGTACATGTTAAATACTCATACACCTTTAGAAGTGCTGCTGTTAAGTTTGGGGAAAGAACTCATATAGAGTGTACAGGAACAGAGACATACCTGTTTGCAGGTACAAGCAGTTCTCAAACGCCCTGGCCTACTTCAGAAGGAAGATATGCTTGGAAAACCTATGTATCTCACCTGTAAGCTGCAGCTCCGTTGAGTTCTGGGTGGACAGTTGCAGGATCAATATTGGACCACTGAGCTGCTAACAGCAAGTACTCCTTATTAACACAGTTTCTCAAAGCGTCAGGTATATGACCTGCAAGGGCACCAAGAATGACAAAAAAAAACCAGAAAACAGGTAGGAGAGACTTGTTCCCTGCAGCATTTACAAAGGAAAGTAGAAAGGAAAAGCGCAAAATCTTTTCATCCACTTCCACAGGACACACTGGATATGGGAGACTCTCCTCTAATCCTCTGGTGTCTGGGGATGGCAAGAAACTGATCTTTTCCTCCCACTTCTGTGATCAGGTAAAAATTATTGCCACAAACTGCAACTGCCAAGTCTCACCTTTTTCAAGAGACAACATGTACTACTCAAGGAAAAAAACATACAGTAAAACTGTCAAAGGAATTATTGCAAAGGATTTGGAAGATGTGGGTAAAAAGGCTTTTCCAGGGAAAGAGCCACTCTGGCACTAGGTACAAGAATTCTCAGAAGCCAAAGATACAATTAGCAACTTACACTCCAGTCCCAGAAACCACTTAATGAGTCTAAGTTTTCAGAACAATCAGCATAATCCTTGCAGTGAACTAACAAAATTCAGCAGCAGCTGCAAATCTTCTTCATTACCTGTAATAGCTCTACGGATCTCTTTAGCTGCATCTTCTCTGGATTCAATGGAAGCCTGTTCACTGTACCAAGCAGTGTGAGGGGTGCAGATAACATTGGGTGCATCTTTTAACGGCCCCTGAGCAAAACTGGGGGGAAGAAGAAGGTTTTTTTCCAGAAGTGATAACCCCATCTGTAAGTCAAATAACAACAAAAACCACAAAAAAACCCCAAACCCACCAAACCGTCAAAAGAACCATCCAGTTTAGGTGAACCACCAGATAGCAGCAGGCATGCAGGTACAACATTACCTGAAAGGCTCAGACTCATGCACATCCAATGCTGTTCCTCTGATTCTCCCCTCTTTCAAGGCTTGTGCTAAGGCTTTCTCATCTACCAGCCCTCCCCGGGCTGTGTTCACTAAGAAGCAGCCCTGACGCATCTGAAAGAAGAAAAATAGTACATGCATTGAGAATGAGACTTTTCATGGAAGCTAAGTGAATCTTGGGAAATCTACTGGAAATGAGCAGGAGTCTGCAGTGACTAGATGAGGTCTGGAGGAACTAGGAGTGCTTTCACTGCAAAGCTTCCACAGGGGAAATGCCTGCAAGCAATGCTTGAGAAATTTGCTCTAAAAATCAACAAACAAAACCATAAGACAACAAGGGCAAAAGTGGAACTCTCAAGTTCTGCACTCCATATTCATCCTACTACATATTTAAAAAAAAAAAAAAAAAAAAAAAAAAAAAAAAAAAAGAGGACAGGAACCATGACTCAAGTATCCAGCTACACAAAACTGGACTACAATGTCCAAATGTCTCTCATAATAGCACTGGAAAGCATTCATAGACTGCTTAGCCTGAGACTGGCTTCGCAGTGGGCTTGGGCAGAGAGGCTTTGGCAGCACTGTGTAAAACAATGTACACAGTCCCAGCCATGCCACATCTATCTCTAACCAGTGCAGTAAATTATTTTAAAGATAATTTGAAATTATGGAATCACCTAAAATATTCTTTATAAAGGAAACTACTTTGCAAGAAGAGCCAATCCTATTCTTCTCTTAACATAAAATTCTATACAGCACAAAGCACAGGCACCCAGATCCACACGCTCCCAAGCCTCCAAAGGCAGCAGGAGGCACACAACAGAGGCAGCAGGATTCACACGCTCTCAGCCTCTGTGAAAGCAGCAGTTTTGGTTTGCATTCATTTCCACAGTGCTCTGTGGGGGAAATCAAGCTCCTGCTGCACCTGTTTAATAGTGAAGTCATTGATGAGGTGATGGTTATGTTCATTCAGGCTGCAGTGCAATGTGATGCAATCGCTGTGCATTAGTAGATCCTGCAGGGTTCCTACTCGTTGTAAACCCAAGGATCGCTCCACTCCATCCGGCAGATAGGGATCATAGAAAATCACGTTGAAGCCAAAGGACTTGGCTCGCAGAGCCACTGCCTGTCCAACTCGGCCTTCACAAAAGAAAACCCACAATCATCAAGGAAAGGTAAAACAAACTTTAAAGACAAGATACTGGGGTAGACTGGGAGCGTACACTGAAGTTTACTACCAGGGCCCAAGGTACTGCAGCCCTGGAAACCCCTAGGATTGCCATAGGGATCCAGAGGAGGCTATTCAGTGCTGCTCCTATGTAGCTAATTCTAGTTCTTCCCCATGCAATAGCCAGAGTGTAGTCAAGAAGCCGTTCTGTTTTCAAACCAACTCTAGACTCTGAGACAGAGATAATAATCTGGCTACAAGAACTTGGAGAAGGAATTGGTAGCCACCTTTCAGGCAGTTTTGCTACTGATACAGTACTTAGCACAGAGGGAAACAGTCACTGAGAAGAGCTGTATAAATGTTCCAATTCTTCTAACCATCTGGAATCAAAAAAAGAGTAACCAATCCCCGGACATATACCCAGCTCTTGAAGATATCCAGAATAGGGCACTAGCATTCCTTAGGAGTCAGTGTGTTTCACAAAGAACAATTGTAGAATTATCACTTTTCTCAGTATGTGACTCTTAGCCTCCCAAAAACGTTCACAGTTCTCTTTTCAGTCTAACAATTCCCATCACTTACCGAGTCCAATGATGCCCAAAGTCTCCCCACGGATACGCACAGCACCTCCAGCTACCTCTCGAATCTGTTCTACGCTTGAGGCTCGATTCCCTTCCCGCAGAGCCTGATGTAGCCAAGTAACACGGCGATAGAGGTTCAAGATGTGGCAGAGGGTAGAGTCAGCAGTCTCCTCTACTGAAGAGGAAGGGATGTTGCAAACAGCAATGCCTGCAAAGCCATAGAGGTCATATAAGATTTTTAGCATCACAATCCTAAACCAACATAAAGCACTTTAAGCACAAATGCCGAAAGATAATTGAGTATTCCAGAACTCAAGAAACACAGGATTCATTTCAGAACCTCATTCTACAACAACACAGATGATCAGCCATCTTTTCAGTCCCCCAGGATTTCCCCCAGGAAATACCATTCCTTCCTTATAAATACGTATTTGATTAACACACAGCAGAAAAACAAACAAGCTGAAATGAGAAAACTGGGCCATACAAGTGATACAAGCAACTAACTGTTTTAGAAGACCTGCATTCAAAAAGATGTACTCCTTCCACAGATACTCCTGACAAATTAACAGGCATTCTGTAGAAGAATTGAGACAAATGGCTGAGCTCCTCATGCCTCATGGTCCAGATGCTCACTGCAAGCGTCAGCCTCCCCAGGAGCAACAATAAGTAACTAACTCAGTAAATGAAGACAGAAGTCCCAGGAGCTTCTCTAAATCCACTTCAAGTTAAGCTTAAAAATAACAACACGTACCACTCCCACTCTAGAATAACATACAAACACAAGGACCATAAAACCCATGGCTACAACTATCAAGTAAATTAGTAATGCAAACAGAATTGAAGTCCTAGAAGCATAAATTACTATCACAAAAGGGAAAGATGGAACTCTGTATCAAAATCTGGTTGAAGTTCTGGGCAATCTATGAAAAAAAATAGGAGGGGGGAGGCTGGAAACATACAATTTCATTACTGCTATCCTTCGTTTGACAAAGCAGCGAAGAAATAAAAATAATTAGATGGAAAAATGGTCTATTCCCAAAATATAACCCTAGTCACTTGACAAACCAAGGCAACTCTTCTACCTCAAAAGTCCACCACCTAGCTAAAAACTGGAAACAAAATCTAGGCAATGGTTGAAGGCATCATTGTTTCATAAGCCTAGTCAGAGGCTAAACTCAGACCGTGCTTTCCCATGAGAACTAGGAGAGCAATGGCCACAGACAACCCCAGATATCCGACTGTTTTTCTCTATCAAACTATTTCCAATTTTGCCATAATGCCACACAGACAACTCAGAGGACATGAGTAGGGCTAATAGAAAAAACCAGTTTCTCTTAATCTCACTGGTTGCCATCTCATTCAACTCTAGTCAAGCCCCATGCATTCATCTGTTACACAGTCAGACACAGATTGTTTTAACATACAGTATTATACCTAAATGTAATAAACCACAAACACAGACAACAGCCCTTTGGTCTGAAGATTCAGAACACACAAGGAACAGTATCTTACCTCTGAATGAATAAAAAGGTCAGGCTAAGCATGAAAATAACCATTAATTGCCTATTAAAAAGCAAATCTGGCCACATGTAAGGGTCATCACACTGTCACTCCACAGCAAAAGTGGCAAGCAACGTCTGATGGTGAAGGAATTTTGACTCATTTCACCTTGGATTAATGAGTGTGCAGTGGAGGAAGAGGGAAACCTTTGAATCTGAATGAATCAAAGACATGGATGGTGACCTTAAGTAGAGAAGCATTAAGATTAGGTTAGGTTCCAAATTCAGCACAAATATGGCTGGATGAAAGCCAAGGACCTTGACAGGAACTCTTGAGACTATTCCTTTGAATCATCCAAATGAAAAGGTTCTTTTGACCTAATTCAAGCACTAGCCCAATACACACTCTTCATTTATTAGAAATTCACCTGTTCTTACAGATCTGAAAATTGCAATGCTTGCCTATTTCAATTTTATATACTAATACCTGTATTTGATTTAACCATAACAAGACCTGCATTGCATTAAGGAAGCTTTAGAATCCCTTACACCTGTAAGACTTAAAAAAGAAGGGGAAGGATACTTGAGTGATACATCTCACCTATGAGACTAAAAGGTCCAGAAGTCTCACTACCATCTGTCTAGTAAATAACATCATCTCGTCACCTGATCCAGACACTTTTCACGTGCCTAGGATTCTAAAGGGATAACTAATAAAGTTTTGTATCAGAACCTATTTGCATATGCAAAATTAAGAAGAAAACTCACGAAGTATTTACAATGAGTTTATCCTGCATCAGCATTTGCAAGCAGCTTTTTTCAGACAACAGTTTGCTCAGGGGTCACAAAAAGACCAAAGTCATCTCACCAAAAGTTAGCTAGACACCATATTCAGATTCCTGAATCCCAAACAACAACAAAGACATCAACATCAATAGCAGAGCAATCTGAAAACTGAGAATCTTTCTTTTAAGCCACCTAGCAGCCCCTCTATTGGTCAGCTTCCTAAAGATACCTGATACTGAGCAGCTCCAAATCTTTGTACATAGAAGTTTTTAAATGCACTCAACTCACAAAGCACAAAAAGATGTGCAGTGTTCAATTTCACATTCAGTTCTGATCACAACAGACACCTAACAGTGTCATCATACCTAATTCTGCAGCGGATTTGATGTCAACATTGTCATAGCCACTGCCAATACGCACAATGACCCTGAGGGCTTTGAATTTCTCCAGATCCTGACGAGAAAGGGTAATGGTGTGATACATCAGAGCTCCTACTGCCTCATTCAGCACCTATAACAAAAACCAGTCCAAATCAATATCTGGTTTGGTTACCTAAGAGGCAAAGTTCTACTTCTGAATCTTGCACATCTTCTTGCCCACCTTTTCATGGATTTCCTGAGTTGACTGAGCATCACAAAATGCCACTGTAGCAACATCCTTCAAGATGGGCATCTCCACAGTGCAATCTCGTCCATCCAGGAGTGCAACCAGTGGCCGTGCTGGCATTGGGCCATTCACAATAGGAGGCCGTATGCCTATTAAGAAAGTCAGCAGGAGTGATTACATAACAGACAAGAATTCTAGAACCCTCATCTGCTAGTCCAACAAGTTGCTAATAGCATTTAGGAACAGATTAGGCAAAGCAAAAGACATGAATACAAAACACAGGGAAAAGACGCTGAGAAAAAAAGCACAACCACCACTTAGATGAAGGAAAATAAAACATGCATTATCAATAATAATATATGAGAGGTGATCTGCTCAGCAGCATGCCGTGTTACTCCTGGCTCCTGAAACAAGTGACAAAGTCGCTTCATACCTCCTCCCCAGTGACCGGCCCTCCCTCCATCCCAGCATGCCCAGATAATATCTCCCCCTTAAGTGAGCAGAACTTGTACGTCCACAGAACCTCCGACAGTCAACAGCATCCGGCCCTTCCCAGAAGGCCGTAGGCAGCGCCTCCGCGTGCGGCGGGGCCCTGCTCGCCGCCGGCCAGGCGGACGCTCAGCCCCACAGGCGCGCAGCGGGTCCCCGGGGGGGGCAGGTGCCGCTGCCCGCCGCCCGCTGCTGCCGAGAGGCGCCCGCCCCGCCTCACCTTCACAGATCCGGTCCAGACGCTGCCGCTTCACTTTGTGCCGGTCCATGGGCCGGGCGGGGCCGCGCCGCCCTCGGCGCCGCGGAAGGACCCGGGACCCGTCACTCGCCGCCCGCGCCGCTCCGGCGGAACCGGAAAGACGCGACTGGGCCCACGCGAGCGGCATCGCCGCCACCGAGGCGCTGCGCGCTTCCGCTTCCGGTCCGCGGACTGTGGGCGTGCGAAGGGAGTGGGGCCGGGCCGGGCCGGGCTCGCTCGGTACTCCCGGGTCAGAGCCGGCTTCGGGCCGGCTGGGGCTGCAGGGAGTGGACCAGGAGGGTGCTTACAAAAAGCTGGGAGGTGGATCCTGGGATGTAGCTGCAGGTCTTCCTAGAAAGCTCTCTGTGCATGAGACAAATAGGGAGTCATTCAAATCGGCTCTGCTTCTGTTTTGCCACTATTGCAGCCGGGTCTCCTGCACTTGTCCCGTGCTTCTGGGAGCGGATCAGCGCTGCAATACCCGCTCATCCTGAGAATCCACTACATAAATCATGACAAGGACGTTACTAAGCAAGTTCTGTGCGGTTTATTGAGGAACAAATTAAAGCTATTTATTACACAAATGTTCCTGGTACCTGATGTGAAGTTCATACGGTTGCTATACTTTCACACGGTCCTTTTCTGAAATACCTCCCACATTCTATTCAGATAAGCCATGGTATGTTTTAACAAATCTGTGTGCTCTGTGTTGGAGTTCGGTGGACAAAAAGCAACGTGACAATTGGAACTGCCAGCTGGCGACTATGTGTCGGTACAAATGGGTTAAAAATAGATGACTGTCTGCAGAGGAGGATTGTAAACCCGAAGCTGGAAATAATCCTTACTAAACAGATGTGAACACTCCAGTGATCCTCTGGCATGACTCCAGTTTAATGGCACCTATGTCTCCCCTTGTGTGCCTCTGCTAAGGGTTTGCTGTGGGAATTCCCCAGTTAGCAAAAGAAGGGAAATAAATTACTCTTTGGGGTTTAGCCATGGGTTTGTGGCTCTCCTGACTGCTGGCTGCCTGCGCTGACACTCACTCAAGCAGTTTAATAATAGCAAGGTAAGTATGTTTGGCAAAGATAGAGTGCTTAGAAAAATGTGTTTCAAGGCCCACTTGGTTAGATGACCCTTAAATATCTCGGGTTATTTCATGAACTGGTTGAAATAGTGACAAAACCATGAAGAGTGGCTCTGATACCAGGAACCTGGAAGAGGCAAAACCCCACCTGTGTGGAAAGAGACAAGAGGATAGGCTAAGGAATATGAATTCATTAATTTGCCTGTAATTAAAAAATAATCTGGCGCATGTAAGATGTTTGTGGCAATCTGTGAGACTACTACTTGTTTCCAACAGTTTGTCAAGAATTAATTCAGTGTCTGTGCTATATGTGGCTACTAAAAAAACTGGGTAGTTTTACCCATTTGGTTTGCATGCCAAACCTCAGAGGCAAGCCTTCTAACACATTACCGAAGCAGCCCTAGTCTTCTGGAGCACAATTGCCTATGGCCCAGAGAGTCTCCCTTTACATTTATGCTGGCTGACCTTCATGTCTGTATAAAAAACCTCAGTTAAAATCTCCCTGAGTGCATTCAGGTATCCTCCTCAACTGTCAACACTCTTGCTGATAGCTCTTCAGGCAAGTACTTTGTTGGATGCTTTAAAAAAACAGAAGGAATAGGAGGCAAGAGAGGATTTTCCTGAGGACAGACAAAGAAATTGGAAATCCTAGAAACCCTGTTGCCAGGGGCAAAATTAGTAAAGAAAGCCTCATCTATCTGGGTACAGCTACTCTGTGCAGTGGTCCAAAGTCCTGCTATGTATCAGAATCATAGAATAATAGCATTTGCTTAGTTGGAAGAGACCCATCACAATCATCAAGTCCGACTTCTGGCCCTGCACAGGACGTGCCAAGGGTCCCATGATGTGCCTGCGAACAATGTTCAAACACTTCTTGAACTCAGGTGCTTGGCGCTGTGACCACTGTTCTGAGGAGCCTGTTCCAGTGCTCAACTGCTCTTTGGGTGAAAAACCTTTCCCTGATACCCAACCCAAAGCTCCACGACTCAGCTCCATGCCTTTTCTTCGAATCCTGTCACTGGTCACGAGAGTGAAGTGATTGGCACCTGCCCCTCTGCTTCCCCTCATAAGAATGTTGAAGACTGCAATGAGGTCTCCCTTCAGTCTCCTCCTGGTTGAACAAACCAAGTGACCTGAGCTGTACCTCATAAGCTTCCCCTCCAGTCCCTTCTGTACCCTCGTGGCCTCCTTTGGATGGTCTCTAGTAGCTTAATGTCTTCTTAATATTGTGGTGCCCAAAACTGCACACAATACTCAAGGTGGGGTTGCACCAGTGCAGAGTAAAGGAGGACAATCACCTCCCTTGACTGGCTGGCAATGTTTTGCTTGATGCACCCCAGGACATGGTTGGCCCTCCTGGCTGCCTGGGCATACTGTTGACTCAGTAGGAGCAGCTTGTACCTCAGTCTTTCCTGGTAGTCTCTAAAGCAGATAATGCTGCTGATAAGATGTAAAGTAAACAGGCCCTGTGCTGCTGCCCTGCCATGTGCCCATCTCTCTCACAAGCAAAGAGGAGATAATATACAGGAGTGATTAAAATAAGAACCTACAGGAGTGATTAAAATAAGAACCTACTGGTTCGTGTTCTGTGTTCCACAGCACTGAAAGGCAGTGAAGGTGTCAGCAGAGTGGCATCACTGATCTTTGTGGCCTAATGAAACTTTGAGTCTTCTGTCTCATGGCTTGGATGAATAGAAGTCCAGTCCATTTCACTTGGAAAGCAGCTGCAGGACTGCTGCTGAAACAAGGGGAAATAATCTAATCCATGTTCTTTAACTTGATTGCTTTAATACCTGTTTAAGTACCTTCCAAGCCTACATGAAAGTAAAATCTTTGATTTGGTTCCTGTTCTGGTTTTGGCAGAGATCAGTGAGAGTGGGCATGGCCAATACCCTAATATTATTTGATACCACCTCAAATCATTGCTGGGGGCAGAGAAAGGAACTCTCACTTCTGAGGAGAAGGGGTTCCTTCTGGTGGGGGAAAGCATGGTTGGGAAGAGCCAGTGAGTATTGTTGGACTTTCTGTGCAAATAATTTCTTTGTCTTATACCTTTCGTTATTAATATTGTTGCTGTTACTATTCCTTATCTCATTCCCGTTTCTTATCTCCACCCGTGATATTTGCCTTTTGGTCTTCCAATTGAAGGAAGGCAGGGGAGCAAGCAGCAAAGTTTTAGTGGGAGAACTAAATTGAGAAATACCCTTCCAAAACCATGACGTTATTTTTCTGACTACATTGAACAGCTATGACCCCTAAGTCCTGGGTCTGTCTTGCCTCTGCCAGATTCACTGTCCTACAGCTAATTAAGCTTCACTTGAGACAAGGAGAGATGCATCACGGATATATCTGGATCAGAAAAATGGGCTCACAGTGCATCACTTAAATGTCTTTGGATCAAAATATAGTGTAATGCACTATTAAAACTATTTATTTTGTCTACGTTCTTGCCTCTGAAAAAATTTAGACTTAAGGTAGTAGAGCAGCGCTGTTATAAGGTACTCCTCCTTTCTTCTCTTAAAAAAGTATTTTTGCTTTCCTTTTTTACAAATAATTTTTCTTCTGAGCTGCTCATGCCTTAAATTGCTTCTGTCATCCAAGCATGTGCACACTAACCATTGCCTTAACTAGTTGGTGAAAAGGGACTTAGAGAGTTTTTGATCCAACATCTTTGTACTAGTCAGTACAGACTCTTTTAGATAACCTGTTCTAGCACTGCACCAACGTCTTAGTGAAAAAGCTTTTCATATCACTCAGCCTGAACAACCCAAGATGAAATTTATGGCCATCATAATTTCTTGTATCACCTGCCATTTGGGTTTATCACCTTTGCAGCTCACCTTTAAATAGCTGTAGGGTGGTAGTAGATGGTCTCTCAAAGAAGCCCAGGTCTGATAATCAATTTGTAGGTCATGTGCTACCATCTTCGTAGCCCTCCACTGGACCCTCTCTTGCTCCTCCTCATCCCCCTTGAACTTCAGGGGCAGGAAACTGCACACAGCAATCCAGGTGTGGCCACTCCACTGCTAAGCAGACATTAATAACTTCTTTCACTCTCTGGCCATGTTCTTCCTAATACAGTGTGGTGTGTGGGTTGTTTTATTCACAATCACATCTTACTGGTATCCATGGCAACTTCTAGGTCCTTCCAGCAGGACTGCTTCTCATCCACTCAGTCCTCAGTGAGGAAAGATGCATGGGGTTGCTGTGCCCTGTTTCAGAATGGGATGGTCCTTCCTAAACATCATAAGGCATCTGTTAACTCGGTTCTTTCATTTCTCAAAGTCCTTCTGGACTGAAGCTATGTTGTTCAGCATGTCCATTGCTCATCCTGAATTTTTAGCATCATAAATTTCTTAGTTCCCTTTTCCTGTAGAATGACTTACAATTATTCTCACCAAAGATATAGTCTACCCATTGAGCTGTATGACTGTACTTAATCAGACAGACACCCAAATGTCTCTGACCTTCCTGCTGTGACCCACACTGAGGGTAGAATACAAGGGCAGTTTTGAATTCTTTTCTCATAGGAACAAAGAGTAAAACTGTCTGAGCCAGAAGTGGCCAAGTGTCCCAGGGACTGAAACACAAAACTATGGGTAGCTGCTATGGATGTCAAAGCCCTGAACCTTCTTTGGCAATGAGCAGCCAGAGCTGTTTAGGGCACTAGCACTCATGCTAGGAAATGGAGGAGGTTTTTATTTGGTTTTCCATAAATATAGACATCAACTTCTGCTGGGTTGTTTGCATTAGGTTAATATTTCTGTAGTGCACAGGTGTTACTATTAGGTGTGAATGTCTGCTGTCTGTCTCTAGCCCTGTAAAAAGCAGAGTGTGGTGGCTGTAAATATTAGCCCAGGCATAGAAGTGTTTGCTCAGCCCTCCTCTGTGCTACCTCCCCCAGTAGTTCTCTGATAGTACTCCCGACAAATGGTCAAGACTCAGCATCCTTTGCACTTCCCAGTAAAATGCTCTTGTTTTGACTGAAGAAGGGTTGTAGTGGTCAAATCCTGAAAAAAAGCAGCAGAAGCACCAGCATGCTGTAATCTTCATAAGATTAACACTATTCAAAATAAGGTACAACTAAGTAACTCAGCACCTACAGCAAACAACATACTTCCTTGGTAAAACTCACTTTTCACTGGCCGTGGTAGTCATGTATGTCGAGAAGAAATGTCTAGTGTATCACTGGAACTGCTACTTGCTTTAATATGGTGATATACAGTAAATTCCACGCAGAAGAATTCTCTCACACCAGTTCCTTGCAGTAAGCAGGAGGACTAATCTTTCTTAAAAACTCAAGAAGAGGAGGGCACCACTGAATTAGATATTCATGTACATTGAATACTTAATGTATCTGCACAGTTATTACCCTTTCTGCTGGGGTTTTCAGGCAGATGGGGTAGGTCTCTCTATGCAAACAACAGACTTACAAAAACATTTGCCCTATTTTCATATACTAATGTTTGATGTGCATGTGTTGGACTGTAACTTTTCCACACTGGTTAATTTGATTTTAGGATGCTGCCTAAACGCCATATGGGCTCTCAGAAATGCCATCTTTAGTGTGGCTGCAGACAAGCAGCTCAATCAAGACAGAGCCAGCACCAGGTAAGAAACTGAAATAACAGCCTTCACAACAAAGCCAAAAGGAAGAAGCCACAAGCTCAGTCATCCCATCCACAGACCAAAGAATCGCTTGGGGAATCTACTCAAAAGCCAGTCTGCCTCTGTATCCTCCAAGAACAATCCCTCCAGAGTGAAGGCGACTCCCCTAAGTTGGAGACTTACTGTCCTTTACCCAAATAGGCCCCCGAGGGTGCGCAGTCACAGCTCTGCTCTCGGTACTGAAGTATGCTATCAATCAATAAACAAACCCCTTGCGCAGCCCCTTCCAAAACGGCCCTTGTGAAGCGTTCCTACACTGCCCGGCCCCCGGCTCAGCGGCTTGCCGGTCGCCCTGGGGACAGCGGCCGCCGGATGACCCCGTAACTCGCCCCACCTCACACCAACCCGCCGACCGCCCGGCCCCTCCGCCCGCTGCGGTCGCCACGCGCGGGCCGCGGACCCGCGGTGGGTCGGGCCGGGGGCGGTGCTCGCTGCCCGCACCTCGACGGGGCGGGCTGGGCTCAGCAGCGCCGAGGCGGGGCCGCGCAGCTTGCGAGCCGCAGCCCCGGCGCTCGGAGCCACTGACCGCCAGCATGGGGCCGGCGCTGCTCCTGGGGCTACTTCTCTCCCGAGCCGGTAACAGCGCCCGGGGCGCGGGGCGGGCTGGGCAGGGCGGCACGACCCCGTCCCTCTCCCGGCGGGCAGACAGCGGCACCGCTCGCACGCCGGTCCCGCCGCGGGTTGCAGGGGCGACGCCGGGGTTCGCGGTCGCCAGGGCTGACCGCTGCTCCCCCGATGCCGGGCGGGCGCGGAGCGCGTCCAGAGCACGGCACTCCCAAAAGCTGCGCGGCTCTCCTGGCCACCGGCTCCAGCTGCCCCGCGCGCCGGCGGCGGGGAAGAATTCGGGATTCAAAGGAAAGGCGGCTGTTGCTTTGGCCCGAAACGGGGAACCTCCGGTGCGGTTGCGGTCAAACTGGAGGGACGCTCTGGGGAGGGGACCGTCTGCCCTGGAGGCAAGGCGCGAGAAGGCGAGAGGAGATGCCGGGAGCCGATCCCTGAATGCGGCCGGATAGGCACAATGCGGAGATTCATTCGCCTGAGCTGGTCCCGGCTGCGCCGCGCTCTCGCTAGCTTCGCCCAGAGCAGTTTTTGATACTTATCCCCCATTCATTCGCCCTCTGAAATGCTTAAGGCCCCTAGTTTTCCGAGGCTAGGCTCGGTTTGCGAAGACCAATCCAAGGAGCTCCTGCAGAGATGCAGTTGATTGTTCTACTCTGCCTCCAAATGACAACAGCTGAGGATTGAAATTATTCCTTTACCAAGTTCATCTCTTGTTCAGTCTTCAGGGTTGATGTGACTAGGAATAAGGAAAGGAGAAACTGCTCTGAAGCATTCCTAGTTTCTGTCTAGGGGTGCTTTGCACTCAGAAAAAGCTGCAGCTTTTTACCTGCTAAAAGATGGGCTGCTGCACTTACACTACAGTAGCCACTGGCGGCAAACGATTGCAAAAGATTTCCCACAATTTGCCATGTCCAAATGCCAACGCTTCTTTGGTAACTGATAAAGGAAAGGTTCCCTTCTGTAACTGTCATCTCTTTAAATGGCATAGTGCACCAGGGGAAACAAGATAGACATATCTATATGACAGGACATTGAAAAGGGAGAATAAAGGTGTATTGTATTATCTATCCATTTTTTTCTAAGGTATAAATAATCATCATGTGTTAATTGGTTATTACCTTTTAACTTTTTTTTTTAACTACAGATGGGATTCCAATACACATACATCTTTAACATGTTCTGCAACCTACACCACAGATCTAGGAAAGAATTAGCTTTCCTATTCTTTCACATTGTTACTGGACTACTAAGACAAAATTTAAAAAAATTAAACAACTTGCCAAACTTCAGGGCTTATAACAATGCACAGACAGTAAATGATGTCTTTAGAGGAGGAATGTTTTAAAGTTGAGGTTTAGAGCACCTTCACCTGAACCCACTGTGCTGGATACAAAGGATTCCTGATGAGAGATTTTTCAGGGAGTTTGAAAAGTCATCAAGTCTCTATGTAAGGGCCAGATGAATTACAAAGTACAGTAAGTTGCTGAAAGAACAAAGAAACTTGTAGAAGTGAGACAGAGGTACCTAGATAATATTACTGAGCTGTAGGGAAAGTAGAAACTTTGACAAGCAGGCTGGCATTCTATTGCTTGCAGCAAATAACCTGATGAAGCTAGCAAAAATGAAGGAAGTGGAAGAACAAATTACATGGGGAAGATGGTACACTGGGCAATGTGAGTTGTACCAAGATTTTCTCCTAATTTATAGTGATGGCAGACTGAAATAGTACTACTGCACCTGCTGAACAAGAGAATGATAAGTAACATGATGTACCCAAAGAACACTAAAGGTAGATGTAAGGCTCAGCACAGTCATTTCCAAAAGCCAGCCAAGGAATATTGACCTGAAGGGAAGAAACATACCAGCCTATATATTAATTTTATTAGGAAACTGTCTTGTTTCAAGACTTCATTGTAATTGTACTGTAAACATAGATTCATATACTGCAGAAATGAAGAAAGATTACAGACTGAATTCATCTACCCATGACAACATAATCATAAAATTATAGAAAGACTTGGGCAGAAAGGAACCTTAAAGATCATCTTGGTCTACCCCCCTGCCATGGACAGGGACGCCTTCCACTAGACCAGGTTGCCCCAAGTCTCCTCCAACCTGGCCTTGGACACTTCCAGGAATGGGGCAGCCACAGCTGCTCTGGGCAACCTGTGCCAGGCCCTTACCACCCTTTGAGTAAATAACTTCTTCCTAACATCTAATCTAAATCTTGTCTTTTTATTTTAAAACTGTTCCCCCTTGTCCTATCACTATCTGCCTGTATAAAAAGCTATCCCTCCTCTTTTAAAAGTCCCCTTTAAGTATTGAAAGGGGATCCAGTGGAGGTCTCCCTGCAGCCTTCTTCAGGCTGAATAATACCAGCTCTCTCAACCTGTCTCATAGTGGGAGGTGCTCCAGCCCTCGGAGCATCTTTGGGCCTTCTCCGGACCCATGCTAACAGGTTAATAATGTCCTTCCTGTGCTGAGGGCCCCAGGGCTAGATGCAGCACTGCAGGTGGGGTTTCATAAGGGCAGAACCTACTCTCTCAATCTGCTGGCCATGCTGATTTTGATGCAGCTCAGGACTATTTGCTTTTTGGGCTGCAAGTGCACATGACCAGCTCACCCCTGAGAATCCCCAAGTCCTCCTCTGGAAGGCTGCTCTCAATTCATCTCCCAGTCTGGACTTGGGTCTGGGATTGCCCCGACCCAGGTGCAGCACCTGCACTTAGACTGGTTGAACTTCATGAGGTTCTTATAGGCCAAACCTTTATCTTCATTTTTGGCAGGGATTTTAGGGACTGGGCTCTATGTTCTTTAATTGACTGCATATCAGCCCTTCCATATGAAGCGACTTGCATCCTTTGTTGTTAAGGATTCATTTTATTATGCAAAGAATACATATTCTTAAGTCTTCAGGCTCATTAAAGTAGTTGTTTTTTATACCCTACGAATGGTTTTCTCAGTACATCTCTTAATGGCCAGCATATACTTTAGTAATTGCAGCAGTACTGACCCACAGTACATAGTATGGTGTTGCTATGTGCTTATTGCACTGTGGTTTTCAGTGGCCAGATAGAAGAGCTCTTCAAAGCAGGCCTCAGCAACCCCAAGGTTTCACAGGCATTTACTAGTCCCCAAAATACAGAGCAATCCCTGATCCCAGCCAAGTTGAACAAAATTATTATGTAGGCTTTTATTTAACCTTTTGTTCCCTCTTTCATTTATACTCATCCTTTTTTTTTTTCTAAATGGAGACAGCTCTTGTCCCTTAACTACTCCACATGAAAGATCCCAACAAGTTCTGTTTCTTGCAAGGAGTCCTCGTTGAAGACAGAATCCCTGCAGAACAATTACAAGATGCTTGTGTGGCATTAATTTTGACTGGGGCCCTAACACTCTTTTCTCTACTTGATCAGGAGACCTCATGGCTCTGCCCAGCAGCGACTGTGTCATGGCAGAGCAGCTATGTCTCTCTGACTCCACCTGCAATGCCACATACAGGACCCTGGAAAACTGTGCCCTGGCCAAGACTCGCCTCCTTTCGCTGGATCATGATAGCAGGGTCAGATGTCTGAATGCAGAGCTTGACCTCGGGAACAGCTCTTTGCTGCACTGCAAGTGTCACCGGCGCATGAAGAGACAGGAGCACTGCTTACGCATTTTCTGGACCGTTCACTCCAGCATGACAGATGGTGAGATGAAGTAATATAAATTTACAAGGTACTAGTAAGGCTTACCCCCACCCCCTAGGTGAAAACAACGGTCAATGTCCACTTCTCAGCTCTGTAGGTAATTGCTCCGGAACCGTATCTCCTAGTAAAGAGAATTCATTACTACTCCGATGAGCAGAGAAAACTGATCTGGTATGGGACCAGCCCTTCAAATACACCAGCAAACCTGAGAGCTACACTGAGATGGTTAGATTTAGTGCTGTGAAAAATACCTCAAAATGGTCCTGTCTGTCCATCACTGAAAACACATGTGATTATGACACAAATTGCCATAGCATCCCTAAGTGTTCTGCTGCTTTCTTTTGTGGGATGCTTCTACTTGACCTCCCACTAGAGCCTGCCTGTGCTGCTCAGCTCCTGACACTTACTGAAGCTGAAAAATCCAAATGACTAGATAGACCCAATTCCAGCTGGACAAAATGTAATGAGGGTTTTATACAGTAATAGCTTTGCATTTCCAGAAGAACCATTCTTGGCATTTGGCTTTGAGTGAGACAGAGCATTTCTGAAATCCAGCCTGAGGAAAGAACCAGGCATAAATAAGAAAAATAGCCATTTAAGAATAAACAAACAAAACTGGTCATAAAGCATTTCTCCCATGTCCCACTGCATTAAATATCTTGTATCTTGCCTAGGTTATCTCAATTTGGAGACCTCTCCCTATGAGAATTCAGCAAATGAAGAACACTGGAAGACAGATTATAATAAACTGGCAGCTCTGGTATCAGGTAAGAATTGTAATGGTTACATGACATAATGCTGCCCTCTCTTATCTTTTCATGAGTTGAAGATTATTAAGAACAATTTGGGGTAATGGCCTATTTAATCAGAGGAATGCCTGCTCTAGCTACTTGCCTAAATTTGTCACTCCTACCACGCATAAATAAAGCCACAGATCCAGGCCCATGAAACCGGTAATAACCCACAATGATCCATATTCTGAAACAAGCGGCCTATGAACCAATAAAAAAAATACTCTTTTGTAACTAGTATAATCACGGTGTCATAGAGCAGGCACATAGAAGGACAGGTTTGCTTTGTCGTTTTTGATTTTTCAAATCTGACCATCAAGAAAGGAGTGCTCCTGCTTCCATTCCAAATCTCTTCTGGAGACTTGCTTCATGGTTTTTGTGTTTCTTTTGGCTTTATAGGCTCACAGTTAGCAGGAGATGCAACAAATCCATGTCTGAGAGCAACACACATCTGTAATCTGAGCAAGAAGTGTTTTCGTCTGCGCACAGACTATGCCTCCATCTGCACCAAGGGAGCAGCAAGTGAGGATGTGTGTGACCGGCGCAAGTGCCACAGAGGGCTAAGGAATTTCTTTGAGAAAGTTCCTGAGGATTTCACCAAAAGGATCCTGTTCTGTCCATGTCAAGATGAATTTTGTGGAGAAAGACGCCGCAAAACTATTGTTCCTGATTGTTCTTTCCAGTATAACACCAAACCAAATTGCCTCTGGCTTCTGGACTCCTGCTTAGAAGACCATATCTGCAAGTAGGTCAGGCAGCAGAGGATGTTATCCAAGAGAACAACATCAAAACTGATGGTCCCATTTTCCTTCCTACAGATCCCGACTGGCTGACTTCCAACAAAATTGTCAACCTGTAGACACGTCTCCAGATGGCTGCTCTCTGCACAACCATGCTGCATGCCTGCAGGCTTACATGGGGATGATTGGTAAGTGATAGCCACAGGAAGATACAGGGTAGATGCTTTCAGGCCACAAACTTGCAGGCACTCTCTGATGCTGTGAAGGACCAATCTGGTCTCCTGCAGGAGGTAGCACTCAGTATACTGGTGAATATGCCTTACTGATGGATGCTAGTGCTCTCCCTTGCCTCAGAGGTAAATGCAGTCCAAAGAGAGCTCTTCCATGGCATTTTTTGCTGTACTTTGCCCCATCCTTGCCTGAGATTTCTGTATGCCTGCATCATCTGCTGGTGCAAAGCACTCCAAGTACCTCAGCAACAGCACTCTGTGGGCTTGTGTGAACTAAGTCATTGTCATTCCTGATGCTGGAGTTACATCCCATCACAGCAGTGATTTAACACAGCGTTCCGTCACTGCCTGACTTTTAGATTCCTGATGGCTTGTTAGTATTGTGGGCACTGTGTTCTCAGAGGCAGCCAGAACACAGGACTACCAGCTGTTAGAAGGAAGGTCATCTTTGGTTTTAGTTATTTACTATCTACCAACCTACTAAAACATTTTCAGAGTAGCTCAAAAGAGGATGTAAAGAGCAGCAGTACCTCAGAAGCTGTAAATCTAGACTATACCTTCAATTTTTCCTGATGGCTCTGCTAGTTTTGAGCTACATGAACACTGCCTGAATGGCACGCTACAGGTGTGCAGTATTTGTTTGTCAAAAGACACCTGGCTACACAGTGTTGCCAGTTACCCAAGAAGCAAGAGTACCTTTTGCTGCCATATGTCAGCTGAGTCCACGCAAGTCCTTCACATCCTAAACCAAAAATCCTTCACAGTTTAATGCTTGCACCATTAAATTGCTTTCCCCTCATCAATTTGCACTGAGCTCTGCAGGTACAGTTCTCACCATTGCGTCTGCTGTGTACACATCACAATTTAATGCTTGCACCAGCTTCAGTTATCAATACATGTCAGAGTGTCTGTGTCAGGGGTAGCAATCTCAACACTTTCTCACAGCTCAGCAGACTTCAGGTAGGTTCATCAAGCCTGACCTCGTCTGGGTAACATGCTTATCACAGTGGAAGGCTTCTGCCTCCAGGGCAGCATTTCCTTCAGCATAACATGATTCATAATGCTTCTTTCATCTGGGGGTTTGGGACAGGCACACCCATGACACCCAACTATGTCAGTAACTCCAGTGTGGAAGTTTCCTTGTGGTGTACATGTGAGAACAGCGGCAACCAGAAGGAGAAGTGTGACCAGATACTCGGCCTGTTTGAGAGCAACAAATGCCTTGGTAAGCATCAATCGCATCACAGAGAAACAGCTCAGCAGAGAGCAATTTAAATCCTGTGGTTTCAAGATTCTGTGTTGCATTGCTCTTGTGTATAGTTCTATCTTCTGCAATGATCCATCATCTCTGCAACCTATGGGACCAGCCTGGATTTGCTCTAAGAACTGTTTCTGTATCTTTTGGCAACATTTCTCTTCACCTTGAACACCCTTGAAGCTATCTCCAAACATCATTCAAATGAAGGGCACTGCAAAAACATCACCAAGGGAGATGAGACATGCTGTATCCATAGGTTGCTGAGTAACCACATCTGTGCACCAGGATTATGGGGTCAAGATTCCCCTCCTCATCCTCTGTTTCTCACCCCCAGCCCTCATTTACTCAGTCAAGATAAGTAGCTTCTGATGCAGCCTGTTACTAGATTCAGCATAGCAGTTGCAAAAGTCCTGTTATATGCAACTGTGCAATCCTAAATCTGTATTTCTTTTATTTCCCTAGTGTTTTAGCAACATACCTTAATGAGATTTAAATATTTTATGTTTGTAAAAGCTTTAAAAGGATATAAAAGAAAGCAGCATCATTACATAAATGATTAATATTTAAACCTGCCTCCTACAGTATATAAAAGCCTTACACCCAGCACTATAGACACATCTACAATTTAATCATCTCATCCGAGATACTACAAACCTGCCCCTTACAAAATACAGAGTTGGGAAAGTCGCAGAGGGGCCCCAAAAGTCTTCAAGTACAGTTCAAACTGTTTTTGCAGTCTGCTCAATCTCACAAGTAAACTCACAAACTGACAGGCCATTCACAAAACAGAGAATATGTATTTTCTAAATCAAGACCACACAGCCTGTGAGTGCCTTCCCTAAAATAGCTTCTCTAGATTTCTGCTCACTAGACTCCAAGGTGTGCACAAGAAAAGCACAGTAAGACTCTTACTTTTCTTCTGTTTGCAGAAAATACCATTTGGTCTCAAATGCACCTGAAGCAGACAGCTCTAGAAAGACAAGAAGACTTATTTTATTCATCTTCCCTAAGCTTCCAAAGAGACAGTGCCAGCACATCTCTCTCTTCGGCAATGTCCCAGGTACGCAATGCTTTGTTGCCTTCACAAAGCAGCGAGTCAAGTAGCCTAGAGACAGTAGTTGAAAAACCTTGGATCTGGAAATATGTGACTTTGGACATCAAACCAAGGAATGCCATGTGCATGCAGAACACTGGACTACTCTACCTTAAGTTAGTCCTTCCACAGACAAGGAAAAATAGGAGGCTGTATGTCTGGCCACAGGAGTTTCAATAGTCTCACACTAGTGCTCAGAACCAGAGGTTCTGCAGCCAGAAGTTTGAGCATAAATGTGTCTAACTGGGATTCATCCCTCCTTTTTATTTCCTAGGTGGCTGAAGGGAAGACACAACGAGACAGCTCCAAACAGAGCAGTATGCCTATGGCCTCCTCTGTATTTTCTGGAGCTGTTACTTCCTGGCCTTCTTTGGCTCTGTTCCTGCCCCTGTTGCTTAGCCCACATTAATGTGGTATAAAAGGAATCTTTCCTTCCCATGTTATTAATATTATTCCATATCCAGGCATGTCCCAATACAGATTTACCTTTGGGAAACAGAAGGCTTTCAGACAAGAGGAACGGCCTTAACGCAGAATGGCAGTCACTGGAAACCTCCCACATACTTGTACCCTCCTTTCCCCCTGTCAGTTTGCACTGAGCTCTGCAGGTACAGTTCTCACCATTGCTTCTGCTGTGTACACATTCTGAGTAACAGGCTAATGTTCCAGCTTAATAGGTTAAATCAAAGATCTGATTTCTTTCAGAATTTGTGCAGAGTTTGGTTTCTGACAGTAGGGATGATCTGACAGTGTCTCCGACCACCCCACCATCTGAAGCTCCTCCTCAGGCATAAAATCATTGAATGGTTTGGGTTTGAAGGGACCTTAAAAAACCATTTAGCTTCAACCCCCATGCCACGGGAGGGATTGCCTTCCACTGGACCAGGTTGCTGCAAACCCCATTCAACCTGGCCTTGAACACTTGAAGGGATGGGGCAAGCAGCTTCTCTGGACAATCTATGCCAGTGCATCACCACCCTCACAGGGAATAATTTTTTCCTAATAGTCAATCTAAACATACCCTCTTTCAGTTTAAAAATCTTGTTCCAGAGACCCTGAAAAAAAAAGTCTCAGTGCTTATCATCCCCCCTGATGTATTGAAAAGGCACAACAAGGTCTCCACAGAGCGTTCTCTTCTCCAGGCCAAACCACATCAACTGTCTCGGCCTTTCTTCACAGGAGAGGAGTTCTAGCCCTCTCGTAATTTTCATGGCCTCGTCTGAACCTGCTTGAAGAGGCCCATGTCTGTCACGTGGTGGGCACCCCAGAGTTGAAATGCTGAACTCTGGGTGGGGAGGTGGGCTGGGGTAGAGGGGAAGAATCGCCTCTCAGCCTGCTGGCCATGCTTCTTTTTATGTAGCCCAGGCTGCAGGATGGCTTTCTGGGCTGCAAGTGCATTTTCCCGAGTCATGTCTAGTTTTCCACCTAGCCATGTATCCAAGTCCTTTGCTGCAGGGCTACTCTCAATCCATTTCACTCCCCCACTCTGTACTGTTATTGAGGGTTGCCCCAAACCAGATGCGGGACCTTGCACTTGGACTTGTTGCACTTAATGAGTTTTGTTGGTATCCATTTCTCAAGCCTACAAAGGCATAGAGCATATCATCCTAAAGACTAGAAGCCTGTGCTTCAGGGTGGGTTTCAAGTAAAGCTCAATAAATATACATGTGAAGTCCTCGGTAAACACCATCTCTGGATTACTTTCAGTTCCCTTTTCAAATCCATTCTTTTAAGTATATGAAAAATACCAGTCCAGATCAAGAACTGGAGTTTATGCTCCATTCTGTTGTTCCTTCAACATACACGTAATCCATTATCGCAGCTAGCAACACACTTGGGTTTTGTTGTTCAAGATGAATGATACTCAACTCCAGTAGATTTAGGCTTATCCAGCAAAAGATGATGCCTGGCCTCAGGACAGACCATCTCTGTAACACTTAGAGAATACATTTGGCTCTTTGAAGGCGCATTGATCACAAACCCTGGGACGTACAGTTGCAAGAATCTCCTTGTATCTGTCCGCATATTCAAGTTACCATTGTCACCTTCCAGCCACTTGCCTCATCCTCCTCTTCTGCCAAGCACCGTCTCATAACCTATTTATTCTGAATGTAAATGTGTGCGCTGTGTAACTGCTGTTAGTTTGTACTGCATTTGTCTGTTAAAATGTGGTGTTAAGTGAATATTGATTTCTGAGCATAGGTTAACAGTCTACAATCAATTGTGTGCAAGAGTTGCCTCACCAGCCATACAACATTTTCAAATAGTCAGAAACTCAAAACAGCTCCTCCATGCACACATGTCGAGCCCATTGCTCATACTGAGAGAGGCAACAGATCTGAACAATACTATACACATCCAAACAAGATAATCCTGAACAGAGGCAGAGTAGCTGAGTATTTCTTTTTATCCTGTGTTTTATCTGTTGCCAAGAAAGCACAGTCACTATCAGACACCTTATTACACAACCTTACACCGTCATGTGTATCAAAGTAATTATCCTACTACAGTGGTAATATTTTCATTTCCAATTCCAGACTTCTGTTTATTTCCTAGGCAGGTAGAGCAAAGAAAACATGCATGCAGCAGCATCATCTCCTCTGTCACACAGAGAAGCAATGTATTACTTACGTGCAGTAGGAATGAATATGTTTTCTTGATACACAGGTGTACTAATGCTGATATTTCTCCTTACCTACTGAAATATGGCTATTTGGAGCACGACACAGCACTGTTTCCACATGTTTGCCACCATTAGTTAATAAAAATAGAGTCCATGTAACCCTAATATAGTATGTACATTCGACCATCCTCCATATTGTGGGACTCAGAAATGTATCAAGATTCTTGACTGTAGTGTAATAGCATCTGTCATCTCTAGAAGTTAATGGAGAGTGACAGGGAAGAAGAAAATGTTAGTCTTTTCACTATTCCACACAACAGAGAGAATACTTGTGAGAAAAATGGAGTAGATTTCTGAGTGATCTGTACCACACACACTGGTACACAATGTACTGCATTGATCTCCCACTCATCTGTGCTGTGATCTTTCCTCTTTCCCAAATTTAGTGCTGTAAAACAGATTGATATGGAAAAAGGGATTAGAAATTTCTTGTTCATGTTTAGGGCACTAAATTCCTACTAAGAGGATTATTGATTACAATTGCAGTCTTCTGTCATATCCTGGATTGTATAGGAAAATGCTTGACACTTGGACAAATCATACTCTAGGCTGAGATTGAAACAAAACATGTCAGTTTGTTGGGTTTTCTTTTCCAAGTGTCCTGTGTCCTTTTTTCATGCACCTTTATATACACAGCTGCCTCTTAGCTTGTTCATCAATAACTGCAAGCAAAATTCACTTCTAACTACCCCTTCATTCATAGGTACTCACATTGTTGTGAGTACAAACCCATTTTCACTTAGACTTTTCTAACACCTGGTCTCCATATATCAGAGTTTTTCAACTACACAGCATATATGCATGCAGAACTTAACTGCTACTAGAAATGTCATGCCAGTATCACTATCAATTCAGTTCTGTCAGCACCATCAATGTTCCAAGACTGGCAGACTTCCTAAACCCATTCAGAACAGCTTACTAACCATACTACAGGGCAATTAAGAACCCCCCTTCAGCTTCTGTTCCCAGAAAGTGGAAACCAACATCCTGTGAGCACCTATGGTCTCACAAAAGATAATCCACAAAACGCAAAATTAATCCAATAAAAACTGTCTATCCAGACAGCCTTAAAAATGAGCATTCAGCAAGCATATAGGAGGAGGGAACCTTCTAATTACTGTAATGCAGATTATTTTTTAAAGAGTAAAATAATGTGAGGTCTGACTAATAAAATTTATCTTGCAACTCTAGAAGTCTCCTGCCTTCCTTTCCTTTTCATAGAAGCTACACTCCTTATCTCCAGTGCTGGAGGCATTATGGAACAGAAATGTTAAGAACAGAGTTAGAATCTCTTACAAAGCAATCTTAACTTTTACAGATATCACTCACTGTCAGGTACTTCAGATGGGGCTTCTAGAACTCTGATAGAGCCTTAGGTCTCTTGTAGCATTTAAAAAGGGCATTCATATAGTCCTCCAGCAGTGAGCTCAGCCAACTGTTAGATAAGTGGTTTCTTGTGACAAGTGGGAGAACCAATTCACATTTCTTGCCCGAGGTCATAAGCAAGATAATGCCAGAGATAAACCTTGATTTTGCAAGTCCAAAAATAGTGTCCTTGCCTCATTCAAATAATTCCCACTGCCTCCAAGAAATGTCTATGTTTTAGTAAGAATCAAATGGCTGCAGTTTTCCTTTCAGAAGGGCGAACAATATGTTATTGCAGATGACGAAAAGCTAAAGCACTTTTGGTTTCAAACAGTGATTCCTGGACAGGTCTCCAGCACACCTCTCAAAATCAGCTGACAATAAAAGGTAACTTTCAATTGATAGGAAAAGGCTACAGGTTCAGCATCTATAAGGAATGAAAATATCTTTTTCAGTACATCCTAAAAATCATGTCACTCCATTTGCCAAAATGGTAGGCAACTTCACACAATAAACTACACAGAATAAAAAGGAGAATTGTCAAAGCAATCTTTGAGGTGTCCACGAACCACGCAAAGCTTTTGGGGACAGCAGTGGAGAGAGAGGAAGCCAATCAGCACTGCTGAGCTCCACAAGATAGTTCCCCACTGCTATGGAATCACAACTCGCAGCTATTCCACAGCTGCCTCCCCCACTGAAACAGATCCTGGTAAATACAATCAGAGGCTAATCACTCCTACTCCAGGGACTTTGTGGCTGAACCTTTTTTCATTTGAGGCAGGGTCGGTTGAGCCTGAGCTTGGTTAGTCTCTAATGGAAGCTCTTCTGATAGGTGATTAGCTCTCCTCCAGGAAGTGACTTGGTGTTTGGGTTTCTTGCAAACCCCAGGGTTAGCAGAGGTCAGGGGATGCTGCACTTTCTCCAAGTGCCTCCATGAAAATAGCCACACATACTTTCCATTTACAGATGATCACCTCCATTATCCCCAAGCCAGGAGGAGATGATCAGCAATTGTTAAGTGCTTGAATCAGACTAATAGCTTGCTGCTAATTCCGCCAGTAATGGGAATCTAAATTCCTGGTAAACAAACGGACTGCTTTTCACACACAGGGATGAATGCCAAAAACCTAATATTAGAGCTCTGGAACTAAAGCTTTTAGAGCAATCCTGTCCACTAGAAGATGTTTAATGACATTACCTACTAAATAATTAGAAAATGAAGGCCCACTTGGAATCAATGGCTTACTGTCTAATTAAAATGACAAAGGGGCTCTACCCTTTTTTAAACAAGTTTATACTAAAATGGTATACCTGATAAATGGCTCTGATAACTATGTCTTTACCTTTGGGCAGAACAAGCAGACATTAAGCTAGCACAAAATAATTGTGTGATTTTTGGCTCATCTTTCTTCCCATTGGTCCCACCTGTTTTCCTGTAAGGCATGTGATTCAGCTGTTCCCCCCCCCCCCCCCATCAGATGACAAAATTTATTAAGCAACACTCCAATCACTTACCCTGATGCAGAGAAAATAATCTTTGCCTTTGCTTTATTGTATGGCCAGAATCACAGAGTTCACACCATGAGATGCTTGAAGAGCTAAGCGGTATGGACTGGACCCTCTAGAAGCACTTTGCAAGAAGAATTGCTAGTGAGCCTGAGAGCACAAGAGAAGATTATTTATATACAGAGATAACTGTAAAAAGACTGAGAAATGTCCTGCTGATAATATGGCCGAATCAAAATTGATTAGTAAATCACATGACATCCTTATCTCCAAATTGAAGAGAAAGAGGTTTGAAGGGTGGACAAACTGGTGGATAAGGAATTGGCTGGATGGATGGAACCAGAGAGTTGTGGTCAATGCCTCTATGTCCATACAAGCTGAGCAAAGTGCCACTGCACTCTCCCCCCTTTCACCTTTTGCCCCACACCAGTCTAGTACTTAAATGACTTTATCGTCAATATAAGTTTGCCCATTAGATACTGATATTATAGGTCACTGAGCTTCATCACAAGAAACTGGAATATCTTTAAACATCTGCACAGTTACTTGTTCTCCAGCTTTCCAAACCACCAGCTTCTTCCTTCCCCCCCGCCCCCCCCGCCCAAGAATCTTTTGATTAACTGAAGTCAATTTTGCTAAGTGCTAGTGGCTCTGAGAAGCTTGTTTTGTCAATGATCCCCAGGGCTCCATTATGTTTTCAGGGCTACAAAACAGGAATTGCTCAGTCTTTCTGTAGAAATGTGAGATTAGCAGCTAATTCTTCCAGCCACAAGCTCTTTGGATTTCACACCCATCATTCCAAATCAGAGTATGTGATATGTTATGATGGTTCTACCAGAAGCCAGCTAAGATATTTCCCATCTTTTTTTCTCAATTTCAATCTGTTATTGTGCAAAAATTTTAATGCACAAGGAATCCAGTTCTACCAATACACTACACAACCAATTGCTATGCTACTCCCAACTAGGAGCTGCAGAGGCATCACAACAGAAGTTCTGTTGTGCACTGAACGCTTCATTTTTAATATACAAATACAAATCACAGTGTAAATGGAACTAATATAGAACTACAAATGACAGTGAAAATGTCAGTTTTATATACATTTTGAACACAGAAAGGCTCCGAGAGAAAGACCATGACTTGGCATGAAGCAATTTACTAAAATATTTGGAGTTAAATCTGAACCATTTTATTCATACTTGTAGGACATAATAGTCCCTCTACAAGCTTGAAATGCTAACACTAAGAGCTCAAGGCTGGCCTGTCTTCTCAAGCATCACCGAGTTACATCTTCCACCTGGTAAATCAGACACAATAAAATGGTAATGAAATGGACAAGATGATGAGTTGATTGATTTACTAGTCTATTTTTCATTTGTTTTTGGCTGATCTCAGTTAACAGATGTCACCAGGAGTCCTGCTATTACGATAGCATAGCATTGCTCAGGTAGCTACTTGAGCCTGTATTTAATTCAGATTTTCAAGCATGAACTTTTCAATTCAGATTCCAGTTGCCTATGTCAAGATATTTCCAAGACTGAGTCTAACGCCCTGTTTTAATTTTTCTTTCTCAGATATCATAAGAGAGATGCTCCAGTCCCCACAACAAGAGAAAGCAAGAAGCAATTTCCTGCAGCACCTGCACTGGGTTTGAAACTTCTACAAAGATAAAAATGTGAAAGAATCTTGACTTCACATAATTTTTCCTGAGACTCCCAATCTTCTCCTAGAGAAAAATGGGCAAACACATATGTGACAACAGCGCACATAATGAACCTAAACAGCTGCTCTTGATGAGCTTTCTGCAAACTAGCATCTTTAATTTATTAAATGATCTAAAAAAACCATGTGTTTTATTTTTTTCATATGTTAAATCAAAATTTCCCAAACTGAGAACTAATTTAATTTTGGCAACATGGATTCATAAGCAGATTGCCTATTCCAACCTAGCAATGTTTTCTGCCTGATTTAAGTCCCTTACATCTCAGTTGTTTCTTAACCTAAACCATACAAAATGGCCCGTTATCCTCAGGTCTTCATAGCCCATCTTTATCTCAATTTACACCTTTCTTGGCAGCCTCAAATCAGTCAAAGGAGCTAATAGTCCATGGGGAAGGAAGGTTTAGAAAAGCACCCAGTCAGTGAACCAGCTCTGGACAGGCTTCCCAGCAACATACGCCCTGGAAAAACAGGCAGAAATGGAGACAGCAGAAAGATAAACTTGTTTTACAAGGTATTTAAAAGAAAGTCAATCCTTTAGATGGTCTATTTTGCACAGACTGACCTAATCTGGGTAAAATGTAACAGAAGGACACATTTCATAAAACAAACAAGTAGACAGCTTCAAGCAGGGGGCTCTTATTCAGCCTAATGCAGATGTCAGTTAATTAGAGTAGAAGGTTATATCATTAGCAGCCAAATCAATATAAAAGGAATTAAGAGCTTGAAAAGCAAGCTTTCCTGCTTTCCAGCACAGCACCCGGGGCTGTATTTAGCTAAAATTCAATACACATTAGCCGACAATCAGTGTAGTCTTGTATGGGGATGTCTTCTTGAAATATTTTAATTGGACTCTCCAGCTTTATCAGTGCTAAACAAGATGTCAGATTATTGTAGATGCCTTCCCAAATGGGACCGGCAGCCCACAGGCTGGAGAAGCATATTTACTTCTATTAAAACCTCACTGGTTTTCCAACATGTATTAATAGTGCTATTTTCACAGCTACCTTAAGAGTGGCTGAAAAGCATCTTTACATACAGCTGCTCCATCCTGTAAAACTCAACAGCCCCCATACTGGCAGCAGCAGATTCATCCCTTTTTGCCATTTCAGTGACAGAAATTACTCAAGAGCCCATCAGTCATATCAGACTGACAATTTTTACTCTGTATTTAACAACTCTGCAGAGAATACATACCTAAATTGAAATCAGCAAATGTAAAATATTCAACTGAGAACTCCTGTAGCTGGTATGAGATTTGACACGACAATGTTACATGTTTCAGCCTACACTTCTCATGACAAAAATTGAAACCGCTTCCCATTCTGCAGCAACACTATCGTGGTCCCCTAACCAGGAAGTTATTTTTACTGTGTTGAATTTTATCTTTAAAGGCAGCATACAGCAGCTACACTACAAATTTTCTGCATTGTAGAGTAGATGTTGCAAATTTGAAAGTCAAATCTTTCCTCTGAGATGTTTTATCTAACAAGATCAGAAACAAGTAGATTTACAGAAGGATAGTACTCAGCTCAGTGAAAATTCTTAAGTTTATATCAATGCAATCTGCGTAGCTTTAAAATGTCACATCACTTTCATTCTGTGTCTTGGAAAAAACATGAAGCCATTATTTCTCCCCAGTAATAAATCATCAAAGCAATCTAGTACTTTCTGTAATGGAAGAACTATACACTGTATCTTCCAATTACCTTCCAGTTTAATTAAATATTCCTTGAATAAATGTTGTGCTTACACTCTTGTGACATGCTACCAGTGCTTCTCCATTTATATACCAGCTGCATTCAGTCCAATCTGGACACCGTCACTCACCTATTGTACCTGTCGCTCACTGAAAACTCCAGACTCAGTCCTCCTTGGACCCTGCTTTCCTAGTTACTGATTTGATATGGGTGTGGAATTGAATTAATCATACAAGCTAGGTACCAACATACCTCTTGTAGCTCACTTCTTTAGAGTGGCCAAGAGGTTGAAGGAGGACAGGACACCATTTTTTGAAGTGAAACTACTAGAAGAAACTCAATTTATAAGCAGCAACACAGGCACCTGATTTAGGTTCCATTTTCAGTTAGGCAGAAAGCATTGATTCAGTGAGCATGAAAAGCCTCCTCTTTGCCTTTGAATACAGAATTTTCTTACTCATCTCCCTTAACAGTGCAATGACAGTGTGAGATGATGACTTCTGACAAATATTGAGCAATTTTAAAAGGATTTGAGTATCCTTCAAATGGCTATACATTTATAGCCCACTGAAAGGCCATGGTGATGTAAGCTAACCTGCTTTCCCTTTAGTGATAACAGATGAGAATTTATGTTCAGCTGCCTTCCTTCAGCAGATAAAGGGATATCTTTCAGAGAGGATGTAGTTGTAGTAGTAGTAGTATAAATCACTATTAACTTAATGATTTCAGTCATCTGACCAAATGACACTATGCAACCTTGGAAGAGGTGGCCTCAAGTGCCATAGAAGTTATTCCAGATCATGTCAACACAGAATAAGGATAAGCAGTAAATCATGTGCCACTGGGAGCAAACCTACATAAAGTGGTATTTTTCTTTCCTGAACCAAAGCAGTTACCAGGAATTGCTGTAATGTTGCATTTTGATATACGATTACAGTTATATGGGGATTCATCCTAACTTTTAATGGTGATAAAACCATAAAAAACTTTTATCAAAAACATCCCTACAAATTCCCTTATATTGCATCTCCATTATGGAGATGCAGTCTAGTGGGCTTTTTGGGGATTTTATATTTCCTGCTCTTAAAAGGGAGGGAAAAAGATATAATCCATACACATGTTTACCTGGGCAGCTAGACAAAATCCACAACACTCTCTCAGAAATAGTTTAAAAGCATCAATTACAGAAAATAAATACTTCAATGGCTAGAGGTAGCACTGAACATATCAGTGTCAGAATTGAACTGGAAGTCTCTATTACCTCAATTTCTGTTGACCTGTGGAAAATTCATAGGAAACAAGCTGTCACTAAAGTGGCTATTGGGTTTTTTGGACTTTCTAATCCATCATAACGCAGCTAGCACCAGACAATTTAGATATACTTAATTATGTTTCAGAACAGCATCACCCTCAAATAACTAAAATAAAGTCAATTATATGCAGAACATACTTTAGAAATACTTAACGTAATTTTCCTCAGGATGTCTAGCATGATACACTGATACACCAAGAAAATAAGTTTTGCACTTCTCTCAGATCCAGTGACAACAGAAAATATTTTTGCCTCAACTTATCAACATGGTAGAAGCCTACATGCACACTACTTTATCTTCCATCCAAATCAGTACACTCAGTTAACAAGCTAGGAATGTTAATCTAATTAGCACAGGTTAAAAAAAGCCTTGTAATCTAACACTGCTATTTACTTGGATACTCACTATGTCCTCAAAAATTCTTCACTTGAGCAAGGCTTGCAAATCATTATGTTGCAAAAGAACTGGTAAAATTTTAGGAGTCATCACAACTATATTGAAAAGTCTATTAAAATTCATTTTACCACCACAACAGTAGAAAATAACCTGCTAAAAACCATTTTAAACTTCATTCTGACAGCAGACCTATGCAGCAGAAAGAAAATTACTTACTTAATACATGTATTATTTATGCTGGAGGCCACCCACCCAGGAAGCTGCGGCAGCAGCTCTCTGGCCACAGAGAGCACAGACACAGCTCTCCTGGGCCTGTCCTGGGGAAGGCTGTGACAAGATCAGAGAAAAGAATGAGAAACAATTCTTATCTTGCTGCACCTGTTGTTGTGAGCATGTGGAATGTGTTAGGGAGATTTGTTTACCCAAGGGTGATTTCTTGATTGGCCACTGGTGATGGTGTTTGGATCCAAGGACCAATTGGGTCCCCCTGTATTGGACTGTCTGTAAGGGTGATGGGTTTCTCATTGAGTACAGTATAATAAAGTGATTGATCAGCCCTCTGGAATCATGGAGTCAGTGCTAATTACTGCTCCTTTGGGGATGCCTGGTTACAATAGGAAGCTGCTTTGCAGGAAAGGACCTGGATATCCTGGAGGCACCAGGCTGCACACAAGCTGCAGATGGAGTGGGATGCATTAGGAGAGCATTGTCAGCAGGTTGAGGGAGGTGATCCTGTCCCTCTACTCAGCACTGCTGAAGCCACACCTGGAGTGCTTTGTCTAGCTTTGGTCTCCCCGGTACAGGAGAGACACAGACCTACTGCAAAGAGTCCTACAAAGGGCCACGAAGATGATGAAACAGAAATATTTCACGAATGAAGAAAGTTTCTGTAGTAGTCCTAAAAGCCTTCTAAAGTACCATGTTTTATACAAGTTTCTTCCTAACACATACTATTTTTCTCCCGTAGGAGTAAAGGACAACACACAACCCAAGAGTTCTGTTTCATAAACTCCTCAACTATCATTCATTTACTCACCTGCTGAACTTCTACTTACTCTGGCTATTAAAAAACCCCTCAAACATACAAAACCAAAAGCAACCAACCAAAGAAAAAAGCAAAATCAAATCAAAAGCAAACCAAGGTGACTCCCTTTACTTCATCATCTTGCTCAGACATTAGTTAGGGTTTCTGCTCTTGAGCAGTGATGATGATACTCATCAACTTTCATAAGCTGTCCATAGCTGCCAAGACAAGCTATTCTTCAAGGTAAATTCTACAAAGCTATCCAGAGTACCAACATCTTCAGAATATTCGTGAAGATGTCAGCCACACCCTTTTGACAACTATCCACCTTTGTTTTGCTTTTGTTCTCCAGTACATAGAGCTCTACTTTGCACTGTGCCTTCATTTGCCTCACAGGAACTTATATGCAGAAAACAGAGCATTCTTTTCTGGAGATTCACTGGTTTTATAGCAGGTATTTAAAGAATTGCTTTTTCATTGATGCACTATGCAGAAAATATTAAATGCTAAGGTTCAAAAGAACATCAAAGAAACACTGTGTTTTATTTGAAAAGATCAAGTTGATGGTGACATCCTTCCTATTAAATATATATCCTCTCAGTAACACTCATGCTAAATGGAAATGCTACCTAGCATTCTGATTTTGTGTAGCATTGAGCAACTGTAAATCCCCTCCTACAATCAGGAAGAGCTGTGGGTACCAGGCATTTAGTTATTTTGCAAGGTCAAAACTGTATAAAATGGTACTGCCTTAAAACATAGCAACGGATTGCTGTTCACCATGAAATATCCTCCTCTTTTCTCAAATGGAGAGTAAGTATAATGAAAAGGGGGGGAAAGTGCCTGGACACACCAAATATAAATAAGGATTTTCAGAAAGAATTTGTAAGTTTCCTGACTAGAAATTTGTTCTTACTTGCTCAGTAACAAAGCTTACACATAAAGAAACTAACAGCAGCTTTTTTACTTTTTTTTTTTTTTTTTTTTTTTTTAGCAGCAGCACTATTTACTTCCCTCCTTCAGGGAGGTTAGGGAAAAAAAATCATTGCATGTCAATGACTTCTACTTCTTCCAGCATAAGCTTTCATCAATGACAAAAGGGGCAGTTCTGCCTTCCCAAATTCACTTGCCTCACTCTTGACTTCAGTGGCCACAAGAAAAAACAGCAATGGATTTGAAACCAAATTAGTTTTTCATTACTGCCTGGGTACATAGTCATTAGCACTGAAGGGAGGATGACAGATGTAGGACCAACCTTCTCACCACACACTTGTGTCAGACAGCAGTGCCAGTAGAGCCACAGGCTGCAGGATCTCAGCAGTGCCCAGGCTGCTCAGCAATTGTAGATTCCAGCTGCACGTGTGGCAAAATGATCACTACTCCTTGTGTTGTATGCAGACTCCCTTCTCCTCCATGACTTCAAGGATGCACAGCAGCACACTAAATACAACCCAATTAAACAAATTCCTAGTTCCTAATGTTCAGCCTAGCCATAATTTTGACAACTGGTTAAAACAAATTTCTTGGTCTCCTGAAAAGGAAGCAAGTCCATGCTCCATTAAATAGGGAACTGCAGTTTAGCAACAACATGAAGGTTCTTGAATAACAGTATATTAAGTGTCTGCATGATTCTTTAGAATCTCACTGTGATATCCAGAGGTCTTAGTGGGCAATATGCTAAGTAAATGGTGCATGCTGGTTTTCTCAGAGCATATGGGCTAGATATGCACACCTAACTGCCACTACTTCCAAGCTCATCAAAAGCTGCAATTAAACCAAATCTCCTAAAACTAGAAAATACATGTCATGAGTCAATGAATTTTTCAGATATGGAGAAGTGATTCAGACATAATAAACACTTTTACTGCATTAGTCCACAGCTCTCAGAGGCATTCAGAGGCATTTTATATCACTTCATCTCAATTAACCTCCCAAGAAAACAATTGAGATCTGAACAAGAGGGAGAGGGGGGAAAAATGACATTATTGACTACACAATAGCCTACTCTGATATCACAATGCTATACTAACTGAGTCATAGGCAGATTTCCTGGAATTCAGGTCTCCTACCCTTTGAAACTATCCCCAGTTGGTGCAAATTTATTATTTCGTCTCAATTTAAATCAAGTATAAATGGTTTCCCTCGTACTTTAGAGTCACGTGCTTTCCAAGTTTTAACATGAATGATGTCCCAACAGACTACAAAAAGCAAAAGTGGGAGTTGTGTTAACTATGATCAATGGTGAATACAACCAATAGTAGAAAATAAGTTCTTATAACATCAGACTTCTCAGTGTAAAATTATACAGGAAACTGTAATCATGGTTGATCTTCTAAAAAGTTAAAAAACACAGTTTTACAGCATCATAATAAAGAAGTTCAATTCTCTAACTGCCAACAGATGAAATGAACTGTATTAACAAGACGCTTCACTTGGTAAAGACCACTTAACAGGACTTCATCGAGATTAACTGTAGATTTGAAAAAAAAATTCCTTTTAAAGCACCTACACAACCCATTGGGATGATGGACACAATTCCCACCCTTCCATCACCGACATTCCTTGTTTTTGTCAGTATGTTTCTCGGAGGGACTAGAGACAATCTCATCCAGGTAGCTGTGGAATAACAAGGGCCTCAAGGTCCCCGCTTCCTAGAGCACCCAGTCAGTACTGCTCAGTTAATCTGTATTTCCCCAAGATGCTATCTGTCTGTTTTCACGCACGGAGGATTTAATTAGTCTCCTGGCTCTAAATGCCAGCCTCGGGTGTTACTTCAGAGCCATCTATCAGAGGATGGAACGGCGGAGAGTCGCGAGTTCCCGTTACGGAGCCGCGGAACCGCCGGGCCCGGCCGAGCGCTCCTCCCCCGCCCCGCTGCTCGCGAGCGCGCAGCGCCCTCTGCTGCCGCGCAGCGGAACCACAGGGACCGGCTCCGGCCGCGGGCGCGGCCCCGGGACCCAAACCCGCTTAGGGACCGAAACACGAATTGCCACGGGCAGCGCCGTGTGTCACCGCTGCCAGAAACGCTTTTCTTCCAGAGGAGCAGGCATGTGAAAAGCTGGGTCGCAGTTGCCCAGGGCTCACACACAGAACGTGACTCAAAGGGTATTTTGCTTAGATTTCTGCAAGAAGAGAAGTAGCACTTTGTGCATTTTTGCAGCAGGTTCAGTATTTTGTATTGAAATCTCACTTCAAACATATTGTCACAGTTTCCATTGGGAAAACAGCACACAATACCCAGTGGGCCCAAAACTGAAGATAAACAGACCTTAATAAAATTACTTCATACACCTCACACACACATACAGATTTCTTCAAATATCACTCTTTGTATTCATGTAAAAACTGAACATCCTTATATTAAAACCAGCAGAGAATCACAGAATCATTTTGATTGGATAAGATCATTGAGTCCAACTAATGGACTCAAACAAATACCAAATATAATGTTTAGGAGCATAGAGCACTAACAGCTGATCCCTACATATGGAGAACATAAAAGAGATGGGAAGTACAACAAAAATGCATCATCGAAAAAAATTCTGAAGCTCTTTTCACATGTGTTCTGAGATGGGGCAAAGAGAGAGAGAATGAGGTATAAGTTAGGCTTTGTGTTGACTAGACCCATCTGTGTAGTAACAACAATAACAAAGAAGTTTTTATTTGTGTTTTGGACATATGGGCCGGCAGAGTAATAGAAGTATTTTCTGTCAAAGCTACAACTGAACTTGCAAAACATTTGGCTAAAATTATACTTCAAATAATGGTCTAATTTGCTTTGTCTCTTTGAAAAAACATTGGAGACTATAAATAACTCATGATTTCCCACTTTAACGACAAACTGGGCATTTCCTATCTCTGTAAACCTTTCTGGAGCAATCTTAATTTCAGTAGGTGACTCCAGATGAAACCGTTCCAGATCAACGCATCCTTGAAATTTTCATAGTAGTCATCACTACAGTGAAGGCCAGTGGTAGCCTTAGACTCTATACTGGAGTCAGTGTAAAAATTAGTGTCATTCACAGCTCATCAAAAAACCAGAAATCTTTTACGATGTGACGCTCTTTTCTCCATCAGTGAACTTGCTGCCAGTTCAAACACAACCGGCCAATCAGGAGGCACGGCTCCTGCGCGCGGCCGCCACAATCGGCCAATCGGGCGGCACGGCTCCTGCGCGCGCCTAGGATTGGTCACGAGGCCGCTCGCACTCGCCCAGGCAGACGACTCCGTATAGGGGCGGGGGAGCGCAGTGCTCGAGGCTTTGATTGGCCGGGCCGGCAGGCGGGCACGCAGTGTGCGGGGCTGTGATTGGCCAGAACGGCGGACGGGACTGTGATTGGTCTGGCTGGCGAGTTGGCACGCAGTGTGCGGGTCTGTGATTGGCGGGGCTGGCGCGATGGCGGCGGCGGCAATGGTGGCGGCGGGCGGCGGCGACTTCTCGGATCTGCGGGAGATCAAGAAGCAGCTGCTGAGTGTGGCGGAGCGGAGCCGCGAGCGCGGGCTGCAGCACAGCGGGAAGTGGTGAGCGGGGCCGGGCACAGCTCGGCGGACCCCGGGCTAACATGTTCTGTGCCGGGAGGGAGGATGGGACGGAGCTAGGTTTGTTTAGTCTCGACAAGAGGAGGCTTGTGGGTACCTCATCATTTTTTGCAGCTCCCTGAAAGGAGTTTTTAGTGAGGTGGGAGCCAGTCTCTTCTGTGCCTGCGGGGAGGGGACCAGAGGAAATGGCCCTGAGTTGAGATAGGGGAGATTCGATAAGATATTGGAAAATATTTTTTGAATGTTCAGGTGGTCAGGCACTGAAATAGGTTTCCCAGGGAGGTGGTGGAGTCACTGGAGGTTCTTAAGAGGTGTCTGCATCTGGCGCTAGATGATGTGGTTTAGGGATTACGCTGGTAGTGCTGGGCCGACGGTTGGACTTGATGATCTCACAGGTGTCCTCCAACCTCGATGATTCAATAATCCTAATGCTCTCTTTCCCTCAGGGCTGCTGAACTTGCATTCGCCCTGGAGCCACTGCCACTGAGCGAGCTGCCGCCTCCCCCCGTGCTCACCGAGGTACGGGCCCAGGCTGTGCTCAGGGGGAAGTGGCTGTGAGCCCTAGAAGGTGCTGCAGCTCATGTGGGTGAGCTGTTTAATCTTAACTATGGAGGAAAATATGCGACTGCAATCTCCCAAATCCCACGGGCGGGAGTCAGCAGTGGGCTCTGATCTTGCCATAATGCTGGGAGCATCTTTCCATAGTGTGTTCAACAGGGCCAGAGAGCTCAATGTGCTTTCCCAGATGAAAGCATTATCTGTTGCTGTGTCCTAAATGAAGCACTCTGTAAGCCAAATTTGAAATCACATGCCTGCTAGTTTATTTTTATTCCTCTTTACTGAGGTCAAAATTTATTTTAATACAAATTATGTTTTGCCATTAAACTTGTGCTTGTTAGGACACAAGAGAAACAAGTTGTGTCTCCATCCCCACCTCTGTAGGAATACAGTAGAACTCATAGGTGCGTGTCCTGGTGTGTTATAGAAGTGTAACAAGTCATAAATACATTTCAAGGTATAATTACCAAGGAAGTGTTCTCTTGTATGTTTGCAGATTAATATTCTCTTATATGGAATTCCTGAGCAGATTTCTTGTTTATGGTTTTTCATACTAATTGAACAGCTAAGCCTTGCCTTCTGGCAGCTTGCCACAATTTGTTTCTGAAATCTCACCATTTATTTTAAATGTTCTTAAATAGTCTGTACTTGTTATTTGAGAACTCTAGAATTGGCTCATGCAAGGGCATGGAGGAACTTTTCTGATACTGCTCAAACCATCTCTAAAGATGGACAAACTACATTTTTAGCTTTTGGAGCAATTTCACTGCTATGTTTGTAACCATGATTTTCCTAAAGTATGTCAGAGCTTCTTGGGTCTTAAAACTCTTGTGTGTCCCTGCAGGAGGATGCTCGTGATCTGGATGCCTACACGTTGGCCAAGTCTTACTTCGATCTGAAGGAATATGACAGGGCTGCCTACTTTTTACAGGGCTGCAAGAGCCAGAAAGCTTACTTCTTGTACATGTACTCCAGATACCTGGTAAGGTAGAAAAAGGGTTGCCTCCTAGCACTGAACTCCTCTGCTTCTAACCCCTCCCTGGCATATATTATTTTTTTGCTTATTCTTTTGCTTGGTTCCTAATGACCACCTTGAAGTCAAAATTCTGTGTTGGGGGTAAAGAAAGATAGGGCTGTTCTTTTCAGAACTGTGCTGTCTGTGAAAACTCCGTTTAAACACTGCTGCAAGTGCTGCAGCAAACACAGGAAAAACACTATTATAATATAATCTTAGATTTTCTTTCTTTTCCACAGTCGGGGGAAAAGAAAAAGGATGATGAGACAGTTGATAGTTTGGGTAAGTCTCTGGTGTCAAGGAATGCTTGATGAGATAATGAAGCTTTTGCTGTTGACTCTTCTTGTAACTCACCTTGGGTCTATGGCTTTCCCCTCAATTTTTTGGATAATAGGTGCTGTAACATGATTTCTTTCATTCTCTTTCGATTCATTGGCTTAATTAGAGGTTGCAGATTTTCATCTCTTCGGGGTCCTCTTTTAAACTGGACGACCAGACTAAGCAATTTTCTTTAAAATGGGGAACATAAACACAGGCTGGGAAGCCGTCATGTCAGTGATAATTCTGACTGTACCCTAGACTTGGCATTGCTGTGGTGAGACTCCTTATTGAAAGCTAGCTGTGTGACGTTCTCTTCATGTAGGACCTCTGGAAAAAGGACAGGTGAAAAATGAAGCTCTACGAGAATTGAGAGTTGAGCTCAGCAAGAAACACAAGGCACAGGAACTGGATGGATTTGGCCTTTATCTGTAAGTGTTTGCATGTATTTCTTATATATTTGTGTGGATATGCAGAATTACATGATTTTTGTCAACCTGATACTTTTTTTTTGCAGGTATGGTGTTGTGCTGCGGAAACTGGACCTCGTGAAAGAAGCAATAGATGTGTTTGTTGAAGCTGCTCATGTTCTGCCTTTGCACTGGGGAGCTTGGCTGGAACTTTGCAACTTGATTACAGATAAAGAGATGGTAAAACTTTGGAGATACCGAGATGTGGTAACAAATCTCAAGAGTTTAGCCTGATGCAGTGAACAGTGTTTCTGTTTCCACAAGATTGATGTTGCCCACTGCTTCATTCTGTGAGACACAGAATGGATTGCCTCTGTCAGACAAGGCAATCCATGACTGTAAATTATGTTGTAAAAGCCTCTTTATCTTCAATAGCTTGTCGTGCTGTAGCTTGAAAATCTTTATACAGGCACAGCTAATTTCTTATCATTCCCCCACGAAGTGGTTTAAGAAATTTCCAATTCATGTATTTTTGGAAGCAGTTGTCACTGTCAGGAGTTATCATCTTGTCACATGAAGGAGATCCTCCTAAGAGGTACCCCTTTTTTATTTTTTATTAATCTGGTTCTAATTCCTCAGTTATTGAGCACTTCTCATTGCTTGAAAGGATATATAGAATTGCTATTTTCAAAGCTGAAAAGATAATGTACAAAGCCACATAGGAGGTGAATTGTATCAGGGAAACGAACTTCAGATATAAAACCAAAATAGATTATTTTTCTTTCTGTATGGAATTTGAGTCCACTTCTGGAATTCTTCAGTAAATTCTGCATGATGAAGTATTTAAAACAGTACTTAAAAAACGTTTTAAAAAGTGATACAGAGGAGTGTTACCAATTCGTGGAAAAAGGGAAGTGCAGTTTCGTTATATAATTTTGAGTCTGCTTACATGGTTCATTGAAATTAGTGTTATGGTATTGATGTATAAACATAGGAAGAAAGTCTGAATTTAATAGCTGCAGCAAGAGCCAGGTAATGTCATATTTGAAGGCAATTTCTTCCCTGATTGACCAAATGGGTTTAAGAAAGCGACTGCAGGAAGGCCTCCTACCTCAGGACCATCTACTAAGTCATTGGAGGGAAGAGAATGGATTCTTTGCGATGTGTACCTTGTAGAATACTTCTGATTGTTATCTTTTCTGATTTTCATCTCTTTTCTTTGATTCTTGCTAGCTGAAGTTCCTGTCCTTGCCAGATACATGGATGAAAGAGTTCTTTCTTGCACACATTTATACAGAGCTGCAGCTGATAGAGGAAGCTCTACAGAAGTATCAGTCTCTCATTGATGCAGGATTTTCCAAAAGCACTTATATCATCTCTCAGATTGCAGTTGCCTACCACAATATAAGAGGTCAGTGACACTAAGTAGGAATGACCCCCTTAATGCAAACTGGGCTTTTATAGTTGTTGATGTCCCATATGCTGTTCTTTCATCAGATATTGACAAAGCTTTATCGATCTTTAATGAGCTGAGGAAACAAGATCCTTACAGGATAGAAAACATGGACACTTTCTCCAACTTGCTCTATGTAAGGGTAAGCATTCTTCCTGTGGCCTGTCCGTAGTGATGGTGTTTGTTGGAGGTATGTTAAACACGGGTAAAGCAGCTGGTGCTGTCTGGCCTCTCTGAATACTTGCTCTCCTCTTCCCAACTCCATGGAAGAGAGGCACTGTATGCATTGCCATTTGCTTACTGCAATTTCTTTCAAAGCATAATGTACTCTCTCATTACTTGATTCTTTTGTTCCACTAGAGCATGAAGCCTGAGTTGAGCTACCTGGCTCATAATCTCTGTGAGATAGACAAGTACCGTGTTGAGACCTGCTGTGTAATTGGTGAGAGCCAATTCTTTAACATGTTATTTTTACATCTTATTTTGCTGTGTGTAGGCTGTGTGAGGGAATCTTGGAAACACTTGAGGAAGTGATAAGCTGGCAAGGCAATTAAAATCACCACTTTTTGAATTTGGATTCAGGCAGCCTGAAAATTAGACAAAATGAGAGAGTACCCTTTTCCCTCATTTCTCTCTGAAAGCTGCTGTAATAGTACTAGGGTAGAAAGTAGACCCATGTACCTAAAAATCCGTTTATAGTCTTCAAACTCCAGTAGAAATAGTTGTGTCAGGAGCAGGAAATTAATTTGTTAGATCATGACACTCCAAGGCAATGGAATCATAAATGGATTGGTACAACTGGAAAAGGATTGACCAGAAGACTGGTGAACAGAATGCTATTAGGTCTCTTGAGGTTTGAGTTAGTTCTCTCTTTATTAGGACTCTTTTTAATTTGTTAGTAGATAATGCACATTACATCATTTTTTCTACTTCTCTATTGGTGTTGGCTTTTTTCGTTGATTGGTTGTGGGTTTTAAAAAATTATTTAAATATTATGCCTTTTACTTTAGGAAATTATTACAGCTTGCGTTCCCAGCATGAAAAAGCAGCACTCTATTTCCAGAGGGCCTTGAAACTGAATCCTCGTTATCTGGGAGCCTGGACACTTATGGGACATGAGTATATGGAGATGAAGAACACATCTGCAGCTATCCAGGCTTATAGGTACCGCTCATGTACTGCACAAAATTGTGTTTGCTTCTGAAGTAGTATCTTCTATTTTTTCTTAGTGTTTTGCTGGACTTGGTTTTGATCCTGACTTTCTGTCTATTTCATCTCCTTTTCATTGACAGGCATGCAATAGAGGTGAACAAAAGGGACTACAGAGCATGGTATGGCTTGGGGCAAACCTATGAAATCCTCAAAATGCCATTTTACTGTCTCTACTACTACCGACGGGCCCACCAGCTCAGGTAGGGCTGAGAATGGAGCCATGTTTATCGGTCTTCATTCTGACCTGGTTGATACTGGCTAAGGAGTTTACATGCAAGAACTAAGTTGGGGAAGGAAAAAACCATCTATGCTTTGTGATGTGTGCAGTCCCACTGTTCCAAATCCTTTTAGTTGTGTCAGTTAACTGTTAACAAAAGCTTTGTCAGTTAAATGTTGAGGGTGACTGGTTGGGAGTAAGAGTGATGCTTTATGCAAAAGACATGACAGACTGCCAGGTGTAGATTATTTTTTTCCCTTGACCACCCCCCATCTTCTCCTCACCCTGAGATCAGCTGGCAGTCCATTAAACTACCTGAAGAATTGCTCTTTTACAGACCAAATGACTCTCGTATGCTGGTTGCTCTAGGAGAATGCTATGAGAAACTCAATCAGTTGGTGGAAGCTAAGAAGGTGAGAACTGATGTGTAAGACTAGGGTGTCTTCCAGAACACTGGGTGAAATTGCAGCAAAATTACGTAGCTAGTGCTACCTAAACTCATTGGCAGTTACAGCTGGGGAAGTACTGCTGCAGTATAACTAGAGCAGCTGATAAATAAGGAGTTGTCTACAGATACATGCCCTCTTTGCTGACAATCCCTGTAATTTTTTGTTTCTGATTTGCATGCTGGATTCATGAGCTGGACTAATTTTTGTGGCATGCTTCACTGATTTTCCTTCCTTGACAGTGCTATTGGAGAGCTTATGCTGTGGGAGATGTGGAGAAAATGGCACTTGTGAAACTCGCCAAGTGAGTATGTACCCTCACTGAACTGTCACGGTTGTGTTAAATGCAAGTCACACTTTGATACCCAATGATAAAATATAGAATGTAAACAAGTGGAATTGCTGTTAGCTAATATGACTTTTGGAGCTGTGTAAGAATTGGTATCTTTAGGGCTGTAGTGACTGCAAATTTTGGTGTCCAGCTTTATCTTTGTTTCCATCAGGATAACTAGAGAGAATGATAGCATTATGTGGGTTGCAAATGACTTCTGAATCCTGAGGTGTTTTGAGCATGTAGTACTAGCAATTTTATTTGTTGTATTGCAACTTAAAAGCAGACCGTGACAGTACATGATGTATAAAATTGTAGTTTGGTTTTATTTTTCCTTTCTAGTATATAGCTGTGACATTGAAAGAGGTCTAATGTGAATACTGTGACATCAGCACTAATTTTTTTTTGGTGGGGATAAAGTAGTATAAAGTGGGAAAAGCGAAGAGGGGAAAAAAAGGGGCAGATGAAAAGTGAAACTGCTGTACAAATTTGGATTGTAGCAGGGGAAGAAGGAGCACTGGAGGAAATAGTGAGTAAGTAGAATGGCAAAGGTCTGTTAAGTTTTAAAATGCAACAGAATATACCAAGGCCCCTGCTTTGGTTGTCACTGCTTCTAGCTGTCTAGTCACTGTCTGACTGCCTCTCTGTCTGTCAGCATGAATGCAAACTGGATCATCTCCTTCCACAAGGGGTAGTACATGTCGCATGTCCTGCAAATTCTGAAGGAAAGGACCTGGCTTTAGTCCAGGTCAGGGTGAGCATGTACATTCTCATAGACCGAGAAGGTCTTCAACAGGGCAGCCTTGTTCCAGTGACCCACTTTTTTCCTTTTGTAGGTTGCATGAACAGCTGAATGAATCTGAACAGGCAGCTCAATGCTACATCAAATACATCCAGGATATCTATTCCTGTGGGGTAAGAAGATAGCTTGGGAATAAAAGGAGAAGTAAACATGGTGTGCAGCTACTTTGGAAGGCACTTACAAATGATGTTTTTTACCCCACTCACTGTAGGAGGTAGTGGAGCACCTGGAGGTCAGCACTGCATTTCGTTACCTGGCCCAGTATTACTTCAAATGTAAGCTTTGGGATGAAGCCTCAGCATGTGCTCAGAAATGCTGTGCCTTCAATGATGTGAGTACCTGCGCAGTCTTTGGTGCTTCTTCCTTAAGGGATCTATGACCTTGACCTTGGCTCCCCTCAGAGTAGAAGGAGTCTTCTATGAAGGAATAAGGGCTGTCTACCATACAAGTTACATCCTGAATGGTGGTTGTCATCTATGCCTGATCAGTTATGCTGAGTATGGTTGATAAAAATCATGGAATGTGGTGTAGATAGTGAAACTGAACCATTCCTCATTGGAATTCACTAAGTAAAAGAATTTGAAGCTTCACATGGCAGTCTTACAGCTGCTAAAAATCTTGGTGTTAGTGAAATGGTCTCAAACTCCCACACACTGTGTAGTGGTGGTACTTTTAAAACCTTTTTCCTCATATTCTGTGTGTAGACGGCACAGAGAGCATAATAGTACTTGGGTTTTGTGTGCAGCTTCATACTCTGTGATGTTATGTATCTGTAAGTGGGCAGTTCGGGATTTTTAATTTCAGCCTAGTGGTAGACACTAACCATGAGTGCAGGGTGTTTGGCCTGTCCTTGACAAAGCTGCCTGGAGCTCTCTACAACCTGAATTCACCTTATTTGAAGTTTTCCCAATCTACTTCTTGCTGGAATATTTAGACAGCTTCAGTGGTTGGTGGTTCTGTTCTCTGAAATACCCAGGAAACACACCAATCAGGAGTAAAAGGAGGAAAGACTAAAATGAAAAAAAGTGACTTACCTTAACATTTTTAAGGAGCAGAAGAAAAAAGAGTTGAGAATGGCTTTTATAGCTTGTAGCCTTACAGAATGACAAGCTACTTTAAGTTACACTGCTTACATACTGAATTTGACCCAGAAACCATCCATTCATAGTTTTAATGTTCTCTTTTCTACAAATTAATTTCAGACTAGAGAAGAAGGAAAAGCCCTGCTGCGCCAGATCTTACAGCTTCGCAACCAAGGAGAAACATCATCCACAGATGTTGCTGCTCCCTTTTTCCTTCCGGCATCATTGTCAGCCAACAACACTCCCACACGTCGTGTTTCCCCTCTCAATCTGTCTTCTGTAACACCATGAACAATTCTGATACTTCTAACTTGTGCATTGGATGTGACATTGCAAGTGGGAGATGCAACCACTTCTTTCTAGGGAAATTCCTCCTTTTGTTGTTGCCCTCCCATAAAGGGAAGGAGTTAGCAGAGTCCACAGCTGAAGAGAGATGGGCCCCAACAGGGAAAGGGGAGCCTGATGTGAAAGTGCCTGAGCTGCAATGTGAGAACCTGCTCTACTTCTCGCCAAGTCATTCCAGTCAGAGGGCAGACATGTCCCACTACACAGGACTGCTAAGTGAGGCATTGGGAAGAGCTGTCTGCTTGAGTTAAAATACATTTTAAGTTTGATTCTGCTAAGTTACCTGTGGTCTTTACTGCACTTCTTTGGAGGACCTCTTAGTGGTATCACTGCTGTCCTCATCAGAAACTGTTACCTACCTATCTACGTAATGACTTTTGCTTGTCTTGAACTACACAGCAGTAGAATAGGCACTTAGAGATAGTCCCATGGGTATGTTAAAGGATTGGCAAATGTCAGAGGAATCCCAAATAGCTACAGGTGACAGCTGTCTGAGTTCTCACTGTAGATCTGATGGATAGTCTTGTCTTTCAGTAGAAAAGCAATTGGGATAGCACAATTCAAAAATAATGAAGTTACAGTTCTTGGGCTTTATGGTTCAGGTTCCATATGTACTGTAGCAATGGAATCAAATGAACTATAATGGATCATTTTGTTAAGGAGGCAGAAAGATAATTATGCCTTTGTTTCAGAATTTACAGCCTATCGATTTTCAGAATTTACAGCCTATAAATTTACAGCCACACCCCTATGTCTGTGGCATGACTTTAAATCAAGGACAAAGCATTTATAAACCCTTCCCATTTAGCCATAGCTTCCTGTGTTTCATGAGACCAGTTGTACAGGTGGGCACATCAGGAAACCTGGGTCACAGCCCTGGGCTCTCTGTCCATGGAGCAGAGGGAACCCGTGTTCTTAGTTCTGGGCATCTCTAGAAATTACTGTCCTATGTCCCATAGTATCCATTCAACAACCATTTCTACTGCAGATGGTTTTAAACAGTAAAACTGGATCTTGATGTATTTTCCAAGAGCTCTCCGAATTCCATGCAAACCTGAGGATATCAATGAGACCATTTATAAAATTGTTGTCACTAGGGTACTGGAATAATCAAGCAAATTGTGCTTGATAAACTTGGTACTGGCTCTCTGCGTGGGGATTAATGTGCTGGTGGATAAGCGAAGAGTGACTCTTGTCATTTACTTGCGCTTGTGCAAAGCATTTGATACTGTGGCTTCCAGACAGTGTCCTCGTCTCTAAGCTGGAAAGACATGGATTGGATAGGTCGACCCCAGGGTGACAAAGGTCACACTCCCAAATATAGTGGCCATTGACGTGCTGTCCAAATGGAGACTGGTGATGAGGTGTGTCCCTCGGAAGTCGCAAGGCTTGGGGCGAGCTCCAGCTTGAGGCCACGGAGACGCCGGACAGCTCGAGTCACTGCGGTCCGAGGGCTGCGGCCCTTCGCCCTCAGAGGCTGGTTTGTTCGGGCCCCGCCGGCAGGGAGTCCTGAGGGAGCCGGGCGCCGCGGGCCCCCCTCAGCCGGGTCGGCCCGCGCTCCCCGCCGCGCTGCCGGCGCTGCCGGGGCGCAGCTGCGGCGGGGCGGGCGGGGCTGCCGCAGCCCCGGACCGGCAGCGCAGCCTCGGCCGCGGGGCGGCGGCGGCGGGGCGGGCGCGCGCCCTCAGCGCCGGCGCGCAGGAGGCGGCGGGGCCGGTGCGGGCGCTGGAGCCGCCGCGGCGGCAGGAAGATGGATGCGCCGTGCTCATCCCTCGCCGCTCGGCGTCTTTCCTTGGCGGCACGGTGAGCGGCGGCAGCGGCCGAGAGGGTCGCCCGGTGCCCGCGGCGGTAGAACAATGACCGGCCGGCTGCGGGGGCCGGGGCGGCGGCGCGGATGGAGGTGATGGACGGGAGGGGAGCGCGAGCGGGAGCCAGCGGTGATGGAGAGGAGATGGCGGGAGAGGTGTGGCAGGCGCAGCCCGCAGCCGCCTCAGGCTCCCGCCGGCCCTGCACCATTGTATGCCCGCCGGTCATTGTCCGCCCGAAGCGGGCGCGGCGCGCTGGGTGCGGCGGCTGGTGCAGGGAAGGGAAGGGATGCTTCAGGGCTGGGGGCGTTCGGCGGCGCCCGGGCTGGGCCTCGGCGCCGCGGGGAAGCCCGAGCGGAGCGAGGCCAGCGCGGCCCTTCAGGCGCTCTCTGCGCTCATTTCCACTCGCGATGCCTCTGTGCCCGCTCCACCGCTCCCACGGCGGTACGCAAGGTTTCCAGCCCAGCAGAATGTTCATAATTGCACCTGTACGTGTCCTGGGCTGTCAGGGCTGGCGTGTCTATGTGTGAGAAGGCATTCTGTCTTGCAAACACAGACCCCGCAGAGTGCATCTCTTTGTACATGCAACGCATGCCTTTTTCACAGCTACTGATGGAGGAAACCTGCCTCTTGGACTGGTGTGCAATTTATGCTTAAATTACGGGATTGCCATTCCTCAGTTTCATTTTGGCCACTTACGACAGATCTAGATCCTACATTTGAGTTACCTTATGGCACTGAATACTCATTTTATACTCGTTTCTGGTTTTTGCTGAGAATGCAAATAAAAGATGCTACTCATACCTTATAGGTTGGGAACATAGAAACATATTTTTAAAAATTTTTTTTGACCTCTTGCAAGAAAAAAAATGCAGAGATGCATTTTTATAAAACATTTGCATTCTGATGCTGTCCTGTGCCTAACCTGTAAAGTGACATGTTGGACTCCCATTCTCAACATCTCTGATTTGCTGGGTCAGATTCTGCCGTGGTGCAGGTATCATGCTTGATCTAAGCATCGAGGTAGCCTATCAGGAGAATGTTTTGTTCCTTTTCAGGCAGTAATATGAGGTTTATTACTTCTGCTCTGACTCGGGTTTTGTTTCTATTGATCTGGCCTACTGCTCTGCATAGGAATTTCAAACCCAGCGCTGCTGTGCTGTAAATGGTACTCAACCTGGCTCAGACAGAACACTTGCTGATTTTGAAAGGTTTTCTAGGAATGGGTATGATTCTGGTGAAATCTGGGAGTGGTGAGACAGTCATTGTTGAACAGGGAGCAAGACACAAGTACTCTGTCAGTAGTTCTGTGTCAATCAAAAGATGCCATGGGCACCGCGATACAAGGACATCAAACTATTGAGAGTGGATCCAGAGCAGGCATGGGGAAAAGTCTTCAGGACAAGGATTAGGAGGAGCAGCTGAGGTCACTTGTTTTATTCAGCTTGGGGAAGAGAAGATGAGGGGTGACCTCATCACAGTCTACAGCTTCCTCAAGGGGGTCAGCAGATGGGGAGGTGCTGATCTCCTCTCTCTGGTGACTCAGTAGGACACAAGGAAATGGAATGAAGCTGCATCAGGGGAGGTTCAGACTGTACAGTAGGAAAATCTGCTTCATTGAGAGGGTGGCTGGGTACTGGAACAGACTTTCCAGGGAAGTGGTCAGGGCACTAAACCTGTCAAAGACCATCTGAATGATGCTCTTAGTCATGTGGTTCAGTATTAAGTGGTCCTGTGAGAAGCAGGGAATTGGACTCAGTGGTTCTTATGGGTACCTTCCAATTTGAGATACTCTGTGATTCTACTCAAGCTGTGTGATTTGAGCCAGTTCCACCTTTGCTTCTACAGGAAGCAAAATCCCAAGGAGAAGCCTCAGGGAGGAAAGGCTGGAAAGTTTTTGCTGGGATTTCCATAGGAGTTACCCAATGGAGGTGGCTGCCAGAAGCTGTTGATGGATTGCCCCTTTGACTTTGTTTCCCAGAACTGTGGCGATTTGGTGGTCTGCTGGGATTCCTTGCTTTGTCAGCAGAACTCCTAGCAGAAAGGATTAGACTGTCAGTGACATACTGCAACCTTTCTGACTTCCTGCTCTCTGACTGACTGTTTTGGTCGTGCCTAAGATAGGGAAATACGGCTCTCACCTTGGAGATGATTTTGAGCCAGGTATTTCCAGTGTCCTCTCCAAGCCTAAGTTCAAGCTCTGTGATACTGCTAATGCATTGACTCTGCCTCCGTTCTGAGAACCTTGCCACTGTCACCTTTCAGTGGCTTTTGATAATCCTTCTGCTTTCAGAGGCCATTCCCAGCTAAATAATCTTCTGTGTAAGAACTTTGGTATCCTGCACATTAAGAATTGAACATAAGGTGGGCTTATGTATGTATGGTTATGTATGGTTGTGTATGGTTGTATTTTAAAGAGGTGATTGGCTATTTTCATTGGTAAATATATGCTGGGTTCTGGTAGACTTTTTACTTTCAAGATTTCAATGTAGCTGGAAAGATGCTGCATAAGTTCTCTGTCATTACAAAGCATAAGTGACCTCAGGGTATTCAAGTCAGGGAAATGCTGTGAAATGTAACTGTAGAATGATGCCCAGAATAATTTTCAATGTTGATCTCTAATAATTCATTTAATAGTTGATATTGTGGTTTTGAAAGTTACAAAAATAGTCCTCCAACTATTACAAAGGTGTGGGGATGGATTTCACTGCTGTAATGCTGGTATAACTCAGATGTAGCTTGAGCACTTGAAATCCAAGTAGTTTGTTAATTATAACCTCTGGGGTTTTCCTCTCTTCTTTTTAACCAAACTGTGAGAGCCTGAAGATGCTTTCACTACTCAGTCATGGTAATTTTTAATAGTGGTAAATATTTTGCTTTCTATTGGCTTTGTGAAGTTGTGAGGCAGCAAAATAACCCTTGCCTGATGCCCGAATTTTGAATCACTTTCCAGTGATGTTGTATCTTCTACATCCATCAGATTTCTCTTTAATCTTTGTGCATGGCAGTGCAATATTTGTACTACAAGACTGCAAACCAAATGTTCTTGTTTTAAAAACCAAATTTAAAAAATATTTATGTTAATATTATTTACTTGAATTTATAATTACATGTTTGCATTATGTGTTTTCAAATCAATAGCCTCCAAGCAGGTAACATCTTCAAAGCTCCTCTATGAATCTATATCCCTTCAAGGTCAGGTCTTTATCAGATTATAGCGAATTTATCTTCCCATCTTCAGAGGTGGATTCCCTGCTACCTTCTCTTTATAGGTCTGTGCAAAGCATCTGTACAGTTCTCTGTCATCAGCTCTCAAAATCCAGAATCTATGAGGGTAGAAAAATGTAATTTTGGTAGTACTTCTAGTTTCTGTATCTTTAAAGTTTGTTTGAATTTCTCCTTTAAAATACGAGGACTAGAAATCTTTGCTCCAGGAGGTAGGGCTCTAAATAGAAAATTCAACAGCGCGCTAGAAGAACCATGAGAAAGCTCTGTGGTGTGGCCACACTGAACGCTGTCAGGTCAAATGAGCGTAAACACAGCTTCTTTGGAAATGACACAGCAGAGTGGATCATAGTCTGCAGTTTGGTTCTCTGAAACATCCAATGAAGTGGAAAGGAAAAATAAAACATGGAGTATTTTCAGGAACATGGGCTTTCAGTTCTTCTTGCTAGAAGTGGTGATGCTGTATGGTTTGCTTGCCATGCATTTGGATCACTGTGGGTTGCTGAGAAACCATCACTCATCCTGTAAACTTTAGGATCTGTGCTTTCTCTAGAAGATCATACTTGGACATCGCATTTTCCTGTGTTGAACAGTGTGCATCAGCCATGGTCACAAGAGAAGTAAAGTGAACTGATGTATGTGACCATCCACACAGTGGCATTTCACAAGAGGCACACAAGTGCAGCACACACTTTAGTACACAGCTGTGCAGTGAAACCTTCTTAGTTAAAAGTTTAACAAATACCAACAAATAAGGAATGTAAATGAAGATTAGATAGACTACAGTTCTTTTTCTAACTTTGGATTAAATGTACTCAAATAATAAAGCAGACTGATTGCTTGAGAAAATTGACTTGACTCAGTGCTTGAGAAAATTGTTAGGCTAGAAGAGCTAGTCTGGTATAGCTAGTATGGCAGATCTTCTTTTATGTTAAAAATGATAATGCAAAGTATAACAGCATCTCAGATTATTTTATAAAAAATAATGAATTTTTTGAATTAATTGAGAGCAGCTGATGCTAAAATGCATGTTGGCTCACATTTTTATTTTGTGCATTTCTTCCATCTCCATCCAGAAGGTAATATCTTCATCCCATACTCCATTTCTCAAGCTATTAGTTTATTTTTTTTGAAATTGGATATTACAATACTTCTCAAAGTGCTTAAGGGAAAGACCTGTTAAACCTTATGTTACATGGATTGTAAACAAAGGGCCTAAATAACATGGAAATTAAAACTGAAAAGAAGAAAAAACAGTTGTTGAAAATCGCATTGAGGTACCAGGTGGTTTAGGGTAACAGTAATGAGTGAGCGTATAAAGTTGTGAGAAATGGTGGTGTCGGGGCTTCTGGATTTTTTTTCCCCTGTATGTGCACTGGTTTGCTAATATTCACTAAGCTGATTTTTTTAATGGGTGCAGAAATACTTTTAATTTTTCATTTCTATAATGTAAGCAAAATACTAAGAACTCTAAATGTTACACGTGATAGAAATTAATTAGAATCAATACTGTACTGTTTGGCATGTATTTGGGGTAGGCTTGGTATACAAAAATTATGAAAAGACTTATGATGATGTTAATACATAACATACACTTAGATCTTCATGAACATGAATGTGATTTTTGTTTTATGTTCTGTGATTTGTAGTTAAGTCCTTGGGGTTTCTTTTCCCTGTATTTATTTGTACTTAATATTTAGGGTTCTGTAAGATGCTCTATTCCATCTCTGTGCATTGGTGAGGAACAAAATGAGATGCAGTCATTTTTTGAGAATCTGTCTTATTTAATATAGCCCTTAATAATATCCCCTTTTCATGTCCCCTCTCTGACAGGAAATTGTGCTCAGTTACAATAAGTCTTAGGCAAACAAAGAGTATGTGGGGACTGTTGCACTGGAAAAAGATTGGATTATTTACATCTGAAAGAATAATTGTGCTGGTTACTGTTTGGTAGCTTATAACTTAAGGAAAGACTCTGTAATTAATTAGGAAGCGCTTTCAGGAATAAACCTGTAAGTTTTGTGTGTGTCCAGTACCTGTTTCAGAGGCACACTGGACAGCTGACAAACATCTGTGCCTTTGCTGTGGTTGGATCACTGCCCCAGCCATGTCCAGCAAGGCTGCTTGCAGATCCCTTCTGCATTATGCCATGGATTTTTGTGGGTTGCAGCGTGACCTACATGTTGCTGTTTCCTTGGAATATGCGGTGGGTATCTGTGACCAGCATGGTAGCCTATGTTGGGTGAACTCAATGAGGATTTAAGCATTGTCCTTGGAAATTTATTTGAAATTATATACAATAGCTTAATGCTTATTCAAATCTCTCTGAAATTACCATAGAATATTTTTCTGGTTTCAGCCTTAATGAAAAACTGCACCTTCTCCTGAATGCCTTATAATTGAAATGTCTTAATTTTTTTTGTGCTTTGTCACATCATGCATCTCAGCTGGATCTAGTGGGTGGTGTTTCATGCTTACACCTTTTCCAGCTCAGAAATCAGTTCATCACCTACTTATATGGGAGGAGAGTGCTGCTGCCCTGGTCATCATGATACAAATGGAAGGTGGTGCTTTCATTTATAAAGCAGCAGAGTTCAGCTAAATATCATCCTGTAAATTTTCAGGGGTACTTTTTAAATAGTAAAGTGTAAGGATAATGCTACATTTAACATGAGTTTCACTTAATTCTAGTTGTTTATTTGTCAAGTTCTGTTCTTCCCATTATGAGCAGAGCTACCTAAGTCAGCATGTATGGTACTATATGGTATGTTTTAATTTGGATTGTTTTGTTGGGAAACAGGCAAAGCATGACGGGTATTTTTTTCTCAGCTGAGCTGTGACACTGGTGGAAAAGATTTCTGTTGTTTCAGACCATTCTTAAAGAGTTCACAGCCTGTAGGGATGACAAAGGAACATATCTTTCCTCATATGATAGAGGGGTAAGATTCACAACAATTTGCAAATGCGAAAAAACTATTGCTTGTAATGTTTTTATTTTTAGAGGTATTTTGAGTCTAAACGATGTATAGAAATGACTAATTAAAAGATGTGTTTACATTTCTACTAGAAAGTTAATGTGAAGAGATAAACTGCTAGTTCTGATTTTGCTGAACTTCCCTGGTAATGGGAACATCCATACTCTTTTCACAGAAAATGGAAGAAAAAGGCAAGAGGGATACAGGACACGTGAAATTAGAGCAATGTGTACATGAGGTTCTTTAAGGCATTGATAGATAGCAATAGAGTGGGAGAAGAAAATACATTTTTTAAGCTATATTGAACTGCAAGTTGATAAGAAACTGCAAGAAGGTAGCAATCTAGTTGGAAGTAAGGTATTCAAAAAAAGAAAACAGTTCATTGTATTGTTAAAAGTGAATGTGGGAGGCCAGAGTACAGATTTTTTTAAAAATCTGTTCTGAAACCAATGTCTGTGTTTATCGGCTGTATCAAGACCTGAGGTAAAAATGGCAAAAACTTCCAAAGTTAACCTTATTCCTTTAAGTAGAGAAATTACTTAAATATCTGACAATTTTTAGTAGTGAATGTAAGATACTTTCCTCTGGTATCTGTAAGACAAGAGGTGATCATTCATATAGCTTTAGAAGGAAAAGGAAGGGATTTCAGGAGAAGGATCTGGGACATGGGCTTTCCCTCTCTGTTGTTTTCTCGTTTATATGCATTTCAATGAAATAAAACAGGGTTTTGTTGGGTTGTTAAAATCGAATCAAGGAGAGGCTGATACAATGAACTCCATGAATTGAAGTATTTCTCTTCTAGGTGGTGCATGTTCTGTTGGTTGAATGTGATCCACTTGCATAAAATAATGTGCAAAGTACAAAACCACTAAAATGTTTTGTTAGGCCCCCATCTTGCAGTGAGCGGAGCAGGTTGTTAGAGCTTGTCCTTGTTCTGACAATCCTGCCATTCTTAAGTAGAGCCTCCAGTCAGTATGCATTTGCATCTTATGGCAAAAAGTTCTGATTCTGAGAAATGTCCACTTGCTTTTAGGATAGGGCAGGATTTTCTTTATCACTGTTAGTGTTCTCTGCGTGCATTGTGTTATGCCAGCTTCTAGGAAAATAACTGTGTGAGAAAGAGACAGATGGTATTTTAGCCACAAAATACTAGAATATTGTTTTAACAAATCTGCTTAGCTTTGCTGCGGGTAACAATAATGCTTCTGTACCCTTTTTACTGTTTCCATGGAGTCATCAGCTTGGATAGGGCTTTTTTGGTTCTGTTTTAGAGCAAGGGCCAATGGTAATTTTAGCATGAGCAGCCTAGCAGCACCAGATTCATCCCGTATTCCTTGTATAGAGCCTCATATCCAAGGGATATTGTGAGCTCGGTTCAGAAGGTACTTTAATATTCCTGAAAATTATTATGGTATTGATTAGAAATCTAACTACAATACAGTGATTTTTGTGCAGTCAAAATCAGAGGGTGGTTAGGATTTGTCCTGAAGAGCTGTTTGTCAAGTCTGAGCTGAGTTTTTGAGTTGATGTTGACATGCTGAATTATGATGAAATACTAAAATAATGTAACTCATGCTTTTAATCACAGTTTTCATTAATTATGTATTTTGTTATGTGTCGTAACACACAGAGAATGGTATGCAGTAATTAGGGGTTGAATTTTATTCTGAAAAATGCAAAACATAGATGAAACCTGGTAAATAAAATCCAAAGCAAAGACTTAATTTAGGATTCATTCAAATCCCACTAGGCAAATGAGACAGATTTTGGAGGCACAGGGAGTTGTGTATTCCCGTTGTTGCAGTAATGGGATTTGGCTTATGTTGAAATACTATTTCCTTAGAGTATTGCCTAAGGCCGGATCAATCAACAAGTGTGAATCCAATCTGGCTACTGGAATTTCCAGCAGGTAAGCATTTTAACTGCTCCTCTAGTTCCAAGGGATTTTCATCATTTTGCGGGAGTAGAAAATGCCTCTCTCAGAATTGTTGCAGATTGTTGGCAGAGATGGTGAAGCTCAGAAAGGTCATGAGAATTTGCCAAGGATGAAAAAGTTTCTCATAATACTCTCATCATGCTTGCCACATTCTGAAGTTCTGGTTCTAGAGTGAGGATTGGGATCTAGAGCCAGGGTGCTTGGATCAGCAGTTGTGATTTGGAGCATCCCCTCATGTTAGAGTTACCTAACCTGAATCACAGCTCTCTTTTCCTGATGGAGAGTTGGGTCAGTGGGTTTCCAAATTAGCATGTTAATTGTTGTCTTGGCAAGAGCTGAAATGCTGGCTCTGGGCTCAGAGAAAAACAAGTTTAGATCAGAGTTTTTGCTTGTTCACATAGGTAAATTCCCTTCACAGTGGAGCCACTCTTTGAGCAGAACCAAGTGTCTGAGAGCAAGATGTTGGGAGGAGCACATGTACGAGTTAGGGTTTCTGTCTGTTCTTGCCCTCAGAAAGCAGAAAATTATAACTGATGTGTGCAAGTTTTTGTTGAGTTAAACAGTCTTTCATATTTGGAGGTCTCTTCTGTTTTAACATGGGACATGATAATTCTGTTTTGTACCCAAAGCGAATAAAATATAAAAAATTAATGTGCAACCTGACAATAATGGAGGAAAGCTTACCTGGAATCTAGCACTGGAGCACTAATTATTATTGCTGGGAAATTTCATCACTACCACTACTACACTGTGCTCTGTCCCGTTCTTTGCAGTCTTAATGTTTCAGCACTTTGCCTATCTCCAAACTGATATACCACATCTCCAAACATTATTTCAGCTAGGGGCCACAAATGGGAATAATAATGCTATAAAATTAAAATGAATACAGGGATAATGATGATGTTTGTCCAGAATTTTATTTTTTACTGTTCATAACCAGATGTTAAAACCTCAGTTGCTAGACTACAGTGTGATATTGTCATTTCTTGCCTCATTTGTAAATTAGGATCTTAATCCTCCAAAAGGCGTAGGCATTAATTTCTCACTCCATGGGGACAATTTCTAGTGTAAACAGGCCCTTGCATGTTAGTAGTTTTCTGCTTCCATAGAGACCTGGAATGCTGATTGAGGACTTCACTTGCCTATTCCTCTTGTGACAGATGGTAGCAGTGTTGTGGAGAGTCTTTGAGTTTGGCACAGGATCTTGAAGAGGATCAGGGGTTGAGAAGGGGAAGAGAATGATATTGTTGGTAGATTCTTGAGATTAAAGCATCTGGTTTGTGGTTACCTCAGACTGCAAGGATTGGAGTAAATAACCTGTCCCTTCCAGTCTCGCACTCTCAGTAGCACTAATCTTTATGGTAAATGAACACCTGTCTTCAATGCATGGTGCCCCTTTCTAAGAACAGGAAAGGGCAAGCATGGAATTCCCAAAAGTGTGGCAGGCTGGTGTTCAGAAGCATGATTGTGCCTCGATCTGCCTTGTAGGTTTTCAGGCAAAGATTGCAGTGTTTTGGAGATGGGAGTGCTCTGTTGTGTTCTGTAAGCATGTGAGCTGTCCAGATGCAGCATCTGCTGACAGATAATAGTACGTCTTATTTCTTAACAGGGCTTCCAAAGCAGCTGAGTCAAGGACCTTAAGGAATGTCACGCAGTAGTTGCTGACCTAACTGACACTGAAAGGAACAGAAGAAGATGGCAATCCATATTTGAAATAAACGTGTGGACTCTCTGATAAAAAACCATGTCAAAAAAAGGACGGAGCAAGGGCGAAAAGCCTGAGGCACTGATTGTTGCCCTACAGGCTGCCAATGAGGACCTCAGGACTAAGCTAACAGACATTCAAATTGAGCTGCATCAGGAGAAATCTAAGGTGAGTGACAGTTCAGTTTTAAATAAAAGTGTCTGCTGAAGAAGGCAAACACGTGGAAAAAATAGTAGCACAGAATTCAACAGAGGTCACACAACTCTTTCCTAAAAAAAGTGGTCTGATTCTTTCCCAACTTAAAACATTTACTATGGATGTCCTATGACTTCCCTGGAAAAGACTCCATTTTACTGAGCTACAAGTTGGAGAAACCTCTGGCCCTCAAATGGAGCAGTCTGTGAAAGTTGTAGGAATTTTGCTTTTTCTGAGCCCTCCAATTTTCTGGTGAATTTGACTTCTGGGTTAAAAAGCTTTTACACAAATGCACACATATATGTGGAGTCTTACTTCTGAAGGAAATATTAAAAGTACATGTAGCATCATTGTGTGAGGCAGGACACCTGGAGAAGAGAGAGGTTTTTGTTTGAGTAAGGACAATATAATCTATGTGAATACCTCAGGAGCTGGCCTATATTTCGTTTTAGAAAGATGGAGGATTGTATAGGGTCTCAGTGGGGTTTTTTCTCAATTTGACATGGATGTGTCTGGGTGGACTTGTTTTGATAATGTTATGTTGGCAGCAGATGACTTTCATTTTATCTTAATGTAGGTTGCTAAGCTCGAAAGAGAAAAGACTCAAGAAACGAAGCGTATCCGTGAAGTGGAGCAACGCAAGCAGACCGTGCAGATCACAGAGCTAAAAGCCAAACTCCATGAAGAGAAAATGAAGGAGCTGCAGGCTGTGAGGGAGAACCTCATCAAACAGCATGAGCAAGAGATGACGAGAATGGTGAAAGTCCGAGACAGTGAAATCCAGCGCCTGAAGTCGGCGCTGTGTGCACTGCGGGATGGGAGCAGTGATAAAGTACGGACTGCGCTGACTATTGAGGCTCGTGAAGAGGCCAGGAAACAGTTTGACTCTGAGCGCCTTAAGCTTCTGCAGGAAATTACTGAACTGAAGTCTGCCAAAAAGCAGGTAGATGAGGCCCTTAACAATATGATCCAGGCTGACAAGATCAAGGCAGGCGATCTTCGGAGTGAGCATCAGTCCCACCAAGAGGCCATTTCCAAGATCAAATGGGAGAGTGAAAGGGATATTCGACGCCTGGTCAGTAATCAAAACAGTTCATGTGTTCTCTTAGGCTGCACTGAGTTTACATTTTTTGTCTCAGCTTTCTGCGTAACAGATCTCTTGCAATGCAACTCACTTTGAAAACGTTTTACAGATTTCGCACTGTCATTTGTCAGAAATAAATAGATCACAATGAGTCAGCTATAACACTGTTATGGCAGTTAACAGCTTAAATTAGGAGAGTGATTGGTCTAATCCACGAGGATCTGGCTCTCTGATTTGTTAATACACGCAACGTGCAAAGGGTTAGATAAAGAGCATTTGCATCTGCACTTGCAGCTTTTTGGTTTCTCCAGTCTGTGTTATAGTATCCTAAACACAATAAAACATAGCAGGAGAGGAGAAATCTTTTAGGTTGGCCTTGGTGTAACCTTCAGTAATTTTTGTGGAAAATGAACAAAAGGAAGCTCACACCAGCAAAGTGCATTGTTTCCCTGTGTCATGGTTTAGAAACTTCCCAATTTGTGCTCCCACTTTGACTTTCCAAACCATACTGACACTTGCTCACCCCCCATTCCCTGCAGTGGGCTAGAGAGGAGAATTGGAGGTACAAAAGGTAAAGATGAGATCATGAATTGAAGTAAGACCACTTGGATGGAAACAGCAATGAAATATGTACATGAGAGAGGAGAGTGAACTTAGGTGCAAAATGCTCATCGTGGAGCCTGTGACCCGACCACAGCCATGCTACCCTCATCCAGAAGGGAGTCCTTCCCCCATGCCCAGAAAATGACATGAGATGATATAGAATAACCTCTGGCTATTGCAAAAATTAACCTTGTCCTGCCCAGAACCATGACACACTGTCGTGTGGAGAGCTGGACCTGCTTGTAACGGTAGAAAGTTGAGCTTGAAAATTGGAATTCGAGAATTTACAATTTAAGTAAAATAAATGGGAATTTAAACTGTCAAGAATGATACCACTGGCCACCCACCCCCCCCCCCCCCCCAAATTCAGTCTGCATCCTAGAGGTGTATTCTTGTGTTCTTGTGTTGCCAAAATGCTCAATGAATGTGCTCCTGTGCCAAATTATGGGTATGGCTCAGACTGTGCTGTTTTACAGGCCTGGTGCAGTATGGTAGAGCAGATTTGAGGGGTGATCACTGCTCTTAAGTAAATCACACAATACAAATTGGAGAAATGTGTTGCCTTCACGTGGTAATATTGTTCTGGTGTTTCTTTCATTCAGATGGATGAGATCAAGGCTAAAGACAGGATCATATTTTCATTGGAGAAAGAACTGGAGACACAGACAGGCTATGTGCAGAAGCTGCAGCTGCAAAAGGAAGCTCTGGATGAACAGCTCTTTTTGGTGAAGGAGGCAGAGTGTAACATGAGCAGTCCCAAGAGAGAGATCCCAGGAAGGGCTGGAGATGGTTCGGAGCACTGCAGCAGCCCTGTATGCAGGTTTTACTGGTCTCTGCAAAACAGTAGCGTGGATGTGTGTTTCTTTCTGACATACCTTCTCAGGCCCTAGGAAAACATTCCCAGTCATTCACTACAGACAAGTTAATGTCCATAGAGTCTTCAGAGGGCATGCTAGTTGGACAAAACTTTGTACTGCTGGTTTTCATCAGTTGTTCTAGTCACAAGTATAACACATCCTAAATAATCAGTGCCCTTTTGAAAGAATCATCGATGAACCTAACTACCTAGAACATGCATCCTCATAACCAGATAGAATTACAAGGATGAGCAGGGAGGGGCAAGGAAAACGCTGGGTGTGGAGAATCTGTGAGACCCTTAGGAGATCCTCCTCTTTGTCTGTTTCCCACAGACAGCCCTTGGGTGTCATTCACAAAGCACACAAGTCACCCATTGTGTGACTAAACAGAAGATGTCTACACAACCAATGCATATTTAAAATCATATTTTCATATATACAAATGAGAAATAAGAAAATAAATGTAATTGATACAGAAAGGGTTGTCCTAGCTTTTTCACCTGAGGCAGTGGCTCAGCTAATAGAAGCAATCTATAGGAAAAGGGAAGAAAAATTAGAATCTTTTAGCTTTTTTATCTCTGTCATAAAAATTTATCATCTGTTTGGTTGTTTTCTCTTAATTTTTTTTAATGGCTTAAAATTTTCAATTAAAGTATCCCCTAACCAGATGCTTTCTCCTAAATATATATATATATTTGCCAACATATTCAGTACTCTGAAAGTCCGTAAAGATAATTTGTTGGTGATGACAGCTTAGATTGACTGTTTTTTTAAGGATTCTTTCCCCAAGCATGTATTTTGAAGAGAATCAGTAACTGCGTGACATTGTTGCCCATGCACAGGACTTGCGCAGAAACCAGAAGAGGATAGCAGAGCTGAATGCCACCATACGGAAGCTGGAAGACCGGAACACGTTGCTCGTTGATGAACGAAATGAGCTGGTATGTGAGCTTTTGCACTGGCAGACAGAGGAGGTTGAGAGCCGTGGGGAAAGGCAAAGAGGGGGAGGATCCAAGGGTAAAGCTGGTGATGAACATGCCTTGTCCATCCAACAGGCCCGTCACTCAGGAGGCTGAAGAGGACTTTTTATCCTAGAATAAAATAGTAATTTAACAATAAAACGTAATTGAAATTACGTGAATACAAAATCACAGCAGAGGTTGAGGCAGCAAGGCTTGTAGGATTCTGTGTAATGCTTCTGTTCCCTCCTTTGAGCACACAACATGTGCTTGGTGACTTACCTTATACGCACTGAGACTTACCTTGTAAATGAAATAACGTCTGTTAGGTCTGTAGTCCAGTATTTGACCAGGTTGAAAATAGTGAAGTACTGAGTCTAGGAAGAATTGGCAACTTTGAATTGATCCCTTTATCTGATTTTCTACTCTGTGGTGATATCTGTGTGTTGAATCAGGACCCTGGCTATTTAACCTGTTTATATTCCTACTTCTCTGCTTAAGGATGAGGGTGATAAATTGAACTCTTGATGGGTTTTTTTATTCCTGAGCTAGAAATCTTAATGCACTCCTTTCATATCAGTTTAGCCAGCTTCAATGTTCTTTATGTCATAATTGCAAAATAGATGTCAAGATTGCAAATTACAAGTATATTCATGTGTCTCTCATGACAATTATTAATTGCTATTATCAATCCAGTTGAAGCGTGTCCGAGAAGCTGAGAAACAATGTAAACCTCTTCTGGAAAAGAACAAGTGCCTCACGAAGAGAAATGATGAACTTATGCAGTCTTTGCAGCGCATGGAAGATAAACTCAAAGCAGTCACTAAAGAAAATATAGAAATGGTTGGTACTGAAGAGCAAAATGATTATTACTGGGGGATCTGTGTGTTGGTGGCCACATCTGCATAATGCATGATGTATATGAATAGAGAATATGCATTATATATAATGTGTAATACTATTGCTAAGATAGAGCCATGTTTTGGTCTGTATTATTACAGATTTACATACTATAACATTGTGTATTATGCATACATGGGCAATATATTTACATGAATGTATAATCACAGTTAATTATATTTTCAAAGTTAGAATATTGAGTGTCAATCATTTCAAAAAAACGAAAGAGGAAAATGTTATATACTTGAGGCATGTCCTACTGTGCTATTTTTTATCTGGAACTCAAAAAGGAAGCTGTTAAGATGTTTTCAGCCGGAATTATGTTCTTACATCATGTACATGTTCCTTTTAGAGCTGATGATGACAAAGTAAACTTAAGGTATGGCACTAAGCACATAGAATCTTTCCATAAAATATATGCGTGGTAGGTGGATATGAGAAAGGAAGAATGGTGGTGTTTAAATTTAGTTAGGGCTATACATTTCCCATGTCAGGGCCAAATGAAGTGGGGTCAAAACAGTTATGTTTGTATATCCTTCAGATGGGATTGCCTTGATTATCAGTCTGCTTCCAGGCCCTATATTCCGACACACGCACTGATGTGGTTTTGGCATTAATGAAAAAGGAGGTGGATGTTCTAGGTTGCCAGATGTAAGCTGGCAGACTGAGACGACTTCCCTTGCTAAAGGTGTCCATGGACCTTGCCCTGACCTGTAGTAGCCACTGTCCTGAGCAGGCAAGTGCCCTGCAATGGGAGCAGCTTTCCTGCTGATTAGGCAGAGGTGATCAGATTAACTTTCCTGTCCCACAGAAAACAGACTTTAGTGTTACACAGTTAATCCACTAAGGACTCTGCAATTTACCCGTGCCTAGAAGACAGATAAACTTATTGCAGGTGTCATGGGTCAGAATTATTCTTCCACAGCTGTGGCAGTGCAGATCACAGTCGCTTGAAGTCTCCCACAGTAAAGAGAAAGGACTCGGGAATCTGCATGCATTAGGCATCAGTGGGCAGCATCACTGGTGCATATCTGTGGACACAGTGTATACGTGCTCAGTTAGCTCCCTGACATCTGCTCTTCACACTATGGATGCCCAAATCATGAAAGCTGTTGGTGGCTAGAGCAATTCTCACAGGATTTAGCCATCTCCTTTCCCACAGGAGCAGGCAGGATATTGAGCTGTGATTAAAATAGATCTGTTATCACAGTTTTTGCCTTTCCTCCTGGTGTGACTGGATGCATGTCTTTAACATGAGTAAAGCAGCTCCATTGCCTCACTGTGTACAGTCCTACATTGAATATCAGTAAGGACATGAGGTCGTGAGAGTAGATACTATCTGCCTACCCACTGGACAGGTTCAACTCCATTTGCCACACGTGGTGGCATCTTGATGCATGGCCAAGGAAGGGCTACGATATGTGACCTTTAAGGGCTGGAGGGGCTGTGTTGCCACATGGTAACTAAACAGCTAAAGCTTTGTTGTTCTGGTTGAAGAACTCAGCCATGCTGTGTTATTTTATTGTTAAGAAGTGCTGATGGACATGAATAAAAAAATGGTGTAGCTGAAGCATATTTAAAGGTCTCTATAGTTTAAATGAAAGGTGATGTTTAGTTTTTAACTGAAAGGTGGTCTTTTAATTGCTGGATCTTATTTTATCTCTTTTATCTTTTCTTTTTACCACAGAGAGAAAAAATAACATCACATCCTCCTCTAAAGAAATTAAGATCTCTCAATGACCTGGATCAGGCTAATGAGGAACAAGAAACTGAATTTTTAAAGCTTCAGGTCATAGAACAGCAGAACATAATTGATGAGTTAACAAGGGTATGTCCAGAGCACAAGGAAATCAGGAATGATTGCTGTGTACAGTTTACCGCTGATAGTATTTTTTCTTATAACTAGAGGTCTGAGCATTAATACCTTACGTGCTTTTAACATCTGCAGATGTTTAGCTGTAGGTGTGCATATGTGTAGTTTACTGAATTTGTAGTGGAGCATCAGCCCCTACAACTCAAACCATAACATTGTGAATTGAGCTCCAGAAAGGAATGCAGACTAAGAGCTGTGGAGCTTGGGAAGGTACCTACATGTTCACAAGGCAGGACTGTGCTGAGGTGTTTTACCATTATAACTAAGTCATGCTTAAAAAGTTCCCTTAACAGGAGGCTGGCCCACAGTGCCACATCATGTGCTGGAAAAGCTTGTACAGCTAGACAGTAGGTTTCCAGTTCTTCTGTCATTTAATGCTGACAATTCCTTTGTCAGTGAACTTTGCATTATGATACTGAGGAGAAGGAGAAGGATTCCAAAACAGGCTGTTGTCTCTTCCGAGATGTCATTGCTAGGAATGGTGAGATCGCCACTCCCATCCTTTAATGACTTCGAGACAGGGGCAGCATCTCCTCATCATGGAAGGCAGACAGCCTCTTATACAGTGCCCAAATCCATGCACCAGGCGTCCCAGTGATTTTAGAGGGTAATCCATCAGCTCCTATTGTTTGACAGCTGCTCAAGGCAAATGCACAAAGGCTTTTTTCAGGTGGTTTTTAGGTGACACACTTACAGATTTGGTTATGAATCCTCCCTTCTACCTGCAATCAGATTCCTGTTTGAACATATGGAGAGAGTCACTGGAACTTCTATTATTTATTTCCTCCATGTATTTGGCCATCTGTCAGCTTTAAAGAAGAGAAGAGAGAGTAACTTTTTAATTTTACTTTCTAGGACAGGGAGAAACTCATTCGTCGGAGAAAGCATAAAAGGAGCTCAAAACCAATCAAGGTAAGATGAAAAATTGTTTCTTATTTACAGTATTCAAGTAGGCTGTGTAGGAAAACACACTTTAGCAATCTGATTAAACAGAGCTTTGTGGATTATAACATCTGCTTTAGTGATCAGGTTTATAAATTGCTTAGTTACTTTGGGAGAGCTTTTAAAATCCACTTTGAAATTCTGTTAAGAGCGTGCAGCTATTTTATTTTCAGCAAAATGGGGCTCCTGTCCAATCCGTTGTCCTTCCCATGCCCACCCCCCCACTCAGTAGTAATAATGGTCCTTCCATTTGGTATCTATAAGTAGGTTCTCAGGGTCTGTTATGCTGACAGGTATTAGTATTATCAGAGACCTTCCCATTTTTTTTTCAGCAATCTATTTTTCACAGCACATATGGGCTAAAGCCAAATCCTTGTGCATCTCTATTCTTCAGGTGGAAATTTCTGCCTGAGATACTGTGTCATTCTCTCCTGCTCAGTTCCACATGCCTTTGACTAACCTTTGCATCACTCTGAATTAGGTTAAGTCCAAAGCTGGTGTAATTTACAACAATTTTAGAGCTGAGTAGTCAGGAGTGGTTTGCATAGCTCCTTTATCAGCTAGATGTGAATCATGACTTTGCAGCATTTATGTCCCACCTCCAAAAAGTGGAAATATGGGTTACTTGGTTGCACTCAGTCCTCCAAGGACATCCCTTAGTGTGTCAGGCATGTTCTTTGAAAGTCACACAGCATTGTCTATACACTGGGAATTTCAGACCAGTAAATCCTAGCTGTGTCATCACATTGTTTCTATGTGGGTTGTGAAATGGTGTACAGCAGACACAGCAAGGACCAAATAGTATTTTCATCAGTAAATTTTATTTCTAAACCAGAGATTATAACATTGGAGAATATGGCAACTGTTTTCACTTGACAACACAATGAGCAAAAATTATAATATATGCAAAAGTTAATTGACATCTTCAGTACATGTTTTTTTTTGTGATTCAAACTCCAGGTTTGGAAGGTTTTAACCTGTCAGCAAAGTGAAAGATGTTGCTAAGAAGAAGTGCATCTTAATTGCTCATTGATCAGTTTGTCTTCAGAATTATCCATAAGCCGAGTATTTAAATGCTCAAATTGGTACCCTGAAACCAAGCCTTCAGGGTCAAGCATCTGTGTCTTCACAGGACACATCTCACAGTTTTCATTTAATTTAATTCAGCTATGAAATTGTCAATAGGGAGGTGTCAGACATACAGCCAAACTGTGGAGCATGAGCAATTGTTTATAATGGGTGCCAGTTACTGTAGTCCTGGAAAGATGCAATAAAAGTTCCTTCACGTTAGTTTTATATAGCATAGCTTTCACTCATATGATCCAACAGCAATATCAGCAGGAGAAGCACCTGGACATTAAAAGTATCAGCAGTGTCTGTGAGAGAAGAAGGAGGGCTGCCTATTCTACATGTGTTTCTAGCCCTTATGGTGTAACCTTTGCACACTACACTACACTTTGCATGTTGATAGATGTCTTCTGAAGAGCTTCTTGGTTTGCAAACAATTTTCCTGCCTTCCTGCAAGGGCAGAGACTTTTCCTCTGGCATGTTGCTGCTCACATTAGGTTTTCCAAATAGACTGAGACAGACCCTTAGAAAAATTAGTCAGCAAACTTATTCTCCACCAGCACAAGACCTGATCTTCAATGGGTTTCCTTTGAGTTTGCGTGAAGATGGTAATTGCAGGGGTAGCCCACTGTTCACTTTTCACACCTCATCTTTTAAGTAACTAGCAACTCCCCCCTCTGTTTACATGAAGGTTCAGAAATCACACTTTTCCTTCTATAGAGGCATGTGGTGGATACGGTTTTTGGGTATGATGATGATTCTATGGACTCTGAAACATCCTCTGTGGCCTCATATAGAACAGACAGGACACCAGCAACCCCAGATGATGATCTGGATGAGGTAAGATCTGACTCTTTCCACAGACAAGTTACAGGTTTTTAAGAGACAACTTTGAAAACAAGCGCTCAGGCTCTCGAGAACACGTGGGTTTTTATAGTGCATACTGAGTGATAAATACTTTTTAAGTTTGACTTTAATTTTGATTACTCATATACTAAAATGGTGAGAGTTTCTTCCACAGTATAGTCTGTAGAGTCTTTGGTATGACTACCCTGCAATTTGAGGTGGTTTTTTTTCCTCTCCTCTTTCAAGGAAACATATCACATTTCTTGTAGCTTAAAGACATATCAACGAGTTATAGTGAATGGGATGACATCATACTGGTGACCTGTCACTAGTGGGGTTTTGCAGGGCTCCATCTTAAGCCCTGTGCCCTCCAATTTCATCATAAATTACTTGGACACAGGACCGGAAGGGATACTGAGCAAGTTCTGCAATGATACAAAATAGGGAGGAGCTGTTTACTCCATCAAAGGCCGGGAGGCCCTGCAGAGAGACCTCGATGAATCAAGAGGGCTGGGCCATCACCAACCAGACGAAGTTCAGCAAGGGAAAGTGCCAAATTCTGCACCTGGGATGGGGCAACCCTAGATCTACAGATGGACTGGAGAATGAGATGCTGGAAAGCAATGCCCTGAAAGAGACCCAGGGGGTGACAGAAAGTTGAATATGAGTCAGCAGTGGCCTGGCAGCCAGGGGGGCCACCCATGTCCTGGGGGCATCAGGCCCAGCATTGCCAGTCAGTCAAGGGAGGGGATTGTCTGTTGTTCTGCTCTGCTCTGTGGTGGTCTCACCTTGACTATTGTGTGCAGTTTTGGGTGCCGCAATATAAGAAAAATATTAAATTGCTAGAGAGTGTTCAAAGGAGAGCAACAAGGATGGTGAAGGGCTTTGGGGGGAAGCTGTATGAGGAGCAACTGAGGTCACCTGGTCTATTCAGCCTGGAGAAGAGACTTAAGGGCCGACCTCATTGCAGTCTACAACTTCCTCATGAGGGGAGGAGGAGAGACAGACACTGATGGCTGCTCTGTGGTGACCAGTGACAGGGCCTGAGGGAATGGCCTGAAGTTGTGTCAGAGGAGGTTTAGGTTGGATATTAGAAAAAGGTTCTTCACCCAGAGCGTGACTGGGCATTGGAATGACCCCAGGGAAGGGGTCACAGCACCAAGCTTGACAGAGTTCAAGAAGTGTTTAGACAGCACTCTCAGTAACTCTTGGGGATGGTGCTTTGCAGGGCCGGGAGTTGGACTCAATGATCCTTGTAGGTCCCTTCCAACTCCGCTGATACTGTGAAATAAATGCTGTATAATCTCCCCATTTTTTAATTTCAGATCACAGCAAGCTCACTGATCCAAAACACTATTTGAATCAAGACCTGTAAAGCAACTACTGTGCTTAACAAATCACTTTTGCTTTCTTTGCTTTGACAGTGCTTTGCTCTCCATGGCTTAGACATGTCCCTTCTTATTCTTCAGGGTTTAGCAGCAGAAGAGTCAGAGCTGCGGTTTCGACAGCTGACAAAGGAGTACCAGGCCCTGCAGAGAGCGTATGCACTGCTGCAGGAGCAGACAGGAGGGGTCATAGATGCTGAAAGAGAAGCCAGGGTCAGTATTTGTTTGCGAGTAACAGTATTTCATTGCTGTCAGGACAAGAAACCCCTCAAAGGGACATACAATGCAATGGTGCTACATACAGCATCCATAACACTGAGAAATGTCTGTTCACTCATTTACTGAGTACATTTTGAAAGAGAGTGACCATTAAGAATGGACACAATCACTCCGTTTACAGGAAGCTGTCCTCCACATGAACCTGAAAACTCTGCAGTCAGGCAGGCATGCCAAAGCAGACAACTCTGCAGCCTGACACAGAATCACGAGAGTTTTCTCATCATTTGCCTAGGTGTGATGGGAGTTGGGTTTTAAAGGCAAATGAAGGCCTGTGGGTTTTCACAAAGGCATACATTGCGCCAACTTTAGGAACACCTGAATGTTTCTAACAGATGAGTGCAAATTACATTTAAATTTTAATATGAGGCAGGCTACAGTAAAACTTCCAAGGCTAAAAATATTGTCCTTCTAATAAAACAGTAGAATCATTCAGGCTGGAAGGAACCTCAGGCAGTCTCCAGCCCAAAAATCTTGCTCAAAGCAGTTAGCTGTGAGATCATACCAGTTTTTTTAGTATTTAGTTGAGTCAGCTCTTGAAGAACCCCCTGGCAGTTAAATTTGCCTCTTCCCACTACCTGTTGCCACTCTGATCTGCTAAGCACTTTTTTTGTAATTTAGGGATTGCCCCTTATGAGGGTCTTGGAGCAGAGCACCCCAAATACCTGAGCTTCTGTTTTGCTGCTCCGATGCAATCCGATGCAATGGTGGAGCAGGCTTGGGTGGGGAGTTGGGGCAGATCCACCGCTCTGTTCTCTTGTGTCATCTGTGTGCCAGTCTAAGGGGTGGCACAAAACATCACCAAGTCAGAATCTTTCTAATGGTTGCTCACTCAGTGGAACTGACAGCATGAACCTTGGCTCTGCTGGTTTTGGTTTCCTTTCAATACCAGTCACATTGCTGGTTTTGTTACTTTTAATGTGGTGTTTGACTTCAACAGGCTCAGGAGCAACTTCAAGCTGAAGTCCAGAGGTATAAAGCCAAAATAGAAGATCTGGAGAAAACTTTGGCTCAGAAAGGGCAGGTAAGTAATTCTTGTGTGTTTTTTCCCCTATTCTGTATCTTACCCACTCTGCTTACAAAATACCAAGCACAATTTCAGTATAAACTTCCATGAGATCTAATGTTGCCAGTCAGTAAACATGCAGATCTCGCAAGTTCAGAAGCCTTGCTACACCTTGGTAAACTTAAAATGTTGTTCTGTAAAAGACAGCTTGTTCCTGTAGGATGTTAAATATTGTGGCTCCAATGAATATTGTGGCTCCAATGTTCAATAAATGTGCACAGCCTTATGGAATTTGATTATTCTGTAATACTACTACTTCATTCAACAGGACTCACACTGGGTGGAAGACAAGCAGCTTTTTATTAAGAGGAACCAAGAGCTTTTAGACAAGGTACATTCCAAAGGTTTGCATGTTCACTCTGAAGGGTTATCTGGATGCTGTGAGACATCTTAAGGGTTTAGATTTGCACAGCCTATGCTTCCTCAACTACTACTCACCAAATACTTTATGATTCTTGTAACAGTCACACAGGTCATGATTTTACATATTTCTGTTAGATAGAGAAAACGGAAGCAGAAAACAACCGTCTGCAACAGGAGCTGCAGGATGCGCGAGACCAGAACGAGCTGCTGGAGTTCCGCAACCTTGAGCTGGAGGTGATGGATGTGCTTCTTACAGTAGAGCTGGTAGAAAATTAAATTACTGCACTTGCACTGGACACCGGCTTTAATCAAGGATTTACACAAGTGTTGTAGCAATAAAACAGAGTAACAAATCAGGCCTAGCATTTTTAATTGTGAGCTGAAGTATGTCAGCTCTAATATCCTGGAAATAGTAAGCACCATACCCAGCTGGTTCACTTTAGCCTGAGCCAGGTGCCCAGTGTGCACAGGTATGCTTAACTGATTAACATGAGTGTGCCTCTTAGCTGCCACACCTGTGGGTATGATTTTTCTAATACTTGGAGATGCCTGTCTGCCCATGTATGAGTGCTGTTCCTTTTGCGGGCACTGGACACATTCCCTGTTGAGCAGCTCTTCCATGACCTGCAGTGGGTGCAAACGGTCTCTCAGGTGACACTGGACATTGGTGCAGGAGCTTTAGAAGCCTCTGCAGGACCTCAAGCTCCCTCTTCCCAGACTGCCTCTAGTTCCAGACTCTTCTTTGGAGCTCCAGCCAACCAAAATTTCACCTGCTCTCTTCCCCAGTGTAAGATGGTTTATTTTTTATTTGTTCTTTTCAGTTGCTGTCCAAGGGCAAATACATTTGCCACACAGAGCCCTTCCTGGTTCTCATAACTTAATGCTGTTCAGACTTGCCCCTTATTCATAGAACTGTCCTACAGTTTTACCTGACAGCTGTGTTTCCATATGGCAGGGAACTGAACTGATCAAATGAATTACATATTCATAAACCAAAAATGTGTGTGAAAGTAAAGTCTAATCTTTACTTCCATGCTTGCCTGAATACCTGAAAGGAATGAGAAATAGCATCTTAAATTTTTTTCTTGTCTTTGGTCCTTTAAAACTGGACAAATATTTGTAAATTTTAAGCAATAAAGGTCTATAAATAGCTATGTTGATCAGTTTTTTTTGAACACATGGTTTTCCACGCATACTAGGATGAGGAAAATATGTAATCTGAGTCTCCCAATATCTGAAGTCAAACACCTGTTTCTAAAGGGAGTATTTACAATCATGTAGAGTTGTTCAACACTTAATAAAGCAAATCACTTGAATCTCAGCTAGGTAACAGCCTTTCCACAGCCAGTTTGCAAATTGACATAATTTATCAAATAATTTCCTGTTGAGCAGTTACCTTGGATTTAGGATCCTGTCCCACTTGGCTCACTTTTTCAGACTAGGTGTACGTGATTCTTTCCTTGGCTTATAGAATGAAGAGCTTGGCTTTGCAAGCCAAGCATGATATAAACAGCAGCTATGGCATTCTCTATGTGCATCTCCTTCATTCTAATAGATTCTCTAGCATCTTTTCAATTAATTTGCAGGAAAGAGAGAGACGGTCCCCACCATTTAATCTCCAGATTCACCCATTCTCAGATGGTGTGAGTGCTCTACAGATCTACTGCATGAAGGAAGGGGTTAAGGTAGGTCAGTTGTATAAAGGAGTGCTTCTCCCTAAGAAGTGGGAGGAGTGGTGGGTGCTGCCCATATAATCCATTACAAATAACTCCACTAGACTTTAGGTATTTAAAAATGGTCTAATGTAAGAGTGTAGTGACAGACACAGTTCAATTAGACCCAAAATTCTCTCCATAATGATAAAATCTGGTTCAAAGGCAATTGAAATCAATGTGTGATGCATTTCCATAGGATAAAACAAAATGGCTGACTTCCATGTTGTTCATAGGATAGATGGATATTGCAGCCATGATAAAAGGTGGATGCCATGCCTTTACCTTACTCTCTCTTTGCAGGATGTCAGCATCCCAGACCTTATAAAGCAGTTAGACATCCTAGGTGATAATGGGGTAAGTTGAAATGGGAGATATTTTGTCTTTACAAGCTGCATTTTGTACAGTGCAGTAAGTGTTATGTATAGTTATGACTGTTTTCAAAGATACTTGTTAAATTATGCATCTGTTCCATACGGTTTAGCAGACTGGGAAGAATGTCCAAAGACTACTAATATTTGGGACTGGGCCCAACTGCACCCTGTTCACTCGGGAAAACACATGAAGGAGTTCGGCAGTCTGAGTAAACCACTCTTCATCAGGACTAGGATTCTTTCTTACAGTTTCATAAATAGGCAAGAATTATCAAATTCCCTGTGGCTTTCTAAGAAGGCATAGCTGCCCATGTAAAAGAGATGCTGTATCTCTGGCCAACATTAGATACGTCTTAAAAAAGTTTATAAGAAATAAAAACAAAGGATCATTATTGTCCATTCATGTGCTGATGTAGATCAGCACTATTTTTACAAAAGCTTTAATGGAAATTCAGCTTTGTAAAACTAGCATGGAGACAAACAAATGGGTCTAATTTTAGTTTACATTTCTCTTAAGGTGTAATGGAATGAATGATACAATTAATCCATATCATGTAAAAAGGCAAAACTAGTGGTCTTCTTAAAATAATATGTGAACAGAGACTGAATGTTTCAATGGAAACCAAATACTCAGTAGTACAGGTATCCTCTGAAAACTGTAGACCTTGTTTGTAGTCTGGATTGTCTTTGTTCATGAAGAAACTGCTGCCAATTTTCCTCTTTCCTGTCTTTCTCTTCACAGAATTTAAGGAATGAAGAACAAGTGGCCATAATTCAGGCTTCCACGGTATTGTCCTTGGCAGAAAAGGTAAATCACATCCTTGCTTTTCTCACGTGTTATCTAAAGCCTCATCTAACACATTTTCTGCCCTGTTGTTGTCATTAATATCATTAAACTTTCTGCTGTTGGGAATATTCCCCAAATAAAATAAACTGTGCCAGCACAGTCCCAAACACCTTGCTGAAGCAGCAAAAATAACAAACTGAGCTGGCCCAAGCTGTGCAATAGAAAAAACTACAAATACAAAAATAACATGAAACAAAACTTGCAATTGAAAACCGAATGAGAAATCATCAGAAATTTAAGCTGTAACTAGATAAAGTTTGGGATTTACAGTCCTGAGATTTCGAAAGCTTCCAAAAGCATCTGTATGCCGAAATATCACTGAAAGTATGTGTCTATATTTCTTGTTCCAAGAATTAGGAAGAAAGTGGGGGGTGGTTAAAATTGCTTTCTAAGGCTCAAATGCAGCACACAGATTTCAACATGACAGCTTCCAAGGGTTCTGCACAACAATGCCTCTGCTTCAAACAGAACTGCCATAAAGCCAATTAAGGTATTTTTGAGATGCTATAGACCCATTGTGGGCCTTTATGCATGGGGTGGAATGGGTTCCTTGTCCATCAAAGGGTGTGTGCTTTTCCATCTTCTGGTGACCCAGCAGTGGTGATGCTCTTGCTTGCTTCCCTGCCTAGTGCTACATGCAGACATCATGGCCTCTGTCACAAACAGCCTCAAGATGAGCCCAGCAGCAATAGGCTGCTAAAAACAGACTAACAAGATGCTGTACATAGCCCATTTGCCACTGCTTGTGTGCTAGAAAACACAGCAGGTTACAGGTCTCATTGTCTTCTCTCCAGTGGATCCAGCAGATTGAGGGAGCTGAAGCTGCTCTGCATCAGAAGATGATGGAACTGGAAAGTGATATGGTAAGAAAACTTTCCTTATTACACGTTTTAGGGACACTGATTGTGTCACACTTACTTGATGTGCCAAAAAATAACTAGGAAAGTGTATTGACAAATGAACTATGCAGCTTTTGTCTGATTATTGGTGAATCCATAAAATTGTTCCTGGTCCAGTTCACATGCAGAATAACAGTAACAGAAATAGTAAAAGTTTAAAAAATGCCTCTCTGTTTCTACGAGGATGACTGTTTATTAATAAGTACAGAGGGTTCAAAGGTTTCTCAATAATTTTCAGAGATGCATGCATTGTTTGTCTCATAAGATTCACAGCCTAAACATCAGCTGTTGTATTGCATTTTTTTCAGGACCAGCATGTGAGAAATTGTTGAACTGAATCATAACACTGTTGGCTTTCATTACACACTAAGTGTGTAAAGTTAGTACCTTACCCTGTTCTTATTCTAGTTAATGGCAGCAGCCTACAAGATGAACAAACATAACTACAAGAATTAGACAGCAGTAGTGGCTTGTTTTGTTCCTGTGATATGTCTGTACTTAAGTCTGTTCAGCTTAAGGTGGACTGATAAGATAAAGCACAGCAGCTGCTCCCAAGGAATGTGAATGTGAATGTATAGTTAGTTCCTCTTTAGTTCTGTCCACTTTTACACCTCTTCAAAAATAAGAGAAGGCACAAGAAGAGTAATTCCTGATGCCAGAGGAAGTATCTTTAGAAAAATCACACAGAACACCCTAAATTTCACTACTGAAATGCCAAGCAGTACGACTGAAGCCAACAGAGAGGATGGATTTAGTTCCATGTATATCAGGTGTATTCACTTACAAGAGCAATCTACAGCTATTTGCCCTTCCTTCTGTTCTAGCTGAGTCAGGTGTTAATAACTCTGCTGAGTATCAGTCGAAAACCAGTCTTCTTGTCCTGCTGAATTAGGTATCTGTAAATGATTTGATAGTATTTGGAGTAAAGTATTTGGAGTAACTAATTTGTTTTTCTGTCCAAATGGTCCTTCATTGTAGGAGCAATTTTGCAAAATAAAAGGTTATTTGGAGGAAGAATTAGACTACAGAAAGCAAGCTCTTGACCAAGCGTACATGGTATGTACAAAGGAAATTCTGCAGCACGTACTGGCCAACTCTACAATAGCACACAGACTTTTCTTGAATCAGCAGAAGAGATTTTTGCTTTTTTGTTAGTACTGGGTTTTTTAAAATTTGTTCTTTCCTCATTCTCCTGAGTACTAGCATGCAATCTGCACAGCTTCAACACAATAGCTCACCTTTTCATGTCATAAACAGGCACATCTGCTGAAGTCTGGAACTCTTGTCAGCTTCAGGCAGATATTGCTCATTAATATCGGCTTGTCTAGCTGGAGTTTTTTAGCGCAACAGGTGGAAATTTTAGAATTGGTGAAATAATTTACACTTCAGATAGGAACATTCCGTCCAGCTCTTAACTCCATAAAAAAGAGTAGAAGTGAAGGATATCAGTGAAAGTTAATATTAAAATACTTTAAAAATAAAAGTTCCTATCCTTTTTTCAGAACATAGAACCATTTTCTGAGTTCAGTTTTTCACATTTTTGCACACTTGAGCACAGGGACTGCCTCTCATGCAGGGGTCTGAATCTGCCACCAATCCCCCAGTTTCCAATGTGGTTTAAACCATGTTTCATCTCTAACTGACTTTTGGTATTGCATCAACCAGAGGATCCAGGAGCTTGAAGCCACCTTGTACAATGCTTTGCAGCAAGAAACAGTGATAAAATTTGGGGAGCTACTCACTGAAAAACAGCAGGAAGAGCTGAGGACAGCAGTAGAAAAGCTAAGACGTCAGATGCTGAGGAAGAGCAGAGAATATGATTGCCAGATTCTTCAGGAGAGGATGGAGCTGCTCCAGCAGGCTCATCAGGTAAGAAGAGGAAACCACACACATGTGGTATCTTCTCAGCCTTTCTTTGTAAGAACACAATCTGAGCTCAAATCTAAGCAAGCTGCAGGCCATGAGGGAGCCTGGCATCCAGCTTTTTGAATTGTCTCTTACTTTGTCTTTTCTGTGCATGCAAGCACACATGATACTAGCTTGTGCAAGATGGTTTTGGCATATTTTGAGTTTTAAAATTCTAGCCTTAAGTTTTCATCCAGAATTCTGTCTGCACAGTTCTAGCTTTGTAATAAAAATGGTCATCCCTAGTTACTGGACTGGGCATGAGAGAAACAGAGTAAATACTGCTGGCTCGTATGGCACAGGAGAGCTGTCTGTTTTTCCAGATACTACTTGTCCCTCCCAAGTGGGCATTTGTACTTTTCACTGCTGAGATAAGGTACTGCATTTTACCTTAAAAGACTGATGTTTGCTACTCTGCAAGCTGTGAGGTCCCAGAGCAAAATGGCAAACTGTCACAGCACATTGAATAACATGAAAGCTGCACCATGAAACAGATCTGACTCAGACATTTATGGGAGTAGGAGAAGAAGCACATCCCCAGTGGTTAGGGGGAATTGGTTCACAGAAAGGCTCTCACAGTTTTGCCTGATCCTGAGTTGGGCACTTGAGACTGGGTCCACCTTTTGATGCCAGGCCTTTGCCACATAAGAAGCTTCTTGATTTTAAACATGCCAGCTGCCCCGAGGGACACTGCCCTGAGGGACACTGCCACAGCAGTTTTGGCTTCTCAGAATGACTCTGAGCCAGCCTCAGTTGGAAGTGGCTGAGAGGCAAAGGAAGGAGGAGGTAGCCAAGCAATAGGACAGGAGGCTGTGGGCAGAAACTGTTGTACAAGAGGTTCCACCTGAACATGAAAAAGAATTTCTTCATTGTGCGAGTAACCAACCACTGATCAGATTACCCAGGGAGGATGTATAGTTTCCTTCCCTGGAGATATTACTTATCAGTCATTGGTACTAATTTCTAGCATTTAAGGATCCAGTTACATATATGCAGGATCATATTTTGAGCAGTTGCACACATGGTAAAGCTGTGGTTTGGCGGGATGAGTGGATCGAGTCACAGTATGACACAAGATTGTCCCTGCCACAGAAATGGATTTGTTGATTTCTAGGGTTTTGGCCCTTGGAACATTAAGCTACTTCTTCAGCGGGATAGATTTACTGAGAATTTAGTGTATATGCTTTCTTTTGTGATTTCCAGAGGATCCGAGATTTAGAAGATAAAACTGACATCCAAAAGAGACAAATTAAGGATCTGGAGGAAAAGGTTGGTTCTGTTAGCCTTTGAAGCACACTGATTAACTTTGTTTTGAAAGTAGTCATCCAGTTCTCTTGAACTATATGACCTTTTTGTTCTGCTCAGTCAGCTGCACCTGCTGGTGTTGGTCCACTGTCCTTTTTTTTTTTTAATTTGTGTCAGTAGATACAGAGTTTAATCTTAAAACACTACATTACATTATGAAACATGTAATGGTGAGTGTTTGATATAGGTGTGTGTAGGTACTATAAACATACATGTGTACATATATATAAGTTTATATTTATGTATTTATATATCCAGGCTATTTCTAGCATGGATTGCAGCCACTGTCTTTTAACACGCTTAAAAATACCACACGTGCTATTTTTGTTATCTAGCTTTATGACTTGTCAACCCATGGGGTATCATGACGTGATAGTTACACCTCAGGCTTTCAATGTGGTGCCAATTGTAATCCATCACCAAAATTATTTGGATCTGTTTTCTAAGCCTGGGAGGTGGTGTGGTACTTACAGAAGTAATGAGGAAAATAACAGTGTTTTCTGGATTAATAAATATTATGTTCTACAGAGTGCAAAAATAATTCTGATGCTTACAATGCCATTATCTTTCATTTTTACACAGTCTTATTTTTCTTCTGCAGTTTCTATTTCTGTTCTTGTTCTTCTCTCTTGCCTTTATTCTTTGGCCTTGATGTCAATGTGCCTCTTGGAAAGGTAAGACTGTTTTATTTATTTCCTCAAAGCTAGCACTTCTTGCACAGACCGGAGGATCACATCCTTGTGTGTTCTTGTGGATGTTTGGAGTCAGCGAATACAGCAGGTTGTTGTCGATTTGCAATAGTTCACAGTAGGGGATTGTTGTACTGCCAAGCTGCTGATGATATTGTGCTATTCATAATTGTAAAAACAAAAGCTAACAAGGAATTTCACAGTATCAAAAAGCCAAGGGAATTGCAGGGGAAATTTAATGTTGATGTTTACAAAGGGATGCAGATGGAAAACAGTTAAAATAACCTCAACTGTAAACACATTCTGAACTAACACTCAGGAAGGAGATCAGGATTTTAAACAAGTGTCCAGCAGCAGGAAAAGTACAAAGAAGGACAAGGAAGAGTGATCAACTGCTGAAAGACAGGAAGGGAGAGATAGAGAAATGGAAGGATTTTTCTGGCTCAGGAAGTGACACTGCTAATAGGAGGTATTGGAGAGGTCTAAAAAATTTGTCATAGAATGGATGGACGGACGGACAGACAACTTGCTATTGTTCACTGTCTAATACAAACAATTACCGTGTGATAAGCTTAAAGAAACAAAAATTCATAGTTAAGGGTGCAGGTGGTAAAGAAGTCTGTCACGGTATGCTTAGCAGCTGAAAGTTCAGAATTCAAAAGGTAATGTGAAGATGGGGAAATAAATCAGAGAACTGTAATGGTCCCATTTTTATCTGTGAGCCACTTCCAGAACAAGGATGCTGGGCTAGGACAATTTTTCTTTTGATCCAGGATAACAAAAGTAGAACATAGCATAGAAAACATAATGTTAAAGTCTCAAGAACATGTAATGACAGCATAATTTTCTGATTTGAGGACAGACCCATACCATTAAATTTCTCAGTCTCTCTTGGCTCTGGCTTCAGCTGTGTTAATGAATAATTCCTCTGCTCTCCACTTGATACAAGCTGAGATACAGTTGTGTGAAAGATGTTCTGCCATGCCCTTCCACCATTTGTACCAGCTCATTCTTTGTTTCCAGATACAATTCAATGTATTGATTATAATTAAGTGGCATGGGTATGTTTGGTGGGTTTTCCTTTTCCCTTTAAGGAAAAGCCCCCGCTTTGTGTTTTGTTTCAGCTAGAGCAAAGCTTTCATTTGCAGTTTTGTGCTGATGCAGAGACAACTCTCAGAATTATCCACATCAACTGGAATCCACTATGTCCTTTTTTGGCCAAACCTCAAAATGAATGTTTCCATGGGCTGAGGCAGCAATTTACATGGAGGTTGGCTTGAACGGGGAACAACCCATAGAGAAGAATTAGGAGAAATGCAGACAGATCAGTGATCACAGCTCTTGTGAACAGGAGTCAGTGTCATTATCAAGTTGCTGCTGTTTCAAACATACTGCCTTGATCCAGTGATTATGAAACACAATAACTTATGACTGCATACTTAATTGTGTTCCTCCTGCAGGATTTCTGAGAACCATGGTACAGCATAGTATGGCTGTGAGATGTTTTAGGTGTCTCTGACTGGTGGTAGTTTGACCACAGAATCATGAGTCTAGAACAAGCAGTCAACCTAGCGGAAGATTCCAAATAAAGGAAAATATTGGATTTAAGGTGCACCTTGAAAAATCACAGGAACCTCTAGTGATATTTATGAGAACCTGCCTGCATGATTTTTTTCCATTTGCCTGTACTGTTGTCCTTTTTTCGTTCCTATCACAACTAAAATAATGTCCTTGTGCAGCATATGAGAAAAACTTGGGCAATAAGAGGTTCAGAGTTTTCTATATATACAGTTTGCACCTACATTTTCCACCAGTGTGGGTATGGCATTGGTTGTCTAATGAGTATTTGCCTCTTCTAGTACAGCTACAGAATTGGTGAGAAGCTTTTATGTCCTAGTATTACCAATACCAATCTGCTAATACCATTTGCTGATAACACTTAGGTCCTTTTGGCCTAATTTGAGGGCAGGTATTGGCTGGTTAGAAAAACTAATAAGATGCTTGAGGTCAGAACTCCATATTTTTCCTAAGTTCTAGGAGGTTTGCTATTTTTCACTTGGAGTCATCCTGCCTCCATGGGCTGCTGGGTCCTGTTCAGCTCTTGCTCTTCACGGAGCTGATGCACACCTTGCTGTCATGTTCATTGAACAGGACTAATAGTCAAAACAACATAAACATTTCTGTGCTGTCTTTAAGGCATACATGACTGTCCCAGCTGCACAAATGACTGATGTCTTTGCAGGGGAATTTACGTGGATCCATTAGGAACTGTGTCAAGAATTCACTTCGCTCCTCACACCCTTTCTCTCTCCACCCTCCACCCCCCATTCTGGCCCAATCTCCTTCAATGGGTTTTCCTCTTGTTTTACATGACATCTAAGGTTTAGCAGGTGTAAATCCCTTCGAGATCACTTTGTTGAGCCCAGGAATGCTGCTCTAACTACAATGCCAAGATGAGTTTCACTCATTGAAGTCACTGTTGCTCCATAATGGCTGGTCCTGGAGCACACAGGGTTCTAGTTCCCCATAGAGAAGATGAGAAGCATCAGCAGGAGCTGAAATGTGGGTTACAGCCCCATAAAGCCTTCCTAGGACCCAGGAGGTGAAGGGTTCTTTTGCCTTTCCCATCCTTCTTTCACATATTCGGCTTGATGAACATCAGGTAGGGATCAACAGGACAGATTACAGTGAGCTGAGTGACAGAGGAAAAGAGCCGTGACAGTGGTGGAGATACAGTGATTTAGAGAATCGACATTGACTATGAAGGTGGAAAAATCTTACGGGTGAGGTGTGTGTGGGGGATATATAAACTCAATGCTTTTCCAGAGGATCTGCACTGCTGTGAACTCCCTTGAACTGTAAAGACAGCTGCAGCAGGCCCAGCATCACAGCACGCATGATACCTGTAGAGTGTTTTACCAAGGCCAGTCACTCCACAGGTGCAAAGCATCAAGTCTTGTAGCAGTTCCTCAAAAACAAGGTAATGGTAAGCTCCTCATCCCCTGCCTTCACCCCTGCATTTTCCTCTATGGGATCCTCTCCCTTCAGTACCTGAGGGGAAATCTCCAGACACAGGCAATTTGGGAATGGTGTTGGCAAGATGGAGAGGGATTTTAGCAAAGTCGTATTCTCCAAGGCTGGAATACATGGAATCGGAGAGAATAACTAACATTGATTTGTGTTGCCCATTCGCGTTAAAAAACACCTGCCTACCCAGGTGATTTAATTCAGCAAAGGTGAGCATGGCATGGGGAGTGTGCCATCAGCATTTCTTCTTACAACTATTGAGCTGTATGTTTTGTCATATGTATAGTATACTATATATATATATATATATTTATATATATATACTACAAAATTGCTTTACTTCTACTGGATGCAAGTGAACTGTCGTAGCCTTATCATAAGGGACTTCATACAGATAGATCCCTGACAAAACAAACAAAAAGCCCAGCTCATCCTGGGGAGCCACTTGATGGTGAAAAGTCTTTGGTTTTGTTCATGCCTTGGTGCAGGTTTTTCTTTGCCAGAGAGAAACCAGGAGAGAGAAATCCACAATGTGGTCACAGATGATACCTTCTGGTTTCCTTCTCACCCAGAGTGAACACTTGACTCAGTGCTGTACGGCAATAACAAAGGACAAGAATGTGCAAATGAAGGAAGCCATGTGCAGCAGATACAGTATCCGGACCAGAAGCTCTCTGATTCCTGTTTATATGGGATTTTCCTACCTGCATTTTCTCTGTGCTTGTGAACATATGTATTCACTTATTTGTGATCACATAAGGAAGTGTGGTCTGTGTGGATTTTGCACACAGTGAATTTTACTATGTAGGCTTAAATGCTGAGATAACAAAGACAAAATATGCCCTTTTTTCCCTGGTCTCAAACCTGAGAACCAAAGTTACTTTCTATAGGTAGGGTAGGCTTTCTCAGAACATCAGCAGTTTCTGTTTGCCTCGGTGCTGCATTAGCCACAATTCCGGGCTTGCTCTGACACCCCAAGGATATTGCCTGCTGCCATGGCTCTTGTTATGGGTGAATTGTAGGCAGCTTTGGTTCAAGAGTCATTGAAACTTATGCATACTACTCACGTGAACATGCCCATGGGGGCTTTTATGCACCACAGGGTTGAAGTTCGTGGGGTTTAAATGGACAAGCTTATCAAAATGCACAGAATTCTCACAAGTGCTTTTCATGCAGACAAAACCAGTTTCACTGATAGCTACAAGAACTAGCCTTTTCAGCTTCCTGATTGATATATTGATTCTATCTCGGCAAATCTGGGATAGGTAGGTAGAGGAACTTAGAAACTTGTACCTTATCTGATACAGATGTTCTTTTTTTTTTAACTTTTAGAGTGCCCGACCACACAGATAAGTCCTTATAAAGGCAAATGCTTCCACCCCTCGATGAAGAGAATATTGTTTACACCTATTTTCAAAAGTATAAAAATGAACAACCTGTAGCCAAGACTGCAACCACCTTGTATTTTAAAGCCATCACTCAAAATTTGTTACCTGACAATTCCTGTCTAAAGCTATGATATATGCTGCATCTAATGAAATCCTGTATGTTGAAATTACAAAAGGGGAAGAAAAATAAACTGACAACCCACATCACCTAGGAAGAACTTAAAGGGATGGGACCACTTTCAGCTGATCAAGTCAGTGTGTCTTGGGCATGGAACCAAAGTTACAATTGAAAAATCTATTCCTGCTGTGCAGGGCAATCATTTAAATGTTACCCTGTCATCTGACAAATGGATCAAAAATGAACAGATGAGAGTAGGAGAAACTCAAGAGATGCTGACAACAAAGTGTTCAATTTGAAGTATGTGGCTTTCTCGCTGCAGGGACTCCTGCTCTCCCTCTTTGGTTTTAACCTCAGGAACAAATGACAGCTGCAATGTGGAAGGAAGAAAGGAAAAAAACCCCAGTCTGTGTTACTTCAGGGTGGGCAGGACAGGTCGCCATGTTTTGTGCTTGAGATCGTTACACAGCACCACCTGCCTTGGCCAAGGAATGGAAGAAGAGGGTGAATGGCATAAGGAAGGTTTCCAGTGGAGTTGAAGCCTTATCTCTCTTCACCATCCCTCCATGAAGAACAGCCTGTCTATTATCAGATACTTTTCATACTCTTTAAAGACTGCCATTGAGATAATAATGACTATACTTGGTTTCACTATAGAGTAACCACTGAATTGGACCTACAGAGTATCTTCTGAGAAAGAAAAGAGACGTGAGGACAGGGCAGGGAGGAAAGCTAATCCCCTTATCCATGTGACATGATTCACAAAGCATCAGCTTCCAACTGTTTTGTCCCAGCTTGGAAAAAATGTTTTGGTTCAGCTTGTCAACTGACTTTGTTGGCTTCCCGATCAATGATACATAGACCAAAAATGGGGAAAAACATTGTGAACACAACCTTATTAGAGATAAGAAATATTGCTAGTCTGTTTAGATTTTTCCACAGTTAAGAGTAACTAAAAGCAGTTTTCATTTGAAAGCATTACTTAGCTCTGTAATCATGAAGCCTGGAACCCAGCTGTGGTGCCTCCCTGAGGTCATAGGTCCATGCACCCATTACTTTGTCAGAAATGTAGGTCCATGCACCCCAGCAGTCTTTCAGAAGAGTACTCCCTGAGGAGCATAATGCCTGCAGCAATCACTGTGAGAGTCCTGTGCTGAGGGAAGGAGTGCAGCCAGCTGCACCCACCCTCCCTTTCTCACTGGTGGGCTGACAGTACACTTCTCAGTGCCTCTGGTTTCATTTTCTGGGGAATGGAGTCCCCGCCTGTTCAGACTTTGGATTCCTGTGGCCAGGCTCTGTCTGCAATGGAGCCTTAATTTTAACTGGAAGAAATGGATTTCTGTACTAAAAACTAGAAAATTAAGGGCCAGAATACAGCTTGTGCATTACTTACACCTTCAAAGCAGGGATCACATGTACCAACATCTTACGCACATCAGAAACTTTTAAAGAGCTTTCGAAGAGTTTTTCAAAGATCTCCTTTGGTTGCCTGTTTACTTTTACAGACAAAGCAGCTGAGGCACAAAGCAGTAAGGTTACTTGCCAGAGCAACTCAGCACATCAAAAGCAGTTCCTTAGCCATAGGAGGGAGGAAGTTTCTCTAGTGTCAAGGATGCCTGCCCCTCACAGATACCTTTTTTTTTTTGGCCAGAATAGCTTTTAATCAGTAATGTCCATTTGACTAACTGCATTGCAATTCTGGGCTCAGTTTCTCCACAAAGACAGCTAACATCCTTATTTCTTGAGTGCCAGGAGATAGTGTTAAACCTTCCATGGAAGATTAGAAGTTATTAGCAAGTGATTTCTTTCCTGCTCCTTAAAATTAATTTAAATTATAGAATGACCACATCTTCTTGAAACACTGGTTCAGCCAAGGGGTTTACTGAGTTCTGGCACCAAGCTGTATATTTGCTGGCTCATTTTAAAGAAATATGCTTGTAGGTAGATACACTACATGACTGCAGGCACATTGCGTGGTTTTTTTTTCAAACTCCTTTCTCTAGCAGAAGACTCTGTGAATAAGGTTGTGCTTTCCATGAGCTAGCAGTTCAGTCCTGAAGCTCTGGAGTTAGGCCCTGAAGAGTGGTCCCACTCTTGTGACAGCTGGAGATTACTGAGCAGCTTAACAGCAGCTCGTTAGCTACAGAGGGAGCTTTCTCTCTGGTTGTTCCTTCCCACCTCACTCTTTTCTCCTCTGTTGCAGCATCAGGTAATTTCACACCTTCAGGTGGCTTTCCTCAGTGTTAGGGCTGGCAGTTAAAGCACTGAGTTCTTGCAGAAGAATTAGCAGGTCTTGGTTTCAGTGATGGTGCAATAACTTCCACCACTGGTTTGGTTTAAAAAAAAAAACCCTAGAAACATTTATTTCAGGCAATCATACAGAAGGTTTATGGCACAGTTAGAAATACACGCTTTTACAACATACCTAACTGGTCTTGTGGCAGGCTTCATTATTTAGACTCCCTAAGTCATGTTGTCTTATTTAATTTCTCTTTTTTTTTTGTCTAATTTGCCCTCCCTTACTCCTGTGTGTATACATATGCATGCAGGTATTGCATTCCCAAGGGTTCAGGGTGGGATGGAGGCTGGTGGTCTGACTGCAGCAGACCTGGATCTGCAAACTTTTCAAAGATTGTTCTTCCCTCCAGGGAGCTGAACTACCACTACTTTACTCTCCTTGCAGCATAACACATGCCATGCTAAAAACACACATGCTGATGCGAGTTAATGCGAACTTTCTGCTATCAGCTAGATAAAAATGAGTTTCATGTCTGTGTGTATATATATATATATACACATGTATCTATATGTATATGAACATATATATACATATATAAGCATATACTTACCAATTCCCTGTTGTATATAGAAATTATTGCTGTAGTTTACAAAAGTATACTTTAATCTAGGCATGGGGAACTGAATCCAGATTATTCCTCCAGGTTTAGTTTCACATCTCATGGGCAGCTAATTTTTTGATTCTTTTTTTCTGGACCCTTCACTCTCCTTGGACTGTTAATCCTGGGCTTTCTGCTGATGTTCATTGAAGCAAAGGATTGAGAATCCTCCCTCAGATTAGTTACTGTAGCCAACCTCACCTCCCCAAAGCCAGCAACAAAAATAAAAATCAATTTACTGCAGCCTTTGAGGGCAGCGAATACAGCCCTGGATCCCTCCCGTGCATCCCTTCAAGGCTGTTCAGGAGTGGCAGCACTCCAGGCTATCCATCCTGCCAAAGCAGGAGGTGAGCCACAGAAGGTAGTACAAATCAGCTTGACCACAATTTGACTTGCTTTTTTTCCCCCCAGTGACCAAGTTATGAGACTTTGAAGACTATTTTTTGAATTTAAACAATTCAGATGAGGGTCTGGTTACGTGAGATGAATTTAGGCAATTGGGGTTGCAGTAAGGAAATGGTACTTCTTGCAGTGTTTACCAGCCTGGCTCACAGGTCCATCCTTTCTTACTGATGTGCCTGGAGGACAACGGAGAAATTTTTTTTTAGGTGTTGTTAATCTTCCAACCACCTACCATTATGTCAGTGGGAAACATCCTCTGAAACCCGAAGCTTTCAGTTCTATGGCATCCCATGAGGACTGTCCAGGCCAGGCCCTCCTGACATGAGCAGGGCTCAGAGAACACACAAATGCTGCTGGTGAGCCAAAGGGTTTTTTCTTCCCCTGCCCTCTCTCACATCAGCACCTCTGTGGTTTTATATATATACTTTTTGTTCCAGATTTTTTTGGTGTCTATTCCAGAACAAAATTGTAAATTACTTGCAGAATGACCCTTTGATAAACACTGGACATGTACCTGTACTATATGTATTAACGTGTAGGAGAGAATCCTTATTGTATGTAAAGTTTTATGAATGGTTATTTTTTAATTTATGTATTTAATATAGGATTCAATGACCTCTGGTGTTTTAGTTTGTATAAAAAATAAAACAGCAGCATTTTTAAAAAAAAAAAAAGCAACCAACACTTTACGTTCACGGAGATATTCAGCATATCTGGAGCTGGTTCAGAGGAATCACATTCAAGCTGAGTTACGGAGGCACATGCTGGGGCGCGGGGGCTGGGACACAGCAAGGGCTGGGGGGTACGTGGGGTGGGGAGTACACCGATTAAAGAGTGAGCGAGATCCTGGCGCGATCACTAGGAAAAGGGACGGCACGTAGCGGTCCCTGCGGGGGCCAAGGGCGAATTTACTGCTGTTTGCCAGGCCTGTGCAGAAAACGTAACAGCAAGCTGCTGCCTTTCTGGAGTCCGCGGCGCACGGCCTGGGAGCTCTTGAAGGCTCTGGCCGCAGGTTGAAATACAAAACAGCCGCCGCTCGCCGCCTTCCGCTGGGCCCGGGCTGAGGCGGGGCCGGGGCTGAGGCGGGGCCGGGGGCCGGGGGCCGGGGCTGAGGCGGGGCCGGGGCCGGGGCTGAGCCGGGGCCGGGGCTGAGCCGGGGCCGGGGCTGAGGCGGGGCCGAGGGCCGAGGGCCGGGGCCGGGGGCCGGGGCCGAGGGCCGAGGGCCGGGGCCGGGGGCCGGGGCTGAGGCGGGGCCGCGGCCGCTCTCCGCGCGTGCCGCCAGAGGGCAGCGCGGGAACACCGGGCCGGGACGGACCGAGCGCTTTAGGAAGGCTCGGTGGAAGCTCAGGGACGTGAGCGTAACCCTTGGAAGTGACGGTGATCCCAGAGCCGTAACGGCGGTGACCGGCTATAGGGGCGCAGCTGGCTCCCGCTTCTGTTCGCGGGGGTCAGCGCTGCACCTTCGGACCTTGAGAGGCTCAGATTCTGGATTTGCCAAACAGCCCTTTGGGAAGAGAATTGTCAAGAAAATCTTAGAAAGTAAATGGGAAGCACATTTGGAAGTGCAAACTTGTAGCCAGGTATTTATACCTCTCTCATCCTTTTTGCACTCAAGAAATCTAAGCTGAAGAATATCAGATTGTTACAGAACAGCCCAGTACACTAATGTATTCTTTACTAAAAAAATCCCAAACATTATCTTTCACAAGATCCAGTCCCCAAGAACTGCTCTTTGTATCTTTAAAGTGCTCTTAGAAGACTGAAACGCATTAAATGAGTCTGAAACACAGAAATTTGGATCTAGATTTAGTTATCTACTATTAGAGAGTTCAAATATCAGAGAGTTCATTTCCCTTGCACAATAATCTTTAAATAATGAATGAAGCAAAGAACTTGAGCCAAGCAGTCTTGTTTCCTTTGACTGGAAAAAAAAATGGAAGGAGCATTTAATATTACAATACACTAACTTAGAATTAAAGATACACAATATAAAATAGATGTGTGCTACAGGGCCTGTGGAATGAGCTCAGCTCAGAAGGACTTTGAGGATCCTCTCTGGATAAGGCTGTGCAGCTCATTTGCCTATACAAACATCCCTTACACCAAATGATGCGCAACACAGTAGTTGCTCAGTGCCCAGACTAGGAGGCATTCACTTTTCTAAAAATCTCTAATAAAATTAGAAATGTATTTCAGGGAAACTGCGGGTAATGGAAGTTGGATCAGTAGGGGTGTAGAAAAGCTCCTGCATGAGCTCCTAGACTGAACACCTGCTGGAGTAGAGGAGTACTTTGCCATTGGAATGAAGACACAATGCAAAAAAACCTGCATCCTGTAGAGATACAGCTCAGAATGGTAAGCCTGGTGTTATAACATCTGTTATGTCTGATTTTGCCATCTCCTGTATACACACGGAAGCATGGCCATCCTAGGTATCCTTTTTTTGACAATAACAAGAACTCTGCACCAGATTTTCGGTCCAAAATGCTCTGGGTGTTTCTCTGGGACAGCTGCAAGGTATCTTCAGCTACAAGACAATACAATGATGGGACAATGCAAGGGAGTTGCAAACTGTCCTGGGACAAGCCATGGGCAGGCCTGGTGTGAGTCTGTCCCTGGTACATGACAGTACATGTCACTACTACCCCAGGCAGGCTGTAGGGTAATCATATGAGGCCCATGGTTGCAGCCATCCTTGAGGCATCGCTATTTTGTCTGCTATTTGATCATAAAATACTTTGGCAAGCAAGGGACTAGGCCCTGTCCCTGGCTGTGCTTTTGCCAGAGCAGGCATGGTGAGTGCTCATGGCTAGACTGAAGTCTGACTATGCATTGGAAGGTCTCTGGCTTGTCTCTGTAACCCCTTTGGATGGCAACAGTTTTCCGTTGTTTGGGATATCATCTAAACATAGTAAAAGCCCTAAAAACTGGCAGTGTGCCCTCTGCTTTGTGTTGAAGGGGGCTAAGTCTGAACATGACCAAAATATACATTTCAAAGCCCTGTTCCTGCTTGGGCAGAGATGCATCCCATAGCTTGTGCTAAACTGACAAGAGGCCATTGTGCTACATCTGCTCCAGTGCCTGAACAGCAAGTGCCAGCCATGAACAAGCTGCTTTGCACAACAAAGAAAATCCTGTGAAAACCATTTTAGAAGCCTGAAACAGGACTGAGACTAGAGATATAATGATTTCAGTGTGTAGAACAGATGGAGACTTTAGAGTACGGAGTCACTAATCCATGGATTACAGACTCCCTAATTATAGACTAACATTTACCATTTATGAGGCACTTCTGCCAAGGGAGGGATCTTGCAGGTCAGTGCTCAACAGCTGAATGCCATTTTAGGGATAACTAGGGAAAGCATGAAGATTGGAAAATGTCACTGTACCATTTTCTTGGTCATTTTTATCTTCAAATGCTGCATGGAGTTCTGGTCCACTGCAGATCTTGAAGCTGAAACACGCGCAGTGGGCTTGACATGCACTCAAAGGCAGAACCCCAGCTGCATGAAACAGGCTCCTCCACACCAGGCTCCCTTGGGGATGGATTGGCAGTCCCATTTCTCAGTATAAAGAGGGAGCCTCCAAAAACCAGTTACAAATCTCCAGGACCTCCAAATACAATCCTGAACATTGACCATAATACTAATCCCTGTATGGTCCCATCTTACTGAGTTCTGGCCTTGGAGAAGATGAAAACACTCTTCCCACTCCTTTGTGCCTTATTTTGTCCCAGTCAGTTACATAACAAGCAATATAGTGAGATGTACAGAGCCCACAAAAGTAGCACTACACTCAATTGATACCTTTGAGTCCTGGGACAAAAGAACTAAAAGCAATCAGCAACCAAGCAGGTGACCCCATTGTCATGGGCCAGACAAGGGTCATCTATTAACTAAGGTCAACAACACTTTTACTCCAGATCCCTAACCCTAAGAATTCTAATCCACACGGTCAGCTTATCCCTGTGTAATTTGTTGTCTCCAGACCTAGCTACATGATAATGACTGGGAGAGAAAACAGCTTTGGCATTGATGAACCTGGAGTGCCTGGCTGGAGCCAGCAGGGCTTTGAGTCCAGAGCCATAACTGAGACCCTGTCACCAACACTGCTTCCTGTTGTACCTAAATTAATGGTAACTCTTTGGTTTACTTCTGGCCTTATACTACACCAACCTACCTAGTAAAATGCAGAAATTAACCTACAGAATTAGCCCAATGCAGAAATTAATGCTACAAATTGCCCAAATTCCCCAACTGCCTCAGACACAGGAAAACCATGCATATTTGAGCCATGTAGGGCACAATCAGAGAAACAAACCCACTCAGCAAGTGAGACAAACTCTCTCATGTGCTGGGATATCAGCTGCTGACTCAAGTGCTTTAAATGCTCTGGTCTTGAGCAGACCATTTCCTTTAACAACAAACTGTGATGAAGATGCAGTAAGGATCATCTTCAGGAAGATCCTTCTGCTATAAGGATCAGTGACTCATTAATTCTGATTTTTTTACAATAGCCATGTTTATGTGCATTCAGAGATTTGAATGGAACTGGAAGTCTTTTGTTTGTACATTCTTTGTATGTTTTCAACCGTCCCAGAAGTTAAGTCATGTTAACGTGACACAAAACATACTTTATAAAAAAAGATTATTATTCTGCTTTGCATGGTCCAGGGGAAACATAATGAACTTCACTTCCTGGAGACAGATAAAGGAGGTCTGAGACCTGGCAAAAGACAGCATATTTCAACAGCAGTTTCCAAGTTAATGATCTGAACTCCTGTACAGGCATGCAGAGAACACAAGTGGATAGTTTTTAGGATTAATGGAGAGACTACACTGAAAAGAAAATGGGAAAATTACAGATTTGGAAGTGCTTAGCACACAGGAAAATCAGTGTGTTTTCATTAGTCATCTAAAATAGGTTTTTATGAATGGAAGCCTAGGAAATTCTACATAATCATTCTGACAAGTGGCACTGGATGCAGTTATATTTTAGTCCTGAGTTTGTAAGCTGTGATAGTTTCCTTAATTTAAATCCAGAGAATTATTCTAAACTACAAAAATATCATTAGTCATCAGTGTAGAATGTGTGAAACAGTTTTTCATGAGGAGAACCTGTCATGGTTTAACCCCAGCCAGCAACAAAGTACCACGCAGCCACTTGCTCACTCCTCCACCAGCAGGATGGGGAAGAAAATCAGAAGGGTAAAAGACAGAGAACTCGTGGATTGAGAAAAAGACACTTTAGTAGGTAAAGCAAAAGCTGCACACACAAGCAAAACAAACCAAGGAATTAATTCCCTGTTTCCTAATGGCAGGCAGGGGTTCAGGTACCTCTGGGAGAGCAGCGCCCCATCCCACGCAATGGTAACTTGTGAAGACAAATGCCATGATTCTAAATGTCTCACCTTCCTCCTTCTTCCCCCCATGTTAGATATGAGCACGGCATCATCTAGGATGGAATATTCCTTTGGTCATTTCAGGTCACCTGTCCTGCCTGTGTCTCCTCCCAGCCTCCCATGCACCCCTAACTTCCTTGCCATTGTGGCTGTACAAAAAGCAGAAAAGGCTTTGGCTCTGTGTAAGTCCTGTTCAGCAATAACGAAAATGCCTCTATATCATCAACTCTATGTTCAGCAGAAATCCAAAACATAGCCACTGTGAAGAAAATTAACTCAATTAACTCTGCCCCAGCTGAAACCAGCACAGAACCACAGTAGCTTAGAACCACAGTAATTCTCTCAGTCAGTGTGCTTTAGGACTTTGCTTGCCGTGTTCCCAGAAATGCTTCCTCAGTTGCAGACCGCTCACGGATGCCTGCACTGTCCCCAGCACTCCACTTTGGGTTGTTCCATAGCTGCCCTTGTTGTTAGACTCTGCCAGGAAAATCTGGTCCTTTCTTTATTTTTGTGGAAAGTGCTAGTGATACTCAAAGGAAAAATGTGAATGCATTGGAAATATTACTAAGCAAGTTTCAATGTAAAGTACAGAAAAAATTACAGAAATGGTACACACTCCTTAACACAATTAATGCATACATATTACATGTCTATAGGACAAGCCAGAGGAGAGCAGTGGGCAGCTGTATGAGCTGTAGGTCAGACCCCCTGCAGCATTAGGAGTTCCAGAGGTGATGCTGGAAAAGCCCTCTGTGTAAACCTCTTCATCCAGAACCAACACACTCTCTCAAACCATTCTCTTGGTTTTGAATACAGATAGAAAGCATTGGTGCTAAACTTTCACTTCTGAGAATTACGAAGAGATAAGAACAGTAAAATCAACCAAGAATTATAGTAAAAACCTGCAGAAGTTTGGGCTTCTTTGTATACAAAACAGAGAACTTTTAAAGTGGCCAGTTCCCTCAAGATCCTTCTTAAGCCCCAGGTAAGCCAGCCAGTAGTTACAATTGCTTAACTGATGGGGGCTGTGAAAAGAATTCAAGCATTCCAGCTTGGCAAGAAAGACAAACCTCTGTTTTTACATTCTCAGCACAGAAACTTCAGAAGTTACTGTGGTATCTATTACTTGGATTTTTATCAGCTAGCCTAGTCACTGAATGAAGGATTTGAATATTTTGAGGAACAGCCACTTAGTCTAAACCTGTAAGAACAAACAATGGATATGGTACCTAACACTGTTGAACCTGCACCTAACCTGCACAAATGTGTGGGTTACACACAGGTTCCCACTTCTGTATCAACGTATACATCAAAAATTATGGAAAGGTAAATCACTAACAGTGAATCAGAAGGGGCACAATGCAAAAGTAACCTGCCATGTTCTTAGCCATGTTCTATCAAGAGAAATCTCTTGCTCCATAGTGATGGAACAAGTACAGGGAAAGGGAAAAGGATTTTAGCTTCACAGAATGTGAGTGGTTCATTTGGCAGTTATGGGTCTGAAATTCTTAGAATTATATATGCTTTTTGGATGCATAAAAGCTGCATTGCAGGTAAGGCATTAGCACATCTGGGACGCAGATTGATTTCAGTCTCAGGCATTCAAAGCTTATAATAAAAGATGCAAGATTTATATGCTATCATAGGGAAATGACTAACAAGCTGCCTTTCACCTTTTCCCAATCCAAAATACCTTACTGTGATTCGAAAGTTCACAGCAATTGATGCTGATAACTCGCCTATGCTCAGGAAAGGACCAACATTAAAATGCTGCAATTTGACCTTGGGTTCCAGCCTCTCCATCAAGATAGCATCTGGCTCACTATCTGTTCTCTCTTTCATCTTTATTTTTTCATATTTACTAAAATTCATAAAGCAGTGACACTCAGCACAATGGAATTTTGTGATGCACAATTCCCTGTTAGACAGCTTGCAGTCTGATGAGTCATCTCAGCTCTTTCCACCACTGTCTGCCCAAGGTGAGGCACTCACTGTCCACTGGTTTAGAAGTAAAAAGCAGCTGAGATGAAAGAAGCAAGCCAGAAGTTAGGAAGCTAGGAAAAGCAAGGAACAAAGGTGGTTATGAGCACACAGACAAAACCTTGATTTTAATTTAATGTCTGTGCAACACAGTAATCCCACAAGGTAAGGTAAGGACTTCCCTGGGAAATAGCAATGAAAGGTAGTCTGAAACTGGCACAATCTGCTCTTCTCAACCCTTGGGTCTGTCACGGGATGACACTTACCTTGATGTAGCAGGCTTTATTTGGGATTAAGTCCCCCTTTTTCATGCGATTTCTTCCAGGTGTATTTGATGTAGCTGAGATTGGATTCTGGCCTTCAGACAGAGTCTTGGGTTTCACATGAGCAGCTGAAAAAGAGTTGAAGGAACAACCAATCCCAAGACTGCTTGCAAAAGAGTGGTCTTACAAAGGAGTGGAGGGCAGGCTATGTTTGGGTGATGGATTTTGGTAGTATAGAAGCCTTTTTCTTCTATACCCTGAAAAGTGGGGACTGTAAGCTTTTCCCTAGGACATACTTAGTGAGCAGCATAGATGGACATCTATTTTTACCTATTTTAACATCTGTGTGGAAGGGATAGCCCACCAGTCCTTAATGGTGGGACAGTTTAACACTGATTTCAAAGGAGAATTTGGTTGGACAGTAAATACAGACTGAACACAATTTCTAACATAACTCGATCAGCTGGAGGTATGAAAATTAAGTGAAAAATTAAGAAGTAGTCCCAGCCATGGCAAGCACAGGTTCGAGCTTCTGCATGGCATCAGTCACTCCAATTTACAGAATACAGTTTTCCTCCAAAGCAGCAGCAAACAGACTGACAGGCAAGCAGACTAGGATCTTCTGTCTCAGCCTGGTTTCTGCAGTACTTCTAGAGCTACTTCTGTGCATTATCCAGGCTGTGCAGGGCCATGACAAAAAATGCACAAATGGCAGCTCTCTTTCCCTCACCAGCCTGGCAAAAGTATATTTGACTGCTTGCTTCCTCACAGTCACATGGAGCCATATAAACAAACAAGCAAACACAGTACCTTTAAATCCACTGTGATTCTACTCTGCTGACATCTAATTATTTGTTACAGGCTTGTAATCACCGGCACATAATCACTAATTATCTCTAGATACACCACCCATTTTTGCATCAGTGTGCTCCCCGGAAGCTACATGTTGAAGGAGAGAGAGGTTGAAAGAAAGGACACTTTAGGTCTGCAATGGTTGATTAGGTCAAGTGCAACACCATGGAAACAAGGAAATCTCAGCTTAATCCTTCAACTCATTTCTGGGAGTAAAAGCAGGCACAGAGGAGAGTAGCTGGTGATCCCTAAGGTAAGCTGGAATGAGAGGTAGTCACAACAACAGATATGACTGGAAGCAAGTCAGCATTTGCCATCACAAGAGAGGCCAAACACACAGTGAGACCAGCCAAACCAGGCTTCACAGCTTAGGGAAGATGCTAGACAATGCCATACAAGAAGCAGGGAACAAACAGGATCGGGTGGAAAGAGACTGATTTTGAGATGCAGAACATGAGCTCAGAGGAAGTGGGCTGACTGCTCTTGAAGTGAATCTGGTGGCACATGTCTGTCAGAATATCCTGGGCTTCAAACTTATATGGAATGTGTGCTTCCTTACATAAATCCATCTCATCCAGGCCCTAACAGCCCGCACCACACCAAGCCAGACAGATGTTACAGTGGCTAAAATCTCACCATTCCTGAAACTGTGATCCTGAAGGTACCTATTGACATGCAAACAACAGAAGTGTCTACAAGTTTACTTGGCTGTTCCTAGAAATCTGGAGTGACATCTCTGGGTGTGTCCATCTTAATAGAAGGTGGCTGGAGCTCGCCTGATGTGCAGAACCTCCAGGGTCACCACCTTTTCCTCCTTGTTGGTTCAGGTGGGCCGAGCACACTCTAGGCAGGTTGGAATATTTGGGGTTTCATACTGATGCCAGATCTGTGCTTCTGATCCTCTTGAAAACGTTACTTATCTCTGGTGCCTTTTGTCCCAAACAACTTCGTAATTCACTCAGTTTGCATCTGACCGCAAGGCCTGCAGTGCCACGGGAGTCCTTCGGCACTGAGAAGACAGTAATCTTTCCTTGGAGGACTTGGTGAGGGAGAAGGAGAGTCTGGATTCCCCACAGAAAATTTTTCAGAACTCTTTTTCCACTATTACGATTTCTTAATATTTTGTCTAGCAACTCATTTTAGGAGGAAAAAAATACCCCATGTGTGGAAATACTGGAATTTTCCACAGGGTTTTGCTCAGCACTAAAAAAATCTGTGAGCAAAAAGCATTACTGCATTTCAGAAATATTCTTGGAATAACCAAAGCACAGAAGATTATAACTTCCAGCTGCTTATCAGATTTGTGGTCTCTGTTAGTACGACACATACTGAAGCCAGGCTGTGTGTGTTGCTTGAAGTTACTCCCTCCAACAATACAATAGCATTCTGCAGTAGAAATAACCACACTATTAACCCACTCTCCCTGTGGTTTTGGCATGAAATACTGAACAAGCTTTTGACAGAGTCAAATGCTTTGGCTTTCTGACTCTGCAGTGGTTTGGCTTTGGTAAAGGATTTCAGCAAGGACAACACCCTGTGCACAGCAGTTCCCCAGGGACCAATGTGCAGAGCAGGCTGGAGGATCACAAAGGTCTGTCTCATCTTCTAACATGCCTATGTCTGAAAGTTTAGAAACTGGAGTGTGGTGATGCAGGCATCAGCCACTGGCCCTCCCCAGCTGATTGAGATAGCAGGCTCATCAGTCACCTGCCCGTCATAAACCTGCCTTTTTTGAGTGAACAAAGAAGCCCACCCATCTCTGACCTCTGCTTCTAAATCTAAGTGGGACAATCAGATTTTCTTAACTCTTTCACTGTTTCTTCTGCATTTGTACTTCGCCTGACTTTCCCTGAGACACATGAAAGGCAGTGCCAGGGGCTGTCCTGACATTGCTGCAAGAATGATAATAGAACAACCCTGTTTATCTGTCAGCCTCCAGAAACAGGACACACTTGTAAATCACGATTGCAGAGTATGAGAAGGCAGCTCTAACTTTGCATGAAACAAGACAACTAGGACTTACTTCATCATTGCAACTTATCATGCATGTAATAAAGGGATGCAGTTTTATCAAATCCTGTAGGAATCAGAAGAAATCAGTGTTAACCTGCTACTACCACTGTCCTGCTGCTTCTCCAGCTGAACCCACAGGCATTAGAAGAAAACAAGCTACGAAAGCTGATGTGCATTTATCCTGCTCACAATGTTATGCAGTGATTACATCACATCCTTTTCACATGCAATCAAAGATATGCTGCCTCCAGACTCACAGGAAAATCAGTGTAAGACCATTCTGTATAGAACTGACATCAAGGAAGGAAATGTTCTCACTCAGGACACAGCTCAGGCTTGTCAGCTTTGGTGAAGGAAGGGGTCAAATCCCAGCTAATGTCAACAGTCTATTTCCTTCAAATAACTCAATATTCTGAGTCTAGTGAGCATTGTAGTCACAGCGATGGAGCCTGAGATGCTTCCTGGTGTAACGAGCAACTTCCAGTGACACAGGTGGCATTATGTGAACAACGTGTCACAATCTGGGACATGCTTCACTCTTTTAAACCATTTTCTATTTTAAACCATTTTTAATTTTTATTACAGATAGAATGATGTTGCACAAAGCATCTGGGAGCTGGGAAAAGGCACAGAAGTTTGCTAGCAGAGGATGTAGAGTTTTTCCAAATAAGAAACTACCCACTGCCCTGACAAATGGAAAATAAATTAGCAAAGTCATCAGAAAATACGTATTGGAGGACAAGAGTGTCTTGGCAGTGGCAAGCAAAATGACCTAATTTGACTTCTCTGTCAAATTTGAATGATTCACTTGGCAATTTGAATTCCTCTTCAAAGATTTAAAAGATAACAGTAAGCCTGACAGCCCCATGAAGAAAATGCTTGAGGAAGTGACACGCTACGTTGTGCCTCTCACTGGGTACTCTGAGGCTCAGCGTTTAGAGCCTGCGATTCCTGCACAGGCTCTGACCGGAACCCGGCCTGTGCTCTGGCAGCAGCCAGTGAGGACAAAGAAAACCAGCACTGGGGTTTTGAGAGCACAGAACAAGAAAATGCACACCCCAGATGGGGTGATTATGTCCCATCTTATTAACTAATCCTTTTGCAGAAAGGGATTTGCTTAAAGAACACTTCCCAGAAGGCTGCACCATTCCCCCATTCATAACCAGTGCACCTCACCTTGTAACATGACTGATTTCCATTTCTCAGTGTGCCTTAGACAGTTCTTACTCAACTAGAAAGACATGAATTAGAAGCTTGCCCCTATAGAATTTCCCATAAAATAAATGCTGCTCCCTAGATCAGAAAAGCAGCCTATTTCTATTCCTTCATGAGACAACCAGCGGTGCCCATCTGTCAGGCTCAGCTCAGATTCCTGACCCAGGAGGAACAGCACTTCTGTTTTGGGGTCAGGATGGGAACCCAGCCCTTGAGCCAAGGAAACCTTTCCAGGACTGATGGCTGGCTCTGGTGAGTCCGTGGCAGCACAAAGCACGTGAGTTCACGTGCCTACCATCTCCATCCTCCCTGGGCTCAGGCAGGGGAAGCAGCCTTCCCACTGGATCCCTCCCTGATTTCTATCTTCAATCTACTTCGTACAGAGAAGCGAGAGGAGAGCTGCTTTGCCAGCAGGATTTGAGGTTGCACCACTCATGACCGTTTGCCTGACAAACATTTTTGTCCATGAGCATATAAACATGTGATTTAAAGAAGAGAACATTTACTTAACTACGGAGGCAGACATTTTGGCATTGTATAATTAAAAGCTTTACATCTGATCCAAGGCATACATATACAGAAATATAAATAATGCCTTCTGCTGGGCTCAAAAGCAACTATGCAGTGAACACACACTGAAAACAAACTTCAATTTTCATGGTATTCTTGAACTAGTAGCCTTACAACACCTAACAAAAAAGATATTAGAAGTGAATGGCAATTTGAAAGGTATAAATCAAGAACTGTCTTTTATACAGGGAATGATTTTCATTAAAAGTCAGGTTTTAAAGCCTTCACTCCCCAGAAGAGCCCTGTACTCCTTTACTGTTGCAGATAATTTCAGTGCAACCATCTATGCAGCAAGGCACTGGGAAAGATAAACATTGGAATCAGGATTGAAATAAATATTGCTATTAAAGTACAATGCTGAAATTTTTGCATGTTTGCAGAATCAGACAAAGGCCAGGCCCTGTTCCAGAGAATTTTAAGTCCCCATAAAGTTGCAGAGCTATACGGAGGTGTCCCAGCCGAAGCAAGGGGTTCACTCTAACTCCCCTGTGGTTAGTGCACACAGGCCCAGGGCAGCCTGCAGTGCTGCTCCCCCCGGGAGAGGCTCACTCCTCGCATGCTATTGCTTAGCCACGAGGAGGCAGGGGCTCCGCTCGCTGTGTGAAGCGTGCCAGCCGCCAGCTCCAACATCAGCACAGCCCTCTCACGGGGGCAGAAGCTGTCTGAGAGGGGGCTTCATCCTCTATGCAGTGGATCCCACTTGCAGCAGGAGGATTAATTCCTTTATGCTAAGGCAGTCCCTTAGGAAGGTAGAGACCTGGTGGGCAGCCACTTTGTGTGCATTTGCTTGGCCAGTACTGGTGGTCTTGCTGCTAAGCATCCGTTACAGAGGAGGGGCATTTGCCAGGAGAATAGGAGTAGAAAAAACTCCGGAACAAACGTTTTCTGGCTATTTGAAGGGATACTTCCTTCTCTAGCTGCCAGCCACTGCTGCTGCCCCTGCATCTGAGATGTCACAGTGCTGGGCTCTTCTCCTGGCACATCCTGGTGAGGCGGCAGCGGGGCTCACCAGGTGAGACATTACACTCATGGTGCTGAGCACCTTGAAGCCACAGTGCTGGGGCAGCTGCATATTAAAGTTGACGTAAGAGCCCAAGAACTACCAAATGCAACCCTCTCTGGTGTTGCTTTAGAGAAAGTAAGGGCAGACAATGATCAGTATTTCACCGTGCTGTGTAACACAAGGCTTTTAAAGTAACTCTTCCAAGTTTACAGACACAGTCTGTTTATATTTAGTCCATCCTCTCTTCTCCTAACCCTTTAGACCTGAATAATTGTTCAGAAATTCAAGTTACTGTAGATTATTCCACTTAGATGGAGAAAAAAATTGATTCAGTTAATGACACTGGTACAAGTCCAGTTAGAAAAGCAGACTGCTTCCCAGCGTTGAAAAGGAGGGAAATGATCCCAAACCATTTCCTCCCACACAGCCTCAAGCCTCAGTCAGCCAGTGCCCCCAGACTGCCTCTCCAGGCTTAATCACAGGGTCATTTTTCTGACCCATGATGGGTCAGGCTCCATGTGGATTTTCCTTAAGAACCACCAGCCCTTGGAGGACTGGCAGAGATAATGGCACTCTTTTGTTTTTGCAGAAAAGGTTGAAAAAAACATGACTGACAATATCTCATAACACAAAAATGTGGTGTGAGAAATCACTTGACAGTATGTCGAGCCCAGGTACCATGCACACTTGTTCTAGATAAAGAAATGAGCACTTAACAAAACGATTTTAGTCAAAGCTCCAGTTTTGGTGCTCACGATCGATTTCACAGGTTACTACTGTTATACAGCCATTAGCATTTGTAAGACCCAGTCTTGGCTGTCTGTCTGCTCTTCGGGCCTCCAGTACTTTTGAAATGAAGTCGCAATGGAGCTCTCCAAGCAACACCTTGAAGTAGCCAAGACACGGAGCTTGTTTGTGCAGTCAGTCAGGAGCAGCCGTGGTCGCATTTGGGAGCAGCGAAGCCTTTGTGCAGGGGACATTGCCTCCGCCCGGCTGTCGCGTCCGCCTACCCGCAGTGGGTCTGCAGGAACCACGGCCCGAGCAAGCGAGGTACGGCCCCGGGCTTGCGAGCGAACGCTGGTTTGCAGGCTGCACCGCGTACCGGCGGGGGAAAACCGACACGCGGCTGTCGGGGCCGCTGCCGGTGCGCCCGGGCACAGCCCGTCTGCCAAGCGCCCCGCACGGTCAGAGGCGAGGCGCTCCCGTGCTCCGCTCCGTCCTCACGGCTGGAGCGTCCCAGGAGGGCGGCCGGCGGCAGCTCCGCACAGCAACGTCCGGCCCGAGGCACACCGGAGCAGCCGACGGCGGTTCCGACCGAGCACCACCCACCCGGGTCCCGCCGCCCCTCAGCCTCCCGTCGGGTCTGCCCCGCCCTGCGGCCCAGTCCCGCCCCATCCCGCCCCGTCCGTCCCGTCCTGGCGGCGCGGCGGGGATGGCGGCGGACGGGCGGCGCGACGACGAGGAGCTGCCGGTGTACCTGGCGCGGCCCGGCTCGGCGGCGGCGCCTCGTCCGAAGCGCGGGGGGCTGTTCTGCAACGTCGAGGGCGCCTTCGAGAGCAAGACCCTCGACTTCGGGGCACTGCGCGTTGGGCAGCGCCGCGCCCCGCCGCCGACCGGCCCCGACCCTCCGCCCGGCGCGGCCCCCGGCCCCGGTCAGACCGCTGGCGGCCTCCGCGCCACCTCCGGTGAAGAGCGGCTCCAGGACCCAGCCGCGGCGGACGACAGGGTAGGGCCGGCGGCGCGGCGGGGCCGGGCCGGGGCCGGGACAGCGGGCGCGGGCCCCGGGGCGGGGTCTCGGGGGGCGGTGTGGGGCCGCGGGTGGGTCCGGCCGCCGCTCGCCCCCCTCCGGGCGCCGGCCCTGGAGGAGCCGCTGGTGGTGCTGCGGTGGCTCCTCCGCCCCGGCCGCCCGCAGCTCCCCCGCCGCCCCCGCGGCAAGGCGCCGTCGCGGCCGTCCCCGGTGCGCGGAGCTCCGCCCGCCGAGCGGGATGTCGGCGGTCTCGCCGCGGCACCGGCACAGTCAGAGTCGCTGGCTCGGTTTGCTGCAGGAACTCTTTTATACTTTTATGAAAGAATAGCTACTCCCGCGGCACCGAACATGGAAGAAAAACAAAAACAGTGGGGATTTTTGGAGCTGCTACTTCAAAGCAGGCAGATTCTTACCTCTCACGGACACAAACTAGAAGTACCACACCAGCGTGGGGGGGGCTGCACATTGATCTGGAACGGACAGCGTTGAAGGTATCACTAGGCACAAAGTTTCTCAATTTACACCAGAGTGAAAGTGATAAATTAATCCATGCGGCTCCACGGTATCGTCCTCCTGCTGGAGGGTGAGATGGCTTGCTGTGCTGGTTCTGGTCCTATTTGCACTAGTAGTTGGGCAAGAAGATGATTAAGTTAATAGTGTTGCGTGAATATCTTGTTTGGGATTTCAGTGGTCCTGTGGCTGATTTTTGCATCAGGCAAGTAAGGCTATTTGCTGTTGTTGGTCAATAAGTTTGTTAGGAGCTGAACTTTTTAATAGCCATCTTAAAGTCACTCTTTTTCAATTGTGAGCAGGGGCAAACCTCCTCCCACCTCCCCATTTTTGAAGATGGAATAAAAAATCACCTGCATCGTAGCACAGAAAGGTGTAGTGGTTGTCTTGGCATTCTGCAGAAACCTCCACTTGGGTCTGGAGTGCAAACCCTGATAAACAGCAGACACTGGTGATCTGGAAGCCTAACCTCACTAGCATGAGCCTAGTGGAAGCACAGCAGTGAACTGTGGTGACTTGAGCTGTCTCGATTTTGGGAAAAAACATCAGGCTGTCCTAAGTGTCCACTGTCTTCTATAGGAATGTCTAGCTAGGCAATGCTTAATTTGAGCTTTTTTCATTGCACTTTAATTTCTTCAGCCTCTGCTTTTTGGTTTCTTACTGGCATGCTTTGGCATGTTTCTCAATTCATGTTCTTGAGCTTTGCAGCTGTTTTACAAAGTCGGGAATAAAATTAACATTATTCCTGTCAGTATCAACCTTGTCTACGTGGTTTAAGTAGCAGTTGCAGAACTAACCACTGCATTAACAATTTTATGCTGTTGCTTGTTGGACAAGGAGCTGAAGCTCCTGACAGCCTGTCTGCATGCTTTGCTGTGAGCTTTTCTGTATTAGCTGTGCCAAAAATTCAAAAAGAGCCTTGTTCCCTTTTAAGGTCTTATGTAGACCCTTATCTCCGGTGTTTTGTAGCTGAGGATTTCCTTCAGCAGCTCCTCTCTTCCTGATGATTTCTGCCTCTAGATTTCTTCCTCTCAGGCCTTCAGCTGATAAGCATCAGAAGAGTAAGGGTCACTAAGTAAGTAACCCCTTTTATCTGTACATCTTGCCTAAGAGGGTGGGCACCTTCATGCATGTGTTTTTGTGTGTGCCTGGCTAGAAGGAATTGTATGACTTGGTATTGTGGCTTTCAAGCTTTGAGGTGACCCAGAATAGGACAGTGCAATGGGAAATGAACTGTGCATGCTGAGCCCCATTGCCTGCACAGCCATGGGGAGTTTCCCTGTGTTGGACTCTACAGATTCAGGGCACACAAAGGCACTTTTGTCAAGGCAAATTGAACTTTGAATAATTTCACAGATTAAGAAACAGTGAGAGAGCACAAGTCATCTACTCTTGCCCAAGCAACTTGTTTATTAGAGAAGCTGAAAGTAAGAGACTTGCCTGTGCCCAGGACAGCAGACAGATCTGTCTTCTAATTTTTGCAGTGAACAGTTTACTGGAAGTACAACAGACCAACACACCTTGTTTGTTTGTTTTCCTATAATGATATTAATCACAATTAAAGCCACAACATTTCTACAGGGAGACAACCCCGGTGAATAAATGCCGAGTGATGACATGTGGTGTCATGCAACTGGGCAGCATAATATAGACTCAGGCACATGGTCCAACCTTATTTTGTTTTATCACAAAGTCTATTGGAAGGACAGAAGCTCGGCTGTATATTGAAGTGTACTGAAGTCATAGTGGGGATATAGCTCAAAGCAGTTGGGAGCTATGCCTTTGCTCTGTCAGTGGGAGTTTGAGCTTTGCCAGTGGATTTAGGGTCAGAGAGTGACAGGGACAATGAGTGACGGTCATTAGCGTGGTGGCCCAGGGGACTACTACTGTGTGGTTATGGAGAGCTGCCTCTGTGGGCTGGTGGGCTTCCTGGGGAACAAGAGGTGGGCACCTGAAGTGTCCTTCAGGTGCTCTTTGCTCAAAGCAGGAGGTTAGTTTTCCCTGCTACTGAGTTCTGCTGCAGCAAGAGTTTTTGCCACACAAGACTTAAGATTTGGAGGAACAACACTGCGGGGCCAGATTCAATGCTGATCTGGGATATTTGTTATTTTTAATAAGAGTGATTTAACTCGGTGCAGGTTTTCATCAGTAATAGCCAGTGTGGACTCTACCCTTCTGAAGTGTCTTGTAGTTTTCTCTGAGAGCTGTCATGCATTTGTTAGCCAGAGTGGATTACTGTGTTCACTTTGCTATCATTAAGTAAAAAGAGAGTTTCTCTGTAGGTCACAGACAGCGCCCTGTGAATTCCTTTGGCCAGGATGTTCATGGAAGGTGGGCGATACCTGTACAGGTACTGGAGAGCTGCAATCCTGGGCATTTGCAGAGGCAACAGGGCTTTGAGGAGAGGGGAAGGAGCCTTGCACCTGGTGCCTGGGAAGGTCAACCAGAAGCCTGTGGAGGCATCCTCCACATTTCTCCTCAGTGCTCAGCCATGCAGAGACCCTGCATTTTCACCCTCCTGTGCAGTCACACAGGTAGGAGCACATGGTGCTAATCCCCAGACACTTGGTCCTTCCTGCTGCATGGTTCTGCAGCTTAAGTTGTCATTTCCAGTGCAACTGGCTGTGGTTCCACAAACACGGGATTGTGGCTTCACCTCAGGCTGGGGCAGCTCTATTGGCTGGAGAGGAAGGGGAAAAGAAATGCAGGGGAAACTAGTGGGCAGTGAAAGCAGGCAAAAAGTTCGTCCCCTCCAGAAGACTGGGAGGAGCCAGTCCTTTGCTTTTTCCTGGTGTGTGTGATATCTAACTTGTGATACACCCTGGAAATACAGGCAGGGCTGCCTCAAATGGAGATCAAAGCTTGGACTAACTTGATCCTCTCTTTGTTTTTCTGACACTTGTAAAATGTGCTCTGACTTTAGCATTCAGCTTTTTGGTTTCCAATGCCAGCAATTTATAGCAGGAATACCAAGCCAACAGCAGTCTGTGCCTCATGAGGCAGCTTGGCACAACCTGAAGTTGCAGTTGTGCACTGCCTTTAGCAGTTTAAAATCCTGAATTTGTGGAAGGGATCCTAAAGCACTTCAATAGCATTAACACCTCAATATCACCCCATTCAGCATCTGTGTTTTGGTTTTACTTGTTCTTTTTATAAGAGAATAATTTGGAGTTACATTATGTCTGTTACTTTTACAAACAATAGGAACAAATCCACCCCACTGAACTAGTTCCTACATAACAAATGCAACAGTTAAACTTGCATTACAGTTTGTGGAGTTGAATACTAAATATTCAGGTCTTTATTGAAAAAAATCCCACATATATGTGTTTGTGTTTTTTTAAGAAATCTGATGCCTGAAGCACAGCAATAAGAGTCAGTTCTTTGGCTGCTTGTGCTAGGACAGAGGTTATTGCCAGCACTTAAGCAAAACTGTTGAGTTTGTTATCCCACCCCCCTGTTTAAGAAGACAGATATTGGATTCCATGGGAGTTATGCAGCAGGGCTAGATTTCCAGAGAAATTAGGGATTCAGTTAAAGAGTTCCTGCTTGCTGCAAAGAGCTTATGTTTTACCACAAAACTTACCCTAGCATGGAAGTAGTTTGATTTTTCACACTAGCTTGTGGCAATGGTCCTTGGTTTCCTTCTGTCCTCACTCTCAGCTCTGGGGTTTGGCAGTGGCTGGCCCCGGTGTGTGGGCAGTGCAGGGGTGGCAGGGATCTGGCTGGCAGGAGTAGCCTCTGGGGTACCTGGCCTCTGGGCACTGAGGTGCCGGGCCAATCTTGCTCTGCCAGGGTTTTGATATGATGGTGCCAGTGTTATTTGGGCTGATGTGGTCTTGAAAACATCATGCTCTTCTCAGGAAATGTTGTTCACTATGGAATTTGTAAGCAGAAAAGAAACTGGGTTTTGCAGTCAGGTATAAAACAGATAGCCAGCTCCACATTGACACAGCCTGTTTTCAGCCTGCTTGAAGCAGATATTTCCAGGAACATGGCAGGGGCTCTGGGTGTGGTGTGCAGGAACCGTTCTGGGGGCACAGGACATCCCACTTTGGTGAAAGGATGGTGTTTCTGTCCCTTGGATTCACTGCCTCTGAAGTAAGTTAACCCCTGAAAACTCATCTGCTAGGAGAGCAGAGGGGATGGTTTCATGCAAAGAATATGTATGGGAGGAGGAGATTGTATGCATGGGGACAGGCTGGCCTGGCAAATCTGCTGAACATTATGACACATTTGAGCCCAGATAATTCCATGGTGATATCCACTGAATGTTGGTCGTGCTGTATAAGAGTCATTGGTCGTGGACTCGGGGTGGTGGGATCTGCTTTTTCCCTTTGCACTAGAGTTGGGTCAGAAGCCTCCTGGTCCCCACAGAGGGGTTGAGCCAGGCTGCTGAGCATTGGTGGGCCACAGTCGGAGCTGCATTTGTTTTGGTGCCAAAGTCCTTGCAGCAGCATGCGCCTTCTGTTCAGTCTTCACACCACTAGTGCCCCTCACCCCGCTCTTCTCTTTTGTGGCTGTCCACAAACACCTGGAGCCATGAGGAGCTTTTGAGCTCTGAGGATTGCCATTTTAAGTAACTTTCAGATTGACCATGCTTCTCATAGCGGATATTTTAAAGTGTGTGAGTAGCGCCTCATACACTGCACCTGGAAGAGATCCTATGGAAAAAGTTTTTTTCTGTTTTGAATGTTTTGGGCCCAGGGCAGGGTGTTTGATTGTATTTGTGTGAGTGTCACATAGCAACCATGAGGAAAGCACATCTCTTCAAACTAGGGATCTGAAGTCACTGTGGCTGGCCAGCATCCAGGGGGCTGATTCAAGCTTGACTCTTGAAACTGTCCAAGTGTTGAAGTCAGCAGCATCTGTATAGTCATTTATCTATTATTAACTAATTAACTGCTGCTCTTTCTGAGTCTAGACAAAGTTAATGTGGCACCACCAGGCATGGGGATACTGATAAACTTTCCAGAAAATGTGTTGAGTGAAGTTTTGAGAGGTTTGGTGATGGGAGTTGAGGCTGTTTCTCATCTCCCAGACCCAGCCAGTCTAATTTCAGTAGAGACCAGGACCCATTCTTGATGCTTTGCAGTGTTGTGACAAGAACAGTGTGGTCTGGTACCTGATCTCCCCACAGGCTTTTGGTTGCAGAGGCTCTGGCACAGCCCTGCTCCCCCATTCACTGCCTGGTGCTTGCAGACATCCCCTGCCCATGGATCTGCCATAGAGGGGAAGGTTTCCAGCCATCTCTTGCTGACTACAGGGGTGCAGCAGCTCACCAGCAGTGGCATAGTAGCTGGGACAGGGAAACAGGAGGGCCAAGCAGCCCTTACAATTTTGTCAGTATTCTCACAGTCCAGGTAGTAATAAGTAAGTTGTTGAGCCTCTGCTGACTTTGACTTCAAACTGATGAAAGGTTTTTGAGTTTAGAATAAACACAAATTCAGTAAAACTAGTGTGCAGAAGCACATAGAGTAACAGACTCAGTGGGTAGCAAAAGCTTTAGGCTGGGTTACTGCAGAGCACATGGTACTGACAGTCCACGCTGCTGTCACCCACTTCTCTCAGTCAAAGTTGGCTGCAGTGTCAGGGGTTGTGCTGTGAGATGGCTCTGCCTGTGCACACACTGGTGAGCAGGGTGCTTGTCAGGCCCCTGATGCCATTGTTGGGTTCTAGTTCAGAAAGCAAACTGGAGGGAGGGTTTGGGTGTTGGTCACCCAGGCTTGTCAGATGGCTTGTTTTTCTGCCAGGAAGTAGAATTGGATTTACAGCAATGTCCTTGCCAGGTGTGGCTGTAAAATTTTCCTAGTGGAGCTGCCTGGCAGCAGAATCTGTAGGAGCATCTTTTGCTGATGGTGTTCAAAGCTCTGCGCAAGAGTGGAATTGCAGCTGGCCTGGAAGAGAAAGCAAGGTTCAGGGTGGCCATGGGTCTTACGACCTGCTGGCAACACAGTGGATTGTGGCAAGCAGGAAAGAGTAGACAGATTTGTCCCATTGTGGTACAGCTCTTGCTGGCATGGTCCTGGCCAGCTGTGGGCCAGGCTCGGCATCGTCTGTTTTAGCTGTTTGCTGAGTACTTGCAAACAATTCCACCATTTAAACCTTCTACCAAAGTCACAGCAGAGAAAAGGGAAAAAGTCCTTGGAAGAGTCCTTGCCAGCACTTGTAGTGTTTGCATCGCATGTAGGATTCCTGGAGCCAGATGTGTGGTGTATTTTATTGTTTTTTAATGCTTCCAACTCTTGTGCATGTGAAAGAAGGGTGAGGTGATGCAGGTGCATTCCAGCAGCCCAAGACAGCCTGTTCTGTTACAGACCATGTTCATTCTACTTGCCAGTGCTACATGGAGAGTCTTGGCCAGCACAGAGCCCTGATTGTGGCCGCTCCCATGGGCCATCCCCGCAGGCTGGGTTGAGACGCAGACTGGACAGCGTTGGTGCCTGGGCCGGTATCGGTGCTCATTGCCGGTGCTTGGTGCTGGTGCTGGTGCGTGGTGTCAGTGCTCGTAGCCAGTGCCCGGTGTTGGTGTCAATGCCCGGTGTCAGTGCTCGTTTCTGATGCCCAGGGCCAGTGTCGGTACTTGTTGCCGGTGCCCAGGGCCGGTCTCAGTGCCCAGTGTCGGTGCTCGTTGCCGGTGCCTGGGATCGGTGCTCGTTGCCGGTGCCCGGGGTCGTTGCTGGTGCCCGGTGTCGGTGCTCGTTGCTGGTGCCCAGGGTCGGTGTCGGTGCCCGGTGTCGGTGCCCGGTGTCGGTGCTCGTTGCTGGTGCCCAGGGTCGGTGTCGGTGCCCGGGGTCGGTGCCCGGGGTCGGTGCCCGGGGTCGGTGCTCGTTGCTGGTGCCCAGGGTCGGTGTCGGTGCCCGGGGTCGGTGCCCGGGGTCGGTGCCCGGGGTCGGTGCTCGTTGCTGGTGCCCAGGGTCGGTGTCAGTGCCCGGGGTCGGTGCCCGGGGTCGGTGCCCGGTGTCGGTGCTCGTTGCTGGTGCCCAGGGTCGGTGTCAGTGCCCGGTGTCGGTGCCCGGGGTCGGTGCCCGGTGTCGGTGCCCGGTGTCGGTGCTCGTTGCTGGTGCCCAGGGTCGGTGTCGGTGCCCGGGGTCGGTGCCCGGGGTCGGTGCCCGTTGCCGGTGCCCGGGGTCGATGCCGGCACCTGCCGGGGCGGGGCGGGCGCGCCCTGCGCGGGGCCAGGCCCGGGCGCCCCCTGGCGGCGGCGGGCGGTGCGGTGGGCGGGGCGGGCGGCGGCCGTCCCGGTGCGGCGGGTGCGGACTCGGTCTCGCCTTTGTGAGAAGCGGCGCGGAGGCAGAACGGGTGGCGGCGGCGGGTCGGGCCGGACCGGCGGTACCATGTCGTACCAGGGCAAGAAAAACATTCCGCGCATCACGGTGGGTGCGGCGGGCGGGGCAGGGCGGCCCGTGGGGCGGTGGGGAAACTCGGTGCCGGCGTCCGGCGTTGCGGGTCGGAGCGGGGCGGCGGCGGCGGCGTGCAGACAAAGAGCCGCCGCCCGCGCAGGTGTCCCGGCCCCGCTGGTGACCTGTGCTGGGCAGGACCCGCGCCCCCGCGGGCGCAGCGCGGGCTGGAGCGTCTGCCGTGGTCGGTGCCCGGCAGTGCCCGGTGCCCGTGGGGTGTTCCCCCGTGCGGGGCCAGCCTCCCGCAGGGCGCTCCCCGTGCTCGATGCCCCCGCCGAGCAGCTCCTCGGTCTCGCCGTGTCAGGTGCGGCGGTGCCGCTGCAGCGCTCCGGGACCCGCCCGCCCGGCCCGCCCGGGAGAGGCGGCGGCCGGTGGGTTGGCCCTGGAGCTGCGGGAGCCCCGGTGCCAGCGCTGCCCTGCCGCGGCGCTCCCGCTGCGGCTCTCCTGCTCTGGTCTCTGCCTGGCAGCTCTGCTCCAGGCTCGCCCTGCGGAGGCCGCGGAGGGCTTGCTTCTGGGAAGGCAGTCTGGTCTTTCATCTTGCTGGCTTTTCGCTGGCTTCATTGTAGCTCCTGGTTTTTCTATTGAGGACAGTTCTGGCTCTCTGAAGAAAAAGGAAAAGCAAAGCACTCGACTTCCATTATTCTTTTTACAAATGTGAACAAAATGCTCTTAAAGAAGCATTAAGATCTTGACCACTGTAAAGAGAAATTCCTTTGTCAGCCTAGATTCAGATGCTTTCACAAGCAATATTATGGCTTTACACATACTGCCTTTTCTGTATCCTTAGACCACAATGGAGACGACACCCCAACTGCTGCTGCAGGTGGGATTTCTCCCATTCTCTGGGGCTTTTTTCTTTATGATATGCCTAATCAATATGCAGGGCTTGTGCCTGCTCCTCTGGGATCCAATGGCAGCTTTCTCCCCTCAGTGGTAACAAAATCTTCCAAGCTGCTTGATTTATCCCTATTAAATCCTTTGCTTTTTTCCTGAAGCTGAAAATGCTGCACTTCTGTCACCTGAGCAATGGGCAGGTTGGGCTTTCATGAAGGATGTATTGGAAAACTGGGTATTTGTACTTCCCACCAGCTATGTTTCAACTGCCTAGTGTGTTTCTGGAGATGCAGAAACAATCCCTTCTGGTTCCTCTTGTACTCAACAGTGCTGCAGTCAATATTTGTAGTCGGTTTCTGCCAGTAACATCTGAAAAATCAGAGTTTGCCTATTGTATCTGTTTGCAGCAGTTTCTCATCTTTTCCAGGACAGCCATTTTAGTGGAGAGGCCAGGAGCACGAGTGAGTGGTGCATGTGTTAGTGCGAGATAAATTTCTGTGCAAATTATTCCCAACATGAGTTGTAAAAGCCTGGTCAAAAGCTGTACGTGACAGGCAAGACTGTAGTCATTGATGGAAGGCTGGGAAGTACAGGCGCGTCTGTCAGTTGTGCCATGGAGGAAACACAGGGAGGGGAGGTGAGCCAAAGCTTTGGCTTTCTCAGTGATGGCTCCATCAGCCTGGTATGGATGTGTTGCTCCTCACTGTCTCGTGTTGTGCACCATGCATCAGAGACCACTAAACATCCTATTACTGTTTACATGTGTGCTGATTCTAGGGTGCCCAGCTCAGGAGAATAGCAATTTCAGATCTTGTGTGTCTGTTGAGAGACTTTTTATTGGTTCCTTTTCTTTAGCTGTTTGGAAAGGTGATCAAAATCTTTCCCCTCTTGCAGTATGTTTTTCTGCAGGAAGAGAGGTGGAAGACGAAAATCTTGTCCTGATTTTACAAAATACCTGTTAACAGAACTGTTGGTTGAATCAAAATTACTCAGTCTTTGTGCTTTTGTCATAAAATCCTTTCCTAGGCCAGGTAGACTGGAGATCCCATATTTTTTCTTGGTGTGAGCCATGCCCACCCCAATTCCCCTGCTGGAGCCCACAAATATCATCTCTGTGATGTCTCTGCCACCTCTGAAAACAAGGAGGTGTGTATGGTGTATCAGGTACACACGGGGCAGAAGGCCTCAGTTACTGACTAGACGGGTTTTGGTGAACTGGTAGCTGTCAGTATGTCATTTTAAGCCACAAACCGTAGGGAATCACAGTGTAGCTGGCAGCTATCTCTCCCTATGACACTAGCCAGGGCTTCTTCCATGCTGTTGTGTGGTGCATTAGTAAGGAGGAACCATAAGCTTCTGATGAAACACCTCTGCAATTAGTGTCTCTGCTTTTACCAGGGAAAAAGCAGTAAAACCATACACCTGCTTCTGTGCTCCCCTAATTATGCCCTTGTGCTTCGTAAATGAGGTGAGCACTGTTCTTGGCTGGGTTCAGCAGCCTTCTGGAAGTGCTGCCTGCCTTTTTTTCTGCAGCATCACTCTGAAGACCACCTGATACTTTGGGATCTCAACATGACCAGATGATGCTTAAGGGCATCAGGAGCAGAGTGTGGGCATGAGGGAATGGATAATGGGTTTGAAAGCTTGATCCCAAATGCAAACAGGCAGAGAGACAGGGAGAGTTCTGCATAAAGGCTTACCAGCATGGAGAGGTGTTGAGGGCTGGTGGCGAGTCCGGCAGATTTTGGCAGAGCTGTGCTGGAGGGAAAGCTCCAGGCTTGGCCTCGTAGGCATCTCTTGTGCCTGAAGGCACCAGAAGGCACCACACAGGTGGCAGAGGAGCTGTCACTGGCTGCTTTGGAGGCAGTGTCAGCAGTGAGGTCAGGCCAAGGGGCCTGGCAGGTCAGTGCCAGCGTGAGGCAGGGCTGTGTACAGCCACAGCATCTCGTGCTCACGGCTGCTTTGGTGCCCTGTGCCCTAAGGCTGTGCTGGCACTGGCTGCTCCCTCCCTGGCCAGGCCCCATGGCTCCTGCTGCAGGAGGGCTTTTCCCTCTGCTCAGAGGCTGATGACACAGCCTGACACTGGCTGGCAGGAGCTGTGGTGGGTGTACAGAGCACAGTGAGCCCTGATATGGGAACAGTGCATTTATTGTGGTCTGGGGCTGCTCTGCTAGCATGCACTGAAGAAGCCTGGCTATTAAGTCAGACTCATTTCCTCATAACTGCTTCATTCTCTTCCTTTCTTCTTTCCCTGCCTCTTGTCACCTGGGTGCACTCCTGAACAGTGCCAGAGCCTGTAGGCATGTCATTTGGATTTTCTTCATTCAATTTAGTTGCCTTTTTTTCTTTGCAGTCAGTGGTTGGTGCTGGTGCAGTCCCTTTGCTGTTGGATGGGCACGGTGGGTTCTAGCAGTGCCTGATCTCCTGAATGGATGCCTTGTTTGTGCCTCAGCCACTGTGGCTCTCTCAATTTTGTGTACTGACAGTTAGCACTGAGCAGCCCTTCACATCTACTGCAGAATGACCTCTTGTGAGTGTGGAGCAGGCATATTTCTTGAGCTCATATTAACCCTTTATTCAGTAATTGTCAATGGGACAGTCTCCTGCACCTGTGCTGCCTCTGCCTGACTCCCTTGGCTTCCTCCAGTCTGATGTTCAGGGAAGGGCAGGCCAGCATCAGTAGTTGCTGATGTTCCCGCACTCTAGTGAGAACCAGCTCCAGGAATTCAAGAAAGCAAGTTGGAGAGGGCAAGACAAAAAAAATGGAGGGCTGTTAGTGCATTTGGGCAGGGAGATTTTTTTTGTTATCGTGTGTGTGCTCAGGGCCCTCAGCCCCAAAGCTGAGCATCGCCCAGCGTGTGCCCCGTGGGCAGAGGCGTAGCACAGCTGTGCTCTGGCCCAAGCACCTGGGGCTGCCAAGCCAGTGCATACCAGCTGTCCTTGTGCCCCAGCTGCTCCTGAGACGCGTCTGTGCTGCCCAGGGAGACCTGGCTGTGGTCCCCAGGTCGCTGGTCAGGATCAGGATCTCTGCGTGCTCATGGAGTGCAGGATGTCGAGGGAGCTGTGCATGGCGGGCTGTGACGTGCCCTTGCTTCCAGGCCCCCCTTAGCGCAGTTTGGGCACGCCTGTGCCCGATGTGTTACTGGGGTCGGGGAAGAAGCGGGGCTGCCCGCGGGTCTGCTTGTTGGAGAGGACGGTGAGTGGCAGGGGAAGCGGAGCAGCTCAGCGGAGCTCTTTCCCTGGTGGGAGGAGAGGCTCCCTTGGGCTGTGCTGGCGGGGAGGGTAAGAGCCCCCTCGCCGGGTGCCAGCCGTGTGCGGCCGCTCCCCGGCCCTGTGCGGGGGCTGCGCTGCGGCGGCTGAGCAGGCGCCGGCATTCCCCTCCTTTCCCCACCCAGTTCCTTTGTCTCCGCTGCGTGTGCATGAGATTGCTGTGAAAACGCACGCGGGGCTCTGGGCTTTGGCTACTGCCGGGATGCAGGAGTATTCTTTGCATCCTTCTGTTGACAGAGGGATGCGAATTCCCACTATGGTGGTGATACTTAAGAAATGGCCCCAGGGGTGGTGGGTGGAGAGCAAACCCATTTCCCTGCGGAGCAATTAACCATGCCACAGCGTCACAGGGTGAGGCTGGCATGTGAGCCCTGCTGAAGGCTCTGGTCGGCTCTTGTCCAGGCTCAGACTGTGGAAAGGGAGCGTATTTACGTGCCAAAACCTGGGCTGTGAGCAGCAGGGGTAACAGAGAGGAACAGTAAGGTGTCATTAAGAGCTGAAGAGTTGTTGGAGGTGTTTTAAGCAGTCAGGTAGACAACATGTTCTCTGGCACAGCAGTTAGCCAATGTCACCTGAATCCGCGGCAGGCATATGTGAGATCAGGTGGTTTGCCCCTCTACTTCCTGCAGCTGCTTGTGCAGACTTGTGCAGGTAGAGGAAGGTAGGAGAGCAGGACCTCAGCCATCCCAGTTCCTCTGGACAGGGTCTGTTTCCCACAGGACAGTGCCCATCCTCTCCCATCAGTGTATGCTGAGTTGTCTGGTCCAAAAGTGTAAATGCAGGAAGAGCATAAGGACAATTCTGGTTGGGGTGTTCCTCTGGCGTCTGGCTGTGCTCCTTTGGAGAAGGCTGCTGGCCATTTTGGTCAATAGAAAGGAGAACAGAAGAGGTGGTAAATCATGAGATTGGAGTGCAGTCTAGTGCCTTCTGGTTTTTGTATAGACCTGTGAAATGCCTCAGAAGCATTACCCCAAGCACAGCAGGAGAGTGACAGATTAACAGCTGGTTGCCTGTCCTGTTGGTGGTTTTTGCAAGGTGGTAACAGAGGAGAGAGTAACTTGTCTTCTTTAATGCAACTTACTTTACAGGGTGTCATTAGAGACATGCCCTTAGTACAAACTTGCTCTAAATGCTGATGTGTGGCTCATGCTGGCTGCCAAGTAATGTGCGTAATGTCCCAGCGTAGGAAGCTTTTGACTTCTCTCTATATTTTAGGGAAGCATATTTGCTGTGTCCCCAGTGACTCTCCCCTGTGCTCAGTCTGCCTCGGCGGTGTTTCTGGCAGCCCTTCTCCCACTTAGAAACATCTGTAGGAGTACGACATTTTCAATCCTTGCTCTTGTAGTGTTGTTTGGAGTGTTGACACAGGTCCAGTGACCCTTCTGCAGCATCAGTGGTTGAGGTGAGCAGTGGGAGAGCACCTGTACAGCGTGCTGAGAATCATAAAATCATAATATATTAAGGGGTTGGAATGGACCTTAAAAGATCATGTAGTCCAAACCCCCTCTAGTGGGACACTTCCCACTAGATCAGGTTGCTCAAGGACTAAACCAACCTGGCTTTGAATACCACCAGCATTGGGGCATCCATAATCTCCCTGGGCAACCTGTTCCAGTGTCTAACCACCCTCTCAGTCAAAAGTGAATGAAGCATGTGTGGTATGTGCTACTGACAGCTGCTGTGCTGTTCCCTTTTCAGAGTGATCGTCTCCTTATTAAAGGAGGGCGAATAGTCAATGATGACCAGTCATTCTATGCTGACATTTACGTGGAGGATGGCCTCATAAAGTAAGTATTTGATTTCTATTATCTTCATCTCCTTTTAAACCGGCTTCAGGTTGAGTGGTTATTGGCTTTTTGGGGGTGTGGTATGTGCCCAACTTGCCAAGCAGTAAAACCTGATAACCCTCTCTATTCAGAGGCTCAGCTCTCTGCAGTGTGTGTAAGCACATACGTGATTGTCTCACGTGTTCTCAGAGGAGCTCCAGCGACTGAATTGCAGTCAGGCTTGTGGGATTATGATACTGCGTCCATTGTACAGCAAAGTTGTTTCTGATTGCACCAGAACACGGTTTATCTTTGACTTCTCTTTTGCCCTGTGTTAACTGTATTAGCATGAATGACCCCACACAGGATCCTGTTTGTTAGTGCTTACAAGGATAGTGCTGTGCTGCAAGTCATCTGCATCCTTGAGATTTCCAGGAATTGCAGGGAAACCTCTGGGTTCCCCTGGCTTCTCCGTGTATGTCTCAGAGCTGCAGGAATAGCTCAGTTGTTTAAAGTTTGCCATTCAAAATTGGCAAAGGAATTGTGCTGGAGCCAGCTCCACACTGAGTGAAGTGAAAGAGCCATGATAGTTTATAGCCCTGAGATTTGAAAAGGCATTGCTTGCTCTATGGTAACAGTTATATATATCCAGCCTTACCAGGGTGGTAGATGCTAAATATCCAGCAGCAGATAAATACTTCAAGAAGTGTGATTGTATTTTTATCTGGTGGACAAGACCATTTGTGATTGACAAGTGCTTGTACACAGGCAGGGATCAGAGCCAGCTTCTGGTGTTGCTGTGGTGCATGCTTTCTGAGTATTCATGGGCAAATCACCGAGCCTCATCTGCAGCCTGGAGGCCACAGAATTTCACTGTCTTGGGAGCTAAATGCTCTTACAAGTGAATTCTGCGAAGAATACAGTAAGCAATTAAAAACCTTTAGTGATGGATTCATCTCCATAAAAGCAATAGGAAGAGCTGCTGATTTATTGCTGTGAGGACAGTAAAGTGAGCAGTTCTGTCCACAGAATTTTTGTTACACTAGGGAAAAAACCTGCAAAGTGACTCAGCTTGAATGAAATGCAAAAATGGAATTTGTTTCTCATTTTTACCTCCCCAGTGTGCCAAGGAAATCAGAAATTTTCCACTAAAACCAACCTACCTTTAATCTTGATTTATCAAGGAGCACTGAGAAAGGCTTGATGAAAGTAGGATTTCTGAAGGAAGATATTTGAAGGCTGAGTTGAACATATGGACACATAAAGGGGTTGAGGGAACAGGGGCTGAAAAAGGGAATGTTGAGGTTCAGGTAACTTGGCCTGCAGGAGGGCTGGATACGTCAAGTTGTGCTCGAACAGGACAGGATCCAGAGCACTGTAGTTGTGTATTAGGTTACTAGCGCATTTATGCTGGAACTCTCTAGATTTCCTGTTTTCAGAAGACACTTTTAGGTACTTGTGATTTTAGCTGCCTTAACTACAGTGAGGCCCTGCTGATAGCAAAGCTGTTCTTCAGGGTTGCAGAAGAAACAAGGTGAGAGGGGGGGACCGTGCACTTCTTGGGAAGATGGTGAGCCCAGAGCTTGCAGGTTGTGCCATGAGCCCAGCAGGCTGCAGCCAGTCTAGCTGGGCACTTGCTGAGCTATTTCCCAGCTCCCAGGAGTCCCTTCACTCTTGGGACTTCGTGCTGTGAGCAGCATTACAAGTCCCTGATAAGCCCTGAGCTGGTCTAGCAGCTGTGGCATTACAGTGGAAATCATCTTTATCTGTAAGTAAGCTCAGACTTGATCCTTACTTAAGGTGGGCAGAAGGATGGGAGACAGGAAAGATTAGGGGTGTAGCTCACTTGGAAGCAGGGCTGGTGTTGGGTTTTGTGAGCATGCACCCTGGGTGAGCAGTTAGAGCTGCTATGCTGAAATGCGTGCCGCAGCCTGTTTCCTGAGCCTGAATGGGATGAGGTGTCCTAGGCAGGTTCTCGCCACGCACTGCAGAGATCACCATGAGACCATACTCCCCAGCTACCCCAACCCAGTGTGTGCCCCAGGCAGCAGGTGCCATCCGAGTCACCCGCAGAACAGCTGGACAGATGGCACAGCATAGGTGTAAGCAAGCCAGACAATCCCGAATGTTGCTGCAGAGTGGAGTGAGCCTGGGTCTGGGAGCAAGACAGAGTGGGGTGTTCCTGTTGGCAGGGAGCTGCCCTGGCAGTCCCTGTTCGGAGGTTAAGGGAGCTGTTCAGAGGTTAAGTTGTGGCAGGTTTTCCTCTGTGACAGTATCTTGGTGTGATCTTATCAGGCAGATCGGAGACAACCTGATTGTTCCTGGAGGGGTCAAAACCATAGAAGCCAATGGGAAGATGGTGATCCCTGGAGGAATTGATGTCCACACTCGCCTGCAGATGCCATACAAGGGAATGACCTCTGTGGATGATTTCTTCCAAGGAACAAAAGCAGCTCTGGCTGGTGGAACCACCATGATTAGTAAGTGCAGTAGGCATGGCCTGTGCATGACACCTCCCAGTATTCCTGCAAGATCACCCAGTTCTTTATTTTTTGATGTACTTTTCTCAGTCTTCTGTGTTTTCAAAGCCCATGACAGTGTGTTCATATTTTCTGTGATCTCTGTCAATGCAGTCTAGGGAGTAAGGATTGGGATGAATCTTTTGATCTTCAGTAATGATGAAATGATAGGACAGGAGAGGTGCATAGGACCCCTTGGCCTTGGAGATCCTCTGTTCTGCAGTGCTTGTCTGCAGCCACTCTTGCCTCTGGGAGCCTCAAAAAGGAGCAATGGCATAACTTCTCTGTTAAATAACAGTAGGGCAGCATGGTGCTCAGATAGCTCTGAGCAGAGGAACAGAGCAGTGTGTTGGCATCCCACACTGCTCAAAAATAAACAGCGCTAATGAAAAAGGAGAGGGAATTCTGAGGTCCTTTCCTGGAGGATGCTATGGCTGTGCACTGGTTTGAGGTCCAGCTGTTGTCCTGTGCAGTGGTTACAGTTGTGTGCACTGCAGGGTTTCTTGGGATGCAGGAGCAAGTGTTGATCCTTCCAATAAAGGGCTGAGTTCCTTGTCCTCCCCCCCACCATTTTTCCTTCCTCTATGGCAAAAACAAAAATGTTTTATGAAATGGTCTGTGGCAAAGTGTGGGGATTCCATGCTGTGCAATTAAAGGTGCATTAATGTTGCAGTGTGGCAGGAGGCTGTGTGCTGATGGGTTGGGATAGGGGATGGGGAAAGACAAGGCTCTTCAGCTTTCAGACAATTTCTCCGCAGAAGCATGTAAAAACCCCTGATCCTATGCCAGGGGCCATTAAACAAAGGCTCTGTGCACTTCCCTGCCAATAAATGCACTTGAGGAGGCAGGCATGTTGTGAAGGCGAACTGCCCTGAAGCGGTTGAAGAGGCCGGCCTGGGGCGGTGAGCTGCCAGGCCACGGGGGAATGGGAGCCCTTGGCCAGCCCTTGCTCTGCTGTGCCCTGCAGTGGATCACGTGGTGCCAGAGCCGGAGTCCAGCCTGGCCGAGGCGCTGGAGCGGTGGCGGGAGTGGGCTGATGGCAAGGCCTGCTGCGACTACGCCCTGCACGTGGACATCCCTCGCTGGAGCGACCACGTCCGGCAGGAGCTGCACACCATGGTCCAGGAGAAAGGTTTGTGTCTTGTGGCTCCCTGCCTGGCCTTGGCCAGCCCTGTCCCCTGGCCAGGGAGGGCAAGAGGTGGCTGCGGAGTTTTGTGCCCCACAGGGCGGCTGGTGGGGAGGGTGGCCAGAGCAGGCAGCCTAACCTACCCAGCTCACCTCTCTCTCCTCTCTGCCCTGCCCCAGGTGTTAACTCCTTCATGGTGTATATGGCCTACAAGGATTTGTACCAGATGTCCAACACTGAGGTGAGACCCCCCTGCACTGCCATGGTTGTGTTGATTCAAGGAGCGGTGCAGGGTGACAGCCATGGCGGGCGTGGGGCAGCTCATAAGGCTGGTACCTATTGCCCCTGGCCAGTCCTTGCTGCTGCTCACCTCTACCCTGGCTGCCTGTGCAGGGCTGCTCCAGGCTGTGCTGTGGGCTGGCTGGGCTCCTGCACTGCAGGTGGAGGCACAGGTCGAGTGTGGAGATCACCAAGAACATCTGCTGGTGACTGCGTTCTTCAGAGAGCTGGTCCCTGCACAGCCAGAGCTCTGCCTGGCATGGCTACACTGGGTCCTGCTGCTTGCCAGGGCTATGGGTGGAAGGGCCATGAGGGGTGCCAGGGCTGTGGGCAGCCTGCTCACTAATAATTTCTTCTTGTCTCTCTTTTAGCTGTATGAGATTTTCAGCTGCCTGGCAGAGCTGGGTGCCATAGCTCAAGTTCATGCAGAAAACGGGGATATAGTTGCACAGGTAACTAACTACTTCTGGTATACAAGAACTAAAAATCTGTATCAGGCAGATTTGGTGTGGGGCATTAGTAAAATGGCTCTGAAGCTGGACATCTTGTGCAAGGTGATATCTTTGCTGTTCAGCAGCAATATCAAAGTTAGCAAGATTTTTTGTTGTGAATACCGTGTGCATAAGCGAATGTGAAATAGTGCATTAGCAATTACCTAAATGGAAGTGAGTGTCCATCAAGTAGGATATGTTTGCTGTAGCTGCCTTCAGTGAGGAGAGGCAGAGACCTTTGCCTTGCACATAACAAACCAGGAGAGGTAAAGTCCATTGAGAACTGCCTTGGCAAGAGAGATTTTCTCCCTGTAAGCAAACAGGTAGCTAATGAAGCTGAATTTACAAGGCAGATGTTCTGAGGGACATGGTTGAGTGATCAAGTGGGTAGTGTGTATTGGCCTGCTGTGCTGTAATTGGTGCTGGGTGACAGAAGGTCCAAATGTTTTCAATTCTCATTAAGACGCAGAAGACATTGCTCAGTTAAGCTCTACAACTATTTGTTTTTTTCTCTCTCTTGTTCTTGGGAGTTGAAGGAGCATGAACCAAGAGGTCATTCTTTGAGCATCTTTTCAGACTACAAGAATTAGTTCTTGTTTGGACTTTTTAGAGCTGCAGTGCACAGTTGGATGGCTCCTTCACATGAGAACCGAGTGGTCAGAGGAATTGTATTTGCCAGGGCTTATCTCTGTTTTAGCACCTGCCTAATCATAAAATGCCCCAAAATTACTAATTAGTAGCACTTTACAGACCTGGGAACTGGAGAGGATTGGGAGTTTTGTAGGCCTGTTTTGTTGCCACATTGTTCTTGTTTCACTGAAGTGGTTTAACTCAGTGCCTGCCCTCCCACTGCCCCATGTTCCCTTCTTCTCTTTCAAATCCCTTGAGGGTACAGCAGCCTCTCCCCATGCTTGGTGGTCCCACAGGACATAGGGTGTTGATGGTCCTGAGGGAAGGGCTTGACACAGAAGGGATCTGCTTTTTTTGTGGTTGATATAGTTTCAGTCCTGTAATATCCCTCTGTTCTTCTGATGTCCTAGGAACAAGCCAGGATGTTGGAGATGGGAATAACAGGCCCTGAAGGCCATGTGCTGAGCAGACCTGAGGAGGTAAGATGCAGAGGACAGCTCAGCCTTGCTTCACTGAAGAGTTTTCCCAGTCACAGTAGGGCTCAGTGTGTTCAATGGGGCCAAGCAAGCATCAGGGCAGGGGAGAGTGTGTGTACATCCAGCGGTATCCATTTTTACAGGCACTGCTGTCTTTTTCATCAGCAGCCCAGGAAAGAGCAAGATGCATGTTTGTGACAGACATTTCTTAGTTGTGCTTGAGTTGCCCAGCAGAGACAGAAGCCCTTGTTCTGAGTCTCACAGAGAGGAATCAATCAACCAAAGTGTCTGTATGGCTGTAGCAGTCTTTGAGGCTGCTTTGGCGGCATTTGTCTTATATAGGTGACTCCACAGGTGTGAGAAGCCTAAGAAGAATCTACTGACGAGTTTTAGAATTCACTGTTCACATCTAAGTGCTGACAGATTCCAGCCTTTTCCTCCTTTATATCTGCTTAGTCTCTAAATTGTGCTTCAGAAGCAGACGGATGAAGCCATTGTTTGAAGGAGTGGGAGGGAAAGAGAAGGGGAATTCTCTGGTTACAATTCATTGTCAGAACACTAATGAGATTACTTCTAATTTTAGCTTGTATAGATTTTTCTGTTTGGTCCATTAATATGAGTTGAGTCTAATTTTAGATAGGTTCCCTTCACATAACTCCCCGCTGAGAGGTGCTTTGACTTCCCACAGCATGTGAAAGAAGAAAACAATAGGAATTTGGTACAGTAGCAAAGTTGAGCAGGGAAGAACAGGGAGAGATTTGTACTTCAGGTCCTTCTGAAATAAAATCAGTTGGCTTAAATTAAAAGTGTAGGAAGTTGGCTGTATTTGGGCTGGTAACAACATAAATGGCCTAGTGTAACAATAGTACTTACTCTCTTTGAAATGCAAGAGTATAAAGCATTTTCCTGTACAGGGAAGAGTATCAGTGTCAAACACAGTGGCTCAGAGTCCCTCTTATTTTTACGATTCCAACCTGTTGCCACTAGTTGGCAAGCTGAAGTGCAATTACGGGAAGCTGTGGTTGTGCCCAGATTTGAGAACTGTCCTGTTACCATAAGCAGTGCAGATCTCATCCAAAGCCAATAAAACATTGTTAGGTGTTTGATCTTGAAATGCCATTAAAGTATAAGGCAAGTGAGAACAGTGCAAGGCTGTAGATATTATGCATTCAGCCAAATTCAGATCTCATTGCCTTTGAAAATAAACAGTGTCTTTCTTCCAGAACATACTCTTCCTTGGAAAATATTAGGCGGAGCACAAATGACCCTGCTACTGCATAAAACCTGCAGACAGATGGCAAAGCATTAGGAGAATGCTCTGTGGCTGTTCTCTGTCCTGGAGGGACCTCAGTGGGGGTTAAAGGCATGTTCTTCTGTCAGGTGATGGTGGTGACTTGGTAGGGCAGAATGATGCAGCTCCAGATGGTAACCTGCTCTGAGGGTATGCAGTGATGGCTGTTTGCTCCTGTCCACATGTTAAACCCCATCAACTACTACAGCCCTAAGTATGGTGATAAAAAATCACTTCTTGCTTAAATTTCTGTTTAAAGAGTCTTTAAGAAGAGAAAAACCTCTTTTCACTGTACAGCAAATAGATCTGCAGAAGTATGAGAGAAGTGCATATGTGTCTGGATGCAGTGCTCTGCTTCTGTGCCCTGGGACGTTGCAGCTGGCATGGTCCCAGGCATTGCCCTGGGGGCTGGATAATTGTGTCTTTTTAAGGCTTCTGTTTTGAACTTTCTCAAGCCAACACTTGAAGCCAGATGGAGCTAACACTTGGAGAACTCCGGGCCTGAGCTCAGGCTGAGCACAGGCTGATGTAATGGTCCAAAGATATCCCTCCTGGTGGAAATCTACCCTCCACTAACAGCAGGACAGTGAGATGGGGCGGCTGTCAGCAGGCTGGGGCAAGCAGAAGCTGCACTACAGGATGGCCAGGCCTCAAACACAAATTGCCTGCCAGCGTGCAGCCCTCTGCACCCTGCCATGGGGGTGACAGGGGACATCTGGTTAAACCTGCTGCAGCTGTAGGACAGCCTGGTGCAGGGGAGTGCTCTGAAAGGGTGGACCTTGCCACTGCCTGGCAGCAGCCTGCAAGCTGGGCTGGGCAGCAGTCCCTGGGCTCCTTGGGCTGTCGTGAGAGCTGGAACCAGGCAGTGGAAAAAACAGCAGATGCAGCTCTGCTGGCCCCTGAGCAGGGTTCAGACGGTGCTCCTGTGCCAGGCATTGTGCTGCTGTAGCCTGCCTTTGGGCCAGGCCCTGGGGAGATGGAAACTTCCCCCCTCAGGTCTCCCTGATGGAACTGCCCTGGGGGAGTCAAGGGTAAAAGCGAGGGCACAGGGTGTCCGCAGCAATCAGTGATGTGTTGGGAGTAACAGGGCCTTGTCCCTGCCCAGCCAGTGCTCCTCTGCAGCTGTGTGCCATCCTCTTTTCCAGCTGGAAGCAGAAGCTGTCTTCCGGGCCATCACTATTGCCAGCCAGACCAACTGCCCTCTCTACGTGACTAAAGTGATGAGTAAAAGTGCAGCTGACCTCATCTCACAAGCCCGAAAAAAAGGTGAGTGGCAGCTGGTGCTACACTCAGCCCTGCTGCTGCCACCAGGATGCTGGATTATGTGGTCCTCATGTCCTCGTGGTTGTTTTGCCAAGATCAGCACCGTGCTTCGAGTGCTGTCTAGCGCTTCCCCTTCTGCTAGGGAGCAGTTAGCTTAGGAGTTTGCCTGACTTGTGAAGGGCAGGGTGACACTGCAGTAGGCCACATGGAGACACCTCCTGTTGACAGTCAGGTGACATCAATATGTGGGGCACAGGTAGGAGCAATGTTTTAAACACCACAGTTTGTCTGCAGCTGTGAAGGGCTCAATGAAGATACTTGTTCAGTGCATGTGGGTTGAGCTGCTGTGTATAGCTCTGGCCTCCCTTTGAAATGCTCGCCCCTTGGAAGTGCTTGGGTGCCTTTTCGGGTGGCTGGGAGCTCCATTTGTCAGTGGTGCTGGAGCACAGAGATGCCCCACAAGTGCAGGCATGTGCACGGCTCTATTCAGTGGGCTCTGTGCCCCTGCCCCTGGAGGTGTGAAGGGGGATTCTGGTGCATGAAGGATTTGTGCCCTTGAGCAGGAGGACCCTATGGTGATGGCGTGGGTCTGGGTATTCTCAGGACATTGCAGGCTGTTGGTAGTGCTGTGGAGCAGAGAATGCCACCAGGCTCCACCTAAACACTGTTCTTTCTGTGCCCTTCTGCAGGCATTGTGGTGTTTGGTGAGCCCATCACGGCCAGTCTGGGGACTGATGGAACACACTACTGGAGCAAGAACTGGGCAAAGGCTGCAGCATTTGTGGTCTCTCCGCCACTGAGCCCAGACCCAACCACTCCTGACTACCTTAACTCCCTCCTGGCCAGGTGAGTGACAGCTCTGCTGGGGGTACTGCTAGGAGAAAGTGGACTCTGGATAGGGAAGAAAGAGGTTAGTCCAGCCTGAACCACTTCACTGTAGGTATGTAATTAACTGAGCAGTGAAATGGCTCTGACTCCAAGCCATGTTGGTTTGTCCTCAAGAGTGGAGGGAGGACATGTTAAGCTTAACATCACTAATGAGAAAAATACCAGTAGTCATGAACCATTTTAAAAGCCCTGAGGAAGACAGAGAAATGAGGACAAGCTAAAACAGACTTGTCAACAGAAGGATTCACCGAGCTGGAGAACTGGGGAATGGATGCTTGAATTGGGATGCTGCACCAGCATGGAGAGCATTACAGGTTAGACAGGCTGCTAGGAACCCCAGTCAAATACAAAGCAGATATATTCACACACCTATACAGCTGAGCAGCAGCAGAGCCTGCAGAGTGCAGGAGACCTTCAGGAGCAGCTCCTGCACATCTGGCTGGGATGGCAGGTTGTTTTTTCATCCTGAATGCAAGCGGGTAAAGAAAGGATTTTGTGAAAACAAAGACAAACCAAAAAAGCACTTAAGCAATTTGCAATGACCTTTCACAGTTACACTCCATTCTCTCACTGGCAAGGCCAGCGCAGCAGCTGAGGACACTGAATGTTTCTGCCCTGTCTGTGTGCCATGTGTCCATCCCCCTCCACTCTCAGCCCATGTTTGTACATCAGTTGTGCGTGTGCTGCCTGATCTGTTAGCCAGGGGAATGGCTGACACTGAGAGGGCTGTAAATGGAAATGTCCTTTGAGGTAATGCTGGAAACAATTCTACCAAGATGAACAAGGGATGAGGAGTCACTAAGAGGTGTCTCCAGCAGGGCATGTTAGGATAAGCCTGGGTTGTGCCAGAGTGGAGATGGTGTGTCTGGGTGTAAGAGAAGTGCCAGTGCATTTGAAGTCTGAGTATGCAGTTTACTCTGCATTTTCCATGAGGTGTTCATTTGTCAATGAACAAGAGACACCTCAGCGCATACTGGATGTATTATATAGGTGCAGGTCTTCACAAGTGGCAAGGAAATGTGAGCCCAGCTCCTGAACTGGTTTTCTACTCCTTACATTCCACTTCCAATGTAGCCCAGAACTCAAAGAAGACACAAGCAATTCTTGGTCCCTGCAGCTCATAGGTGTCTGTCCTGACACCTCTGCCATACCGTTTTCTGTGAGGCTGCAGCAGGAGGAGAGACTGTGAGGTTCCAGCTGGGCTGGATGGCTTGTTTGTCTCCAGCAGGAAGCATGTTGTCTCATCATTCTGGGCCTCTGTCTGTACAGTTCATCAGACATATGGCAGAAATGGTCAGAGGAAGGTGGAGATTACCAGTGGATTAGAGCAGATTTGCAGCCTCAAGGAGAGTCACTGTCTGCACTGTTGAGGTGCTTGAGCCCCCTTGCCTCATGCAGGCAGTGCTGGGAGCTGGCCTGCCTTGGTCTGCTTCCTTTTGCCTGGCAGCAATGACTTTCCAATTACTGCCTGTCCAATGTTACCTGAGGACCGAGCAGCAGCTGGATGACTTCAGGGAGCCATGGACAGCTGCTTGCCCTGCCTTGTCTGTGGGCAGCTCACTCGTCTTCCTCATACCCTGACCCATCCCACTCCTAGGGATCTCCTCCGTCCAGGTACCCCTTTGGGCAGAGGGTGGCGAGGCCTCAGTGAAGCAGAGAGCTGCTTCTGGGCACTCCCAACTCCCTCCATCCCACTGCAGCAGGCTTTCATAGGGTGGGGGAGGACTGTGCTAGCCCTCAGCATGCAGGAGCTGTCAGTGCACAATGCAAGGGCTGGCTTGTGCAACTGGGAGACAGCCCTGGAGCAGGGAGGCCTCTTCCTCCTTGTGTGGCACAAGGGTTCTCTCAAGCAGACCTGACAAACTGCCAGAAATGGAGTCCAGTAGGAAAGGACATCTTCTGGCCTGACAAAAGACCACCATGTTCCCTAGGACCTGAGCTGTTGGCTTTTCCTTTGTGCAGGATGCTGTCCATGCTCGGGTGGGTGGCACAGCATGGCAGAGGTCTCTTGCCCCCATGTGACACAGCTGCCCCAGGGGCTGGGTCAGGTGGAAGTCTTCAGGCTGAGGGACTGTGGAAATGAGGGTGCAGAGTAAAAAAAACTGGGCTGGGGGCTGCTTGTGGCCAGAGGAAATCCATATCTGTCATGTCTCTGTTGCTGTCTGACTGCAAACGACTGACAGTGGGTTTGTTCCACCCCTCTGCAGTGGTGATCTGCAGGTGTCAGGAAGCGCCCACTGTACCTTCAGCACTGCGCAGAAAGCCATTGGGAAAGACAACTTCACAGCAATCCCAGAAGGAACCAATGGCATAGAGGAACGAATGTCTGTCATCTGGGACAAGGCCGTGGTGAGAGTCCAACCAGGGAAGGGGCAGAGTGGGAAGAGGTGGTTGCCATCTCACACACCCATGCTGCTGCCCCGTAGAGCTGGGCACCCAGCTTGTTCCCTCTCTGGCTTTGAGAGTCAAATCAAGCTGGGGCAGGAGAGGTGGCTGTTGCAGGCTTGGGGTGAACATCCAGAAGCTGTAACTGTGCCCCCAGTTCTTGGTCTGTCTGGCACTAGCTAGTAAGATCAGCCTCAGAAGCTTGGGCCCAGCCAGCCAGCGCCTTGTGTGGGAGTGAGGAAGGTGCTTCCCAGGGCTCTTACTCACCCTTTCCCCATAGATGGACTTAGTTCTCTTTGTGTGTGTGCAGGCCACTGGAAAGATGGATGAAAACCAGTTTGTGGCTGTGACAAGCACTAATGCTGCCAAAATCTTCAACCTGTATCCACGAAAAGGGAGAATAGCAGTGGGCTCGGACAGCGATCTGGTTATATGGGATCCTGATGCAGTAAAAATCATCACAGCAAAAACCCATCAGTCTGTAAGTCCTCTGCTCTTCTGTGTGAACGCTGGAGGGTGGCGGGTGAGTAGTTTTGTGGCCTGGCTGCTGGGAGCCTGGTACTGTCCTGCTTGGCTCTGAGGAGGAGGGACTGAGCCCAGGCTCTAGGCAGTGCCTGTTGTGACTAGGGATTGAATGTCCATGAGCCCTAGGCACATGGGGCTTTTTCCCCCCTGCTTGAGTATTCTTCTCCTGACCCTGGCCTATGCAGGTGGAAAGACACACATTTCTCCTTACCTTGGTTCCTCTTCCAGGACAAATACTTTTCCTGGCATTGCCACAGTGCTTTGTTTGTGCCTTACCTCAAGCCTAGGTCCTGCTTTGTCTGCTCTGGGAGTTCTTCCTCATGCTGAGCTTCAAACCAGCAGGTCCTGGTTCATGTTGGGGATTCTGGTGGGCTTTTACTGTGATGGGCTAGTGAGCTACAGGAGGCCTCTGAGCATGCAAGGCTTTAGGGGTGTCTTCTGCCTGCATTGGTGACTCCAGCAGTGAGGTGTGGGGACTGACCCACCCTGAGTGGGCAGGCAGTGCTCTTGTCCCTCTTGACCATCATCCTGGGGTTGCTGCAGGTGGCTGAATACAACATCTTTGAGGGGATGGAGCTCCGTGGGGCCCCACTGGTTGTCATATGCCAGGGGAAGATCATGCTGGAGGATGGCAACCTGCATGTGACCCAGGGGACTGGACGATTCCTGCCCAGCAGCCCTTTCCCTGACTACGTCTACAAGCGCATCAAAGCCAGGAGGAAGGTGAGGAGGTGGGGATGCCAGGAGACAGAGTTGGGTTATTGGTAGCCCAAATTGCTCTTATTAACTGGTTGGTTTTCATTTGCTGTTCTTGCTGGACCCTGTAAGCAGTGCTGCAAATTCCTGGTGTATTTTGAATATACAAAATAGCTGAGGCTTGGTTAGGGAGCCCTTTGTGTTAGTGATGTGCCATGGTGGAGACAGATGCTCCTTAAGGTTAGCAGTGGTAATGTCTCTCTTCATCCTATCCTGCTGCAGCAGGAGTCTGGAGGGAAACACTGTTTAAAATGAAGAGATTGGCCAAAATCGCCTTCTCCTCCCTGATTTGTGCAGCATAAATCCCATCTGGGGGATAGCCTCTTGCACCGGCTCTGCACACCTTACAGGGCAGTGGGGCTGTGCCAGCCCTCAGTGCTGCAGGCCTATAGCAATGTGACATCCTTCTGCAGGGGGACTAAGGAGCGGGTGGATGGCTGGAGCTTGACGTTCCCTGGGCTCAGAAAAGTGTCATTGTCCTCTTCTCTCTGGTGACAGATGGCAGAGGTGCATGCTGTGCCCCGGGGCTTGTACGACGGACCCGTGTTTGACCTGACCACCACCCCCAAGGGGGGCACCCCTGCGGGGTCAACTAGGGGGTCCCCCACACGGCAGACACCGCCCGTCAGGAATCTCCATCAGTCTGGATTCAGCCTGTCAGGTGAGTACGTGTTGTGGGTGGGCTGGGAGAGGGCAGAGCCGCTGGCCATATGTCCCTGTCCCTGGCCTGGGGCAGGGGGCAGTTAGAGGTGGCCTGCGGCAAGGTAAGCACAAGAGTGGATCATGGCAGGGCAAGATCCCGTGTGTCCCTTAAAGGGCATGGCTGGAGCTGCACCTTGCAGGAGTAGCCAGTCAGACTGCCTGGAGGCCACCGTGGCCGTGGAGACCAGCACAGCATCCGATGCTGTTCCTGCTGTGTGGGTCTGTTCACAAAGAATCTGCAGAGACTTTAAAGCCACTGCGGCTCTGAGTTGCTGCTGGAGTTGGAGAGGGAGCAGGTTGCAGTAGATAGCCTCTGGAGGGCCTTGGCAGGACTCCAGGCTGCCTGACTGCTCAGTCTGTGAAGAAGATGCTCTTAACTTTACTTTCCCCGTTCCCTTTGTACTGTCTCATCCTATCCCAGGTACCCAGGTTGATGAAGGCATGCGCTCAGCAAGCAAGCGCATTGTCGCGCCCCCGGGAGGCCGCTCCAACATCACCTCCCTGAGCTAAATGTCCCGGCTGAGGAGGAAACAAAACCCCTGTTCAAGCAAAGGAGGAAAAATGGTACATTGGTGTTGAAGAATGAAAAGAAATAAACCTGTTCTGAAGAATCAATAAGCCTCAAGCCTTATGTTTCACAAATGCTACTTGCTACCTAGCTTTAAAGATGTTGCTTCATTTTGTTTTTGCATAGCCTTAAAGTTCTGTTGTTGTTACTGTTGTGGGTTTGGTTGGGTTGTGTTTTGCTCTTCCTCTCTGTATGCATGCTGCTCGGACAGGTTGCTCGGTTCAATGTTATTGGTGTTGAACGTGTGTGGGATGCCGTGGTGTGGGACAGTGGGAATGGCCCACAGGGCGACCCGGCCAGGCAGGTGAGGGGCAGGGTCTGGCCGGAGGCAGGATGTCAGATGGGGAGGGCAGGTGCACTGAGCTCGTAGGGAGAGGTGGGTCTGTCACATTCATCTCCTTCATCTCCACCCAATGCTCTGGCGTTCCATCATGAGGCCTGTGGGGGAGCTCGAATCATCTCTGTAACAGCTGTCACAGCACCTTGTGTAAGGAGTTTTACTACTTTGTACACTTTATTAAAAAAACAGTTGTTCCTTCAAACAGCTCGTGTTGTCGGTTGGCTCTTCTCTTCCTCGGGCCCCTGCTGCTTGGCAGGGGCAGTGCCCAGCTGCCCCCGCAGGGAAGTGGGCTGGGGCAGCAGAGGGGTTTGGGTGGTGCTGGGGCTGGAGGGGGCTGCAGCAACAGACTATCGGGGCTACAGCATGCAGTGCTCGCTGCTACACCTGCCAGGGTGTTGGTGTAGCTTCTCAGGCAAAGGTAAAGGTATTGGCAGAACAGCACAATGCAAGTATTTGTAACAGCTGTTCAGTTTGTCCGTGCAGTCTCTGAGCCTGGCCTGGCCACCATGGGCTGTGACTGTCTGGCAAGAGCTGTGCCTGTCTTCTGTGTGTTGACAGGGACCAGCTCCACATGGCACTGCCTGGGCACGGCTTTGGGGTCATCCTGGCCAGACAGCCTTGGAGGCTGTTTTCTGTGGACTCCTGTCAGTGAAATGCTCCCCTTCCATCAGGCATTGTCTGAATGAAAGGCACTGTCCTTTAAAGCTTGCAAAGCATGTAAAAAAGTGATTGTTGTTTAAAGACTACAAAATTAAGGGTCAGTTTCAGCTATGCTAAACAAATAACACTTTTTTCCCCTCTTCTTTAGTATTTGACCTTGAAATATTTTTTTTACATGTCTGCAACTCAGGCAGGGCAAGCTGTCTCTGCCGCAGTCCTTAAGGGGCCAGGCCATAATAGTTGTGCCAGGGTAGGGAAGGCTGTGCTTACAAGCATTGTGAAGTTCTTCCATCAAGTAATTTAGGCTTTTTCCTGTTGCCTGGTAGAGATTAAGCTGAGACTGTGCCTCTGTGTACAGAGGAAGAGGGGAAGAGAGAGATGGTTGTAGAAATCTTTAAATTTCTACCTTTTAAAATTTTTAAATATGCAATGTTCTTTCCATTTAAGGACTTCAGTTGTGTTGGGGCTTTTCTGACCAGCCAGTGGAGAGGTATTTCTGCAGCAGCAGATTTTTCCCTAGGGAGGAGCAGAGCTGGGATTTCAGATAAATACACTTATGGTATGTGAACCTCTGCCTGCACCAGAGCAAGGCAGCGATGGCGATGTGCTGTGCAGGAGACAGGGACAGCTGTCAGCACAGTCTTGCCTGGTGCCAGACCTGCTGCAGGACTGGGCAGAGAGCAGAGGATCCATGGAGAACGCTGGAGGTGCTCTGGATAGCCTTCCTGGGAATGATGAGTCCAAGGCAGAGAGACAGGGAGTCCCCACCCCACTGCGAAGTCCTGCTGCTTGAAAGCCAGCAGGGCTGGGGAGGGGGAGAGCAAGCACACCATGACATAACTGGGGTGCCCTCTACGGAGCAGGGAAAGGTGACTTTCCCATGGCAATGACACTCACTGAGGACGCCCATACCCTCTCAGTGATGAATTAATTCCGCTCCAGCTTTACAGCTCCCTGCGCTCGCCTTCCCGGGGCTGTTCCACAGGCAGGGCGATGCGGAGGGAGGTGGTGAGGCTGCAGCACACAGAGTGGGCAGCCTTGCCCTCACCCCTGAGGGGCTGGGCAGCAGCTGGCCGTGGGACACTGACCTGGCCCCACCACTGCAGGAGGGACCAGAGCATGGAAGACACCAAACTAAAGCTCGTTTTCAGACACAAACTGCACTGCAAGCCGCTGCACAGACACACGGGGCAGAGAGGACATTTACCTTCGGGTTAATGGAAGGCAAACTCTTCATCACGTTCACTACATTGCTAAGAATGGGAAAAATGTCAAATAAAGAATGAAACCTCAGGCATGCCAAAGCATTTAAATAAAAGCATTATTCCTGGCATTACCACAGTAGCAATGCTTTTGTCAATCTCAGTCTTGGAAAGACCACACCAGCAGTGCAGTTGTTCCTGAAGACAGTTCCTGCTTAAATCAAGTGTGATTTCAGTGGTAAAGGCATTCAAAATACACATTTAAATTCCCATCTGGTTTTGGAAGCCAAACTCCATCAGATTCAGTGAGCTGCAGCAGTTTTAACATGATGGTGAATGTATTTTTCAGGCCAGACTGGTAAAGCATCTGGATTCACCAGCACCTGGTTGTTACAGCTTGGTGTCCACATCTGTCTGCACACTGGCCACCAACCATGCCAGCCCTGCTGGGTACATGGAGAGAGCACTAAATGGGCAGGAAACCTTTGCTGCCTCCTCCCAGCTGAGAAAGGAGCTCATCTCCAGCCTCCTGTGCCCACCCTCACAGGATGTTTGCAGGAGCTGTCTGTAAGCAAAGGCCACTTTTGTCACAATGCATTGGTGAAGACCCGGCATCTGGGAGCCACCTCTTCTCCCTGGGGAACCAGCCATGAGCCCATCCATGCGGGAATGCCAACATCTGCAGAGCCCTGTGGCACAGCTGTGGGCACCTCTCAGCGTGAGGCAGCGCAGCCTGCATGGCGACACCAAGGGCTGTGGCACCTGCCAGCCAAGCCAAAATAGTGAAAACTGTCTTATCCATTGTCTTGTGGTCCCATTCCTGGCCTCAGGAAAGGCAACACGATAGGATCTGAGTCTAACCAACTGTGGCCAATTGCAAGGCAACCCCCACAGCCTCTCCCCCCATGCTCAGGACCTTGGGCTGTGGGGATGAGCTGAGGGAGTGGTGCCCCAGCTCTCCTCTGTGCCCTGGGCTGCTGGCAGGGTCCCAGCAGCAGAGGACAAGTCCACGGCCTGACATTGTGAAGGTGGATGGGTGGGTGAGCCCCAGTGCCATGAGGAGGTCCCCTGCAGGGGCTGAGCTGCTCTCAGAGGTTGATGTTCTGATTGTCCTCCCTGTGTGGGCCTCCACTTTTTGTCATGGTCTCTTGGATGCTGTCATGGTGGGGTCTTACCCTTGGGGATAGAAAAGGATGATTGAACTGTGAGGAAAAGCCCAGGCAGTGCCAAGACCCCATAGAAGTACAGCTGCCTTGGAGCTCCCCACTGCCTGGCATGAGCTGCCACTCACTGCACAGCTCCTCCAGCCCTGAGTGCCCCAAGCTCCTCCAACACAGCCCCCTCTGGCCCTGCCCTGGGCCCCAAAAACTGTCAAAGGCTTTGGCAAGGGCCAGTGCCTCTTCTGCTGCCTCTGGATCAAAACTTACTTTTCTCTGTTGAAAACAATGAAGTCTCTCTGGAGTATTTCCAGGTGCTTCTGGAGGTGGCTGGCCTTTCATATTGGAAAAATAAAAGATATAGGGGATAAATTCACAATTTACACAGAAGAACATTGCAAGGACAATTTCAATGACACATGGCAATATGTTTAGGCACAGAGCATTTTTAGCCCTGCAGTGGGAAGAATGGCATTAAGGCTCTCCTCTTGCAGTAAAGCAGTGCATACAGATTCTGCCCTTTACCACAGAGAAGATGGAGAGTTTTAGGAATAAAGTTGGTCACAATGGAAAAAAAATATTCTGTTCACTTTACTGTGGTCTTGCTAGATGGCAGTCATTGAAAAATGAAAGGCCTACCACGCTTGTACCTGTTTGCTCTCACCTGGGATGAATTGTTTTTGCTTGTGTCTTTCTCCTTCTTAGCCAAGCGTTTCTTTTTTTTGTGAAGAGGTTTGGATTCCAGGATCATTTCTTCCAGTTCAAAGGCTGGGTCACAGTTCAGTCTGCCTTTCTGAAGGGGAGAGAGAAGTGGCCTTAAGCGATCAGAGCCTGTCTTAAGGAGTCTCTTATAAACTGGACTGCATTTGGGAGCTGAATTTTGTAAAAAAAATGCACTAATTATAATTGCACATGCAGCCAAGAGCATTGGCTATCCTTCTGATATACTTTATCAGTCCTTTCAGATATGGATGATATTCAAGGTGTCACAGTGGCTCCTTTTGTGCTCCTGCTTCTACTCTGCCCTTTGCCTGCTTTGGAGTGGCAATGAGGATGAGGACAGTGTCCTGGCTGGGTTGTGCCTTTTTGAGAGTAGCACAACAGCCCAGTGGAACTGGTCTTCAAGCAACAGAGAATCATACCCACCACAGAGAAACCCAGCAACAAGGGCAGATTTACAATTAACAAATATACATAGTTTAGCTCAACTTCTGCTGAAAACCAGTTGGAGTAGTTGGACTATTCTTTATAAGGGTTATGTTACTTATGTGCTGTTTTAATTCAATTTAAAAAGGCCCATAAATACAACTCTAGTGCATGTGCTATTTACTGTTAACATTGAGCTTGTTGGGGAAGCATTGCAGGAGAAAACAATTCCCATAAGATGGTGGGTGATCTCCAGGCTGCTGCTGAGTCCATCCTGGTGCACTAGGATTTTGGATATGGGGAGCAGCATTGCTCAGAGCATGGGTCAGCACGAGAGGGCTCACAGGCACTATCCCTCCCACACAGATGCACAGCCCAGTGGGCTGTAACACCAGTTCTGCACCCAGAAATTCTGGGAACATTACAAACAGGGCATGTCATTTTGGGGCACCCACACTGTAGTCTCCCTCCATTACTCTTTGCGACACACTCACGGAAGAGACAGCTCTGCCTGGGTCTCTCTTTTCTCCTTGGGACACCTGATGCTTCAGTGGAAATTTGTCAGAATGTCCCAGTGCTGGGTGTGAGGAACCTTTACACTCAATTGCCTTACCATGGGAATGAATTCTGGCAGTATTCTTTTCTGGAGAACAGCATCCCAGTTCACATCAGACAGGTACGGGAAGGACTGGATGTCCTTCAGCTGAGAAAAGCGTTTCTCGGGGTTCAGCTCGAGCAACTGCAGCAAGAGTTAAAGGGGAGAGATGAGACCATCCCACAGGGCACACATTCTGTGGAGCACGGCTGAGGACACGTGGTGCCAGAGACACTGCATCGAGGCTGGCGTTTGGAGCAGTGCCTCTCCTGCTCTGGCTCAGAGTCCCTTCACCAGGGCATGCGACAGGCTCACAAGCTCTGCCTCTGCTTATTCCCATTTTTACAAATTACTTTTATCCCCACTGTAGGAGCAGGCAATGAGGCAGTACAGTGGCATTAAACAAATTGTCCAATGTTAAAAATAAGCGTTTGTTTGGAATGGGAAGTTCCACTCAGGTGTTTGTGCTCTGCTTTCAGTACTGGATCAGTAAAACATCCTCTTTTCTCACTCTACTAAAGTAATATTCTTATTCCAGTGTGAAAGTATGCCTTCACACTGCTCATTTTCATAATTTTTTAACATTGCTGTAGGGATTACTTGTGTGGAAGGAAAGGGTTGAGGTGGTCTCTGTTCAAGGATTATACATTACATAAACTCCTGATACCTTGTGCTCCTAAAACTCAGCAGGAAAACCAGATGATCCAAACACTTTGGGGAATTTACAGGCAGGGTGACCTGCACAGCCCTGCCCTGGTGTGCAGCCAGGCACAAGCACTGTCCCCAGAGCCCAGCTCCCTCTGCAGAGCCCTGGGCTCCAGCTCAGCCCAGCGCTGCAGCTCCGCAGCACAAACACAGAAATCCACAGGGCACGGCAGAGCCAGGAAGGAGCCACAGCTGGCGCCATGTATATATAATGCATATGGCTGCTAAACCAGATGCAAAGGAGCACTGGGACATTTAAATAATTGCGACATTGTATTATTTATTCACAAGGGAGCCTCCATGACTTGCGGCCTGCTGTGGTTCAGGTTCTCCTGCTGGAAAATCAGCAGGAAACACACTGTCAGCATAGGAACACACAGGACATCTGCAGCAAGTATTCCTGTATTACTGTTAGGCTTAATGAAATACTGGCTTCATTGAATTTTCAGCAAATGGAGATATTCTGCAATTTTCTTCCTTGACAGCCTCTTTTTGTTAAAATGTTTGATAATCTATTTCATTAGAAATTACAGAATACATATATATATATTATTTGGAACAAAAACCAGTTGAAAGCTACATGAAGTACTACTTCATTGCCCACACTTATTTGAGATTAAAAAACTATTTACATACTTCCTTAAAATTTGCTGCCAGTGCTGCTATGCAGGGTGTAAGTGCTCAGCTTTGCTGCCACTGTTAAGCCCAAGTCTTGTTTATTGAAGCTATGGCTTCATTTCAAATGGGATTTCAGCTTCAAAATTATTCCAGTAATGATTTTGAAGCAATTTTTGTAACAGCTTTATTGAAAAACAGTTGCAGTGGTGCATAAACCACATGGCATCAAAAGATTACAACAGTGTCAGCACTTGCAAATATTTCCATTACTGGAAAAAATGTTTCTTGAGGATTAAAAAAATGTGATTCTTGGACTAAATTTATTGACACGTGTCTCAAGATCTGCTTCTAAGTCCGTTAATTCCAGAGCCAAGGCTGCAGCAGCAGCTGCCCGCCCGGGACCAGCGCAGCTCGCTGCCATCGCCTTCATGCAGCTGACATGTGTCCCACAGTGGGCTCTGGAGGGACCTGGCCCTGGCCATTTGCAAGCGCTCCCCACCGTGCAGGGCTGAGAGTGGCAGGAGCACTGGCCCTGCCAGCCCCCTCACCTTCCTGATCAGCCCCACCATGCCCGGGCTCCACGCCGCCGGGAACGCCACCGCAGCTGTCTTGAACACGCGAGCGATTTCACTTGGGGAAGTGTTGGACCGAATGTGGTATGGCCGCTGTGGAAAACACCACAAGACAAGCATGAATTTATCTGCTTTTCAGACTTCTTGAGAAATCTGGTTAGAGCACAGAAGCTTCATACATTCTCACTGTCCGGTCCCCAGCCTCCTGTGGGACATCTCTCCCTGTGTGACCATGGCTCAGTCAAAAAACCAAAATGTCAGCAAGAACTACACTAATAACTGGACATTTAACAGCAGGGCAGGCAGGAGCAAACCCCAGAAGTCAGAGTTATCAGCCAGTGGGAATTTGCTTGGTTTTTTCACTGTTTTTATCTTACAAGGCTGTGACACATAGTGCTGTGGTTAGACCACTCCTGATACTGCCTGTAAAACGTTTTTCACTCATGCTGGGGACAATGCCAGTGAAAAGAGGACAAATATCCCCCAACAATAAAATCAGCTCAGAAAAGGATGTCCCAGGAAGGGTCATCAGCCTCAGGTGGGCATCAGGACTCAGGGTGACAGTCCCTTTTGCCCTGTGGCTACTGTCATGTCACTGGGACAGGTGAGCCACTGCAGAGGAGTACATGGCCCACTGGAGCACCAGGGACCCCTCCACATGCAGTGCACAGCCAGTGAGTGACACGGGGACACATGCAGTGTAGAGTGCAGGTGAGGTCACCTCCCTGTTTATTTTCCATCTACAATTCTGCCAATTTATCTGGAGAGAGAACTTAAAATGGCAGTGTTTCCATCTTGAAAGTTTTGATTCACAGATTTTTACCTTATTTTGGGGGGAAGAAGGCAGGAGTGTACTAAAGGTACATTTAAAGAATAGTAGCTATAAATAGTGAGATCAGATCAGGTGCAGTGTGCTTGACGTGTGCCAATGCTAGATGGACCTCAAGGCCCCCTTCCCTTCCCCTGGGTGGCAGCATCCAGGTGCCACCATCTTGCCACAGCTGTGCCATCAGGTATGAGCACAAGACAGCATTTCCTCTCCTGCCTTTAGAAACAAGTCAAAACCCAATGTGATTCACAGTCCTGCCATTCATTTAGCATTATAGGTGGAAAACTCAAATATTGCATTGAGATGTTTATTGCTACAGTTACCCAACAGGTCAGACAGCCACATCTCTTCAATGTCTGCTAAACTGATCTCTTGCAACTGAGACACACAGATTCAAATGAAAAAATCTGTTCATCTAAATGTCTTCTGCAAAGACTGCTGATAAGAGGTTTTAAAAACCATGTTTTGCATACTTATACTGAAAGAAGCTTCCAAGTTTCACAAGATCTTAAATGTTTCTCTTTAAATTACATTCTTTTGTTTAGAATACTGTAATTTTAAAATTTTTGTCCCCCTTTTTTTCACAACACTTTCAAAACACTCATGTATTTGTCTACCTACAAAGCTCTCAACCTTGCCCGTGTCAGCAGCAGAGCCCTGACGGCACAGGCAGGGATTGGGCTTTTCCCATCATTTGCTCCAACTGCTCAGTCTTGTTACAACAGCAGCAAGTTTTTTTTTCAAGTTTTATTTTTCCTTGGAGAATAGAAGCTCCAAGTAAAGGATATTGCACCCCAAACTTCAGGAGCTGTTGCTTGTTTGCCTTGGCCCCTTAAATCAACCCAGAGGGCCTCAGCTGCACAGGGAACTGCCACAAGATGCTGTTCTGTATTGCAGCAGCTTCTCTGAGCTCTTAGCCATGATCACGAGAACCCTGGTGAAGATGTGATCTCTGCTTCCTCTGCTGTAATAAGTCCTAAAGCCTTGAATTCAGCTTGGCCATCTCATCTCTGCTGTAAAGCATTAACCCTCCCAACAGCGTGTCCAAGGGCAGAGCAAGCCAGGCCATGAGCCACACACATACCCGAGTTCTGAGCAGCTCGTAGGCAGTGACTCCCAGTGACCACCAGTCCACGGCAAAGGAGTAGCTGGTGGGTTTTGTGGAGCTAAACATTTCAGGTGCTGTGAAATACAGGGGGGAAAAATTGCCTTGCTGCAGTCCCCACTGGAAATGAGCAACAGAGAACCCCTGCCCCCTGCCCTTCCCGTGCTGCCATGCTCCTGCACCAGGGCCACCCGGCTGCCCACAGCCCTCTCCACATGGAACTCTCTGTGCTTCTCTGCCCCAAAGCCCAGAAAGAGCAAATTCCTCTTACTGACACAGGAGCTGCCTACCATTCACAGTAAATGTGCTCCAGAATAAGCACATTCACTCAACCTAGGCATAAGGTGGCCTAAGCGTCTCTTCACCCCCCTGTGAAGTAGGGCACACGTTCCCCAGCTGCACTGAGGCATTTCTGGGGAGGGACTCCTGTCCCCACCCTGCATCCCCTCCCCAGGGTGCTCCTCACTTCAGACTCTGTGTGTTTTGATGTGGATCGGGAAGAAAAGAGTCCCAGCTCTGACCAAAACTGTCTTCACCTGTGTCCCACCACAGCACTCCCCCCAAGCCCACAAAATGGAGATTCTAGAACATGGAACTGCCACTGGTTCTCACCCATGTAGGGCTTGGTGCCAGCGATGGTGGTGACAGGGCTGTCCTTGGTCAGCATGGTGGCAATATTGAAATCAGTGATGTGCACGTGTCCTGAAAGACAGAGGCCAACGTGTAACAGGCTTGGCTTTAAATTCACACAAGAAATAGCTCTGAATCAGAAACATAAAGTAAAATACTCAATGGAAAGGAGTTTCCAGGTAAAAAAATCTGGTGGGAGAACTGATAGAAAATATTTCAGCTTGCAGGCTGCTTGCAGATGTCTCTTGTTTCAAATATCCCCTTATTTTCCCTTTGGGGAACTAGAAAATACAAGAGTTCTCCAAAAAGTAATTTAGCAGTGATTGTTTTGAGTCTTCCTATATTTCAGGATCAGTCTGGGAAAAAAAAATGAACTCTGTGTGTGTGCAAAGCTTTCTTAGCTTTTCCAAGTTTGTTGGAAGACAAACCTTTGCTGTCATGGATGAAGAAAAAGAATACTACAAGTCACAGTCAAAAGGACACTGGAGCCAAGGGTATATACCCAGAAAAACCACTCTGAAACCTCTGCAAGAGAGAGTTTAAAAAAATCACAGTGAGCAGAGAATAGACTCAAAATTCATCCCAAATTGTAGCATCATTATAAAAGTTAGTAGGTTGTGTCTTCCTGTGCTGAATGCAGCTGTAGCGACTAACAGAGCCTTTTCCTCTTTTTTTTCCCTCTTCAGGGAGTGCTGATCCACATTCCCATGGCCATGGTGATCCCAGCTCCTCTCAGGAAGCTGTGTCATCCCAGTCTGAGCAGCACAGAGCTCTGGGACAATGGTGATGGGTCCCCAAAGCACCCAACAGTGAGGACTGACCAAAAGCAGCCCCACATGGGATGGGCAGTGCCAGGCCCTCGACATGGCAGGGAGGACAGGGCTCTGCAGAGTCCGTGCAGGGAGCAACAGCCGGAGAAAGACGGAGCAGGGCGGGACAGAGGCTCCAGCACCGGGAGGCAAAGCCACTTTGCTGCCAGCTCCTAAATAAATAATCAACCCGTGCTCTGAAATTGGAGGTCATATGCAAACGGATCGAGTCTGGGCTCGGTGCTGCCAGGCAACCTTGGTCACACACACCCAGGCAGGGCCTCCCTTGGGAGCTGCAGCATCTCTGCTACAGCCTCTGAAGTCATAACAAATGCAGGTATGCCTCCTCCCTGCACTGACTTTTCAAGCACCTCGCTCTAGCTACTAATGAAGATTTCTCACAACAATACAGTTACTTGGATTTTAAAAAAATATGACCTAACAAAATGTTTCTCTTTACAAACTAAAAAATATCAGACAGCTCTTCACTGTGAGATCTTTGCTGGGAAAAAATGTGACTGAAGAGCCATGCAAGAATATAGTCAAGAGTTTTGCCTATGAAAAACTATAGAAAAACCAATAGCAACATTTATAACATACCTAGCCCCTAATCCTCTTCAGAGCTCCCTCCCCATGCCAAATGCTCAAGGAAAAATTAAATATGTGACCAAGGCTTATCCATTGCACCATAATTAATTCTGTTTGTGCACAAACCCTGCAGTGACACAAGCATTGCCCTTCAAATGATGCATTTTGAATAAGTTTTAAACAAGAACCAAGAAAATGTTAAAATCAGGTGTGCTCGGCTCCTGATCCCAAGCAGCACCAAACATAAGGTCCCTGCAGGTGTCTTGTAGGGACACCATCAAGTCAGTGAGCCAAAGAAGGTGTTGGCTAAAACACCAAGGCAACCCCAGAAACACCACAGCATCACAGGCTGCCCAGTGCCCTGAAGGTACAAGACACTGTTGCTCAAAAGGCAAGAGACAGCAAGTGAGCACAAAAGGATGGGAAGATCCTGCTCCCAGCTGGGCAGAGCAGGAGAGCCCAACACAAAAGGATGGCAGCAGCAAGCACCGAGAGTGCAGCTTGTCTCCTGCTGTACATTTATGTAAAGATATATACAGGCTCCTGACTGCTGCTAAATATTGGCATGACCACAGAGCACCTGGCACTTACCGTGCTCATCCAGTAAAATGTTGTCGGGCTTGATATCTCTGAGAAACAAAGCAGAGAAGGAGAGAGAGCCATTAGCCTGGAGAAGTGACAGGAAGCAGGGCTGCTGGCACCCCAGGAAAGCAGCTCTGGGACACTGGCAGGGACACTGGCAGGGACACTGCACCCTCAGAGCCTGGGGCTTCCCAGAGCTGATGCTCCCCCTTGGTTCGGGTGTAAGAGGGTGACCAAGGAAGCAGCAGCAGCAGCAGCAGTGGCTGTGCTGCCAGGCTGCAGGGGTCTGGGTGAGCAGCACTCAGCTAAGTGCACCCACAGCTCACTTAGAGAGTCTTCCTGTCGTTTTCCTCCTGTCACTTTTCAATCTATTTCAATACTGTATGAGAAGGGGTCCCCAGGACAAATTAAAGTATTTTAACATCATTGCTCTAGATACAAATAGGTTACCCACAGGTTTTATTCCTAAGTGAAAGGACCCCAAAAAATAATACCTATAGCAATGCTGCAGGGAAACACTTTAACTGAAGGCAGAAAGCATACACCTGATACTCTGATACAGCCACAGTGTCACCTGAGTGACTTTACAAGCCATTACCTGGCTTTAATGAGCTCATTACACCAGTCCCCATTGAGCACCTGGCCAGCTGATGCCCCAGAGAAAAGGTGCCAGCCAGCAGGCAGGCAGCAGGTGCAGTGACCTGTGCCAGCTGGTGCTCCCCACCAGGCACAGGAGGTCCAAGTGAAGAAATGAACACGTTTAGGATTTTATCTTTAAAAATTCAATCATTAGGATGCAGTTTGAGTTCTCCAAGCCACCTGGAATCAAAGCCCCACAATATAACTAATTGTCATCTAATAGCTTACAGTTTTCTGGCATCTTGTTACCCAACAACTTTCAGTGGGTTATAAGCACTGGTTCCCTTCCTGGTGCCATCCCATCATACAGGTGGGTATAGGGACAAGCGTCATTAGCAGAGCAGGACAGTGTCAGGTAAGCAGCTGATTTTCCCCCTGAGCACAGTGGAACTGTTTCCTTTTTTTTTTTCAAAGTTATTACTTTTAAATTTCTATTGTGTCTGTTTCTGATCTCCCTCAGTCTGGCATACAGCCTCTGAAATTACACTAGCACAGTAAGATCATTCTCAGGATGCAAACAAATACCAGAGATAATTCTTGTTATTGCTCATTTATATATTTCTTTTTTATAAGCTGGTTCTATAATATCCTAACCTAAAAGATATTAATATTTCTCATTCTTTTACATCTAGGTGGGAAACAATTGCAGCCTGAGTTTGGTGTCTCTGCACAGTTTTGTTCAGCCAAACAAAACCATTGCTTCCCTGTCTCCCGATGTTCCCAATTACAGCTGTTGCAGTGTAATTGCCTCAGACGAATCACTTTATCAATCAAATACTATCCCACTGGGTTACAGTGTTAATTAAACAACTCGCATTACAGTGTTAATTAAATAACTTGCAAATTTTACAGCCTGCCATACATGTTTTGTTGTACTTGATTTAGCTTAAACACATGCAGCTGTGTGAAGCACACTGCAACCCCACCTGCAGTTTCTCCCACTCCTATTGACACTGGGGCAAAGATCCATGCAGGTAAAGCACGAAAGCAGCAGCGTGAAAGAGGAGACCCTGAGGGGGTGGGAGCTGTCCCCGGGCCTGGCCCCCAGTGCAGCAGAGCAGAGCAGAGCAGAGCTGCTCTGGGCTCTTGTGGCGCAGGGACAGGCAAGGGTCATTCTGCCCTCACAGCCTGGACATGGCAGCTGGGCACTGAGGACAGGACAGGCACTCACCCTCACCAGCTCCTCACCAGTGTGTGCCTTCCCCACTACCTACCAGGACCACTTCAATTTTACACTTTCCATGCTTAATTCTTGTACTGCTCAAGAATGCTCATCTGGAGTGGTATTTCTAAATGAAAGTGTTTCCCTACAGCAACCCTGCAATTACTGACCCTGACAGACCCTCTCTGATTATCCTCCCTGACAGCAGCTAACTTGGCAAAACTCTTGGGCCCCTGAGCTTTGTGCTGCCCATGACAGCAGCAGAAGAGCCATGTGTCTATCCATCCACAGCCAAACCCTGCTTCCCAGCCAGGGAAACCTCTGCCTCCTCTGCTATTCTGGAGGTCTTCAAAGGTATGGGAAGAGCTCAGGCATTTTTTTCACTGGCCATGAGAAATTGTGGTAGCCAAAAAGAAACTCTCAGCATTTCTAAAAAGGGATTTACCTCATCCAGGAAAAAGTTGTGTTTGGGCCCAGTCCTCGTATTTTGGTGCAATACAGAGGGGGGCAAAGGGAGACATCTTCAGGCATGAACACAGGAGTTCTGAGTGCTGGCACCTACTCTCCCTGGATGAGGATGGACATTAATGAGTTACAGCTAATTAAAACCTATCAGAGACATATTTTTGCAGGATCAGTGAGCAATCAAATATGCTATTTCACAGCTATCCCAGACGGACAAATCAGATGGTTTCTGCTGTATTTGAAATACTTTTCTGGGGGAAGCCTTGTGTTTCACAGAAAAGCAAATACACATAGGAGAATATGTTGTTTATCACTTAAGCTTCTATTTGTTGTTTCACATAAAGGAGTAACAAGCCTGCCTGTGGCCTGGCTGACCTGTGGATGATGTGCCTGCTCTGCAAGTAGTCAAGGGCCAGCACCAGCTCACAGATGAAGAGTTTCACAGTTGCCTCTTGGAACCGCACGTTTTGTTGGAGGTGGTAGCGCAGGTCCCCTCCAAGCAGCAGGTCAACCACCATGAACATATCCTCCTCATCCTGGAACGAGTACCTAAAACAGCACACGCGTGCTTCAAGGACAGCAGCATTGAAAAATGACAGGTAATAAAGGAACATGTGGTACCTCTGGGAATACTCATAATTTCTTGGAATATTTCACTCCAAATTTCACAACCTTTCCATGCTCTGTTTCCCACTATTGTCACACTTGTGACAACAATAATTCAGTCTCAGGTCCGTAACAGAGTCAGAGCAGATTGTATGAACAGCTCAGGATGGGCATTCTGCCTTCTCTGAGCACCAACAGGAGGTGACCACAGGAGCCAGGCAGAGGAGCCTGGACCTGCACCCCTGGCCAGACCCAGCACTGAGGTCCCTGTGCCAGGGCAGCATCTGCCTGGGACCCCGTGTGCTCAACACCACAGGGTGCAGCTGGTCTCTGCTGGTCCTCTGTGAGTGATCTCATCTGATGGACTGTGTCTCTCTGAGAGGGGCTGACAACCAGCTATGAGCCCTTTTCTCATGGACTTTTCCTTATCAGCACACTGCTGGATGTGCTGACCAGCACCACGAGCCAGACCACTGCTCCACACAGAGCTTGTAGGTTTTGAATCACCCAGAGTGCAGGAAAGACACAGGAATGCTAAAGGCATCCTGAAGCCAGGGCTGGCAGGGCAAGAACAGCAGCAGGGACACTTGGATGGCTTGCTCTGTACAGATCTCTACACAGACACACCGGTCAGCTTTCAGCTGCTGAGAGAGCTTTGCCTGGAGCTTTGTGTTCAAGTAGGAAAGACAAGGTTGGAGATATTATATGGGAGGTGCAGCTGCACCTTTACCATTCATACCCCAATAAGAACCACTCGAAATGGCAACAGCAGCAAAATACCAAGAGTTCACTGAACTGCACTGAGGTTTCAGGAGATTTTAAAAAGGAAGAATTATTCAAAGATTTTTGATCTTCAGTGTCTTTTAGACTATTTTGCGTGTGTGTGTGTGTGTGTGTTTAGCATTGATAATTTCTACTTTATTCTAAAAAGAAATCCAATTTCCAATAAATGTAATTACCCACAACCCTAGAGGAATGCTGAAACTACAGGATATTCGCCACTTTATCATGCAATATGTGACCTCACACCCTTGGAACGTTACTGCTGTCCTCATAAAATTAAGAAGAAAGAAATGTCAAGGGATAACCAGCAAAGAGCTCTGCTTGGCCATCAATCCCACGCTGCCAGAAGTTGCTGGTGATTGCAAAGAGCTCCTTTAAATACAGGTGGGGTTGTGGTGACAGCCAATACCTGCCTGGGGGACACTGCAAAAGGACACATGAATAAACTCTCTTGTGCTGTCTGAGACGAGAAGGGTGATAACTGCTTAACCAAACAGGATTCCCCTGAAACAAGAGCCCCAGTCAGCAGAACACACCAGTTGCTCCCAGGACAGGCTTGAAGCAGATGAGGAGGGTCTGATCTCAAAAGTGTCTGCAATTGACTCAACCAGTGAGCCAAGGCACCACCTCTTACCATAAATTAACCAAGAAAGGGTGTTCCAGGCCCTGCATAATCTGCAGCTCCTTGAAAACATTTCTCACTTCATTTCGCTCCACACACTTCTGTTTGTTCATGTATTTCATGGCGTACATTTTCTTGGTGTCAGTCTTCTGCACCACACAGACCTAGGAGAGCAGTCAGGGGATAAAACAGAGATGATTTGTCAGCAAATTTGGGCAGGTAAGGCCCAGTGACATGAGTGTTTTCCAGCAGCTCTGGCAGTGCTGACACTGCCAGGGCACAACTGCATCCACCAATGCTGCAACACTGACACTGCCTGGGAATTTCTTGGGAATTTCACCCAAAGAGAAATTTTTGGGGGAAGATAAGAGGAAGGAATTTATCATGAACAACATGGGAGACAGGGAATCACAGAGAAGTCAACATTTTATTTAATGCCATTCACTAACCATCATGTCCATTCCTCCCACACTGATACTGCTGGGAAGAGCCCCCTCCACCACAGAGCTACGGGTCAAACACTGGGACCAGCACCTGATCCTCACTTTCCTGAGAAGTGTTACTCAGTTCACAGGTAATCTTGGGCTTTGTTTAAGGGGCACTGGGCTTTGGTTTGTGGCTACAGAATGGAAAAGTATTCAGGCTCTGATTCCTTTCTGATTACCAGGAATTGAAGGTAAAGGCTCACTGATACTGCATGGGCTTTGGTTCTGTACTCTCATGTGAGTCTCCAACTCATCTATTTCCACCCAGTTACATCTCCAGCTGCCCACATGGTGATTAATTTCCACAACACTCACTTTTCCAAAGCTGCCCTTCCCAATAGCTCGCAAAATCTCAAAATGGTCGAAGGTAACTGCAAGAAAGAGCAACATTTCAATATTAAATGGCTGAGCAAGCATTTGATGAAATTATGTTATTTCTACTTTTTATGCCTATGAGCTTTTGCCCTTCAGGGACAAAACTCACATGCTCAGATCAAAATTCACCAGCTCAGATGAACTGGTTTAAGAGATGCAAAGAAGGATAATACAACTGCCATAAAGAAGCAACTGGTGTATAATCATGAAACACTGTTTTGTAAACAGGGGTCATATTTCTAAACCAAGGTTTATGAAAAAATGTTTAGATAAAAAATACTGACCTAACCAGCCACAAAAACCATCTTTAGCAAAGAGCAGTCAACACTGCTGAGGTCCCCAGGCTCATCTGCCAGGCAAAGTCAATGCTTGGAGGCTCAGGTTCCCTCATCCCTGCTGCTCACCCCAGCACAGCCAGCACAGCACCACATGGTCTGTTACAACTCATCTCCCTTTTCTCGCGGTTATTTCCCCAATTTTTATTATATTCCCTCCCTCCCTCTCCCCTCCTCTGCTCTGCAGCTTCAGGAAAACTCGGCCACACGACTGGGAACAACCATGCCAGTCCCTCCCCACCAGGGAGAGGAACAATGACACAGCTGATGCTCTGCTTGGTCCAAGGGTGATTTAACCACAACAGCTGCGGGTGGGCTGGAGAGGACACTGGCAAAGGCCCACAGACTGATGAGCATCCTTCTCAGCCCACCACTGTCCTCACCTTTACCTATTTCTTCTTTATCTTGCAGCAAACTCGGCCAGCTGGGGGAACATCTGGCTGCCATCCCCCAGGACACTTCCCACACCCTTCTGCCCAGGAGCAGCACAAACAAAATCTGGCTTCTTGAATGGTCTCATCTTGACTACACTGGGAATCAGATCACCTCATAGCCTTGAATCTTCTGTCTGGTTATTATATTTTCATTTCACTTGCTTATTATCCACACCTGTCTGCTCAGAGGAAATGCTGAGAGAAAAATAATCCTGTAACCCTACTTCAGCTGAAGGTAAACAGTGCCCTTCAAGAAGTTCAAACAGAAATTGTGGTGCTACAGAAAATAGTGAAATTATAGCAACAGCAATTTGGGAAAATATGCAAGAATTGTTAGGACTGTCACTGGAGCACCTACACAACTCGTGGGTCCCAAAGGAAAAGTCTCCCTGTGCCACAGCTGCAGAGATGGGATTGGTGCCCACCACCTGCTGCCCGGGGGAGGAACCTGCCCGTGCCATGGAGCAGTGTGCTGCTTCCTACTGTACCTAGAAGCTCTTAATTAATTACAATTTTAATTGAAATCAGAATGAGGACAAGATTGTGACATCTAAGGTGAGATAGCCTCTGGTTACCAATTTGCAGGATAATGGAAAATTCCCTAGGGGGCATCTCTGTTTCAGCTGGGTTTCTCTCCCCTCAGTATATTAAAACATGACTTATTAGAGAAAAAATGCAGTACCACTTTTTAAATTTGTGCAGGGCCATGGAAACAGAACTGCACTGGTCTGCACACTGTGTCAGCATGCAAGAGTGGCCCTGAGCTCACTGAAACCCAACAAACTGACAGCAAACCACCGACATGGTCAGGACAGGGCCTTTCCTGGCACTGCGTTTCTCAGTCACAGAAGCTGGTGCTGTATGAACACTGAACCCAGAGACAGACCCAGCAGAGACCAGCCAGGAACATCCCACAGCCAGAGCACACCACCCTGAGGAAGGTGGTTAGGAACACAACTGCTCATTAACCCAAGCAAGCATAAGTGGTTGCTTATGAGAAATGCCAATAATGAGCATTTAGATGCAGCAGGAACAAAATCTTCAGGAAAACTTCACAGCACAGATTTCTTTTGAACTACAGAAATGGAAAAAATATGAAAACCAAAGAAAAACTGTAAGCAGTTGCATTAATCATTTGGAAACTGAAGCTGGTTTTGCTGAGCAGCTGCAGACAGGCAGTGGCACTACAGGGCACATTGGAACAGCATTGATGGGTTACCCAGCTCTTTGTATGCTTTACGTTTATTACTATGTATTTGTATTTATCCACATATGCATTTTGTTGTTGTACCTAGGTGAAAGCCCATATGGCAGTCAGCAAGCTGACTCATGCAACAGCAAATATATTTATGGAGCAATCTTTTAATGACTGTCTCTGTAATCTTGGCAGCACGGGGAGCCTGGCCTCCAATACTGCTCCCAGCAGTAGTTTTCCAGCTCCTTTTCCAGCCAACCCAACTTGCAGGCTTGGCCTCCCAGTGCCTGCAGGCAGTCCTGCCCAGCTGGGCAGCCACAGTAGCACCCATGGGAACATCCATCGCTCCAGCCACCTTCCCACCACACTTCTACCACTGCTCCCTGCACTGGGACCCCAGAACAGACCTCTCCAGGCCCCAGAGCAGCAGCATTTTGTCCCTGCCCTCGAGGTGCCTGGCAGTGTCCCAGGGACTCCTCAACACCAAACCTCTGCTGACGGTTTTACTTTCAGAGCTGCTGGGAGGGGAGGCAAAAGGGACCCCAACACCGGAGCACAGCTCTGCAGGGACCAGGGGCACACTGCTGCTGCTGCTGCTGACCTCCACAGCCCTCTGCTCACCTGGGGCACCCAGGAGTGTGCCGCCTCAGCACAGGAGCTGGCTGGCACCCCCACAGTCAGTCTGCACTGGAGAACTCTGCAGCCCCAGACAGCAACGGGAAAAGTTCTTACCATCCTCATTCCCATCAAAGGGGGGTGACCTGCTGGAGGTGCTTGCCCCCATGGTGTGCTCAGCCCAGGCTCAGCACTCTCCACTCCTCTGGGTTCTGCTCCCACACTCGAAGCCTCTGGTACAGTTCTGCTGTGGGTCAGTCCTGCCAGACCTTGGCAATGTCCTGCTGACGCATCCTGCAGAAGGCAGGAAGCAAAAGTTCATCATTTACAGCTTGCAAATGTCTCACTGGAGGTTCTCTGCTCTGAGGACAAGCCTGACTGTCAGGGAAAAGCACATTGCAATGGAGCTCACTAGAGAAACCAGCAACACACAACCTTGCACCTCAGAGCAGGACTGCTGCCCAGTGCAGGAAGGGCAGGAACAGACCAGCAGACCCAAAGATCTGGCTCGTGTTTTCTGTGTCATTCAGCATGTATTTTGTAGCTTCGGGGGTGACTAATTGCAGTGAGACCAATATCCAAAATAAATGGACATACTGACTTGGCTAGATAAAACCAAAAAGCACTTTTGACTGATGAGGTCATGTGGAGGGGTAAAAACTACGGAAGAAGAAATTCACAGAATTCACCTTTTGATTTAAGCAGTTACACAAGTCTTTCATTTGAGAAAAAATCATACCATTCTGGTATTTCTAACAAAAAGATTCCATGTAAAATCAAGGTATAGTTTCCACTCAGGTTCTTCAGAGGTTTTTTTGGATACGAGCTATGAACAGAACAGCAAACCTGATTTCTGGCTTGATGCTGGCTGCAGTGACTGGATTTCCTCTCCCACTGCAATGGGACAGGTCTGCTCATTAGCAGGGAGTACAGGAGTTTTCCAATCTTTCCTGACATGTCTGTAGAGTTTACTGGCAGCTGAGAGAGCTTGAACACTCTGTAAGTTACAGCAGCCACATATTTTTTAAGCATTCACATGCAATGCACCTTTATGTGCTTTTTTGATAAACATCCCTGTGACATACAACTTTATACCTTGTTGCAAGTACCAAGCCTTAAAAGAACAAAATGAGGGAGTACCAGTGCGGCAAGATCTGGACTGGGTCCAGCCCAGAGCATTTTCCAGGGCATCTGTATGTTCACCGAACATTTCCTCAGATCTACATTTTGGAAACTACTAACTAACTTCACTTCTTTAAATTAACAAAATTATGGTTAATTTAAGCAGAAGCAGAAAAGCATCTAAGAAAGATGTTGGAGAAAAGAGAATTACTGGGAACTGGGTCTGTCATGGGATACAATGAGTTACCCCACCAGCATATGCAGCTCCTTTTCTCCAGCTAACCAATACAAAATCTTAATTTCCCATCTCAGAACTGAAACAAGATCCAGCAAGAAAACAAATGAAGCAGCAAATGCTTACGATTCCCATCAGTGCTTCTGAACAGATCGAGCCTTCAGTCTCAAACAAACCAACAGCAGTAACTCTTTTTGAGCCCCAAAACGTACTCTTCAGAATAAAAATAGACCTTCAGATGCAACAGCCATAAATCAGGTTCCCATATCACAGGTTCCCAGGGATACTTCCTTGCACAGCAGTTTGGAGCCAGTTCATTTTTGAAAATACATCAATACATACAAGCTCTGAGGAAGGAGTGCAGATATTCCTTGAAGTTAAGCTAGCCTGAGTAATAGTTACAAGGATTTGCACCTTTACAAAGTGTAGCCAGGGGATGGAAATGATAAATCTTTTACTGTTTCACGCTGCAACGTCACAAAACTATTAAAATCACTACTTTTCCTCTGGCCAAATTTACTAGGTCTTCCACGCTAACGTCGTGCTCAGTCGGACCCTCGCTCCCTCAGCAGCGCGACAGCAGCTCCGCTCCGCAGCGCTCCGGGGCTCCTCGGTCACCGGCGGATTTTACCGGCGGGACGGCAGTGCCGGGGCATCCCAGCTCACAGCCCCGGAGCCGCAGCACACGCACACGGCCCAGCACGCCTTAGCCACCAGAGATGAACGGAAACCCCGAGCAGAACTGAGGAATGCAGCCAGCGGCGCGGGATGCGCTCCGAGGGGACGGGAGCGCAGGGGGACCGAGGGAAGGGCTGGAGGCTCAGCCGAGGATGGGCACCGGTCGCACCGGCGGAGTCACCCCTGTGGGACTGCCGAAACCCTGGAAGGGGACGGCTACCTCCGAGGGTTCACAGACAATTTCTGTCAGCACCTCTGCACTACCCGAGCGCTGCTCCGCTGAGGAGCTGGGACTGGGCGGCGCCACAGCCCGGAGGGACATCACCCTGAGCTTTGGTCCCACAGGAACTAACGATGACCCTGAACTCCCCCGCAGCCACAGCGGCGTTCAGCAAGAACGAGGGGAGGCGCCCTGAGCTCCACCATGGGTGCACTGGGCGTCTCCCGCGGAGCTACGGGTGTCTCTGCGGTTCTCCCCGCCGCAGCCGGGTCTCGGGCAGGACCCCCGGCCCAAACGCGCTGCGGGCAGCGGCGGAGCTGCCGCCGGCGAACCCCGCGCGTCCCGAGCCTGCAGTGAGCGCCGTCCCCCTCTCGCCCCCCGCCCAACCCCGCGGGTCAGAGCCCGCTCCGGGCAGCGGCACCGGGGAGGCGCCTACCTGGGGCAGCGGAGCGCAGGGACCGGCGCAGCCTGCGGGAGGAGCGGAGCGGGAGCCGGGGCGGCGGAGCGAGGGAGCGGCCGGGCCGGGCCGGGCGCCGGTGGCGGCGGGAGGAGCCTGCGGCACCGAGAGCGACACTCGCGTGGGGCCGCGCCGCCAGGAAGGTGTCCCTGTCCCTGTCCCTGTCCCCGCCCTGCGGCGAGGAACGAGAGTCCCTCCGGTGACCCCACCGCCCGCACCGCTCCGCCGCCCCTCGCTGCGGGGTTATCCTTCCCCTTCTCTGAGCCCCGCGCCCGGCCCTCTGCTGTTTTCGGGAAGGGGGATGCGGGCTCCGGGTGCATCCAGCCCCCGCAGCCGCCTCGGGGCAGCTCACAGAGGGCGGTCCCGTCGGAGCCTCGGTCACTGATCTTGGCAAGGCCGAGCGCCGGGGTCACGCTGCCTCCCCTGCCCGTTCGCATTGCCCCTGGAAGGACCCCACAAGAAGAGAGACACCACATTTATTGAGTAGGCCAAAGATACAGCAGATGAGAGGACAAAAGGCAGACCTGCAACAGCTCCTGTGAAACAGCCAACTCTGTTCCCCACTGGGCAATGGGAAAACACCATTCTGCTTGCAGCAGAGGGATTAATTTTCCATGGGAAACAGAGAGCCTCCTGTCCCAGAGCTGGGGCTTCGGTCTGCAATAAAAAGAGGGCACACTTAGAAAAAAAAAACAAACAGTTAAACATGTCTCGCAGTTTTCTCAAGAAATGGAGCTTTTCTACTGTGTCAGCTCAGAAAGAGGAGGCGTGTCCCAAGCTGGGGAATTTTTTCATTCGTACTCGAAAAGGAAACTCAGGGGAGTGCAGTGGTCTTTCTGTCACCCGTCATGCACAACAGCCACCACGGCTTTCCTGGCTTGAGAAATGGGAGCGCTGTGGTGGATCTCTGGTGCCTTCTAATGGACAGGAGGCACAGCTTATCCCTCTCCTCCAAGAGGCTCCTGCCACCAACCCATACACTCCTCCAGCACATAAACCCCACCTCTCCCCCGGCCTGGGCACACCAGGCAAACCCGTGGGGTCTGCAAAGGTCAGAGGGGCAAAGCCCCTAATGGCTGCCACTGAATTAAGAAATAAGTTTTAAAAGTTTTATTCACCTTTACAATCTTAACTATTTAGCTAACTGTACTTTTGGTTCAACTATCAAACTAACTTTTATCAATGGCTTGCAAAAACAGAGAAGTTTTGCTATACTTATTCTATGTATTTTCTGGAACCACAAGTGTTTAAAGAAGTTAAATGATACTGAGCAGTCATAACTCATCTGTAATCTTCCATCAAACTTTAACGTTATGGTATGCCTGTAATGTGCTAGATTTCAATACCCATTGCTGGCATCTCCTGTGATTAAAGTGGGCTTACCTTCACACACTGCCCACAGCTCCTTCTGAATAAGAATTGTCTTGTATGCTGTGCAGGTGGCTGCCAGTCCCAAAGTGTAGGTATTGATATACATACTTAATCAAGGTTAAAACTCACTGCAGGCTGTGCAGAGGTGTGGACCACCCAGGGCTCCCCTCCTGTAGCAGGGGCTCTCCCATGATCAGGGATTAAGTGTTTTCTGGATGGGCAAATCTGTCCCTGGTGCCTTATCCCATCCACAGCTTCCCCAGCCCCTGACTCAGCACAGATGATGGCACCTGCACCCACTCTGGTATATGCTGCGAGGTGGCTGCTTCTGAAAGCAGCCTGGACATCCTTTTCACAATGCAAACCACAGCGTTCCAGAACCTGCATTTTTAAACACACCAATCCCAGCAAGATTTCTGTGGAGTCTGAGCTCCATTTCAGAGAACACACTGAGGAATGTCTTTTCCTGGCTGCAGGAAGTGAAGCACTAGGATTCCTCAGCTAGGGGTCACTAGAATTTAAGGCAGGACAGGACTTCAGAATCCAAAGCGACAGCTCTCCTCCAGCAAGCTGGGTTGTTAACAGAGACTAACAACTTTTCATTTCAGAGAAATGGAACTCATTAGTTAACACCGGTTCATTGTCACACAAGGTGTCAATAGGTGTATGTACTTCATTAGTGAAATTCCATCCTTAAAGCAAGAACTGGTGTGCCAAGAGAAAGAACTCCAAGAATTACAGGGGTGGTCTGCATGGTCCAGACAGAAATTTCACAAATTAAGTTAGCAATAAACCTTAAAAACCACCACAACTTTCTTTAAATCATAGGAAAAGAGGGCTCAGTTACTACAGGCTCTTCCCAGCCTGGTGTCTGCAACAGTGGAGTGTCTGTGCTCTGGAAGTCTAGGGGTACAAAGGCCTGAGAAACCCCGTCTGCTGCTGCCAGCACTTCCAGTGCAAAGCAGGAATAAGCCATCCCTGGTGTCAGTGGGAGAACCACAGTGGTGAGGACAGAGCAAATCCCGTCAGAGACTGCTGGGCAAAAAATATATTGATCAGCAGTGTTTAAGAGGGTGAAGATGTGAGACAGAGCCCTGCAAACTGCCCAGAGGTTAGACTCACTGTCACTCTTATCAGTTTCTGCCCAAGCTGCAGGAAGCACCACAGAGCCTCCGGAAAATGGTCATCTCCTCATTGCTGAGATGCAGCATTTAATCCTCACCCTCCCCCTTTCATACCCTTAAAACTCTATCTTTTCCTTGTATTTGGCTTGAATAATCCAATAAAGCTCACTCTTGACTTTGTACCTTTTGTGTATTCCAGATGATTACATTACTTTTGATACATACCTGTATTAATATACAAAAACCTAAATAAAATCAGACAGAAATCTCACAAAGACATCCAGTTAGGCAACAGCATAGTCCATATAGCTTGGTCATATCCCCTGCTGGACATTGTCTCCCAACCCCATGTTTTCCTCTTCTTTCGTAGAGAAGTAACAAGTCTGTGTCTCCATGGCATGACCCCAGACTGAGCCCAGTATCACACCTGCCAACTGTGAAATACCTGCATTTTCTGTTACACATTTCACTTGTGTGTAAAACAGCTGAGATTAAATTTACTGGTCCTTGTGGCTCCATTTTCCTGCTTTCCTCAGGTCTGGAAATTCATTGAGGTAAAATGCATGTTAGGATGAAAGGAAACAAGTTGGCCTTTGAGGCAGTGGATTTTTTGTGGAACAGTGCAAACGGTGTTACAGAAAGGGAAATTCTGCTGAGCTGTCAAGAAACAAGGAGCATTGGTAGATGAAATCCTAAATTCTCTCAGAGAGTCTTAACACAGAGTATGCTGCAGCAGCAAACACAGTTGAAAGCACTACAGCTTAATAATGTGCCTTTCAATGGAAATGTCTGTAGTAATCATTTAAGTGCAGCTATCAGGCACTTGTGATTGCAGGCAGATTTTGAGGAAAGTGTTATAATGTATTGTGAAGCAGCTCCATGCTGCTTGGGTTCATTGCCAAGCAGCTCAGAACTACACTGACCACAAATGTGAAAAAAAATTCTTGTGGTAGCAGGAGCAGTTCCTTTTTTCTGTTTCACTCCTTTAAGTGTGCTGGGAATGACTGGGAGCATTAGTATCATTAGTATTCTGACAGAGGGAGGCTGTGACAAAGCCCATGACTACAGGGCCTCCTGACTTCTGTGCTGCTGCCAGTGATGTGGAGGGGACTGACTCTGATGGCTCCACTTCCCAACAGCCCTGCCATGGCACGGGAGAACAGAGGCTGATTCATAAGGCAGGCACGATGCTCTTGGCTCTGCAGTGCTAGCTTTGCACTCTGCATGGAACTATGACACCAGGTGAGCAGATATTTATCTCCATGCAGAGACTGCATGTGCTTGTGTGTGCATATATGTGCATGTGTGTGCCTGTACATTCATTTAAAAAAGGACAAGCTATGTGATTGTATCTTCACAATCACATTGTACCAATGTGATTGTATCTTCTTTCTGAATGTGTTTTCCTGGCAGGATTTGGAAGCCTCATGCAGGATGTGCTCTGGTGCTTCAGTCAAGTAAAAGGAGCCATAGATGCTGGGGTGACAGAATGTAAGTTTATTTTTCCTTTTGTTGCTGTGACCAAAAATAACTTGTCACGTACATCTTGCCTAGCTGGTGTGCAGGGAGGTCGTTTGGGTGCTGTTGGGAGCTGCTGGCACAGAGCTAAGCCATGCTTCTTGGTTTCTGCCCTCTTTATGTACTTGTGCATCTGACAGAGATGGGCCTCTTAAATTAGCTATTGATCCAAGAATTCATTTGAAGGCATTATAGTTTAATCATATTAATAGCCTTTGAAATAGATTTTCTTTTGGTTTTCAGCTGTTATTTAGAATTTTTCAGGGAATTATGAGACAGCTTCTGCCACTATAAACTTTACCAGAATCAATTCTGGAACTGAGATGGACTATTAGACACTCTCCTTATATTTTGTTGTGGTCAGTGAAACGTGATGACATTTTAAAAGCACAGTCTTGTGAGACCAAGAGAACTGAGTTTGCCCAGGCCTGTGAGAGCAGAGCTCTGACTTCTGCACAGCTCTGCCTGGAGCACTGTCACCTGTCCTGCTGTCCTGCTTCAGTGGCAGCTCTGCCACGCTGCTTCTGCAGGAGAGGGTTTCAGTCTGTAATCTCTAGAGATTACAGTGGGGTACAACACTCTGAAGAATATCTAAAAATTTATTAAATCTCTAGAGAAAAACACCATGGTAGTGATTAAAGCAAAAATATTTTTAACTGATGTTTTGTTTTGTTGGTTTGGGTTTTTAAAAATTATTTACAAGTGTTTTGAGCTTTTACTGTAGAATCTGCAGGTCACTGTAACTTGTCAGGAGTACTTGTTTGCTACTTTAGGATTAATGAAATGTTAGGTTGCCTCTCTTGTTGTCTATTTTCTTAATGTAACCACTTATCAGCTGAGGGCTGTAAGCGGTTTTTTTTTTTTTTGGTTTTTTGGTTTTTTTTTTGGGTTTTTTTTGTTTGTTTTTTGTGGGTTTTTTTTGTTTGTTTGTTTTTTGTGGGTTTTTTTTTTTTTTTTTACCACTAGAGATTTAGTGGATGAACCCAGAGGCATGATGGCAGGAAAGGACTCCTGCAATTTTTTCTTGGGGTAATCTGGGCTCACAGAACAGTAAAGGCTGATGAATAATACTTAAAAGCTGTATTCAGTAAAACTAGTAATGAAAAGGTGATGCCATTGGTGCATTCAACCTGAACAGGCACAAACAGCATGACCATGGCTGAGGAGGAAGCTCACACAAGTGTTGCATTGGGATGGGCTTTGGTTCTTGTGCTGGTTTGTGTTGGTATGTGAATACACACAGATATAGGTACTAATGTGTGTACATGAATTAAGTCATAAATGTGGTATTACAGATGCCTCACCTTCATCACTAGTTCATCCATATCTTGTTACTATTATGCTAGCATTTGCAACACATTTTTGACCTTCAGAACTCTTGGTAATATCCAAGCATCCTGAACTTGCACAGTATGATTTCTTTAGTGACGAGGAAGCACAGTTGTGTATGATCAGGTGAGAAGAGAGGTTGCTATTATTAAAATGCTCTGTATCTTTGAATGTAGTAGAGCCTACCTCCTCCAGCAGAATGGACTGTCATTCTGGCTTTCAAATGGTACTTCAAATGTTGCCAACAATAATTCTGCATTAATTTTGTGGTAATTTTGTGCTCTTATCTGCACAGAAGCCACACAAACAGATCTACATAAACCACTTCATTTTGTTCTTTCCTTGTTTCTTGCTTTAACTTGGAGAACGGTGTCATAGTCTGTGGTACTTGTCCAGATGAAACCAGGGGTGTAATGGATCCTTTAACTGAAGCAACTGTGGGGATGAATGAGCTCCCTTGTGCATAGATGGAGGCCTGACACATCTTTCAGCTGCTCAAACACTGATTTCAGTGTTAAATGTGAAGTACATGATGTTGCTGACTACCATTGTCATATCACAGTGCTTTCAACTACATTTCAGTACTGCCAAAAGCAAACAAGTTTTTGAGATCTTGCCTTATTCTGATATATTGACTATTAGGAGTCTAGTGTAGAAAACGGATTAGCGGGAACTTTAGAGGTGGGACCTGCTCGAGGCTGGTGCGGCGCGGGGCGGGGGTGGCTCGCTCGGCTCCGGGCGTGTGGCAGCGCCAGGACGCGCGTCCGTGCCGCCGGCCCCGCTGGTCAGGGATGCGCTGCCGGGGCGCTGCGGCCTGCGCGGCCCCGCCGGCGGCTCCGGGGCGCGGGGACGCTGCGGCGGAGCGGGGCCGGCGGGCCCGGGGCTCTGCGGCGCCCTGCGGGCCGGGCGCGGGGCCGGGGGTGTGTTCGCTTGCTCAGCGCTCCCGGCCGTGCCGCACCGGCTGCGGCGGGGCCGGCCCGGGGCGCTCCGCTCCGCTCCGCTCCGCTCCGGCAGCAGCGGGACCGGCCCTGGCGCCGGGCAGCCCCCGCCGCTCCGCGCGGCCCGGGGGCGCCGCTCTCCCGCCGGTATCGGCCGGTGCCTTAGCTCGGCCCGGCGCGGAAGATGAAATGCCTGTCGCGGTACCTCCTGTACCTGTTCCGGCCGCACGGCGCGCTCCGCTCCGCCAGCTGCCACGCGGAAGGTACGCGGGGCGCGGGGCGCGGGCGGGAGCGGCCGGGGCCTCCCTCGCACCGGCGGGGCCGCCGGGAGACGCCGGGCCGCGGGGCCGGCGGTGATGCTGCTGCACGGCTGCGGGTGGTTTGTGGATGTGGCTTTAAATGCATCCGGATATTCCCGAGGAAATGGAACAATCCTGCCGTGCTCTGCCCGCCTCCGGCCACCCGAGCCCTCTCCCGCAGGCAGCAGAGCGTGTTTCCCGGTCTTGGCGAAACAGCTCTGCAGCAGTTCGGGAAAAGGGAAATGTTCGCAGCAGTGTTTCAACTTTGCACTTCCATCGCAGGAATGCAAAGTAGCGGGACTGTGTTTGCCGAGACTTCCGTGGGACTCCCGCAGCGGAGAGCCCATTCTTGCGGATTCATCCCCGTGTGACGCGGTGTGAGAGCTGTCGGACGGGTCTACGGATCATCCGCAGGCACCAAACAGCTCCGTGGGATTTACATTCCCGGCACTGCTGCTCCCCGTGCGGAACCACAGCGGTTTTCCTCGTTTGCCCTAAACAAAATCAGTTAGTGATGAAAACCATCAGCCTGTCACCCAGTTTTCTGCAGACCCATCAGTCTGTGAACACGCTGAGTTGCCAACCTGACCCAAGAGGAAAATCCAGGTGAACGCTGGAGGGAAGTTTGGTTGCTGAGGGTGTGGAACGGAAGGGGCAAACAAGGAGCACTTGGCAGCAGACAATCACACTCCAGGCTAAGTTATTACAGATACTCGGGCTGCTGTAGTTCAATCCAAGCAGACAGCATAAACTTTTTTGTTTTAAAGTTTCTCTGAAGTTCTAAGCAGATCAAATTATCCAAATTGATATCTGACTCTTAGCTTCTTTCTTTGAGAATTTTCCTGAAGATTTCTTTTGTTTTCATGTTGACTTTATCCAAAGGTACAGTTCCTTAAGATATCCTGAACAAGTCACTTCTCAATTATTGTACGGGAACAAGTAACTCAGTGGAGAAGCACGCCTGTGTGCTGTTTAAAGGGAGGTTATATGACAGGACTGAGGGGGAAAAAAGGAGTTTAAAAATGTCACACTGGTGTGCTACTCATTCTTCTCCATAGCAAACAATATAGACAGAATGAAACTTGAACAGCACTCTTTCTTAGGCCATGATTAGATGCATATGATGAACTTGGGGTAAAACTGCGGTCTGGAGAGTTTAAAGGACCCTGTTCCACCCTAACTCATTAGCAAAACCAAAAAGAGAGCCCAGGTAAGAGCCACCTCCTGTCTGAAAAGGCAGTTTAATAAATAGCTTTCAAAAACCCGGTGGGGTAAATATTATGTATTTGGCAATGAACGTTTCTTTGAAGGCCTCTGAAGAACGGCTGGCCCCGCGCCGAGGCTGTGCCCGGCTGCAGCTGCGGGGACACAGGGCAGGGACTGTGCAGCCCCGCTCCGCTGGCGCTGGGGACACAGAGCCCTTGTCCTCGACCTGCAGCACCCCCGGGAGAGGCCACGGCCTCGGGGCTGTCCCGGGCCGCCAGGACAGAGGGTGGTGCCTCTGGCTGGCAGAGGAGCTCGCCTGGCTGTGAGCAGCTCTCCTCCCGCCGGCGGGCCGGGTCTGCCTGCAGCACTGGAAACAGAATTTACATTTGATCTTCAGAAATTGCATAAGCTTCCAAATTACACACCGAATGTCAGGAGAGCAGCACAGGTGAATTCTGATCCCTACTGCTTGATAAGTCACAGCAGCTCCCCTGTCATCTTTTGAGTAGCTCCTGTGTCTTTTCCTGTTTGGAAGTTATGATAATTTCTAGAATATTTCTATAGTAGTACCCTGGCCCACAAAAGCTCCAAAGAGTGGAGCGATGCCTGCATTTCAGTAGCCCTGAGATAACTCTGTTTGTTTTCTCTGAAGCTTTTTACAATTTTCTGTTTTTTCACATCTCCCAGTTTGTGTCTAGGCTCTGAAGCAGCATTTTAGGAAGATCCAGTGGAGGTGATATGAAAGCTGGGATGTTCAGTCGCTTATGTTAGAGCTGATACTAAAGCTTAGCTCAAAGGTGCCCTTAAGCTAGATGGTGAGCTTTGTAGGGGTATTTAAGATGAAAGCTCACCCAGAGGCACCTTAAAACTAAGCTCTTTACCTTAGGGGCACCTCTAGGCTAGGCTTTTGGCCTTTTAAATACTTTTGAGTGATGCATGTAAAAAGTAATAATTATTTCCTCATACGCTCCAGACAGCAGATTCCTCCCTGGGTAACCGCAGAAAGTGCGGTCAGGTTTCAGTGGGATCAGTAGGACAGGCCAATTAACAACATGAAGGAAGGTTCTGCTTGGGAATTGTTTCAAGTGTGCCTCAAAGCTCCCGGTCCCTGGTGCCAGCTCGGAGGTGGGATGGAGCTGTGAAGGGACCAGCTGGCTGGGGGCCGACAGGCTGCTCAGTCCTGGCACAGAGCAAACCTCTGTCCCCATGCAGGAGAGCCCTCACACAAAATCCTTCACCTGGAGTGAACCTAAAATAGTAAATTTTCTGGTTTGGAGACTTTGACTTTGTTTTTATGATGACTATTACACTTACCACCAGATTGTCAGTTTTGTTGTTGCTGTGTTGACCACAAGTGGGTTTATTTTCCTGGTGAGTCATTCCAATGGTTCTGACCTGAGTTAATCAGGCACCAGCAGCTGTGAGCTTCATGGAAGTCCTTATGACTCTGGAGAGAAAACCACAGAAATTGAGTTTACAGCAGACCTAATTTTACAGGATGGTGTGTGAATTAGAGGAACAGTGCGATTGCAAAAGCATGCAAATATGGTTTGGTATAATTAACAGTCTATAATTACAGGAAGAGAGGCCATTAGTGTAAGGCTGATGGAGGAGAACACTGAGTTAAGATTGAGCTTTCTACAATGATTACATATCCTGATTTAGGTGTTTTGCAGTTTCTCATTCTGAATGCTGCATCAACCCTTGCTTTTGAGTGAACATCAGCCTGGCTTTAATTTCAGGTCTCACATTTATCAGGACATGCACCACATGCAAGAGTCCAACTGCCTGGTCAGTTCATTCCCTAATAGCAAATGAGGTTAATTCTGTGTGTCCACAAAGAACTGGATTTTGGCTAGGGGGAAAATGGCTAATTCCCTATCCCAAATACAAGGCACAGTGTCAAACTGAAGCAGTGTGGAAATTATTTCTTCTCCCAGTGAGTTTAAAGGCTTGTTTCTGTGATACCCATTCCTTCTCTTTTATGTCTGCTTGCCTGAGGGGGGGATCCCAGAGCATGGCTCTGTTGCTGTGGCAGGGCCTGGCATGAGGCAGGTGCTGTGCCACAGCAGGGGCAGGACAGATGCAGGTGCATCCTTGGGCTGCTTTAATTGGAGACATGAGGAACTGTGTCCTGACAGGACGTGCTGGGGAGCTCCCATGCCAGAGGGGCTGCTCAGAACATGATGGGATGCCCAACCCACAGCCTCACGCTCGGGTGCTGGTGTTCAGGCTCAGCACTGGTGCCGGTAGGTCTGTTTTCTCCATTGGGGATGATCAGTGCACCTGTACTGTTGTTGTAGTGACTCAGGAGCTGGAATTACCTCTCCTTGGCTGCACTGATTGCATTTCCCTTGCACTTCTCCTTATTCTGCCCATATCAAGGCTTTTTACAAAAAATGATTTTTTTTTTTTGTGTGTCTGTTGCTGCTCCTTGTATGAGCAGGTTCCATAGCCATGTGAGCACTGGATTGTGAGCTGGGAGCTCATGAGAAAGCCAGATAAACAGGAACAGAGGTCTGTGATCCCACTGCTCTCTCATCAGTTCAGGATGGAATTTTTTAATTCTTATGAGTGGCATTTCAAAACCTTTTAATGCCACATAAAATTGCTTTGTGTCTCTAAGAGACCTCTGATAGTATAAACATTTTTGTATTGAGGCCATGATCCCTCACATGATCTTACACTTCTGTAAGTTTACAGCCAGAAGTGATAAAACTCTGCTTAAATAGATGTTTTTTAAAGGAGGAAAAAGTAAAAATCCTGGTAGCTCCTAGGCTCAGACATGGCCTGATGTGGAAATCAGCTTTAATTATTTCAAAAGTCTGTGCTTGTTGCACCTATTTCTCAGGCTCATGACCTCATTTGTGCTCTCTCAAAGCTGTTGGGTAGAGAATGGGGTTGAATTTGGTTTGAGTCATGGGTGCGACACTGTTTTAAACAAATTAATGTTCATGTTCCCCTGTGACGCTTTGAGTGAGAGAGGAAGCATTGCTCAGGGCATTCTTGGGGTGTTCTCCTGGGGTGGGCAGTGGGTAGCGCCGGCCCCGCCCCGCCGGCCCCGCCCCGCCGGCCCCGCCCCGCCGGCCCCGCCCCGCCGGCCCCGCCCCGCCGGCCCCGCCCCGCCGGCCCCGCCCCGCCGGCCCCGCCCCGCCGGCCCCGCCCCGCCGGCCCCGCCCCGCCGGCCCCGCCCCGCCGGCCCCGCCCCGCCGGCCCCGCCCCGCCGGCCCCGCCCCCCTGCGCTCCCCCGGGCGGCCGCGAGGGGGCGCTCTCGGTGCTCGGGGGGGTCCCGGTGCTCGGAGGGGTCCCGGTGCTCGGCGGGGTCCCGGTATCCGGGGCGGTCCCGGTGCTCGGAGGGGTCCCGGTGCTCGGAGGGGTCCCGGTATCCGGGGCGGTCCCGGTGCTCGGAGGGGTCCCGGTGCCCGCGGGGTCCCGGTGCTCGGAGGGGTCCCGGTGCTCGGAGGGGTCCCGGTGCCCGGGGCGGTCCCGGGGCCCGCGGGGTGCAGGGCCACCCCACGGCCAGCGGCGGCAGCGGCGCGTCCCAGTGCACGCCGGCTGCTGGGAGCAGCGGCCGCTCCGGCTCCGTCCGTTCGCCTCTCCCCGCGGGGTCTGACCCCTCCGGAGCTGACATCGCTGCCGGGATGCTCGGAGTGGCCCCGACCGGCGCTGACCCGCGAGACGAGCGCTCGACTTTAATGACACGAAATGTCGCTGAGGGATTTTTTTTCTCAAAAATACTTTTAGTTGTGAGTGCTCCATCCTGGCGTTGGAGGATTTTGAAAATTATTTTTCTTCTCCCCAGTTTGTGTCGGGATGCTGCTCCCCACACCTCTCCCTCTGATCCAATTCCTGTGTGACCATCGGCCTCTGCAGGCTTTCTGGAGCTCAGACTCCCTGCAATTTTCCATGTCGAACGGCTCCAACAAAAGCATAAGCTGAATTATAAGCACATTTCCAAGATATCTCTGGAGATATTTCCATTCTGTGACTGTATTTTCCTCACTACAGATGGGTTCAGCTGTAGCTTCCCAGCGTTCCCCTGTTGTCTATATTTAGTTAGTGCTTAAATCAGCACAAAGGTGCCTTCTGTCATCCCTCCCACTCGGAAGGGACCTGATGGAGGTTGCAGGGAAATGCTTCGGAGCGAGAGGGAAGAGCAGCTGGCGGGGGCTGAGCTTCAGAGCAGATCTCGGGCTGCGGCTGCCTTTAAATGGAGTTATTTTAGGCACTTGTGGGGAGGGCAGGATGCTGAGTGTGGTGTGGTCAGGATGACCCACCAATAGGAAGAAATAGGGAAATTGTCTCTGTTGTCCCTGCCACGGGTGGCTTTGTCTGTGGAATTGCTGGAACCGTTCTCCTGCCCAGGGCCAGATCCAAGCGTGCCCATTTACCTCAGCATCAGGGGCTGCATTTGGCACGGTCACGGGCACAGGTCAGTGTCTCTGATCAGACCCACAGATGTGTTTAGCAGCTGTACTGGCTCGGTAGAGCAGATGGGAAACACCCAGCGACAGCCTGCAGCCCCTTGGGTTCTGGGTGCCATCTCTACCAAGCCCACCCAGGACTGTCACAGGTCACCACATGAAGGGTCACAGGGACTCAATGGAAACATTAAAAAACCCGACAGTTTGGGATTTAACAGTTTTTTCCTCTGCAGGCAGCTTTGCAAAACAAGGTCACCAAAAAGGTCTCTGAAATTGCTTAAATATGCTGCTGTGGTGGAGCTGTGCAGGTGTGCTTGCTGTACATGAGATGCTGCTCTTACTGTGAACTCCTTGTGTTACACCAGCCACTCCACAAACTGTGTTTGATACTACAGTCTAAATAATTTTCTGACATGGATTATAAAAGAAAGCCAGGCTGTCAGAGGCTGATTTGGCTATTTTTGGGAAATAAACACCAAGCTTTGTAAAGCCATATGGCGGATTTATTCACAATCAGCAGTTCCTTTCAAATGCAAGTTCATCTCATTTAGTAATACATTTTCCAGTATACAGCTCAGCACTCTGTTTCTCTGTTTCCTCTTCCAGCGTGTGCTTTGGGAGCGGTCAGCTGGCTGCAGCCATGGGCCACCTCCTGTTTCAGCAATGCACACTCAGCAGTATAATTAAGCACTTACATTAGTGAGTTCTTACCAGCTCCTGTGGATTTCATCAGCAGTTTTTGTCCCTGCTCGTTTCCAGTGCTGCTGGCTGCTATTTTACTTTCTGTGCAGTGTTGCACAACAGTGCAACCTTTGGCTTGGTTTCTTCTGGAAATGGGGCTGTAAGATCCTGCATGGAAAGTGTGTCTGGGCGAGTCAGAGCCACTCTCCTCCATGGCTTCAGGCGCTTGCCTGTCCAGTCCAGCTCGGGGCTGGGGGCCTCAGGGGCACGGGCTCTGTGGGAACGGGGACAGGGGGACATCCTGCTTGTGCTCTGTGAGCTGGGGGCAGTCACATCCCGAGGGAGGGGCTCTGTGTCCAGAGCCAGTGCCAGAGATGCTGGGCAGCAGTTCCTGCGCTGCCGGGCTCAGCAGGCAGGTGTGCTGAGCACCTGGCCGGGCCACAGCCAGTCCCATCATGGCTGTGGGGGTTAGTGGAGGGCGTGAGAGCTCGTGTGGCTGGGAGCAGCGGCTGCTCCCCGTGCCGGGGCAGCCTGAGCCCCCAGGATGGGCCCTGGGGGGGTTCAGGACAGTTACCAGCTTGAAGATCCGGAGCTCTGCAGCTCGTGGGTGGAGAAAGTCAGGAGCTGCTGGGAAGTGCTCATTTCCACAGGGTGAAGGATGGCAGAGCCAATTCCTGGTGCAGCAGCAGGTCCAGGCCCTAGGACACCTGGTGCAGAGCAAGAAGCAGGGCTTGGCCCCATGTGGGGTGAGCGGGGCCTGCCCAGGGCTGTTGTGTGCTGCCAGGGGTGTCCTGTGCCTTCTCTGAAGGCAAACGGTTCCCTGTGTTTTTCTGAGGGCTCTGTATCCTGACTGTGCACATGCACAGCACAGGCATTGCCTGCAGAATTACAGTCCCCTGCTGCTTGGGCTGCCCTGAAATCTTCTTCTCCTTTTTGTGCTGGCTTTGTAATTTCTCAAGGGTAGTTGTCCTTGAGAGGAAAGATATTTCAGGTTTGCTGTGCTTGACCTCAATCCCCATGTTGTTGAAACTTAAAAGCCATAAAATTCACACTGATGAATTTTCACGTGTGGGTCTGCGAAGGCCATGGAGAATGTTTTTGATGGACTGTCATGCCCATATTTTTCTGACACCCACTTTTGGAGAGCAGGAGTGAGGGGAACCTTGCTGTTACATCTTTGACATTCTGTTCCCATAAATTTGGGTCTCAGGAAATGAAGCACCAGAGCATCTTTATCAAAGCCTGTTGGCAAAAGATGTGCATGATGGTGGTGGATAGGTCTAAAATAGACTCTGCAGTCAGCAGGATGAAAAGTGACTCTTCCTTGTAAGTTAAGGCAGGTTGGAGTGGAAGGGCTGAGCGAGCTAAGTGTGGGAGGTGCTGGGGTCGAGCTGGGGAACCAGGAGCTGCCAGGGGAATGCCTGTGGTTCGTGTGGGGTGCTCTGCCTTCTGCCCAGGACGTCCGGTTGTGGCAGTGCTCTGTGTGCTGCTGCCCAGTGGCAGAGGGAGTTGCTAATGTGTGTGACCTCCCGTGAAATCCACTGTTCAGCTCTTTGTAACGAGCACAAGCACTTGCTCTAAGTCAGCAATCGAGGTAAGACTGCTACAAGCTGGCAGCAGTAGCTGCATGCAGACGTGTGAGGGGTGGGTGTGCAGCATTCCGCGCACTGGGTGTCCATAGAACACACGGATGGATGGACAGTGCTCATGCTAATGATTCAATTACTCTTCATGCACGGATGTTTCTCCCTTTAAATGTTCAGAAATCACTCACAAACATAACAGGAATTGAATCAGTTTTGTTTATTCAATTGGATTAAAGTAGCGGTATTCCTATATTTACAAGGGCAATTGGATTTAATATTACTTTGCATATTGTTCTGCCCTCACCTTTGGGGGAGTAGTTGTCTGTTTTAGGAAGTAATTTTTTAAAAAGACAATAAAATCTTAATGATCACATCATCACATTTCAATGTAGACTGCTATGCCTAATATCATACTGACCTCATTGCTGATGTTGTTATATGTACAGGAAAAAGGGAAAAGCCTTGGGAAAAAGCCTTTTTCCCTTTGGGAAGGGCACGTGTGTGTTCCAGTGTGCTGGAGCCCATGTGCTGCTGCTTGATTCATGGCTGGGCCGGGGCTATTAGATCTCCTTCCCCCAGGCATTTTATAATCTGTTTAACATAACACAGTCGTTTGTCTTGTTTGCTGACTGCGTAACAGATGGATATGTGATTTTCATAATTACTATACGAACATTAATAAGACGTGATATCTTTTATTAAGTAACAGTTTTCCAGGTTTATTTTTCCAAATGACATGAGGTAGATTATATGTAGATGTTAGTGACATACAAATATTAGTTTTACAGCATTTGCATTCTGAGAAGTCAGGCAAACTTTTAAGGCTCCTCATGGTGTCTCTTGTTTTTCCTTTTTCCCCTCCCCTAAGCTGTACTTCATGAAGATTCTCAGGTAGCACAATTGGGTTTATGTTTTGTTTATGTTTATGTTTTGTTATGTTAAGTTTTCCTTAGTGTAAGGAAAGCCTAGACCTGGCTGATGTCCAAGGCCATCCTCCATATTTATCCTGCCAGTGCAGGTTCTTCCAGCCCGTTTCTGTCCCCGTGTGATGCTCTCATCCCATTTTCCTGCTGGATATCTCCAAAAGTGGGAATCAGTGTGAGCAAGTAGGAAGGCTGTACACCACACAGAGGAGAAAGTTTCTCCCTCTGCAGCCAGGGCTGTTCCTGGGAGCTCTCTCTGCTCCGTGGCTGAGGAGGAGCCTGGAGACAGGAGGGCAGTTTTCCTGGAGGCAGTGGGAGGCTGGCAGTGCCAGGCGGGGCTCCCCAAAGCCACACCTGGCCCTCGCACTGGCACTTCAAAAAGGAGGAATATTTTTGTTTTGTGATGAAGCAGCCCCTTCTGCTACCTGGGAGGGGACCAGCAGGTCCCAGGGATGGGGACCCCAGCCAGCCCCAGTGCCACCTTTCCCAAGCTGCTGGTTTTTGCTGGAGACACCTGGAGGACCCCAGAAATGATGGGTCACACTGGAATGCTGAATTTCAGGTGATCCCAGAGAATGAATGGCTGCCCTGGGGTGAGGCGGAGGGCAGGGCTGGGCAGGGCAGAGCTGGAGCTGAAAGGCCGGAGCTGCTCCCTGTTTGTGGCTCTGAGTCACGGAGGAGTAGTGCAAATAACTGGATTTAGGACCATGTGCACGTAAGAAATGTAGAGCAGGATCAGTGTAACACTCCCTGGCCCTCTGTCAATGCACGAGCTTGAACACAAACTCAGTTTAAGCTGACACGTTCCCTTCTTGGGCTCTCTGTGTTTTTGGCTCTGCTGCAGTGCATTGTACCACACCCTAATGGCACGTGGGGCTGTGAGGGGAGAGCAGGGCAGCGCCCTGCAGCCCCCAGCCCGGCCAGGCCAGCCCCTGTCCCCAGCCTGCCCAGCTCCTGCAGGCTCGGTGCCCCCTCGGTGCCCTGGCTGCTGTCACTGGGGCAGGGCTGCCCTGCTCGTGGCACCTGGGGCACAGATCCCACAGGGAACCAGAGCGTGCTGGGATGACCCCTTGTTATTTCCCCAGAAAATACCAGAGTCGTTTCGTCTTGGAATAATTCTGGGTTAACCAGAGCATGCATGAGCCAGGCTGACTCTCCAGTGCTTTGCTGGGTTCCAGACTGGTTTGTCATGGGGCATTGCCCACAGATGGGGACCCTCAGCCAGGGCACCACGGGGGGAGCACAGTCATTGGGGCAGCCCCTCCACTCATGTTGGCTTTGTGAAGTACCACTAAAAATTGACAAGTTCCTGTTAATGTGGAAACAGTAGGTGAGTTGATCACTCCTGACAGGCTCTCTTGGTTCCCCAGTTCTCAGCATTGCAGCAGCAGCTGTATTTTGCTGTATCCCATTTTGCACTTTCCACCAGGCTGATTTTGGGTCACCATCCATCCTTCTGACAGTTGTGGAATTTCAGCTAATCCCTGTGCAGGTCAGGAGTGCTGCTCTGCCAGACATGCAGTTTCCTTTCCTTTGGGGAGTTACCTCTGAGTGATTTGCCTTTTTGCTTTCCATTTTGTAAGGCTGGCCAGGCTATGTCTGTGTGTGCTCCACTCTGCTGCTGCTGGGTGACATCTGAGGACAAGCACAATGATTTTTATAAGATAGTAATCCCAGCCTCAGGTTCCCAATGAGCTGAAACTTACTGTGTTTGTGTTGCAAGACACGGGCAGCCCTACTTTAATTTATAGCATGATTTTATTACTTTTTGATGTGGGACATACTCAATTAACTGAAGGCTGTGAAGTAATTGCAGTTTAGGAAATACAATTCACAGTGACCTGAATGTGTTTCATTGGTGAACATTCTTTCAAATAAAATCCACCTTTGAGGCCATATGAAATTTTGCATATTAATTGCTAATTTAACAGAATAAATACTAAATAGTCATTCTTGCAAATAATATCCCAGGATATGTGGGGAAGCATCCGAGTGTCCAATGTAAATACATTACATGACAAAGTTTGCTTTTTCAGCACTCAGACTGATTCCTGTTTCTCTTTTGTTGGTTCTTCTGATCATCAGCTGATGGGTTAACAGTTTGCAAACTGCTGTTTGTTTAATAGTTTTAAAGGTTACAGGTTTTTTGTTTGTTTGTTTGTTTGTTTTATTACCGTGGTGTGTGATTGCCATCTTTGCTCTGTGGAGCTGGCTTTTGCCTTTGCCCTGGTACCTGACCTGTTTGGGGCACAGGGTGGGGAGGGCAGGTGCCACTGCCCTGATGCCCATGGGGAGGGTCTGGCTGGGCTGTGAGGAGCTGGGGCAGGGGCTGCGTGTGCAGCCAGCTGACCACAAGCACTTGTGGCTGTTCCACTCAAGTGCACATGTGAGTTCACATATTCCCTCCCATAGGGTCACCTAACCTAATAAAAACATTTTGAGAGCTGTATTTCCATATGAAATACTCAAATTAACACAGTGATATTCTTCCCCGACTGAAAATAAATCAACAGGAAAATCCAAGAAGAAAAATACTGCCTTTATTTCTGCATTCTGTGCTTGCTCGATTTATTAATTCAGGCGGAGCCCTCCTGTCACGGCTGTCTCATGAGCCACGTTCCAGAGTCCTGCTGTATCCTTTAACCAATCCCCCTTTGCTGCAGCGAGCTGTGGGACACGGTGCCCGGACCTGGCTGTGCTCTGTGCCCAGGGCTCCCAGGGACCCGCACTCGTGCCCTCAAATGAGTTTCACTCCACACACCCCATCAGTGCCTGTCAGTTTTGGCCTTCCACTGTCACTTGCGGTGGGGTTTGTCACTCCAGGTAAAACCCAAACCCATAGGAGCAGACAAAACACAGACACGGACAAGCCTTGACTGCAGCATGGCTCAGAGTAGCTGTTTTCAAGAAAAAACTTCTTCCTCAGCGTAGACTGTGCTACACTGGCTCAGATGCTCCAATGCTGAAGCATGTGGCCTTAATCTTCAGAAGTGGCAAATCCTATTTACTGTGTAAGTATTTAAGCTAATTATATCTCTGATGTGAGGAACATGTGACAAACTGTTCACACTGTATCCTTTAAAAGACATTGATGTCTCAGACCCTCATGAAATATTCTGTGCCTCGTTCCATTCTTGGCATGTGGTATGTGCTCTGCAGTGTATTTAGCAATAGTATAACTTAGTAATAATGTAGAGGTAATAAGTATGTTATGGATGGATCATCTGTAGAATAGAATAAGAAATAAGTTTTTCCTGCAAGCACCATGTTTATGTTGCTGTTGCACAGGTGCATTATATTGTTGCTGTGCAGCTGTTGCATTATAGGAGAAATCTGAGGAACAGGAACACGTCTGGGCTTTTCTAAATCCTGGCATAAAATGCTTAGTAGGGAAAGACTGAATCTGAAGAAAGCTGCTAAAATGTGGCAGAAGCTGGTTGGTCTAACTGCAGGCAGGAGGGAAAGCCCGTGGGGAGCAGCTGTTCCCCAGGCCAGGCTGGGTGTGTGGCAGTGCTCGTTACTGGCACGCTGTTAATCATGTACAGCCTGTACCAGCGCCTGTAACAGCATGGCAGGGGGCAAGGCCAAGGAGATCAATTTATCATTTGACCTTTGGGAAGCAGAAGTCTTTGCCTACTTTGCATTCAATGAACTGATTCTTCCCTTTCTGCCCTGAGGTACTGACTCTTGTTCTCCACCATATGGGAAGAAGAGGGCTGCAGCTTGTCCTCTGCATGCAACCTGGCTTCCCAATTTTCTTGATCTTGGTTTAATCTGGTAAATTATTTGCCTTCCTCAAGTCATGCTAATTAAGGTTCATATGATTGGGACTTCATCACAGATGTGGGTTATGGCTTCCCTAGCTTGCTTATGTGGCTTACAGGAGAAAATGTGAAAACCAAATTGACTTAGTCAGTGAAATCACAGTCAGGTCTTGCTGCACTGCAGGAGCACAAAGGTAGGGCTCCAGAGGAGAGCAGAGGGAGCACAGGGGCTCAGTGAGAATGTTAACATGTGGTGGGGGTTGTAGGCATGCCCTGGGGAGCACGCAGCAGCCCAGCACACTGTCAGGGGATGGTCCTGCGTGAGGGTGCTCGTCCAGAGAGGGTTCACCTCCATGCACGTCCCTCCATGGCTGGGTGGGAATGGTCTTTGCTGGCTGGTGCACGCTGGTGCCCTTCCTGAGCCATGCCCAGGCTTCCTGGGCTGGAAGATGAGAGCATCGGCCTCTCTGGGACAATATTGATAAACTGGCAGTGAAGGACGCAGTTGTCTGTGGTCCTCTGGAGACCAAGATCCCTGACCTGGTGTCTGTGTCTCTGGCCATGCCAGGGAAGCGTGCCTGTGGTGTTGGAAGCTCTGGGTTCCTGCAGGGTGTGCAGCACGGGGGCTCTGCCCTGAGACAGCTTTTTCCCTTTGTGGTTGTCCCTTAAGTATGGGCCAGCCAGCCACCAGCCCAGGTGGCTGACACCAATTATATGTGGAGAATAACAGTATAATTACCCCATTTTTGCTGCATTGTTAGCTCTTCAGATTTTTGAAGCTAAAGTGCTGTATCTATTGGAATCTGTGAGCTGAAGGACTTGTGGGCATTTTTTTTTCAGCAAGCATTTGCCAATAAATTTAGCAAAAGCATGGGACTCACCTAGAATTTTTTAGTAAGTATACATGTGATGGTAATCCTCTCTTCATTTTTTCAGAGGAAGTTTATTTCTGTGTGTCACAACATTTGAGAATTACCAACAAAAGTGTTTTAAAGACCTGCTGAAAATCAGCTCACTGAGCTAACCATCAGTTAAACAACAGAAATAATTCTTACAAGTTTAAAAGAAATTTTGTTATCTATATTTAATGGTTAAAGGATGAAGGTATTGTTCAAAGAGTAATTAGGAAAATAGATTGAGTGCTCATGGATGGGAGAGTAAAATAAACGCTGTGAAGGAAGTTCTGTACTGAGCATAAAATTGGAAGTTTGATTCAATTATTCTTCACACACCGTTTAGATCCCATAGAAAGCTGAGCATGGAATTCTTCAGCTTCTCTAATTGAAGCAAAAATCATTGGAGTGGAAAGTGTCCTGGCTCTTCAGGAGATGTCAAAGTACAGAACATGGCAGACACCTGAGGGTTTGGGGAACTGTGACAGCTACAAGCTGACCTTTGGCAAATTTAATCTACAAATGGATTCCTGCTTAGGACAGCTAATGCTTTTAGTTATTGTAAAGGCTTGTTCCTGGATTTTAAAAAGCTGAAAATAAATGGATTTCATGATGCAGCTCCTATGCATGTTGCATAACAAACAGGTAGCTTTTAAACAGATCTGTTTAAATGATACACTGTACTGAAAAACTTTGCAGAACTTATGAATACATAAGTAGAGTTCATGCACAATGGGGGAATGATTTTTGCTACTTCAAAAAGGAGAAGGGACTTGGCACTTGTTAAAGTGAAAATACACTGAAGATGGTGTCTACTGAAAAGGAAGGGAAGGAGGTCACTGGTTGTGTTTATGATATTCACAGGCATTGCAGGGGCTTGTGACTCAGCTGGGCATTGCCTTTGGCCTGGGGTTTGGCATCTGGGGTCTGCTGGGAGGAGGTAATATGCTAACAATTGCTTATTCAAAATCTGTCTTTATTTTTCTTGTCTGAAGCTGCTCTTGCCTCTTGCAGGACACCTGCAGGTGCGTGTAGCTTGCAGACAGTTCCTGGGGAGAGTGCTGTGGTGCAGTTTTAACCTTTCCTCTCCACCTCTCTTTTCCTGGGGGAGGTCCCTGTCCTTCCCTCGGGACACAGGGCTCCAGGCAGAGGAGCCAGCTGCCTTCCCCAGGGCCAGCAGCAGCTCCAAGTCCTGTGGTGTGCTGGGGTTGCAGGCACGAGGAGCTGCCAGCAACATAAAAATTATTTCTAAAGCATGATGTTAGTGCTGTGGCTCTCTTTGGCCTGCAGGAGAGCTTTGGTCAGCATTTCTGTGCTGTGCTGAAAGCCGTGGCCAGGTCCTGTGCCTTCCCACAGGGAGTGAATTCACACTAACCTGTGGCTCCCACCCACTGCAGCCAAGAGCAGCCTCAGCCTCAAATACAATGTGTTTGCTTGACTTAAACATGTGCCTGGTGATTACAGCAAGCAAATCACATTGCAGTATAATTCAGTGAAGGCTTGGGCATGGAGACTTCAGGCTTATGCCTGTCTGATGAATGCTTCTGGCTTGTCACTTTAGTAATGCTTGTATTAATGAGTGGCCTGTGACATGATGTGGTTGACTGACAAATCCTGAAGTTATACATGCATATGAGTAAGTGCCAGAGTTCTCCAAGGTGCAGTTTTACAATGTCTTGTATCAGCCTCTATGTGACAGAAAACATCCTGGGGAGGCAGGCATCTGTGGGGCTGGGAGTTCACCTTTCCTCATAAGGTCACTAGGGGTAGAACAAGATTTCCCTCTCTTGCCCCTGTCTGAGAATATCCACACACTCCTCCAAGGGACGTGTGGTGCTTGTGTGGCACAGGTGTGATGGCTGTGCTGCTGTGGGGGGTGTGCTGGGTGTGCTGGGTGTCTGGCACGGGTGTGGAACCTGCTGTCCAAAAGATGGACATACTGGACATACTGGAGTCCTTGAGCCCTCTTGCTCAGAGGTGTTCTCTCCCATGCTTCCCCAAGTAGGCAGTGAATCTCAACAGAATAATAATAAATCTTGCACCTTCCCAATGAGATTTTAATTATGATACTACAGTTGGGAGAGGAAATCAAGCTGCAGTGCACCACTGTATTTACAATGTTATCCACCATCTTTGTCCGTTCCCTCTGCATCCTCCTGTTCCAGTAACAATTTCACTCCCCACTGAGGTGGCCCTGGACTGTCAAGCAGCTCGTGTGCTGAGCTCTGCAGTTCCCCCGTGGTGTGGGGGTCTCGAGGGGTGCTGGGTGGGTGGGCAGGTGCCATGGGCCTGTGCCCACATGTGCCAGCTCGTGCTGCATCCAGCCAGTGCCCAGCACTGGTGATATTCCTGTGCACAGTGAACCAGGACAGTGCTCAGGTGGGTCTTGACAGCAGTGGAGCAGTGGGGTGCAGTGGGGTGCAGACTCCAGGCTGTGTCTGTGCCCATGTTTCCCTTCAGCAGCTGAGTGTGACAGTGGAGGGTAGAAGGGACCCTGTGGGTCAGTGTGAGAGTGGGGAGTAGTGGCTGTCCTCTCACTGCTGCCCAGTGTGTGCGCTGCTGCCTGACTGGGCATTTCTTGTGCCCTGATGCTGCGGTTGGATTTTACTTCCAAATTCAGGTGCTGGAGTTGAGGGAACTTTTCCCCTGAGAATTTCCTCCCTGTGGGTGTCAGTGGCTCAGCCAGTGCCAAGGCTTCTTCCTGGACCCTACCAAGGCACACAACCCTTCCAGTGGGCCATTGTTTCCCTTTGGTGAGCGCCAGATGATGAGTGCAGAATACAGCCTGTGCTTTCAGAGATGTGCCCTGAACACGAAAGCCCTCCCTTCCCCCATAGCCCTTGGGTTCATTTTCTTCTCTGGATGCCACCAGAGTCATAAATGGTCATAAATCACTGACCGTTCCTACCCCCTTCCAAAGTCAAGACAGGGTGAGCCTGAACCAGCTGCCCGTGGGCACACACCTCCTTAGCATGCTGGCATGGCCACCTGCATGGCCCTTACTGCATCCCCTGTCCCGCGACTCCCAGCGTTCGGATGCTCTGGCTCTGCCAAAAAAGGGTCTGCTGCCAGCCCTCGGCTGGGATCTTGTGTTTGGGCAGGCAGGTCAGGGAGCGGCAATCCTTCTGCCTGAAGGCTGCAGGAGCGTCCCATGGACAGGGGTGTCCAGCAGGGCCGGTGACGCCCCGGGCAGGAAGGAGCAATCCCCGGTCTGGAGTGTCCCCGGGGCAGGTGCGTCACCAGGTGAGACAACATCCCGCGGCAGGAGCGTCCCGGGGCAGCAGCATCCCCGGGCAGGAGGGCACGTCCCAGGGCAGCAGCATCCCCAGGCAGGAGGGCACGTCCCAGGGCAGGAGCATCCCGCGGCAGGAGGGCACGTCCCAGGGCAGGAGCATCCCGCGGCAGGAGCATCCCCGGGCAGGAGCATCCCCCGGGCAGGAGCATCCCCGATCCCCGGGCAGGAGCATTCCCCGGGCAGGAGCATTCCCCGGGCAGGAGCATCCCCGGGCAGGAGCCTCTCCCGTGGCAGGAGCATCCCCCGGGCAGGAGCATCCCCCGTGGCGGGAGCATCCCCCGGGCAGGAGCATCCCCCGTGGCGGGAGCATCCCCGATCAGGACCGTCTCCGATCAGGAACCGTCTTCGGGGCTGGGGCTGGGGCTGGGGCCGCGCCGCGCTCCGCCCGCCCGCGCGGTGCCGGTCGGTGCCGTATGGGAGGAGCCACCGGGCACCGCCGCCCCTGCGCCCCCCCCGCCGCATTTGGCGGCCGCCGCCGCGGAGCAGGGCGCGGGGGGGGATGATGGATCCGCGGCTGCGGCTGCTGACGCCCCGCGCCCGCCTGCCCGCCGTCAATGGAGGAGGACGCTGAGACCCGCAAGATCAGCAGCAGTTTCCTGCGAGACCACAGCTATGCCACGGAAGGTGAGCCCGGCCCGCAGCCCCCGGCCCGCCCGCAGCAGGTGAGGCCGCCCCGCAGCGGCCCCGGCCCCCGCCCGCCCCGCCGCGCATCGCCCCGCGCCCTCCCCCGCGGCCGTCCCGGCACCGGCACCGGCACCGCCGCCTCGGCCCGGGCTGCTCGGCCCCACGGCGGCGGCCCCGGGGGCTCGCTGCGGGCGCGGCGGAGCCGCTGCGGTGACTCAGCAGCGCCGGTGCCGCTGGGTGGGCTCCCGGGGCCGGGCCGGTGCCCCGGCGGAGCGGGGCCGCTGAGCCCGGGCACCGAGAGCCGCCGCAGCGGCGCTCGGGACGCAGCCGCCCCCAGCCCCGCCAGGGCCCTCCGGGAGCTCCTGCTCCTCCTGACCCGGGAGAAAGGGGGGTCCCGACCCCCCCACAACCCTTCCCCGCCGGAGCGGAGCTCGCCGGAGCCGGAGGGATGCGGGCGGCGGCCGCGGCTCGGGATCGGCTTCCCCAGCCCCTGAGGGCGTTCGCGGTGCTGCAGGTGGCTGAAGCCGCTGTGGGGTGCGGGAATACGGCAAACGCTGGTGCAGATCTCGTCAATGGAGCAGTGGTTTCGGGGTTATTTTCAGTACAAGCTGCTTCAGGAAGGTGTAGTGAAGTGCATCCTGACTGGTGCGTTGCAGATGCAAGGAGATGCCAAGGCTGTTGCACATGGATAATGTCACAGCCCTGGTGAGGCTCATGGTGCATTTGAAAGTGGTTTCCCATAATAGCTCAAGAGCAGAGAGGATGGTGTGGCCATGTTCGGTTCAGGCATCAGAACATGAGCTCAGCCTGCACATGCTGCTGCAGCCACCACAAAGGCAGCTCCAGCAGCGAGGGGTGAAGGAGGGATGAGGATGGAGCTGCTGTTGCCTCTGCTATCTTCCCTGGTAGCTGAAGAGCTGTCAACTTCACATCAGCTCTGTCATAACCTCCCTTTGCTCTCTGGCTTCAGGAGGAAAGTGCAGCTGATGTAAAGCAAAACTGAACCCCCACCCTTTCTGGTAGCACTGACACCTTCAATGAGGCTTCAAGAACCAGACTCCATACCAGAGTCTGAGCAGGCTTATTTGTAGCTTAATTAGTAGCCAAAGAGGCTTTCACTTATGGTGTCATCCTCATGAGACTTAGAGGAAGCTAGACTTTGGGAATTTTGTCACATGGCTAAAGGAGGGTTTATCTAGTGGAAAGTCTTTGGCTTGATATAGTAATGGAAAGCTTGAATACCTGATGAGCCAAAGAAATGTTTTTTTGTGTTGCTTGTGCGTAGCTGGAATGCAAGTGCTCAGCGTGACAGCCCCCAGGTGCTGGGGAGGGCTTGTCCTGGGGCATCCCTGGCTCTGCTGCTCTGCCTGGGAGTCTCACACTGTGGGCCTGGGGCCAGCAGGACGTGCTGTGGGGCCAGGTGCAGCTGCTCTGGGCTGAGTGGGCAGACCTGCCCTGGCGCTGAGTGATGGACCTGTGGAGGCCACACCACGCTGACGTTTCTGCTGAGAGGGGCGGCGCGGGCCGGTGCCTCCGGGAGGCTGCTGTGGCCACGATGGGACCTCCCGGTTGTCTGCTCACATCGCCATGTGCTGTGCTCTCTGAAGGATGATTTTGTTGTTGCTGCATTCTGAAAGGCAGCTGCAACAGCCAGCAAATGTGAAATGAGGCTGTAGCTACCTTGTTGTGACCTGCTGAGAGCTCAGGTTTCCTGGTGGGGAAGGGTGGAGGGTGGAGATGAGCCCACAGTGATTTCTGGGAAGGCTGGTGGTTTTCAGTGGTAAGATCCAGTCTGTCTGCAATCTGTGGCTGTATGCTGGCATTTTCAGAAGGACCTTGTGCGTCGTACTAGGGAAGCACAGCAATCCTCTCGGTAGAAATGAAACAGACAGAGGCATTTGTGCAGTAGATGACAGAATCAGCCGGTGAGATCCCTGCTGCGGTGGCAGGGCAGGGGGAAGTGCAGGAGGGGATTTAATGGCTGTCTATCAGCTGGGAGTTTTTCTTCCCTTCGTGCTGTATAGAACTCCTGACTCCTTGCAATGGCTCTGCTAGAGGGAGGCTGACTGCACTTTGAAATGGTAGATTCTGCTAAGATAAAAAATTTAGATAATTGAGTTTCATTTTTTCCTACATGTGAAAGCAGCATATGCCTAAAACGCTGTGGTATCTGGTTTAAAAAGAAGAAAATCCTTCCAAATGCTATGCAGCAAGTGCAGACTTGCTTTGGAAATGAAAGTGTCTCTGGTGTGTCAGCTGAGGGAAATAGCCGGTTATGTAATTTGCTTTAGTGAAGTGTCGTTGTCACTTAAATAGGTCTGGTATTTTCATGCAAATGTGGGGTGAGGATGGTATTTCACAAGTGCACATTTGAATGCCTTATTCTTGTGCAGCTCAGAGTATTGCTGAGAAGAAACGGGGCCCTTGTACTAATTCGACTCGGGTTGCCAGGGAGGTGCTGAGGTGCAGCCCACGTCTCCGGCTGTGCCACAAGGTCTGCCGGCCACAGGGAGCAGGACGAGTGGGTTCCAGGGCAGTGCCAGCTCAGATCTCACAGCACTGCTGCAGAGCGGCAGACCTCACATGAAAAATGTCCAGAAAATATGCTTGATTTGTTCTTGTTTTGCTTAAATCTATCTTCATTGGCAATTCTGCTGAGTGCCCAGCCAAAAGTAGGACAAATTGAGACATTTGAATACAAACAACCATTGGAAGCTTCCACTTCTAGATGTGCTTGTTGGAGATGTGGCCTTAAGGGTCCTTGGCGGGGAGGTGGCCTGGCCAGGTGGTTGTGCTGTTGGAGAAGGATCCTTGGGAGTGCTTGTGTCCCAGGCCACGGTGTGGGGCCGTTGTGGGGTCCATCCTGGATCCCCTGAGGGATGTCCGTGTTTCCCAGTGGCTCTGCCAAGGGACTTTCTCCCCTGCAGGCACGGGGCTGACCCTGCTGGGCAGGACAGTCGTGACACCTTGCAGCCACTCCTGGGCCCCTGCATGGCTGCTCCCTGCGCCCTTCCCTGGGCCTGGCTAAAGCCCCTGCAAGTGTTTAATCTCCTGAGGGGGTGTTTCCCAAACCGAGTAGGTTTTGCTGTTGCAAAATCTATCACTAAGCCTTTATTTCCTTTTCCTGCTTTAATCTTGTTACTCCCTCTGTGACTCTCTGTCAGCATCTCAGTCATTCCCATCCTGCCCTGCCATGGTGCTGCAGGAAGGGGCTCTGATGCCAGTGCCTCCCTGCCCTGATGCCAGGGAAGTTTGCCCCGAGCTCTCTGTGGTACAGTGGTTGATTTTTTAAAAATCTGCAGGTTTTTTAGTCTCCAGAAGAGCACCAAGTGAAGCATCTCCCAGTGTTGGTTTAGGGCAAGAGCTGTTGGGTATTTCTGTTGTTGCAAACGATGCAAGTACTGTATTTAGACATCCCTTCCTGTTCCTGAGCCTCTGCTCCCCAAGTGGGAAGGACCCACAGACACGTGGGTCCATCCCTTATTCTGTCTCATATGGGATCTCTGCAGAAGCACAGCATAACTCAACTGTTTGCAATGCTCTACGTCAAAGCCGATTTGGGGATGCTTTAATCTACAGATTAACGAGAGAATAGATGTGCCTAGGGACTCTGTAATCTAGAGATTACTGAGAGGACTGGGAGCAGGTAATGATGTGGCTGACCCACTGCAGATGGACTGTGAGGAGGGTGCCTGGTCCCTGGTAATGGCTTGTGTCTGTCTCTGTCCCCTCAGTTCTGTGCAAGAAGCAAGCTGCTGCCTCTCCAGCGCTGGGGAAAGCTGGGTCACTCCCAGGAGGCACCAACAGCACCCAAAGGGGTCTGGCCTTACAGCCTGGAGTTACCCTGGTCCCTGTTGCTGTGGGGTCTGCAGCTGCAGCAGGTCAGAACCCAGCACTGGTCAGGCCCTCAGGCCCAGCACCCCGAGCTATGCTGTGGGCGCTTGCAGGTGATCCTTGGGGTGCCAGACAGGACAGCCCCTCATCAGGTTTTGAGATGGAATTGAGGGCCTTGGTGGAGTGGTCAAGATTTATTAAATGTAGAGAGACCACCTCCGGTTGATGAGCCCCGTGGGCTGAATATTGCAGAGGGTAGGAGAATGCTAGTGGAAACGTTGCTGGTTGCTGTTTGTGTATCACCTGTTGTCTGTTGGAGACAGGATGCTGGGTGGGATGTGCTCCTGATCTGGCCCAGCAGATTGCCCCTGTGGCTGCTTGTGGGAGCAGGAGTCTGCAGGGCTGTGCCAAGCCCCTGACGCCTCCTCCCAAAAGAGCTGGTGAGATCTGGTGCCTGGAAGGTCGGTAGGTGGAAGGGCCTAATGCTGTGGCAGACATGGTAATCATCAGCTTCCCTAACTCTGCAAGCTGGGGCAGAGGTGTACCCCTGCCAGCAGGCTTAGACTCATAGAATCATTAAGGTTGAAAAAGACCTCCAAGATTATTGAGTCCAGACTTGCTTGTTAGTGATTGACTGGGGCAATAAATGCTTGTGGAAAAAATCCTTTGAGAATATGCGTGCCAGCTGCGGGGTCACAGGGAAACGCTGCTGCTGCCGGAGCTGGTGCCTGTCAGGGCGCCGTGCGGGTGAGCCACGCCCGCAGCGGAGCCGAGGCGCGTTGGCCGGGCACGGTGCTGATCAGGCGGCTTAAAAATAGCGGCTGCCTCTCGCTGCTCCTCCCCAGGGCGGCTGTGCGGCGCTCGCTGCGAGGCGCTGAGCCGGCACAAAGCCCCAGCTGCGGGCAGGGCTGGCCCGGGGCTCGGGCACCGCAGGGAGCGGCCGGGCAGGGCCGGGAGGGAGTACCGGGCAGGTACCGGGCAGGTACCGGGGCTCCGGGCAGTACCGAGGGGGAGTACCGGGCACGTACCGGGACATGTACCGGGGCACGAACTGGGGCACGTACCGGGGGGCAGTACCGGGCACGTACCGGGGCTCCGGGCAGTGCCGGGGGCACTCCGGGCACGGTGGGGAGTGCCCAGGCACGTACCGGGGCTCCGCGCAGCCGGTGCTGGTGCAGCTGCTGCACAGCCGCTCTGCCTGGAGCTGACCAAAAGGCCCCCGGACTTCTCACCTCAGCATCCCTGTGCGGAGCTGCCCTGGGCAGTGGCACCTGAGCTCTTTGCAGCCCTCCCAAATCCCCACGACTTGGGGAGCTGGCGATTGCTCTGCCCTGTGGAGGGGCAGTTGAGGCACAGCAAACCTGGAACTGGCCTGGGCCTGACCCAGCACTCTGGGAAAGGCTGAGATGCCACCGTGGCCACCTGCCCCAGCACCTGGGCACTGGAGGCCAGATGTGCACACTGGTGTGTTGTGGTGTGTTGCTTGTGTGCTGTCAGGAATGCTGTCCCCAGCTCACCTCCCTGCCATCCTCCCAGAAAAGGTGTGATTGAGCTGTTGGAGTCAATGAGGGCAGCGCTGGTTGTTGTTCTTCCCTGATGCATCATGCACCTGATTTCTTGAGGGGAAAGGGTTGCCCTGTCTGGCCCAGGGGGTCCCAGGATGGGGCAGGTGGCTGTGTGGTTTGTCTGGAATTTCTGTTGTTTTGGTTTTCAGCTTTTATCTGCTTAAGCCTCCGGAGCACAGCCCTCACTGCAGCTCAGCTCACTGTTTCAGGTTCAGCTTACAGAGGGTGTTGGGGTCCTCTGAGGTGTGGTGTGCCTTGGGAGGGAGGGGAAATGCCGGGCAGGTCAGGAGCTCTGTGCTGTGACACCACAGGAAGCTGCAGGGGCCCCGACAGCCGCGCTCAGGGAGAGCAGAGTCGGCTCCAGGCAGCTGCATGCCCAGAAGGATCCTGCCTCCCTGGCAGTGCTGCTGGTCTGCATTGCACAGAACTGTTGTGCAGCCTTTTTTGTTTCCTTCAAAGCCTGTTTCCTCACTTCCTTGGGTGCCACGAGTCAGCTGTTGGACCATCTCTTCTAATGTCATGCTAAGGCAGGTCCTGGGAATGGAAATGTAACCAGAATATAAACCAGAAACCAAAGCAGCCGATTAATCCCGCATTTTGATCTGCTCTGTCCTGCATTTCAGCTGATTCCCTGGTGTGGTCATAAAACACAACCATTATCTCAGCTTCCCCAATGTGCAAACAAATTGCTGTGATTTTCCTATGCTTGGATCAGTCCATATCCATATTCTCTGAACAACAATAAAACATTAATGGAGATAAAGACTGTTATCTCCCTCATGTCTATTTTGTCATTAGAATAACAACTTTAAATGTTAAGAGTGCTGAGATTTATAATGCCAAGCCTGCTCAGCAAAAATAAATCATGTTTCATAGAGCACATTACCATTTATTGCTGCTGTATTATCTGAAGCCAAGAGTGGGTGTTAACCCTGTGATAGCGTCCTCAAAGGGGATTTTAAATAATTTTGTAGTTTAATTTAAAAATTCTGTTGACTGCCTGGTTTGATCTGCAACTCATTTTAGTGCGAGGGGTATCAAAGCTGAACCTCTCCAAATGCTGGTAACGAGCTTGCTGAGATGTGCAACAGTGGGGGAAGCCCCAGACCCCAAAATGGCTCCTGGTTCATCTATGGCTTCAGTGAACCCAGCCCAAAACAGCCACACAAACAGGGCTCCCGAAATGTGCTCGCTTTCAAGGTGTTGCAGACTTTGGAAGACCAATGGGTTTTTAAAGTTTCATCTTGGTGTTTTCATTCTTGATATCTGGGTCCTCATCAGCTGATGGCAAGCTCATGGCAAGAGATGTGTCTCAGTTGTGATTTGACGTGTGACCTGAGCTGGTGTGGCTCCAGTCAGTGCCCTTGTGGTCCTGCCCTGCTCTCACCCTGCCCTGGCACCCTGACTGCTGTTGGGGATGGAGCAATGCTGTGCCCCAACAGTGCCCAGTGATGGTCAGCCAGCTCCAGACCGGTGTTCTGGGTGTCCTCTGCTTGCTGCAGCTGTGTTTCAGTGGTGGTGCTGCCCCTGGCTGCCTTGGCAGAGCTGGGGGCAGCGCTTGGGCCCCTGCCTGTGTGCTGCTGTGTCACCAGGTAGCCCTGAAATGAGCAGTGCAGCCTCGGTGCTGAGTTCTCCGGCATTTCCTGGCATTGCCTTTGTTGGCTCTGTGAGTAAAGGCAGGGTGGTTGGAGCCTGGGGAGCAGCAGCTTCCTGAGGAGTGCAGGCATTGGCCAAGCACCACGTGCAGGGCCTGACTGCCCATTCCTGCAGCAGCCTGGCAGCTGGGGAGACAGATCCCTTCCCTTGCAGCCTGAGTCAACTGTACTGAGCGAGAAGGGGCCAGGTCAGGGAGTGCAGGGGCAGCAGCCCTTAAGTCTGTCTCACCACAGAGCTCAGGCTGATGGGGCTAGATGCTGACCAGTGCTGGGGGGGGGGGGGCTGTAGCTTGTTTAACACCTGGCTCCTACATTAAACTCGCACAGGCACACAGTGCACATCACTGGGTGTTCTCATGTGCTTGTGGGGCACTCACCTACTGCCAGGAAGACTGCCCATCGCATGCCTGGTGCTCCAGGAGCACTGGAGCCCTTTGACAGGTGCCCGGAGACCTGCAGTGTCCAGATGTGCAGTGGGAGGCTGTTCAGCCAGCATGGAGTCCCAGGCAAACAAGCTCTGCTTCCTGGGGTCCTGCTCTGCAGATCCCTGAGGTACTGTCCTGAAGGTGAGGTGCACGGCATGGCCCCTTGAGGCAGGAGGAGCACCAGTGGAAACTCACCCGCCTGTACCTGCCTGTGGATGGGGCATGCCTGCTCTTCCTAGTTCCACTGGAAACCCCCATAATGATTAGGGGACCCTTGCATTTGCTGTTTCGGAGCAGGAGATGGGGTCTGCTGCTGGAGGTTAGGTGTCAGCACTGGTGGAGGTTGCTCCAACCACAAGTTGTCCGTGGAAACCTGCATCTCTGTGGGTTGTGGGGAATGGAAGAGAGAGAATTAGAGAGGCTGTTTTGGAGAGCCCTCCCTCACAATCCCTAAATAAACTTGGCCTTCGTTTCAGCAGGCTGACAGATTCTTAATTATAATAACAGCGTGAGCAGTGTTGCTTTGTAACTGGTTCCCCATTGAACATTTCTGGCTAGCAGGAATGGTGTGCCAGATGTCTGCCTGTGATTGCCTCTGCTTGGGAAGATCTGTTCGGGTAACACTCTCAGCTGGAGGATACGAGTCCTGCAGGGATCCAGGGGCAGTCTGCTTGTTTGCCTGATTTCTTGGCAGAAGCCAGAGTCCCACCACAATCTTCACAAGCACCTCTGCAGCAGTTTCCTTCTACAGAATTGCTCTGTTTGAAGGCACCAGAGCAAACAGGGACCTGCACCTCTCAGCAGTGACAAACTGTTGAGTTTTGGCTGAGTTTTGGCTAAGTTTTGGTGATGGTGTTTCTCCACACTGGCCTCAGGTGAGAGCTCTGCTCTGGGGGTCATGCAGCCACCTGACCCAGCATGATTTCCATCTGCAGGTCATGGCTGGAGTCCAGTGGGACCCTGCCTGCCCCTGGTGATGCCTGTGAGTCCCAGGAGCTCTGCTGGCTTTGCTCAGCAATGCTGTGAGCTGTGAGCTGTGCTTCTGCTGTGTTCTGTATGGAGAGCAGCCAGGGAGATGGGCTGGGGGGCTGGAGCTGCAGGCACTGTGGGGAGCCTCCGGACTCCTGCTAGCAAGTGTGTTATGGTGATGGAGCAAACCCCGTGCTGATGGGCTGCCATGCTGCTGGCATCCTGGGGGTACTGAGGGAAGCCCCTCTGCTCCTGTGGAGCTCAGCACAGGCTCTCCTGCAGCAGAGACCTGGCTATGGATCCTGTTCCATACTGTCATTTGGCAACTTGATGCAATGTTTTTCATTAGGAGTCCTGCAATGTGCAGCAGCGAGGTGTTACTGATTGAGCAGCTCCAGCTGTAACAGGGTATTCAGCTTTTTGATGGAAGTTATCAGGCAGAAAAATATTGGGCATAAAAACAAAGCTAGGCGTCAGTACCTGTGGCACTAAATGGTTGAATTCACCCAAGATTGTGAAGATGATGCTGTGTAGAGATTAACTTGTAGCTGGGGCTGTTTCTGGTGACGGTGAGGCCAGATCCATGTCTCCCATGGACCTTTGGATGGTCAGAGTTCCTCACCATTGCCATCAGTGGCAACAGCTTCTGCTGACAGGCTGGTTTGGAGGTCAGCCTGAGTCAGAGAATTCATCTGGGTGTAGCATAGAAGGGAGAAGAGTGGCTCTTGGTTCTCATCCAACACACCTCCACCAGCAGCTCTCAAAGCACTTCATAAACAGGATCTTACACGTGCCACGCTGGGCATGGGCCTTGCTTTGAAGTTGGAGCTGAAGTCTGCTGTGTTTCCTTGTTTGCATGGGGCTCTGGGGAGGACACTGAAGTCTTGTCATATTTGGACATTTGATCAAATGTAAGAACTTTCTAATTAGGATGTTTATGAGTTAATCACATGTGACACTTCATTTGCTCCCTGCTGCAAGCCTGAGATGTGTGTGAGGATGTGGGGAAGTGGATCATCCTTTTTTTGGCTTTGTGTCACCCTAATGCATTATCTCCATCTGGTTGTCTCCTCCCTCCTTGTGTCCCTCAGCTGGAAGTGTGTACCAGTGGCTATTAATAGATGAATCCTGCAACAGTCTGTTCTTGCAGATGGGATTCTCAGCTTCTGAAGCCTAAAACTCATTACAAATAAAGCAATACGCTGTGTGGTCCTTAATACAATTAGCCCTGCTCTAAGTTGGGCTCTCAGGGCCAAATGCTGCTGTCAGTTTCCATGTGAAGGCTGCCTGGGCGTGTCATGGGCTGTAGATCCCAACCCACATGTTCCCTGGCCCTGGCTGAGGATGGACACGGCCATGGTGCTTTGTCTGCTAAATGCAGGTGTGAGATCCTGTCCCTGTCATCTCTGGCTGTGTGGCCCCAGTGTCCCGTGTGCTTTACAGGGATGGGAGGACTGTGGTTCTACATGTCTGTGTTGCAGAAGGATGTTGTCTTTTGAGGCCTTTGACTTACCACCCATCCTGCCACCTCCTTGAACAGCCAAAAGCAGCCCCAGTGCAAGGTGTCCTCTTTGCACCAAGGCTCTCTCGCAGGCAGGCAGATGCCATCTCCCCCTTCCTGATGGGGTATTCTACCTGTGGAAGGAGGCAGAAGGACAGAGGAATGTTCACAAGCATTTTGGGGAGCCTTTTCTCAGGGATGAGCAGTTGTGAATCGAAGAGCCCATATGGCTGTGGACAGTTAACTGTGTCTCCACTTGCTGCTGTGCATGTCTGTGTGCTTGGCTGCACAGACACACACAGACACACACAGACAGACAGACACACACATGCACATGCAGACACACAGACAGACACAGACACAGACAGACACGCACACACATGCACACGCAGACACAGACAGACACACACACACACAGACACACGCAGACACACACACACGCACACACACACACATACACACACACGCACACACACACACACACACACACACACGCACACACACTTGTCACCACCTCTAGTGAACCTTCTGCTTGCTGGGCTTGGAGTCATGGCTCTTGCCTTTTCTTTCACTCACCCCTGCCCCTTCCCAGCTCTCAGCTTCTCATGGGGCAAGGGGTGGGTCCAGCCATGGACCTGCTGATGTGGGAGCAGCAGGAGAGTGGTGCAGGGTGAGCCAGAGCCCTCTTTCTGATGCAGGAGGAAATATTCTGCACAGAGCTGCCAGAAATTGCTCCAAATTGTGCTCATGTCTGGTGTGTTTGCCTTTGCCAGGGACCCAAGCAGCCTGGGCAACCAGAGGGGCTTTGGAGTACTATTCTTAAAGGCTTTGTTTCTTTAATTAAGAGGGCTCTGCTTTCTCTTGAGAAGGAAGCTGTGAGGATCTGTTTTCAGATCCATTTCACTGCACCTTTCATGTTCTGGAGGGACTCATCTCAGCAGGAATGCTCATGTTCCCATGTGCAGGAGGTGTCTGTCCATGTCAGGCTGGGTGTCTTGCCCTGGCTCAGCATTTGCTGGGGACAGGCAAAGCATCTTGCCCACTCGTTCAGAGTGTTTATAGGCTGTGGCTTGACCCGGGGAGTGCCCACAGCAGTGAGTGCCAGCCCTCCTCTCCAAGCAGGCACTGCAGCACCAGCTCTGCCTCGCTGGGCTTTGTCCCACAGTGGTGGTGCAGCCAGGCTGAGGAGGAATATGCGCCTTTCACTTCCCTGGCTGGGAGTGATTTTCCTGGCTCCAGGGAGGAGCTGTGCCCTGGTTTGAGGTACTGGTATACAGCAGAATTCCAGACTTGGGAGCCACTTTGTTCCTGATCTCCTGATAGCTGCTGCTTCCCCAAACCTCTTTCTTTCCCTGCCATCTGTTTCTGACAATGTGCAAAGTTATTGATGAGGTGATGAAATAGAGGACAAGGGTTTGCCAGAAAAAGGGTTTTTTCCTCTGCATATGCAGTCTCAGGCCTTCAAATGAAAGCACCCCCCTGGAAAACCTGTGTGTCAGGCTCAGGGCAGCAGCTGATGAGCAGTGGCTCCAGCCAGTGCCTTCTCAGTGCACATGGAGGCCTGGGAGGGCGTGTGGGTGGTAATTAGCAGTAGGAAATGCACCATGGTATCATCCTGGAGAGCTGTCCCCGCTGGGTGCTCAGTGTGGGCTCCCACCATCGCTGCCTCAGTGGGAGCCTGCTAACAGGCAGCTGGGCTGGCTTGCTGGATTTAGCCTTTGTTAGCCCTTGGCAGTGCTATTTGGAGGCTGGAAAGCTGTTTTAGGTATATTTAATTACAGTTTTTTCTTGCTTAGTGAATAGCTGCAGTTATTAACATGCCGTGGAAAGGGTTACAGGAGACAGCAAATATTCAAGGCATTCTTTTGTCCTCTTCTCCAAAAGACAGAGAAAACAGTTACATTTATCAGCAAGTGCTGTTTTCTGGCTAGCAGAGTTTGCAAGCAGTTTTCTGTGTTTCTTTTACTTTTCAAAAGCCATTGATTTTTGCAGTGTTGCAATTAGAAAACAAACCTATAAACTGATGTATTCCTGCATTTTAAAATGGACTTTCAGTCTCCTGCTGTCTTTTTATTGGTTTCCCAGCCCTGCTGAAAGTTGCTTAAGTCAGCATGTTGTAATTGGCCTGTGGAGATCCAGGTCTGGCTGGTGTCACTTAAAACCCAAATGGCTTTGCAATAATGTCAGTGTTTCTGGACTTCCTGCACAGGAGCAAAGCTGCCCACTCCTGCACAGCTTGTACTGCATCTGTATTGACTGGGAGCACTTGGCTAATCGCTTCCTGTAATTAAATTCTTCACTAAGAATAAAGTTAATCTTCTCAGAGCATATAAAACCTGACCCTGCCTGAGCAGGCAGAAATGCTGCTGTTTATAGGCACCTTTATCCAAGTGTAAAGGGCCCATTCCCAAAGCAGAAGCAATTGGGATAATTAGATATTCCTTGTTCTGAGTCAGGGATATATAATAATGAACTGTAAGGGATATGGTATTTTTCTGCTTGAGGTTCCATAGACTCTTGAGGTTGGAAGGGACCATTTTGCCCATTCCTCATTACTCTGGTAAGACACCACTGAGCCCTGTATATGTGATGGGATCCAGTTCTCCTTGTCAGGGTGCTGGGACTAGCTGGGGCTTTGTTGGGTTTTAAAGTTTCTTAGATTTGCATTTTCTCTGTTTGATGATGCTCAATAAGTTTGGCAGAGAGAAATGGATGAGACTTTCCCCAACTTTTTTTCTCTTTGTTTACATAAACACATTAATAAACTAATTGCCCAAATCCTTGCTGGCTGGCAGAAGCATTAAGCTTGCTATAGGCTGATGACTTAAACCATATGGTTTGGTCCCAAGGCTTCTTTGGGTTTTTAGAAGAGGTTTAAAAGGTGCCTGTTTGCATCATCTTGAAACATTGACATTCCAAGCACAAATGGTTTTGCATAATTTCTTACTCTCACTGTAGCTTTGCTCATACTCCCAAGTTCAACGTCAAAGTACTGCATCCTCACTCCTCATTATTTATGTACAGCAAAACAAAACAACATAAAGTGCCAACCAGGCATTGCTGTGTTTCATTGGATGGAGAAACTCAGACTTCTTCTGTGGCCATATAATTTCTTGTTCAATTATTAAGAGCCAAATTCAGAAGGAAGGTAACATTTCCAGCATCCTTTCCTGGAATGCAGGAGTGCTGCTGGAGAGAAAAAGTGTGTGATACCCGGAGGATGCCAGGTACTTGCCATCAGCTGCTCAGTTTGGACAATTACAGTACATTTGTCAGTTCCACTTCTATTCAGAGTGAAATCCACTCGCCAGTTCTCGCGCTCTGTTTCAGTGCAGCAGTATTTCATCAACAAACAGTGTCAACGGCGCCCAGTAGGGCAGGGCTAATATCAATTCCCCTAGTTTATTTTGTAGTACCCGTTATCTTTGCAGCAAATATTGAATCTGAAATCAGAAATGTGGGTGAAACCCGCAGCCATGCCCCAGTGAGGACAGCATTAGGGAGAGCTCGAAAGCTGAACCCTGGCTTGCTTCACTGTGAAACCTGGTGTGCCAGTTGGGTTCCCCTGCCATCATCTGGGGATCCTGCCCATCAGTTCTGCCCCAGCTGATGGACTGGCATGCAGAGGCTCTCATGGTCTGCATTCCTCCCATCATTGTGTAGATATGGGTACCAGGAAGGTTTCAGCCACTGCATTAGATGGGGGCTGAATAAATCAGAGTGCACGGATCATTGAGCCTCTTTGTTGTAAAACAAATGGCCTGTGGTCAGTTAATCATATAAAGAAACATCTCCCAGACCTCATGGCATTATTCATAAGTACTAAATCCTCTTGCAGTTTCATAAACAGAATCTCTGTTAAAATATAGGGAAATTGCAATCTGGAACAGTGTTTAGAGATGTGGCTGCCACACAGTGTGGGAAAAAGGAGGAAGAGATTTTTTTTTTCTTGCAGAGGTCTTGTCTCTCCCTCATCTGAACCATCCCTTTGCCTTCAGCTCACAGGTGCTGGACACCTGTGCTTGCTGTGTCTGCCCACCTTGTTAGGTGCTGTGGGAGCCCTGCAGGAGACAGCACTGGGGTGCCCTGGCTGCTGGGCCAGGGTGTCCCTGTCCCTGGCTGGTGGCTGTGGAGCCTTCAGTCCCTCAGTGTCCCCCTCCCTGTCCCTGGCTGGTGGCTGTGGAGCCTTCAGTCCCCCCGTGTCACAGGCTCTGGTGGGATGCCCGTGGGCTCTCAGCCACCGTGGCCTGAGCGAGGGCTGGCAGCAGCCTGGGGCCCTGGGTGCTCTGGTTTGTCTTGGCATTGCCCCTTCCATGTGATGTGGCCATCCTGGTACTGATAAATCCCCTTTGTTCCCTGCTCTCCGTTCTCCCTGCTGGAAGGGGAATCGGTGTGCTGGAAGGTTGCCTGTTCTGATGGTAACTCCCAAACTCTGTCCACCCTCTGCTTCAGTGCCATCCCCACTGCTCTGTGGTGAGTGCCAGACAAGCGGGAGCAGTAGAAGGTCACAGATTCACTGTGTTGTTTTTATCCAGATTTACCTAATTCTGTGTTAAATGGCTTTGAGGCAGCTCCCAGCCATGCGGAGCTGGGCTCTCTGGGCCATGTCCAAAGGGGCAGCTACCTTCCCATAGCACCTCTCTGCTTGGCCTGTAGTCCCTGAAAATCCATTTCTTCTGCTGAAGGCCTGGAATTCATGTCCGTTGCTTTTCCATCATGATTTAAAACAAACCCCCTAACTGTGGTGTCCCAATTTACAGTTGGTGTTTCAAGAAAGTGGCTCTTATGTGTTGCCAGCCCTCAGCACGTTCACTTGTTAAATTATGCACATGCTAATGAAGTGTGAAAATCAGCCAAATAACAACTCTCTGTAATCGCTTAATGTCCCCAGAGCATTGTGGCTTTTTTTATTATTATTATTTTATGATTTGTGACCCATTCTGAATAATGTTTCTGCAAGGCGTTCTTCCAACAACTGGGGTTAATTAGTATTTTCACTTTTCCCCCTTCTGAATGAAGCCCAAACTTGCTCACAGCCCACAGTGCAGCTTGTTTTCTGTTTTGAATTAAATAATGCCTAGATTTCTCTCAGAATAGGAAGCAGCTTTCCAGCAGAACTGTTAAAATCCACACCCTTACCCGCAGCACATACCTGGGCATAGGGGCAGGGGCTGCCCCCTGTTGAGTGTCCCGCAGCTGCTCTGGCTGTGATGGCTGTTCTGCAGAAGTGTTCTGCTCCTCGTGCCCTGGGCAGTGCTCCCCAGCCCTGGGTGAAGCACTGCCCTGTGCTGTGCAGTGACTGACCTGCCCCAAGCGCTGTCTGGGGTGTGAGACCAGCTCAAATGGCCCAGCTCTCCCTTCCCTGCGTGGTGGAGGCCACGCAGACGTGGCTGATCTGGCTGTACCTGTGCTAGGAGGATGCTGCAGGGGCAGCATGTCACTGTGGAGCTGCTGCTCCGCCTGCCTGGCGTGAGCTGGTGTCGGACGCAGTGCTGGGATGGTGCTCTGCCGCCCGAGATCAAACAATGTGATTCTCTCCTGCTGAACCTCAGCAGGCAGGAGCAGAGAGAGGGAAGCCCAGTGCCTTGTCTTTGGGTAAGTATTGGGCAGCCCATGGATGGTGTGTAGAAGCAGTGTCAGGTGATGAATGTCAGGTAACATCCATAACCTGCTTTCTCACTGACAACAGCAGGAGGAAAAGAGATGAAGTACCTAGCTCTCACCTCATTTTTAGAAGGTGAGGGCTGTAAGAGAACATACTGTTTATCACTGCAGCTTTTCAGTGGAAGTTGCTGGATGTTGTATAGTTGTGTCTATTGGCTGTTGACCATCTGACGGGAAGAGAGTTTTCCCTGGATCTAGTGACTGTCCATGCTTCTGTTTGGAAGCCTCTGACATCCCAGAATTGATTCCCTGTAACAAACAAGGGTTTTGTTTCCACTAAAGATAGCTGTATATACGAAATTTGTTATTTTTCAAGCAGAAATATTTGTTATTTCCACTTGCAGTTTATAAACAAGTGTTTTTCACTCTCTGTAACTTACCAGCAGGAGCCAGGAATGCTGCCTTGCCCACAGAGACCTTGGGCCTTCCCCAGGGACTTGAGGCTTTTGGGTGCTTTCTGCATCCCAAGTGGCAAAACTTGTAAAGTTCAAAGACAGGCTCATTTATAGCTGCAATCTGCTCCTTCAAGCTGCTGCACAAATCACTTTTAAGCAATTCATTTCAGTGGCTCAGGACATCACTTAATGAACCCAACTAAATTGAAAGAAAGAAAGTTTAATTAAAGTACTGCAAGGAAAATGTCTTGAGACAAGCTCTTCCAGGAGCAGATTGAAAATGATGGCACAGGCATCTGTCTTTCATGGGAAGAAATGTTAAAGTCAGCAGAAAATTTAGTTTGTGATGAGTTTTAGAGGGAGCAGATAAAGCGTGTGTTGTGGTCTGGCCCGTGCAGGGGCTCTGGGTTACCCTGAGCTCTTGCAGGGCCTTGTGGAGGGTTTGTGCCCCAGCAAGGAGGGCTGGCAGTGGCCTTGAGCCGTGTGTGGAGGCAGCACCCGACAGTGGCCACCTGCCACGGGCACCTGTGGCACTGGGGGAATGGGGCACATCCCAGAGGGAGGACCCTGAGCGGCACCAGCTCCTGAGGCACCAGGAGGGCAGTGGGGTGTGCTAACAGGCCGTGCCACCTCCCAGAGAGGGGCCTATGGGCACTGGGACCTGGCTGGGACAGAGGCAGGGGAATGCTGCTGGGGAGCACTGGTGTCAGTTTGAGATCTCCTGTCGGCCCAGACACGGGTGCTGAGGTGGAGGTGGCACAGCCAGGGCTCTGGGTGGCACGGCCTGCCCCAGTGCCATTGTGCTGCCACCTTAGCACAGCCCCAGGTGCTGGATTAAGCCATCTTGGGCTGATTAAATTCAAATCCGTGCAGCAAATGCCAGGGACTGTCTGCACAATGTTGGTGTGTTTGCTTTCCTGTAGAATTGGAATTGGAGCGTTAAGCACATTTTTCAAATGCCACCACTCTGACGGGCGTGGCTGCTGTGGGTGCGCCCTGCAGAGAGGTGCATTACGGCAGAGAGGGGTCATTTTCCCATGCTGAAGGTGTCCATATTCCATCGGCCACATTCCCCTTTTGCCTCCCCCTGTTCCCCTTCATGTGCCAGACCCTTTGTGTCTCCCTGCTGACCCAGCTGTGTTTCTGTCCTGGTGCTGCCCCCCAGGCTGCCTCACCTGCAGGCAGCTCATTGGGCCACCCTGTGCCCAGGCTTGCCCACGGGCCCCCATCCCTGCATCTCCAGTGTGCAATGTGCTTTGTGATCCTCTCTCTGTGGCACCCAGGGCCAGGTTCCTGTGAGAAGCTCCTGTGGGAAGCAGTAGGTGCATGTTGTGCCTCCCATGTTCAGCCAAGGGGCTTGTTCCAGGGGCACCAAAATGGAATAATGTGGCAGAGAATGACATCAGAGCAAGATGGCAACAAAATTGGGTTGTAAGCTGAAAATAGCTGCTCTACATGAGAGCAAAGATTGCTGCTTCTGAATTTTACTCACTTAGCTGACATTTGGGTACTTCTAATTAAAATTTTTCAACAGTCAATAGTTTTTGCTGATCAGCTAACAGATGGTTGCAGCAAGATGACCAGAAAGACAGACTGCATGGCACATGAAGTGTGTTGGAAATCATCCATCCCAGTGTCTGCACACCGACCCCTCGTCTGTGAGAACAGTCCAATGCAGGGCTGTGCACTGAGAGTCCCCTGGGTCTGCAAGGCAGCACCCCAGGACACAGGGGTGTGCTGAGGGTCAGAGCTGGTGCTGCAGTGCTCAGCACAGGTTACCTTTTGGGAAAAGCAGCTTTTGTGTTCCTGCTACAGACGAAGATCTTGTAAATAGTAAGAGCTCACTATTGTTACCATCTGTGAGTATCTTCCTCTGTCAGATGTTCAGGTTTTCAGCAACCAGTGATGTCCCTGGAAATCATAGGTTTTCAGAAGGTATTTTGGAACCAGGCCACTTTTTGGGTTGCTTATGCCTTTATGCCCAAGCATGAGAAGTGCCCAGACAGTTCTGTGACAGAAATCATTGGAGTTTTTAAAGATTTTAATGTGGAAAGGGTGGAGGACTTGATCAATGCTCAGCTGCTTTTTACAAAGTCTCATTATTTTAAGGGTGTATTTTGCAGATGGACTTGGATTTTCCATCACTATTCCTAAGTCCAAATCAGCCATTTTGAGGAGGTTGTGTCTGCTGTGCAGCTAAGCCTCTTGGCACAGGGATGGCAGCTAAATCCTGCGTGAGCCAAGGGACAGAGCAGTGGGATGAGCTGCCTGGAATGCTCTGGCAGTGTGAGCCAGCACAGGCAGTGAGTGTGGGGGCAGCCCAGCACGGGGCAGGAGGGCAAGGCTGCTGCCAGCCTGGGTCACTGCCCTGGTGCTGTCTCTGACCCAGCCCTGGCAACACCGGGGAGTCACTGAGGGCCGCCCTGATGTGCCCGAGTGTGTGTGCAAGATGAATAATGTAGAAAAGAATAGTAAATAGAGAAAAAAATAATTCAGGAAACGGTGGGTTTCAGTAACTGCCCAGCTCTCAGTCAGTTTGCTTTTAAACCCCCAAGGTTAGCTCTGTTGGTTAGAGCATGGTGCAAATATTGCCAATTTTGAGTCTAATCTCCATATGGGACAGCCACGTGAGTGATGGACTCATTGATCCTTGCAGATCCCTTCAAACTCAGAATATTCTGTGATTTCTTAAAAGAAGTTGCCGTGCTCTGTAGACCATGGTTTGTGGTTATCTCAGGTGTATGAGCAGAGGGTCTGTCCTGCCCCAGCCTGGGCTGTTAACTGAGGGAGCACCTGAGAACCTCTCCCACCCACCCAGTGCTGAGCTGTGTGGGGCTGGCTGGTGCCGCTGCTTGGGTCTTCTGGGGCACCCTAGAGCAGCTGTTGGTTTTCCTCACAAAGTCAGGGTTATCTGCACTGGTAGAGAGATTATTGGGTCCCAGGCTAATTGTCTTGATTTACGTGCTGTTCTGCCACCACAGGTGTGATGTGTAACAGCTTAATAAGGTGTTCATAGCCTGACAAATTAAAAATTGCCATTAATCCAAGAGCTAATGAGTTGTGCATCTTGATACAGATAGAAGAGTTTTGTGTTGTGTGCATACCCAGGACCCAGCAGCACTGGTGGGCAGGGATGGGTGCTGGGTGGGGAAGGGGCCAGGGCAGCTGGGCCAAAGGCAGCTCTGCTGCTCTGCTTCCCTCTGCTCACCTGCTCAGGTGGGCTGAGTTGTGGCTCTGCCTGAAAGCTGCCCTTCCCTTCCCTTCCCTTCCCTTCCCTTCCCTTCCCTTCCCTTCCCTTCCCTTCCCTTCCCTTCCCTTCCCTTCCCTTCCCTTCCCTTCCCTTCCCTTCCCTTCCCTTCCCTTCCCTTCCCTTCCCTTCCCGTTTTATTGTTCTGCTCCTGTTGATGACCCAGCGCACTGCATGGTCTCTGCTGGTGCACTGGGCTCTGGAGCAGCGCCTGCCCCACCCCTTCCATGTCCTGGCTCTGGGCACCTGGGGCTGTGAGAGCCTCTGTGCTGAACCCTTCCATGATGTTATTTCCTCCTGAACTCTCCTTTCCAGCAGTTCCAGTAAATTACACCTGGCCAGGATGGTGGAGTGATGTAAATTCACACTCTTGCTCGCTGGCATTCTGGAATGGGTGCTTTGGTTTGCTGGGGGATGCTGAGCGACACGAGGGCTGCTGCCAGATGGGAGTTTCTTTCGTCTAGGTTGGGTAGCACAAAATTCCTCTTTGCTGTAACAAGGGCAGAGAAATTTGGAATGTGCCAGTATTTTTAGCTGTTCGGTCTAGGAGTGTTGTTCCATTTTGGGGAAGAGGAGCAGCTGTTGGTAGGCCTGCAGCAGCATGTTGCTGTGGTGAGGAGCCGTAGGGCAGAGCTCAGCGGGGTCCAGCCCTGCCCGAGCTGCTGGGGGGTCCCGTGTGAGCCGTGACCCCGGCCCCATCCCTGCAGGAAGCAGCGCTTGGGATGGGCAGAGGGATGGGGCTGCCCAGGCTGGGAGCTCCTCAGGCACGGGGCTTTTGCACTTAGCCCATCCTTCCCTCCCCACAGCCCTGGCCTGACTGGCATGAACGGGTTGGGCAGGTGTTGTGCCGTGCTGTGCCATGCTGTGCCGTGCCGTGCCATGCTGTGCCATGTCTTGCTGTGCTTCACTTGGTGGTGTCAGCGAGCTGTGGTGTTTCAGGGCATTTTGCTGATGCTCCAGATCCTTACTGGGCTTAATGCAGTGGAATTGATTTCTGTTTCCCAGGCTATGATTCACCTCAGGAGGGGATAATCAATGCCAATCAATCACATGTGATTTTGCATGCCATTGGATTGCAGTTTAACCTCTGCTGTCCTCTGCCCTCCCACCTCACCCCCCTGCTATGGACCACACAGTTTGGGGCAGGATTGATGGCCCAGGCTCCCCACACTGCCCTGCACGTTGTACCCAGGCTTTCTCCCTCTTTAGCCTGCCCTTTCTGCACCTGAGAGGCCTTGAAGTCCCCCTGGCTTTAGTTCCTCTCCGACACTTTTTCATGGGAGTTGCATTCCAGTCTTTGGAGGAGCCTCCTGCTCTGCTGGGCTGGGGGCTGAGGGTCCAGCTCTGCTGTGGCCCTGCTGGGTTAGATCTGACCTGACAGAGGGGAGAGAAGGTCCTGGTTCCTCCAGGGTGCCTTGCAGTGTCCAGGCTGGGCATTGGTAGGTCCACAGCTCCCACCAGACTGCGCAGAGAGCCCTGCCATGGAGGGGAATTCCTCAGCACTGCCAGCACGTGCCTTTCAGAGTAAACACTTCGCTAGCTCTTTTTTTGTTTGTTTTAAGAGAAGCAGATAGAAAGGGACACCAAAGATGTCTTTTTTAAACAATGAAATGTAGAGTCTCACCATTTTCTGGGCAAAGCAAGCCCCACAGCCTGACACTGAGGGTGAGACCTGGGAGTCCTCCTTGAGAGGCTGAGGATTGGGCTGTGTTAGTCAGTTGTAATTTTAATATTTGTGTCCTTCTCAAAACCCCTTTTGAGCTCAGGGTCCATCTCCTGCCATGGCATAGTGGGATGCAGAGAAGGTGGGATGCACTGAGACCTCCACAGGGGATCTATGGGTGGACTTGTGCTCTGGCTCTCCCATTACCAGACATTGCCTCCATAAGCCTCCTAATTTTTCATTGCCTCTTTGATTTCTTCACCCTGAATGGTTTCAGATGTAGGTTTTGTCCTCAGTTAATGGGACCCGTATTGTCTCACTTGCTTTCTCCCTCATGGGCAAGCAGAGTCATGGCTTGGTTGTGCCTCCCAGTCAGGGCCCCCTCTCCATCTCCCTGCAGCCACCACTCCCCTGAGGGCTCCAATGGGGGATGAGGGAGGTGGTTGTGGTGAGTTATTACCCCACACTTATCAGTATTAAACTCCATTTGGCAACTCACTAGTCTGGGATTTGAATGACCTAAATCCTTCCTTTGGCAGCCTGGTTTGCTGTTATTTATGGTGCTTCCCAATTTATTATCATCTGCAGCTGGAGGCTTTACACACACAGTGAAGAGAGCAGAGCATCCAGAGCCCAGACCCCCAAACCCCTCCTGTCCCCTGTCCCCAGCTCTGGGGACAGAGCTGAGCGGGCAGGGGAGGCAGGGGCTGCCCCTGAAACACAGAGTTCTGTCTGGGGAAGGAATTGGTGTCACCAGGAGAGCTCCTGGGGCTGGACAAGGCTGTGGGAGAGCACCGGGGCCGGGGAAGGGGCAGGAGCACGAGGCTGATGAGGAGCAGCTGGGCAGGGGCTCAGCCTGGAGCAAGGGAGGCTCAGGGGGCACTTGTGGCTCTGCACAGCTCCTGCCAGGAGGGCACAGCTGGGGGGGCCGGGCTGTGCTCCAGGGAACAGGGACAGGAGCAGAGGGAATGGGTTCTGGTGGTACCAAGGGAAGTTTAGTTTGGATATTAGGAAAAATTCCCTTCCTGAAAGGGCTGAGCAGCCCTGGCACAGGCAGCAGTGATGGAGTCACCATCCCTAGAGGGATGTAACAGATGTGTAGATGTGACACTTGGGGACATGGGCTAGTGGTGACCTTGGCAGTGCTGGGGGAATGGCTGGATTCAATTTCAGAGGGTTTTCCCACCTGAATGATTCCATGGCTCTGTGTGGTCACAGCCCTGCCCCTCACTCTTTCCCAGAGGAGGCAGGTTCCCCTGGGAGAGCAGGCAGCAGGCACAGCCTGGGGGCTGGGGGCACCCTCTGAAGGGGTTTGAGCCCAGGGGTGTCCCTGCCACCACGGAGCGGCTGCGCTGCTGTGGCCAGGGGCACCACCCTGTGTCTGCTGGGGCCGCGCGCTCCTGGCACAGGCGCTGGGACAGGTGTGCTGTCTGTGTGTCCTGTGGCCTCCCCACCAGGACAGGTGGGACCAGGGCCCTTCTGCATGGAGCGGCTGCTGCAGCTGGAGCCGATGGGATGTGCCAGGAGCAGGGATGATGTGCCTGGAGTGCTTTGGGAGGAGGGCAATGCTTGGGATGCTCCAGGAGCAGGGATGGCAGCCCCAGGCCCCTGCCCTGGTGGGCAGAAGGAGAGGGGTGCAGTGTGGGCAGCTCCCTGCTTCAGACCAGGCTGCTCCAGGGATCCAGGGCTCAGCACCGACTGCAGCTTCCCTAGTTTATCTTCTTTCTTTTTAATAACAGATTCATTCCCTGCTCCTGGCAGAGAGCATGCCTTCCTCCACGCTGCGAGAGGGGGAGGGGGGTGTGTTGTAAATTTGCCATTTTTCTGATAAAACTGTATCGCTACGGCGGAAATCAAATCCCATCTTGGATATTTTTAGCATGAGAGGATGAAGGCTCAGAGATGCCGAGGGAAGGGAGGATGGGAGGGGAGGGAGGATGGCGGGCTGGGTCTCCATGGAAACTGTTTGCTTTAAATTCCCGCATTGGGGCACTGAGTGTGTAGGAGGTGATGAAGGAAATGAAAAAGCAAAAAAGAGGCAAGGTTTTTTCCTTTCTGTTGTCACAAAACTGCTGAAGGAACCTTAAGAGAAATGGGCATAAATTATTGATCACCTCAACAGGAATGCATGTGCATTTTGTGCATTTTCATTGGTGACCACCCTGTCTGTCCCTCGAGGGCAGCAGGTGGGGTGTGCAGCACCATGACCGACCTCTGGTCTGTTCAGAGGCACCTCTGGAAAGGAGCTGCTGCCACTCCTGAGCTGGCACCTCCATGGGACTCCCCCAGCTGCCCTCAGGATGTTCTGCTGTGCCAGGCTGCTGCTACTGCCCAGACACACCAGGGAAAGAGCCAGTGCCCAGACCATGGGTGCTGGGGGAATGATGCCTCTGTCAGCTGGGGTGGATTTGGGCTTGGCTTGGATACTTCTACTCACAAGAGGGTTTTTGGATATTTAGGGTATTTTTTTAACACATGAAAGGTGTAGTTAGCCAGGCTCTGTTGGTATCCTTGTCTGAAGTTCTGATGATGGGCATGAGCCAGCAGCAGGTCTGGGGGATCTGTGGCATGAAAGCCCCTTCTCTGTGGGGGCAGTGTGTAAATGGGGCTGGGCTGGGGGGCACAAGGGTGTCCATGGTGCCTGGCCCTGGTGTCAGACCACAGCCCTGCTCACAGGCTGGTGCATTAGATCATGTCTGAAAAACTCCTCACTGCAGCACACAAAGTTATTTTTAATTCATTGAAAGGGGAATGACCTAAAACTGGCAGCTGGTAATGGAGAGGATTAAATAGAGCAAAACAGGTACATTTTCAATTGAGTAATTTTAGAAGGAAGCAGCATGTCCCATTATGAGGTGCATGTTAGCACTGCCCAGTCACAGCCACTGAGTGCCCTGGCTGCTGCTGGAGCAGCTGCTCCCAGCCTGTTCCCAGTGCCATCCCCGTGACACCCTGGGGACACCGGGGACACCAGCTCAGCCCGTGGCTCCACAGTGATGCTCTCCAGGGTGGGGTCACCTGCTGCAGCACTGCAACCTCTCTGAGAGCCAGGGCTGAGCTGGGGCTGCTGAGCAGACTTGGTGCCAGACACAGAGGTCTCCTGCTCAGCTGGGATGCTGTCTGGGGCACACAGGTGCTGTTCTGGGGGAGCCCATGGGTGTGAGGGGGCTCTCAGGGGCCCTGTCTGGGTGATGCTGCAGCAAGGGCTGTGGGTTTGGTGTTTGGGCTGGCATCCTGGAAGACAAACCCTCAGTGGTGTTTGAGCTGCACCAGGAGCTTGGGCCACTTGCTGCATTTTGTCTTTTCTCGTTTGCTGAGGTAGCTTTCCAGTCTGTATCTGGGATAGAACTCCTGGAGAGGGAGAGGGGACAGCTCAGGTTGTGTTTCTGAGGCTTTCTCTGCTGGCACACACCAGAGCTAACACACAGGAGGGACCAGAGCAGTTCTGAGTGCTGGTGGCCGCAGCCTGGGCAGTGCCATGGCCGAGAGCACGGCCAGTGTTTGACCCGCGGCCAGCACCCAGCCCTGCCCCTGAGCCAGGGCCGCAGCCCTGCCAGTGCTGCTCTGCAGGAGTGAGAAGGGCAGGCAGTGCAAAGGCAGCAGCGAGCTGGCAGCTGTCGTGGCCGAGTGTTCATTGCAGGATCCATCCTGCCCCAGTGCTGAGGCTCCAAGGCTGCATTCATTCTTCCAGTTCCCAGCCTCGTGCTGCCACAGCCTGGCTCCCCAGGCAGTGGGTGAGCACCAGTTGGGCAGTAATTGCTGTGGAATTAACCTCTGACATTCTTCTAAAAATAGGCCAAATAAATCCAATCATTAGCAGCTCTGCCTGCGTTGCCTCGAGGGTAAACACTGCAGATTAAAGCAGTTACAGGTCTCTGTGTGTCCCCTGGCTTCTGCCACCAAGCCCAGACCCTGGAGATGGTACCTGGTTTGTGGGGAAGGGCAGCGGTGTGAGTGCAGTGGCTTCTCAGCTGATGGAGGGCTGAAAGGCACCACCTTCATTTACCTTGGAGGTTCAGCAAAGTGCAGGGGAAAGCAGCGATGTAGACGTGGTCACCTGAGCTGTTCTACCTGAGAAGCTCGGGGACAGAGGACAAAGGTGCCTTTATTTGTCTGCTCCCTCTGCTGTGAGGGTGAGGGCAAAGCACCGGCCGGGCAGAGGGTGGCACCGGGGCCAGGGGCAGCAAGCTCTGCCCAGCAGCCCGGGGCTCAGGTGAGATGCTGGGGCCGAGCCGGCACCAAGCCCTGCCCAGGTCCCAGGAGTGATTGCGTCACCCCAAAGGTGTGGGCAGCTCCCCAGGGTGTGAGGGGAGCCTGCTGTGCCATGCTGTGCTGTGCCATGCTGGGCTGTGCCATGCTGGGCTGTGCCATGCTGTGCCATGCTGTGCCATGCTGTGCCATGCTGTGCCATGCTGTGCTGTGCCATGCTGGGCTGTGCCATGCTGGGCTGTGCCATGCTGTGCCATGCTGTGCCATGCTGTGCCGTGCCATGCTGTGCCATGCTGTGCTGTGCCATGCTGTGCTGTGCCATGCTGTGCCGTGCTGTGCCATGCTGTGCTGTGCCATGCTGGGCTGTGCCATGCTGTGCCATGCTGTGCCATGCTGTGCCATGCTGTGCTGTGCCATGCTGTGCCGTGCTGTGCCATGCTGTGCCATGCTGTGCCATGCTGTGCCATGCTGTGCCGTGCCATGCCGTGCCATGCCGTGCCATGCTGTGCCATGCTGTGCCATGCTGTGCCGTGCCATGCTGTGCCATGCTGTGCCATGCTGGGCTGTGCCATGCTGTGCCATGCTGTGCCATGCTGTGCCGTGCCATGCTGTGCCATGCTGTGCTGTGCCATGCTGTGCTGTGCCATGCTGTGCCATGCTGTGCCATGCTGTGCCATGCTGTGCCGTGCCATGCCGTGCCATGCCGTGCTGTGCCATGCTGTGCCGTGCCATGCCGTGCCATGCTGTGCCATGCTGTGCCATGCTGTGCTGTGCCATGCTGTGCCATGCTGTGCCGTGCCATGCCGTGCTGTGCCATGCTGTGCCATGCTGTGCCATGCTGTGCCGTACCATGCTGTGCCATGCTGTGCCATGCTGTGCCATGCCATGCCGTGCCGTGCTGTGCTGTGCCATGCTGTGCCGTGCCATGCCGTGCCGTGCCGTGCTGTGCCGTGCTGTGCTGTGCCATGCCGTGCCATGCTGTGCCATGCTGTGCCATGCTGTGCCGTGCCATGCCGTGCCATGCTGTGCTGTGCCATGCTGTGCTGTGCCGTGCCATGCCGTGCCATGCTGTGCCATGCTGTGCCATGCCATGCTGTGCCGTGCTGTGCTGTGCCATGCCGTGCCATGCTGTGCCATGCTGTGCCATGCTGTGCCGTGCCATGCTGTGCTGTGCCATGCTGTGCCATGCCGTGCTGTGCCATGCTGTGCCATGCCGTGCCGTGCCATGCCGTGCCATGCCGTGCCATGCTGTGCCATGCTGTGCCATGCTGTGCCGTGCCATGCTGTGCCATGCCGTGCCATGCTGTGCCGTGCCATGCCGTGCCATGCCGTGCCATGCTGTGCTGTGCCATGCTGTGCCATGCTGTGCTGTGCCATGCCGTGCCATGCCGTGCTCTGCCATGCTGTGCCATGCTGTGCCATGCTGTGCCATGCTGTGCTGTGCCATGCTCTGCCATGCTGTGCCATGCCGTGCCATGCTGTGCCATGCTGTGCCATGCTGTGCTGTGCCGTGCCATGCCGTGCCATGCTGTGCCATGCTGTGCCATGCTGTGCCATGCTGTGCTGCCCAGCCCTGGCCCCTGCTGCTGACAGCAGTGCTCAGGCTGCATTTAACACAGGCACAGCACCTGGAAATCCCTCTGGAACCAGGGCTGGGGCACAGGCCAGGGCAGGGGGCCATGACAGCATAATCCCAGGCCCATTTAGTGTTGAAGATGGTAGGAAAACAGGGATTTATGGAGATGCCACAGGGTACCAACCAGGCATGTCGCTGTGCAGGGCATGGTGCTCCCTGGATGCCTGTGGAAAGCAGTTACTTAAATTGTCTTTGTCTTCTCTTTACCAGCTGACATCATCTCCACAGTTGAGTTCAACCACACTGGAGAGCTGCTGGCCACAGGGGACAAGGGGGGCCGGGTTGTGATATTTCAGCGTGAGCAGGAGGTAAGTGCCAGTGAATGCAGAATGCCCGTTTTACCCTTCCAGTGAAGTGTCCTGCTGTTCCCTAATCCGCCTGTGTCACTCCTGAGCTCAGGGCTCTCCTGGCATAACACAAACTGAGAAGGAGCCATTAACATCAGCAGGGCCAGATTCCCTCCTGCCAAACACCTTCCAAAGATCACATTGCCTGCATTCTTCTGCTCCAGGTGTAACAGGGGTCAGGCAGCACATCTGAGCGTGTGACCAGCGCCCACCCCAAGAACCCCTCATACCACCAAAATGCTGGAAAGTGTAGATGGATGCAACATTAGTTTCCCTTCCAAAACTTTGCTCAGGAAGTGCTAGCAAATGCTTTGTTGGAAGCTGGAGGTTGTGCCTGCTGGAGAAGTGTGTGTTTGGCCCTCAGCATGGCCCTGCATCTGCCACCTGGGATGGCCCCACCATTTCCAGAGCTGTCCCCATTAGCTGCTCTGCTCTGAGTCAGTGGGACCTGTCCTCAGCTGTGCTGGAAGGAATGCATCAGACCTGGGCATGAGACAAGTCATTGTCTGATGATGGTTTTATATTTTTCTCAAAGTTAAGGCTTTAAAATTATTTCTACATACACTGAAGAGAACTCAGGGTTAACCATCACATGTGCAGACACCTCATCAGCATTTCCAGCACTAGTTCATTTCTCCTTTTACTCTCATTTCATTATTCTACTGTTTTTCCTGAACTTTGGGCCTCCAGCATCATTCTGAATTTATCCACTCAGCTCCTGTTGAAAGGGACATGTGGGGCTTCACCCACCCACCCAAACCAAGGCTGCCCATCCTAGTACTTGTGGCTGCTGCCAGCAGCTCTTCAGTGCTGGGTTCAGCACCTGGCAGGAGCTGGCACTCGGTCCCAGCCATTTACCAGGGACAGACAGCGGGGTGGGACCCATCCCTGGCGTGTTCCCTCTCTGTTTCCACTCCATTCCCTCTCCATTTCTTCTCCATTCCCACTGTGTTCCCATTCTGTTTCCTCTCCATTGCCACTCCATTCCTGCTCTGTTTCTGTTTCATTCCCTCTCGTTCCCTCTCTGTTTCCACTCCATTCCCTCTCCATTTCCTCTCCATTCCTGCTCCCTTCCCTCCGAGCACACCTGGAGCTGTGGTGCCAGCCGAGGCTCTGCCCGGGCACTCAGCCCTGCACTCGCTGCCCCCAGCCCGGAACCCCAGAGCTGCTGCCAGCGCCTTCCTCCTCCCTGTCCCTGCAGAGCAAGAACCAGCCCCACCGCAGGGGAGAGTACAATGTCTACAGCACCTTCCAGAGCCACGAGCCCGAGTTCGATTACCTGAAGAGCCTGGAAATTGAGGAGAAGATCAACAAGATCCGATGGCTGCCGCAGCAGAACGCGGCATACTTCCTGCTCTCCACCAACGGTGCGTGGCCATGCTGCCCTGCTTCAGGGCCCGGGCTCCCTCTGCCAGCTGTGGTCCTCTCTGTGCTGTTTACTCGGGGAAATTGCCATTGAAAACTCTCCCTGCAGGGTAGCACCTGCAGGGTGTCCTGGGGGAATGGGTCTGGCAGAGCTCAGTCCCTGTGCACCAGGTGTATTTCACACAGCCCCTCCCTTTGAGGGAGAGAGGGAGGCTTCTGCCCTGACAACTTGTAGTTTTTATTCTCAGGATCCTGGGAATTTTATTTTTTTTAAGACAAACTGCAGGTGTTTAGTTTCAATTTGCAGTCATGTTGGGCTCAGCAGTTCCATGTTATGTTCTGATAAATATCATGGGGATCTAGGAATATTACTTGGGATGAATGGAACCTTAAGATGGATGTGACTTAATTACTTCAGGGGAAAGGGAGGGGGTCTAATTATATTCCATAACCAACTTACTTTGTGTTATAGAATTGACTCTATTGATCATTGTAATAAGATTCAAAGACTTATTAAACTCATTTGGGGGAGAATAATTGAAATGAAATGAAGATTAATTATAAAGCATAATGTTCTGTAAATTGAGTTTTTAAATAGTTTTTTGATTAACAGGGATTTACACCTTCCATTTGGGTTGTGTTCCATATGCAGGCAGGTTATCAAAACATTAGTTTGGAAATCCTTCTGTGTTATTCTGTTTCTTTTTCTTCTTACTGTTGCACTAACATTTTATAGTGACCCACCCCCCCACCCCCCCCCCCGAAAATAGAGCATGTTAATAAAAACAAAATTAATTGGCAATGCTTTGGAGTGTAAGAGAGAAAATGAAGATGGATGATTGGGTTTTGTATGAAACCTGGTGGAAGTGATGATAAACTATGGATGGAGTCCCTGCCAGGAGGGAGCGAAGAAAACACCATTATTCAGAGTAACCCCACGTGTTCCTGGTGCTCCTTCTGCGGGGGCTCTGTGGCACAGGCGCTGGGAGGAGGCAGGGAGCTGCCGGGCTGGGAGCTGCCCTCAGTCCTGTGAGTGCTGCATGGGAAGGTCAGAGTGACCCTGGGTGAGCCACAGACGCCCTGCCATGGCTCAGGGGCGTGCCCAGGGCCAGGGTGCCCTGCACAGCTTTGTTCCTGTGCAGGCTCTGCACCAGCAGCCTGCTGTGGGCACAGGTGCCTCTATCACCACTTCCAGCAGTGGCACTTCGGGCACCGGAGGTTTTTCCAGCCTTGGTGCATCCATCAGTGGGTGGCTCAGGGAGCAGCCGCCCTGATGCTCTCCCTGCTCCTCCCCAGATAAGACTGTGAAGCTATGGAAGGTCAGCGAGCGGGACAAGAGACCGGAGGGATACAACCTCAAGGACGAGGATGGCCGACTGCGAGACCCCTCCATGATCACCGTGCTGCGGGTGAGTGTGGGGGGACCAGGGCGGCTGAGGATGTGGGGCCTTGGATGAAAATTGCTGCTGGTGCCACCTGCATGCCCTGGGACCTGTGTGCCCTGGGAATTGTGTGTGTGCCATGTCCCCTGTGTGCCACGTCACCTCTGTGCTGTGTCCCCTGTGTGCCATGTCCCCCATGTGCCATGTCCCCTGTGTGCTGTGGGACCTGTGTGCCATGTCCCCTGTGTGCCGTGTCCCCTGTGTGCTGTGGGACCTGTGTGCCATGTCCCCTGTGTACCGTGTCCCCTGTGTGCCATGTCCCCTGTGTGCCGTGTCCCCCGTGTGCCGTGTCCCCTGTGTGCCGTGTCCCCCGTGTGCCATGTCCCCTGTGTGCTGTGGGACCTGTGTGCCATGTCCCCCGTGTGCCGTGTCACCTGTGTGCCATGTCCCCTGTGTGCTGTGGGACCTGTGTGCCATGTCCCCTGTGTGCCACGTCACCTCTGTGCCGTGTCCCCTGTGTGCCGTGTCCCCCGTGTGCCATGTCCCCTGTGTGCTGTGGGACCTGTGTGCCATGTCCCCTGTGTGCCACGTCACCTCTGTGCCGTGTCCCCTGTGTGCCGTGTCCCCTGTGTGCCGTGTCCCCTGTGTGCCGTGTCCCCCGTGTGCCGTGTCCCCTGTGTGCCGTGTCCCCCGTGTGCCGTGTCACCTGTGTGCCATGTCCCCTGTGTGCCGTGTCCCCTGTGTGCCGTGTCCCCCGTGTGCCGTGTCCCCTGTGTGCCGTGTCCCCTGTGTGCCGTGTCCCCCGTGTGCCGTGTCCCCCGTGTGCCGTGTCCCCTGTGTGCCGTGTCCCCCGTGTGCCATGTCCCCTGTGTGCTGTGGGACCTGTGTGCCATGTCCCCTGTGTGCCGTGTCACCTGTGTGCCATGTCCCCTGTGTGCTGTGGGACCTTTGTGCCATGTCCCCTGTGTGCCACGTCACCTCTGTGCCGTGTCCCCTGTGTGCCGTGTCCCCCGTGTGCCATGTCCCCTGTGTGCCGTGTCCCCTGTGTGCCGTGTCCCCCATGTGCCATGTCCCCTGTGTGCTGTGGGACCTGTGTGCCATGTCCCCTGTGTGCCGTGTCCCCTGTGTGCCGTGTCCCCTGTGTGCCATGTCCCCTGTGTGCCGTGTCCCCTGTGTGCCGTGTCACCTGTGTGCCATGTCCCCTGTGTGCTGTGGGACCTGTGTGCCATGTCCCCTGTGTGCCACGTCACCTCTGTGCCGTGTCCCCTGTGTGCCGTGTCCCCTGTGTGCCGTGTCCCCTGTGTGCCGTGTCCCCCGTGTGCCGTGTCCCCTGTGTGCCGTGTCCCCTGTGTGCCGTGTCCCCCGTGTGCCGTGTCACCTGTGTGCCATGTCCCCTGTGTGCCGTGTCCCCTGTGTGCCGTGTCCCCCGTGTGCCGTGTCCCCTGTGTGCCGTGTCCCCTGTGTGCCATGTCCCCTGTGTACCGTGTCCCCTGTGTACCGTGTCCCCTGTGTGCCATGTCCCCCGTGTGCCGTGTCCCCCGTGTGCCATGTCCCCCGTGTGCCATGTCCCCCGTGTGCCGTGTCCCCCGTGTGCCGTGTCCCCCGTGTGCCGTGTCCCCTGTGTGCCATGTCCCCCGTGTGCCGTGTCCCCCGTGTGCCATGTCCCCCGTGTGCCGTGTCCCCCGTGTGCCGTGTCACCTGTGTGCCGTGTCACCTGTGTGCCCTGGGACCTGCAGTGCCCCTGTGCCTGCCCTGGGCAGGAGTTAATTCTTGTCTCTGTACAGGGCCGCTCCTGGTGACTGGCAGCGTTTTTCTTTACAGAACAAGAGAGCATTCATTTCATGTAGATGTGTATCTGCTGTTATGTTTCAGGCAGCATTTCCAGCCTAACCTGGTGATATCTGACAGCCCGTTGGAGAGGTTTGCTCAGTGCCTGGCTGTCAGAGCAGGGGCTGTCAGCCCTTGGCAGGCTGGGAGGCAGGATTTGAAAGGCAGCAGTGTTAAGGGTGTTATCCCAGGTGGTGCTTCCTTCTCTGGTCAAACACACTGGGAAGACCCTGGGATTTCTTTCTCCCGTGTAGAAAGTCATACTGAAATATCAGAGAACCAAACAGGGTTGGAGTCCACTCACTGCCGCCAAAGCTTCTGCCTCTGCTTTACTCTCAGCCATGCGCTCCTGGCAGCAGCTCAGTGCTGTGTGGCTGCAGGAGCTGCTGTTTGGGGTCTGCCACTGCTCTGGGGTCAGGCACTCCGTTCCTACCCAGGGAATTCTGCCCTGGTGAGTGGCTGGCAGAGGCGCCGGGCACTGGGAGGGCAAACACGTTTCAAGTGTTGGTGTGATGCTTATACCTGCTAGGCAGTGCCCCTGGTCCCTGAGGACAGAAGATTGAGGAGTCTTCCACCAGCCCTCTTTTATCTAATGTTTTGATGATTTTACTTAGACAGATATTTACAATAGCTGTAACCCTTTGCTGCAGCTTGGTGTAAATCTGACGTGTAATTGTCCTGTGATGGGTATGTTTTAAATTAAAGCCACATCCATCCATGGTTTAATTTTCAACCACAGATAAGTGAAAAAAGGGTTTTAATGCACTTTGCTGCCATAATTTCTCATCCATTTGGCTAAATGGTTTAAATGCACTTGATGAGCATCATCCTCTGAGGAATTTCTAACCCACACAGTGCAAAAGGAATATTTAACTCTGCTCAGGCTGTGTAGTGAGGTGTTTGCTGTCATCAGAAGAGCTCTGGTGATTTGCATTGCCCCCAGTCTAATAGCTGCAGCCCCTTGTGTGAGTGCCTTGGTGTGCTCCCAAGCACCACTCACAGTACCTGAGCCTTGGGACGTGCTAGGAGATAATTAACAAGTGATATCCAGGGGTGAAACCTTTCAAAGAGGGGATGTGTTGGCTTTGGCAGCTCCCAGTACAGGGCAGGCTGGGGTGACAGCCCCAGTGCCCCTGTCCCGGGGGCAGGTGCTGGGTGCTGTGGGTGCTTGCTGCAGCCTGCGCTGCTGCTGGGGGTGCAGTGCCCAGCCCATTCCGTGCCTGTTCCTTCATGTTTGTGGCTGTCACAGAGCCCTCTCTGAGAGCTGCCACTTCACTCTCTCAGTTCCAGCAAGTTCCATGATAAATCCTGGTTTGTGTCTCCATTTTGGGGAAGCACTCAGATTTCCCAGGGAGGCTGCGCTGTGCCCCGCTGCATCTGATTCCCCTGTTTGGGTTGTGTTCCATATGCAGGCAGGGATAGTCCCAGTGTGGCTGGGATGGGAGATGCCTTGGAGGGGGTTGGCTGTGCTGCTGCTGCCTTTCTGCCTCTTCTCCTTGTGCACATTCTGCAGAGCATTTCAGTGACAAGGCAGGGCCCAGAGAGGGAAGCAGCAGCTCCATCAGCTGCGTGGACGAGCAGTGAGGCAGCAGCTTTGTCCTGCTGCAGGAAGGTCCCTTCTGCATGTCACAGGGCAGGTCAAATGTGACACAATTCTGTTGTCACTTCATACTGTGAACTCTGCCATGAAAACAGTGTTTGATGCTCATTTTGTCTGCAAAATGCTAAGCTTGAGGTGGCATTGGGCGGTCACATAATGTAACTGATGTAGGTAGGAAATGAATTCTGGGGGGTGTGCCTGGAGGAGCTGGGCCGCTGGGGCAGGTGGAAAACTCACTGGATTTATCCCTGGGCACTTCCCTGCTCCCTGATTTGCCAGGGACTGGATTACAGCTTCCCTCTCGGAGACTCAAGGCTGGGGTCAATCCCAGCTTCAGCTTGGCTAATCCCCCTGAGCAAATCCTGTGGAGCTCGCTGAGCTGTGCTGGTGAGGAGCAGGGGCTGTGCTGGCCCGGCACTGCCCCTGCCCAGCCCTCACCAGAGAGGGATGTGTGTCCTGCTGTAGCTGCACAGGTGTGCTTGGAGGGAGTGGCAGGCATGGGGTACCTGCTAAAAGCAGGGATCAAAATTAAGACTTAAGTTGTTTTAAATGAAAAGTGACTGGCATTGCCCCCCTTCCTGAAAGCAGAAAGTAACTGAATTTATTAGTGTTTTATTTTCTTTGACACAGTATTTCTGCGTACTTGATGCACTTTGTTAAACTGAATTACCGTTTAATAATGGGTGTGTGTGACACCAGAGCCTGTCCTGAGGTGGGCTCTGGAGCTGGAGAGGCGTGCACAAGGAGGTCTCTGCTGTTCAGGGTTGTTCTGGCAGTGCTGATTGATCTGGCTGGGGTATGCAGAAGTTCATTTGGCCTGTGCCTGCTTCAAAAAAACACAAGAACCAGTTCCAGTTGGTGTCACACTGTCCCATTGGTGTCTCAACTGTTGCTGAGGCCTGGCTGGGCAGCTGCTCCCCTTGGCTGTCCCAAGGCAGGGTCCCCTGTGCTGCTGCTGGGGAATGAGCTCACTGTCTGCTCCTCACAAATTCCTGACTGCTCCTGCCTCAAAGTGTTAGTGCTTTCAGGGTTAAATCCTCCTTGCTGATCCCCTTAAGCAGGAGTTTGCAGCATGTGGGCACACTGGTTTCCATATTTCTGTGCAGATTCTTGCCACTGTAGCAGATAAAAATCCCCACTTCAGCAAACCACTCATGTATAACCAGGTTTGTCCCTCTTGTGGGGTTTTACCTGCTGACAGGCCAAGTCCCAGACATAAAAAAAGTCTCCCCAGGACTTGGCTCTGAAGTAATGTGTGGAGAATGTTCTTGGCTTAAGGTTGAGAGTGACTGCAAAGTAGGAATGAGCAGGGAATTGTGCTGGGGCACCGGGAGCTGCAGGTGCCGGTCTGGGTGTCAGCCTGGCCTGGGGACAGGAGCTAGCCCAGGGTGTGGCTGCGAGCTGTGCTGGCCACAGAGTCATCTCACTGAGCAGAATCCACTGCCCAAGCCCTCGCTGGGCTTGTTTGCATGCCCAGGCTGGCCCAGGGCAGTCACTGAACCCTTTCTCTCTGCACAACCCCCATGCTGCACTGGTGCACTGACAGCCAGTCCTTAAGGTCCCCGTGCTCCCCGTGCTCCCCGTGCTCCCCGTGCTCTCCATGCTCCCTGTGCTCCCTGTGCTCTCCATGGTCCCCATGGTCCCTGTGCTCCCTGTGCTCCCCATGGTCCCCATGGTCCCTGTGCTCCCTGTGCTCCCCATGCTCCCTGTGCTCTCCATGGTCCCCATGCTCCCCATGCTCCCCGTGCTCCCTGTGCTCTCCATGGTCCCCGTGCTCCCCGTGCTCCCTGTGCTCCCCGTGCTCCCTGTGCTCCCCATGGTCCTCATGGTCCCCGTGGTCCCCGTGCTCCCTGTGCTCTCCATGGTCCCCATGCTCCCTGTGCTCCCCATGCTCCCTGTGCTCCCCATGCTCCCTGTGCTCTCCATGCTCCCCGTGCTCCCCATGCTCCCTGTGCACCCCATGCTCCCTGTGCTCCCCGTGGTCCCTGTCCCCTGTCCCAGCTGCCTGAGCAGGGTCTGGCAGTGCAGATGATGCCTCATTGCCCGTGTCAGGTGCAATTAGCTGCAGGCAGCACCAGAGCTCTCGTGTCACTCGAGCTGGCTCTCACTCCCCTCCCCACCTCTGCAGCCAAGGGAATCTCTTCAGGCAGCCCTCACACAATACAAGAAATGGAGCAGCTGGAGGAAACACCTCACTGGTGAGCAGGAGCATGGGCTGGCACATTCCTGGTGTACTGAGTGCCTCCAGAGCACTGTGTCCAAAGTTATCACTGACCCCACTTCTCACACACATGGTCCCCTCTGCATCTCCCCCCTCCTCAGTGGGTTATGCTGATTCATCTAAAGGCAAACACCCACAGCTCTCTTCCTGGTCCTTCCCTCTGTCCCTTCTCATCTCTTGTCTCCATCACTTCACTGTGAGACAAATGCAAAAACGTTTAAAGAAAAAACGTGCTGGCCTGGCTCTGTCAAGCAAGGTATTTCTGTCAGAAATGCTCCAGGAATTTCGGATCCTGGCTAACAGTGACAAAATGAGGCAGAAGAGGTTCTTTGGTTGTTTTTTTTGTTTCAGAGCTGGAACAGTTGCTGCAGCGAGATCAGAGCCTGGTTTACTGGGCTCTCACTGCTTCACTGTGCTCTAGCCATCCTGGAGCCTCTCTCAAAATCAGATGGCTTTTGGGTCTGCTTGTCCTTCTGTCATACATGTGGGAAGGCATTAGTTTTCCCTGGAGGAGCCTGTTGGGAGTGAGTGGATAGAAGCCCTGGCAGCCAGAGCTCAGAGGGACCCTGTGGGGCCATCCCCCGTGCCAGGTGCTGGCTGGAGCCTGTCCCTGGCTGCTGATGCTCTCTCCTCACCCTGCAGGTGCCCGTGCTGCGGCCCATGGACCTGATGGTGGAGGCCACTCCCCGGAGGGTGTTTGCCAACGCACACACCTACCACATCAACTCCATCTCCGTCAACAGTGACTACGAGACCTACATGTCAGCGGATGACCTGAGGATAAACCTGTGGAACTTTGAAATCACAAATCAAAGTTTTAGTATCCTTTGGTGTGTGTGGCTCTGGGGATGGCTCTGGGTACCAGTGAGGTGCAGCCCCAGGGGAAACAGCCGGGCTGTGCCCATGCCTCTGGGATGGGGACAGAGCAGGCACGGCTGCAGCTCCTCCACTGCTGCTGTCAATGTGTGGCTGACACATTTCTGAATTGCCTGCAGGGTCTGGTGGGGCAGGCAGAGGGGGGTGGTCTGCAGGTGATGGAGGAGACAGATGCCTTGGGGAAGATGGAAGCAGTGATGGTGCCTTGGGCAGATGGAAGCAGGGATGGTGCCTTGGGGAGATGGAAGCAGGGATGGTGTGGTCCCATTGCACCCTGCAGCAGGTGACAGGCTGCCAGTCACTGCTCTACAAATGAGGTTGTGACAGTCACGCTTGTAACAGCCACACTGGAAATAATAAACAGGGCACGAATCATTGATGGTGTTTATATGGTGTTTCCTGCTGAGAAATCCCTGGGGCATGATTTAGGCAGATGGAGAGGATTTTGGCAGTCACAGGCATGTGGCTATGGGAGCTCTGAGCAGCTGCAGGAGAGTAGGGCTGTGGTGCCTGCTTATTTGCAAGGATGAGGGTGAGCAGTACTAAATCTGTGACAAACCTCAGGGAGTTCTCCTGGCCCAAGGGACTTACATAGGAGTTTTCTGTTGGTTGTTGTGTCCCGGGCTTTGCTGCCATTGCTGTTTTCAGTATGGTTACTCACCATGGCAGAATGTTGCACTAAAAGACATTTACTGAGGCCTGGTGTGGGTGGGCAGATCAGGTCTCATGTGCCACAGAGGGTCTCCAGGCTGTGGTACCAGAGCTGGGGTTCCCAGCTGGATCTTGGCCTTCCCCTGCTGGGGTGGCTGGGCCCACTCTGTGCTGCAGTTTTGCCCTGTGATGGTGGTGCCTGCCCAGAGCACGCGATTTGCATGGGTGAGGGGAGGCCCCGGTGCCCAGGGACTTCAGCAGGGTCTGGGCTGGGCTCGTGGGCTCCTTGACTGGCCCTGCCAGACATCGTGGACATCAAGCCAGCCAACATGGAGGAGCTGACGGAGGTGATCACGGCGGCCGAGTTCCACCCGCACCACTGCAACACCTTCGTGTACAGCAGCAGCAAGGGCACCATCCGCCTGTGCGACATGCGCACCGCGGCGCTCTGCGACCGCCACGCCAAGTGTGAGTGAGCGCCAAGGCCCTCGCGGGAAAGGGGCAGGAAAGGGACTGCAGAGCCGCCCCGGGCTGGGCCCTGCCTAGCGCCCCATTGCCTTCCCCCCGGTGTCCCCATGGCCGCTCACCCTCGCCCTCAGGGCCGCCTCGGGGCTCACCTGCTCCCCGGGGAGCGCGAGCGGCGGGAGGAGCTGGTGCAGGCAGGGCAGCACCTCTCAGTGCCAGAGAAAGCAGGTTTGTTGTGTAAGAGGGAATTAGTGCTCGGAAATCCTTTCCATGAGCTCAGCAGCCCAGATCTGCTTCTGCAGCAGGAGCAAAGCCACACAAAAGCCTTCAGCCCAAAGCAAAAATAGCTGGCCTGAGCTCCAGCCCTGCCCAGCCACTGGCTTTGGGTCACAGACACACTCAGGGACTGGGCAGTATCAGCTGTGTGCTGGGAGCCCCATCCTGGCATCTCCTTTGTGTGTGTGTGCTGGGAGCCCCATCCCCATCCTGCCATCTCCTGTGTGTGTGCTGGGAGCCCCATCCCCATCCTGCCATCTCCTGTGTGTGTCCTGGGAGCCCCATCCCCATCCTGCCATCTCCTGTGTGTGTGCTGGGAGCCCCATCCCCATCCTGCCATCACCTGTGTGTGTCCTGGGAGCCCCATCCCCATCCTGCCATCTCCTGTGTGTGTCCTGGGAGCCCCATCCCCATCCTGCCATCACCTGTGTGTGTGCTGGGAGCCCCATCCCCATCCTGCCATCTCCTGTGTGTGTTCTGGGAGCCCCATCCCCATCCTGGCATCTCCTGTGTGTGTGCTGGGAGCCCCATCCCCATCCTGCCATCTCCTGTGTGTGTCCTGGGAGCCCCATCCCCATCCTGCCATCTCCTGTGTGTGTCCTGGGAGCCCCATCCCCATCCTGGCATCTCCTGTGTGTGTGCTGGGAGCCCCATCCCCATCCTGCCATCTCCTGTGTGTGTGCTGGGAGCCCCATCCCCATCCTGCCATCTCCTGTGTGTGTGCTGGGAGCCCCATCCCCATCCTGGCATCTCCTGTGTGTGTGTGTGTGTGCTGGGAGCCCCATCCTGGCATCTCCTGTGTGTGTCCTGGGAGCCCCATCCCCATCCTGGCATCTCCTGTGTGTGTGCTGGGAGCCCCATCCCCACCCTGGCATCTCCTGTGTGTGTGCTGGGAGCCCCATCCTGGCATCTCCCTGTCTGTGTGTGCTGGGAGCCCAGTCATGGCCCTGCCTGTGTGCTGGGAGCCTGGTGCCAGCAGAGCCCCTGCTGCTGCCAGTGCAGGCACGGAGCAGGGGCCACACGTCCCCCAGCAGAGCTGTGGCCATGGCCCTGCTGCCCATTCCCAGAGGCACCCAGGGGCAGAGCCCTCACAGGGAGACCAGGGCATCATGACTGATGTGCTGTGAGCAACAGAGACACGTCCTGGGTTCAGCTGCTTTCTGCCTGCTTAAGCTCTTTGTTTTTTCTTGTTGCTATCACTTTTTATATGGAAAAAGCCTCCAGGTTTCTGCTGGTGGTGAAAGGCCGCAGCTCTGCGTCCTGCTGTAGGCAGTGCCTTTTCTGCATTGTAGAGATCATTATATGGGCACTTCAGACATTCTTCCCACTATAGTGGAGCTCCAGGACTTGGTGGGGGGATGATAAACCTAAGCACGTGTGGGTGCTGGGTACAGCATCATGCAAGTGCTCTCCCAGAAGCTTCCTGTGGTGCCAGGACAGGGTGGCAGTTCCCTGGCCTGAGATCAGGGAGCTCCTCCCTCAGCTTATGCTGGGGCTTGTTCTTTCCTCCTGCACAGTTTTTGAAGAGCCTGAGGACCCAAGTAACCGGTCATTTTTTTCTGAGATCATCTCCTCCATCTCTGATGTCAAATTCAGCCACAGTGGAAGGTACATCATGACCCGGGACTACCTCACTGTCAAGGTGTGGGACCTGAACATGGAGAACCGACCCATTGAGACCTACCAGGTGAGCGTGGCACAGCCAGGTGCATGCAGCAGTGGGGCACCCAGAGTTCCTTCCTGAGCCACACTCTGGGCCAGTGGCAGGAGGGGCAGGAATGCACCTGTTGTGTGGGAGCTTTATGCCCGTAGATGGTGGAAAGCAGAGTGTTAAATGTGGGCTCAAGTGGCCTGGTGAGTTGTCACCGTGTCCCCAGGCTGAGGGTGGGTGAGGAGGGAAAGCTCAGGTGCTGGCAGCTGGGAGAGCCACATGGGAGGCCTTGTGCAGAGCAGTGGCCCTGTCACTGTCACCCTTTGCCAGGGGATGTCCCCTGGCACAGCCTGGGGGTGCCCAAGCTGTGTGCAGGGTGTGGCTGTGGGTGGGCACAGGATGCCAGGCAGTGCCCAACGCTGCCAGCTGTGCTGTGGCGAGTGTGGGGCACACCCTGTGCGCCAGGCTGAGTGTGCCAGTCCCTGGGCTGTGTGGCCACTGTGGGGCTCATCCTGTCCCTCCCACCCACAGGTCCACGACTACCTGCGGAGCAAGCTGTGCTCGCTCTACGAGAACGACTGCATCTTCGACAAGTTTGAGTGCGTCTGGAACGGGTCTGACAGGTGAGCACGTGCTGGTGTGCCTGCCTGCAGCCCCGCGATGCTGGCTTTGGTTTGGCACAAGGCTCTGTGGCCCCTTGGCAGCCCCTTCCCTGGCCTTTGGCTGGGTGTGGGGTCTGGGCAGGCGCAGCAGGAACCACCTACACCTGCAGCCTGTACGCAGGTGGGGATGTCTGAGAGTCCCACTCTCTCCTGGACAGAATCAGTCCCACCTCTCTGTCACCCACTGCTGGAGAAAGGTGGTGATGGGTTTAGCTTCAGATTGCCAGAATCTGGGGATAATGAGCACTGGGTGTGACTTACACCAAGCTAGGTGGCAGGAAGTGTGTGAGCCCCTGGCAGGGCTGTCATGGTTTTTGTCTGAGCCATCAGTGAGCTGACAAAGCAGAACTGGGCCCAAGACAAATTCCAACGCTTACCCAAATCTCATTATGCCTCTGAATGTTCAGTCTTGCTCTGGTCGCCAGCAGTTTGCCTCTGAAAAGGTGTGAAAATCACCTGTCCTTCCCCGTTGCAGTGTCATCATGACCGGCTCCTACAACAACTTCTTCCGCATGTTCGACCGCAACACCAAGCGTGACGTGACGCTGGAGGCGTCGCGGGAGAACAGCAAACCCCGTGCCATCCTCAAACCCCGCAAGGTCTGCGTGGGTGGAAAGCGCAGGAAAGACGAGATCAGTGTGGACAGTCTGGACTTTAGCAAAAAGATCCTGCACACAGCTTGGCACCCCTCCGAGAACATCATCGCTGTGGCAGCCACGAACAACCTGTACATATTCCAGGACAAGGTTAACTAGGAGGACCAGGTCTTCTTTAGGAGTCTCATGTACTGATACCAGTAAACACATTTCAACTGTTCCTTTTCCTTTCCCTTCCTTCCTTCCTTCCTTCCTTCCTTTCTTTCTTACTTTCTTTCTTGCTTTCTTTCTTTCTTTCTTTCTTCTTTCTTTCTTTCTTACTTTCTTTCTTGCTTTCTTTCTTGCTTTCTTTCTTTCTTTCTTTCTTTCTTCTTTTCCTTTCCTTCCTGTTCTTTGTTCAGTTCCTGCTCTGCAGATCGCGGTTGTGCAGAGGAGCACTGGGGCACTCTGGCCCAGGGGCCACTGGGGGCACCCCCCGACACCAGATTTACACAGGGAGAGCTGAGACTTCTTACAGGGCAGTGTGAGGATGTCAGGCCTGGCTGTCCCCTGTCCCCAGGCAGTGCTGGGGTGGCAGCAGCCGATGGCTGAGGTGATGTGGAGGGGGCTGTCAGCTGGGAAGGGATTGAGGGGGTAACACACCATGGGCTCTGGCCAGCTCTGGTGGCAGTGGTCCCACTCCAATTGCTTTAAACCTGATCCCAGAAATATTCCACCTGTTGTGTGGAAGATTGGAATGTGGCCTCCCTTTGCCATTTTCCACATTTGTCTTTTTATTACAATTATTTTGTTTTACTAACAGAGACAGCAAAACCAAACGTAAAATGGAGAAGTTCAGTTTTGCAATGGACAAGCTTAAGGGGCAGGGGGGACGTGCTGCACCTCCAGATGTGTCTGCTCCAGCCAGGTTGCCCCCCAGCCCCAGAACCCTCCTGAGGATTTGGCTTTGTAGATACTGTGGTGCCTTCTTTGGTATATGAAATACCTTTATAAATGATGCTTCTGACCTGCATTGATCGCAAACCAAACCAACCCTGGGCTCTGCTGCAGTTCTGGGCTTTGCTTTGGTCATTTTTCTCATTCTGTTGTGAGCTCTTGCATGTTGTGACTAACTGTCTCTCTCTCTTTCTCTCTCTCTTTCTCTCTTTTTTAATTAATTTATTTATTTATTCAATTTTTTAAGATAAAGTATAAGTTGCTAATTTATGACCTAAAGAAAATCCAACTGTATATTGCTGTTAGCCCCTGACTGTGTCAGAGAGAGGCTGTCTGCAGTCCTACATTATAATAACAATGATAATAATAATAAAACCGGTAACTCTTTCTCTTTGCATGGCGAGGCTGCCTCTTTCTACTCTACAGATTGGTCAGGTCCCTCTTTACTTGAGCAACTGTTCAATAAAAAAAGATTGACTGGATTTTCTGTAAATCTGAAAACTGCTCCTGCAGCAAGAAGCAAATGAAGTCAATTACAAAATTCAAAACCATCACTTTGGCAGTGGCTCCCCAAGGGTGACCCTGCTGCCATCCTCCTGAGGGGACACCTGGCACCCCCAGCACCCAAGGCCTTCAGGGATCGGACACGAGTCACCAAGGCCAGGTGTCCCCTGGGACAGCCTCTCTGCAGGCACCATGAGGATCACGGCATGCCCTGATCAGGGAAAGGAACTGCTACACACCCACAGAGCTCATGGACTGCACGGAAAACCAGGAGCTGCTTGGAGGCAGGGCCCCCCCAGACGCCACTTTCAGAGGAGCCATTCCAAGGGAAGAACAAAGTGCACTGGCTTATGGATTTATTCCAAGGGATGGCTTTCAGGAGTAACTTTTTTTTTTAATGAAATGGTAAAATAAAATAGCAAGTAAATGCACCATTTTATAAGAAAATGCTCCTTTTTGGTTGTGTAAGGAAAGCCTGCTCTGCGGTGTCAGAAGTAAAGTTGTCCCAAACGTGTCTGTGTGCAGTCCGTGCTGTTGTGCCTCTCGCGGCGGGACGCGGCTCCACGGTGGCTGAGGGTGCCCAGGGCTGTGCTGAGAGGGGTGAGCAGGGGATCCCCAAGTCCCTGAGGATTCCGAGTCCCCCTGAGGGTGCGGGACAGTGGGGCACTGTGTAATGTGGGGGTGGGAGCACTTGCAGGTGCCCCAGTGCACAGGAACCTCGGTACTGGGTACAGCCCTGAAGGAGCTGCCAGCCCCGCCCCAGTCCGTGCCCTGATTCTGGGCTGCTGCTGGTGATGAATTCGAACAGCAGCCCTTAATTAGCAGCTGCAGGGCACGGACTGTGCAGTCAAGGAGATGTTCCTCAGACACTCATTTACCTCCACATTAGCTGCAGGACCTTAATCAACTGAAGCAGGAGGAACCCAGCCCTGGCTCTGCTTCCGTGCGTACAGCACATCCTGGGTTGCTGGATCTGGCTGCTCCACAAGGCAGAACTCAGTTCAGCTTTTTTCAAAAGTAGAGTTTCTTTCCCTTTCTTAAGCTTGCTTGGATTTAACCTCTGCCCTGCTGTGAGGGCTTGGCCACAGAGGGAGGGCCAGCCAGGGGCCCTCCTGGGCTGCCACAGGAATGGTGCTAGGGAAGATGTCAGCACCCCTTAAATCCAACCTTCTCTCTGGATGAGGATTCCACAGACTGTCACCTTCCTCTGGGGAAACTGGGGACTCTGCCTAAGGGGCTGCCAGGGGGGACCAGCTCCATGGTCCACCAGCAGCACCCCCAGCCAGGAGCCCTGCATCTGGGCATGATCGTTTTATCCCCAGAATAAGCAAATAAAAAAATTTTTATGAACATCTGGTCTCCATAAACCAGATCAATTAAAATTAATAGCCATCTTATTTAATGAACAAGTTCATGATATTCTAAACCAGCCATAACAAACACATGGCTTCCCACTGGGCTGTGTTGAGCAAGAGGACCCCTCTCTCTTGATGCTCAGCCTGCAAGTCGTGGCCCTGGCGACCACCACCAAGTGCTGACAAGAAATCACTTGTCAGGATGAGGGAAGAAGGGACTTCTTCCCCAGCCCTCATCCAAAAGCAAGAGACGTGTAAACACAACCAGCAGAAAGAAACCAGCTCTGCAAGCATTGCCAGACAAAAGAGCTGAACTGCAAAATCATTCTGCTCGCCCCCCTGGCCCACATGCTGACCCCACACTGCTCAGTGCCACAGGCCCTATTCTGCCCAGCACAGCCAAGAATGTAGGCAGTAGCACTTCAGTCATTTGCTTTACTCAGAAATTCACAAGTCCAACAAAATCCAACACAAATTGGGATTAGGCCTGTACAATCCATATATAAAAAGGGTTGGTTTATTGTAGTTCAAATACATAAACTGAACAATCCCAACATTTCAAAATTAAACTTTAGAAACACAAGTTTAACATTCAAAACAGGAGTATAGTTTACAAGAATTGCCCAGAGGGGGTATGCACAGTCTAATCCAGAAGTATGTAAAGATCACTTTATTGTAAATAAAAATGTGTTTATACAACCGTCCTGGCCTGCTCGGTCACCTCTGGGATTTCCAGCTTCGAGCAAAGCTCATTAGACAGAACCTCACTTGGGCAGAGCAACCTGACTGCTGCAAATCGATGGCTGGGGGCAGGAACAGAGCAGCCTGTGAATAAACCTGGTTTGGTCTCCAAGTCCCCGCTCTCCACTCAGCTCTAACCCTGGCTCTAACAGGTTTAGTTCCATTCCCAAGGGCGGAAGCAGAGAACTGGGACTGGTGTTCCCAGAGTGGGCTGTCAGTGATCAGCAATGTGAGCGTGTCACCTCCTCCTGCCCGGGCTGCGGGCACCAGGAGCAGCTGGTGGCACACGCGTAGGACACGCTCAAACCGCAACAGCGTCACCCTTGGGGCTCACACGGAGGACACTGCTGAGAGAAAAGCCCCAGGTACCAGACTCACACCTCACAAACACGCCACTCTGAGAGCCACAGCCACCAGACAGCCCACACCTTGGGATTTGTCACTCATGCTCCAATTAACTCATAAATATCTTTAATGTGAGTTTTTGTCGTTGGTGGTTTTCCCCCCAGAGATCATTCTACGTTCACTAAAGCTGCTTCTGCCTCTGCTCCTCAGATGTTTGAATATATTCACGCAATGGATGTGTGTAACCTGACGGATGGCTCATGCAAGCGTTTGGAGTTACCAGACACCCGTGATGAGGAGCACTCGCTGCTATTTGGTGGTTCTGCGCGTGGGCTCGGAGGCGGTGGGCGGCGGGGGCGGCCCGCGCCGGTCCAGGTCATCCACGTAGGACACGATCAGCTTGCGCCGCTCCTCGGGCACGCAGTCCAGCACCAGGTACCGCTTGTCGTTCTGCAGGATCTTCTCCACGTCCTTCAGGTGCTGATCTGACTCCTGGATCAGCTTTTTGGATCTGAAAGCAAGGGTGAGAACAGCACTGCAGTGGGGTGCAGGCAGGGAGCCCCGGGGCAGCTGCCCCACCGACAGGCCAGCCGGGGAGGCTGCAGGGCTGGGCCATCCTCGAGCAAGAAGGGTGTCACACCAGCTGGGGACTGGGCACCTAACAGTGCTCTGGGCACAGAACACACAGGCTCCTTGCCTACACTGGTGCTGTGTTAATTAAGCACCATTAAAGATTTCAGCAACAGACATCAACTAGGAAAAAACAGACATCAGTTTGCTGCTGTTTGGATGGCAAAGCAGAATAAAAGCCACATCCTGCACCAGCATGGCAGTCCCCACCTGTAAGTGATGAATTTGGTCTCTTTGAGCAGCGTCCGGAAGTCGGCTTTGGCAGTGATGTATTTGTCTCGGATGTACTCCTCAAACTCCCTCTGCTTTTTCTGAAAGACCAAAGACAAACACAAATCACTGGGTGCAGCTCCAGTACTTCCTGCAACTGAATACACTGAACACCAGCAGTAATTACATGTTAATTATACTTTTCCTTACCGTCTACAGTTTTAATCTTTTAAAAATCATATTTAACTACTAACACCTGTGTCCACACAGAGCTGAACCCACTGCAGCAGCCACCAAGTCACTTCTCTCTGCCCTGCACCAGACTGGAAGTTGGCAAGAGCAATGCAAACCACTCACCCTGTCGCTCGAAGAGAACTTAATACACCTTGGATCTTCTTTAATGATTTTTTTCACTTCCTTCCATGTTGATGTTAAGGTTATCTTTCAAAAGAAGCAAAAACAGTTAAATTAAAAGTAAATTAGACTCTATGAATAAGGAATGCAAACACTACTAACCTCTGAAGCCTTTAAATATATCCCAAGTCCACTGATGAACTTGCTGGGTTCTCATTACTTATCCTATTACAGTTGTATTTCTAAAACGAGTTGATTTTATATAGCGACTCTTCTTTCATATTTTGAGATGGCATTTTCAGGTCAAGGTCCTCCAAATATCATTTACTTTCCAAAGTCTTTTTCTAGTACATTAAAAATTACCTGCAGAAAGCTTGCCTCTAAACTAAAATAACTAATGCATTAAAAATCACGTTAAAACCTCCAGTTTAAATGAAAGCTGCCTGAAGCTGGCAGAGAACTAAAAAAGAGGAAACCTCACTAAAACCCCAATGCACAGAATCAGGGATGCATTCCACAGCATGAGCAGAGTAAAAGTTCAGGTTCAGCAGGAGAACATCAGAACAGGTGAACGGGGTAAGACCACACTGGTGGCCATTAAGGCAAACACCCTGCATATCTGAAGAAGCCAGACAGTGAAGAGTATCAAATAACTCAGTACTGAAGAAATAAAAAGAAGAGGAAAAGATCACAGATTCAAAGTTTATGTGCAAATTAACCGTATTTTCAATCAAAGTAAAACTCCAGATAAACAGATAAGGAAACATAAGGCACAAATTTTGCTATGAAGGAGAAAAGAGAGCAATGAAGCAAAAAGGCCCCAGAAATAAAACCAAACCAATCAGACTGTGGGACAGAAAAACAGAAATTCCAATGGGTTGCAAAGTTGTCAATTTGAACATCAACAGCTCTCACCGCTGAAGTTTCATCCAGAAGTTGCCTGAAATGTTCTCTCTTCTTTTTGGTAAGTGCCTCAATGTGTTCATTAAAGAGCTTCTCCTTCTCCTCTCTCTCGAGCAGGGACCCCGACTCCCATCGGTGATCTTTGCGCAGAGTCCTCCTGGTGTCAGACCAGGACACATCTGAGGAACGCACCTGAGCCAAAGATGACTCGTTTTAAACCAGCTTTTCCACAGTTCACTGATAATTATTATATGCTTATTTTTTTCATCTTGTTTGACGTTAAGGTTGAAATAAAACAGAAACCCTCAGCTTTTAAGAAGAGACTGTAGCAAGTTCCCCACACACACTGAACAGGCAGTGGCAGAAGGAATCCCTCTGCATTGGCTCAGAGCAGATGGAGATGTCCCACTGACCCGGCTGAGCATTCCCAAAACCAGAAAATCCAAGCACCCTCCTTTCCTTCCTGTAACACACTGTGTTCACCAGAATGCTTGGAAAGGCAGCCCTGGAGATCATTATTTCCAGAGACACCAGGAGCTCTGCAGAGTTTCCAGAGCCCTGTTTCCAGCCTGGAGAGCACCCTCTGCATGAGAGCCCTGAATGCACAGCCTTCTCTTCCAACCAAGGCAAAACTCTTAGTGGGATTTCACCTCTTTGGAGCTGAACTGCAAATGCCCAAAGGCTTTGAGGGGAGCACGCAGCAGCCAAGCCTGCCCTGAGGAGCCGAGGCGGCTGCCAGTGCCTCACCATGTCTGAGAGCAGTGCTTTGAAGTTCTGGATGGCCTCCTCCCGCTTGTGCTGCTCCCGCTCGCGGTCGATCTCCTTGGTCTGCTCCGAGCGCGCCTTCTGCACCTCCCGCTCGCGCTCCCGCAGGCTCGCCTCGATGCGCGCCTGCCGCTCCAGCTCCTTCTCCTTCTCAGAATCTAAGTTCTGCAAGTCAGCAACACACTTGTCTCAGGAAAAGCAACACTTCTCATTAGAAAGCGAATTAAAGGGCTATCAAACTAAAGGCAGCTCAGAACAAAAGACTTTCAAGGGATTTGGGTTCTGTGGATTACAAAATTTTGCTTAAAGAGCCACGCTGAAGCATTACAGGGTTTACATGGGGGAGAGACAAATTTGGTCACAGATCAACTATTCCCAGGAGCTGTGTGCAGTGACAGACTCTGAATAAGGGAGGCCAAGGGGATCACTGTTTGTTGGCCCAGTTTTACATTCTCAACCATTAATTGCCTGGAAGAGAAAGGCAGGAATATTGGATTAAGAAAGGAGCGGCACTGAAGGAACAGGGTATGAACACACATCCCTGAAGGAAGCTCAGCTGACAGGGAAAATCACAGCAAGGGAAATGCAGCCCATCCTAGGAAGAAGTAATCAATGTGGTGTCTGTATCTGCTGCAGTTTTACCACCAGTGATTTCACAGGAACCTTTGAGGCATAAGTTCTCCCAGATATCATGTGTGTGCATGCACACAGATCCCACAAACATTCCACCAAGGACAGAACTTCTAAGTTCCAAGCTGCTATTCTGGGGTACTCCTACAGCAGCTCTGGTATGGAATTCTCTTCAGCACAGATCAGCCTGCCCTCAGCACACCCGCAGCCACACTCCCCGTGCTCCCTGCCCACCTTGGCTATTTTCTCAATGTACTGCTTGAACAGGTCCTCCCTCTGTGAGGAGCTGTCCACCGCCTTGTACCGTGGGTCAGTCTCCACTTTGTCCTTCACTTTGCTCCAGCGAGACTGACTATCCAGGTGGTGGTTTGCCAGCAGCTCAAAGAAGTCCATTTTGATCTGTTATACAGACAGAAACAGAAAGACAACACTTGAGAAAGACACTTTAATATTCCACAGTTTGCTCTTATGACAAAAGGAGTCAACTTACCTTCATTAGAGGGATCACATTAACATTACATACCATTGCAATTTAAAGCAATCACCAAAACTCTGAATTTAGTCATAACTGCAGTCCAAATTCACTGTTCCTTGAGACAATTTTGCAAAAGCAGATACATTTAGGTGATCTGCTACATCTAAGATGAACTCTATAAAGAACGATCCACCAATACACTCTTTATTATTTTACTCAAATTTAAGCTTGGTTTTTAGCTTTTATCTATGTCAAATTAACAAGTTACTGATGCTGCATGATAGCATTTTGCCTATCAGTACTCCAGAAGCCATGCAGCTTGAAACAAGGTTCTGGAGGAATCAAGTGCTTATGGATTCATCCTTCAGATGTACAATTAGCAGAGGTAAATGCTTGGATCTCCCAGGAAAGACTGATGTCTTAAGATGGATCTAACCAATAAAGAATTATCCACATATGGTAATTAGGTAAATTATATTTAGGATGGACATGCACATTTACATAAAAGTTTAAAGAAAATGTTTTAGTTTACTTTTTCAGTTGGAAATGGCATGTCATGTTTCTGTCCGTAGCTACAGCCGCTGCAAGGGCTGGCAGAAGATCCATCAGAGCAGGTTTTATTTCAATACAACCAGCAACATGTTTTCATCCAACCTCCCAGAACCAGCAGCAGTAAGGGCAACAACTGTGCCTTTATTAGATAGCTTGATTTCTGGGGAAGGTGATCTCCAGCTCCTGCTACACTTTAGCTCTTGGGTCACCATCCACTCCTGGCAGGCTGGCTGGCCTTTCAGCCTCCCCCTCCCACAGCAGAGGCGAGGGGCTGGGGCAAAGGGTTCTGCCTCCACAGCACCCCACACCCTGCCGGGCCACAAACCCAGCACAGCTTTATGGCACATCGATTAAAGGCCCAAAATCCAGGAGGAGGACTGCTGTTACTTGCTACTTATCTCCCCTCCCCATCCCTTAAAAAAGGGAAACCAGGAGAAGCAGTTTAGCTGCAGAACACTGAGGCTCCTCAGGGAAGGGAGCAGATGGACAGAGCAGGCTCCAGCTTGCCAGAGACCTGGCACATCCTTTTCCTCTAAAACATGCTCAGTTACAGAATGCAAGAACGGAATGAAGGTCAGCACCAACATTCTGCAACCTTGCCCACCAATACTTTTAGTTCTTCAAAATATTAACATATAAACATAAAAGGCTCTATAGGCTTTCTTTACCAGGAGACTAAGACAGTAAAGCAGAGATCAGAAACCAGCCCCTTAGTGCCAGTGGGATGTTGTGCTACAGCTACAGCACTACTGCTTTATCTTAAAGGAGCTCAACAGAATGCTAAGCAAACTGTTTATTCATTCTAAAATTAAGAATGTTGTTTCAAAACATCATAAAACATGCATGCAGTTTCAAAATATGAAGCTTTCTAAGCCATGGCATTTGAAATATCAGTTAGAAACCAAACAGTTCCCAGCTGTTACTACAGAAGTCTCTAAGGTAAGGGTATCGCCAAGCTCTTGCTCAAGTCACCCGTGCGTGTATTCCAGAGGATGAGGTGCCACACTGCCAGGAGCACCGTGGCGCCAGCTGCCACACAAAGCTTCACCTACGGCCACCAGCAGGGGCTGCAGGAAGATGCTCCTGCGGGAGCTCCAGCGCACCCATGCCCAGCTGTGGGGCTGCCAACAGACCCCTCACCCCCTGAATCCCCCTGGAGCTCCTGCCCAGCTGAGGGGCACTGGGACCAGCTGCAGCCTTGCCAGCTCCCACTGGGCAGGAGACAGGAGGGCACAGCCAATTCCCTCCCAGGAAAAACAATGGCACTTCAGGCCTTGGGGCTCTAAAGCAGTTTTCACTTCACTTGGGTGTCCTGTACACAGCACAGGCGTTGCCAGCTCATTTTAAATTTTAAAAAGATGAAAATGTCTCAAATAATTGAGTCTGAAGCATCTCACCAAGGAGCAACGTTTTCAGATGCCAGCTGTGCACGGTGATTTCTGTGTGCCTGCACACAGGGACTGCTCGACCAAGCGGAGTGACCAGAGCTCTGGGCTGGGGACAGCCGCCAGCACGAGGTGCAGGGCACCTGCAGCCCGACAGCCAGCCAGGCTGTGTCACCGGGACAGCTCACACAGCTCCCCAGGGACATGGCAGAAGGAGCAGCTAGGGCACCCTGATATCCTTAACCCCCTGCTGCTCCTCTCTGCCATCTGAGAAGCATGGGATGGCATGGATTTTACTCACTGAAAATGGGATTTACTCACTGAAATCAGGCACAGGAATAAAACTGGCCATTGGAGAAGCTGGCTGTTCCATCCCCATCCCATAAGCCATAATCAAACACTATATATATAATCTAAAACCCTTACGTTAAAGATTTCTGTAAAGTTGATTCTCCCTAAGTACTTTGGACAGACTGAGAAAGCTTCAGGTTAAATGCCTTAAATTTTCTTTTATGTTTTAAGCACTTTCAAAATCAAAGGAAAATAAGGCTGAAAACATTTCAGGTGTATTTAGAAGTCTTTTTTTGTTTTGGCAGTTAACACATTGCAGGTACAAGTCTCATCACTTCACAAGGAAAAAAACTAAAAAAATGTAAAGTACCGGAACTGCGGGAGGCTAAAGTCACCACACAGAGATACCAATGCTTTCCTCACTAGGGAATCCCATAATATTTGCGTGTCAGTGATTGACAGCTGTCAGACTGAACTGATTGACAGGCCGCACAGCACATAACTGTAAAGTCTATCCACTTGTTATAAAACAGAATACATAAAATGGTTACAAAAGGCTTTTGGAGAAAAAAAAAACATTATTTAAAGCAAACAAATACAATCTCTTCTTTTAACTTTTCAACTTAGAACAATCATGCAACAACAAAACTAGTATTCATTCTTTAAAGTCTTCAACTGCACTATTAAGCTGCAAAAATGCTTTAAAATTCCATATTCACAATTGAACTGCAGTATGTAAATTCTAGTCTTGAACTACATCAGTTCCCCTCTGAAAGCACAATCATTTATGGAAAACAGTAGCAATAAGGCAATGTTTGAGAAAATCAAGTACAGAATCAAATTGTATCAGATCACCCAGATTTTAAAAATACACTTCTCAAAGAATGAAACTGTCCCCAAATCTGACCTGTCCCCCAGCATTTCTCTCTCCTGCAAGCATTCCAGGTAGGGAAACCTGCAGTAACTTCACACTACATAATGAAAATAGCAGACTTGCACATGTCCAAAATGATTGGCCTTCAGAGGTGACCTTCTCCACTCTCACACACACAGGGACGTGGCAGTAAGTGGCCCCAGGTTTGGTGGCCCCAGGTTTGGTGACCCCAGGTTTTGGTGACCCCAGGTTTTGGTGACCCCAGGTTTTGGTGGCCCCAGGTTTGGTGACCCCAGGTTTGGTGGCCCCAGGTTTGGTGACCCCAGGTTTTGGTGGCCCCAGGTTTGGTGACCCCAGGTTTTGGTGACCCCGTCTGAAGTCCCGTCCCCACGGGGGAGAGCTGCTCCCCACCACTGGCAGTGCAGGCACGTCACACTGGGTTCATTAATCTCTAAAAGCTGACCTTTAAATCTAATAAGCAGCAGTTTACACATAAGATCTACTTATTCAAAACTTAAGAAGTCCCTCCCTAAGTGCCTGCTTTGAGATGGAAAGGAACTGTTTGAAACTTGAAGAGACTATCCTCAGGGAATTGCAAGTCCTGCCCGCCCCCAGTGAGGGAACAGAGAGGTAATGACCAGCTTTGGGGTTCCAGCCAAACAGGGTAAGACTCCTTTGCCTTTTCATGCATCAAGATAAAAGAACTTAATAAAAAAAAAATCAAGCATTACTTCAGTTAAGAGGATAATGTTACTGCTTGGGTGAATTAAAGAAACTAGTGTTTAAGCAAACTCAGCTTCACAGGTAAACACAATTCAGTTCTAAATATTCTAGAAGTTAGTAAACTGCAAACTTGAAATCGTTCAGAAAGACCAGGGGGACACTCCTGAAGTGTTTGCCTGTAACAGCTCTAGGAAAGTGCAGGCCTGTGTCTTGGGGAAGGCTCAGGGAAGCCAAGCACTGGCTCTGTCCCATCTCACTCACACCACTCACACTGCTGGAACTCAAGAGTCCCCTTACCTTCTCTCCCCTGGTCTTCGAGTCTTCCTTCTCCTTCTTTCTTGCCGCTGTGATAAACTCATTAAACAAGGCCTCTCGATCTTTCATCTTTTCAATTGCCTTGAACCTCGAGTCTTTAGCATGCTTGGCTGCAAATTCACTAAAAGTAGTTCTGCAACAAAATGGCAAGTGAACTCATTTGGCAGAGCTGTCTGGGCTGTGAGGCAGGTTCAGCAGGGAGGTATTTCCTCTGCTGCAATACATGCCAGAGCACAACTGACAAAAACCCAAAATGCAAATCCTATGGTGTCACTATGGAGCTGCTGGAGCAATGAACTCTATAAAAAGAGTCAGCACTCACACAAGAGGTGTTTGTCAGAGACTTACAAGGGTGGGTTGGTTTGTTCAGATACAGCCACCTGCAGAAGGGGCAGGTGTAGAGAGAGACTACAGCGCAACCAAGGAGAAGAAACGAAAAAAAATCTCAGTTGTCTACAAAACTCTTCTTTTCTTTTCTGTGGGTTAGCAGTTCAGCCACCAGTCTGTCCAGGTATTTCACAGCTGTGAAACTGAAAATCTCAGGTGCATTCACTTGCAGCCAAACCATGCTAAGAGTTCACCAAGAAAGCCAGCCTTTGGCAGGAGTCCCCAGAGAACACTGGCTGTACCAGCTCTTCCCCCTGCAGTGCACATTGCAGAGCCTGAGCTAAAACCAACAGGGCTGAATCCCCTTCAAACACTCTGGGCAGAGGCAGCAACACTGGGCTTTCAACCCCTCATCCCACAGCGTTTCCCTGACCATTCTCTCACCTCCAGGGCCAGATTCCAACCTGTGCAGTAGGTACATTACTGCCACTTACCTCGGAAAAAAATCACTACTGTGCTTTTTCCAAGCTCTGATGCAAATCTGGCCCCAAGAATACGTGAGACACTTATAATCATACGAATGTTTTCATCACAGCATGGAAATAATTAGACTTGGAAAATCCAGCCTACTGTTGCTGTAGGGTAAATTGAAACAAGAAGAGAATTTGGTAGCTTATTCAAAAGGATTAGAAAGTGAATGTACAGCTAGATTGAAGAACAAGAGCTGCTCAAGTGAAGTGGAACACAAACTCTTGAGCATGTTGGACTGAGATGATAAAAAACCAGTCTGGCACTCACAGAAGTACAGCAATATCTTTAGACAAACACTGAAACCAGAAGACAAAGGATAAGATTAAACAAGACAGTATTTCAGCTGGAATTCTCTTTCCCGCCCCAGCCCATAATCAGGTAAAGAATCAGTCCCAACACGACATGCTGAAGATATGCTGAAAGCTGAGGATGTTAAAGCTAACATAACTGTTTCTTAAGGCATTTCCATGCCTCCAGCCTTCCAGCCTACTACTGAGTTATTAGTCAGATCTGAAGCAATTCAAAAGTTACCACAGCACCGTCACCAAATTTACAAAATGAGTCACTGAAAAAAACTGAGCTGAAGTGAAACAAATGAGCTGTTATTTCACTGGGAAAGAATTAATGCCAGATGAGCCAAGAGATGCTGAAAGAGGACGGTTTGGAGCTTATCTGGTGACATAAGCATGAATCTCATGACCTCTATGTGCGGAAGCTGTGAAACAAATAATGCCAGCAGTGAAATCTTGAATGTACATTCACTGTCATCCCCTCGCTCTTACTGCTGCCAGTGGTCTGAATGTGAGGGGGTGTAATCAGTGCTCTATTAAAGCAACCAGAACATTTTATCACATCATCATTGACATCGTTTGTAACAAGAAAAACATCCCTCCAGCCCCCTCCAAGCCCAAGAAACCTCCCTAGTACTTCTCAAAGACTTATTAAGAAGAAACTGAGTTATTAAAGAAACTTGTGGTGGATCCGAGGAGGTTCTCACAATCCAGGGAGCATGCTGGGTATTTCTTCAACTTGAAATATGTCAATCACAAGTTCTATTTTTTTATGGATTAGGTGAATACAAGCAAACAAAGGAAGATTTCAACAATATCTCATGATTTTTCTCCTCTTTGCCCATTTTGAAAAGATTAATCAACCCAATACCACCCAACACGCTGCATCCTAGTAGAGCTTATGCACATGAACCACAAAGAAACTCCTACCTTGGATTAATCTTTGCTTCTTCCATCATTTTCTTGAAATCCTCCTTGGCCTGCATTATTTTATTTTTCTTCTCCTTGCGCTCTTCCTCTGCTCGGGTTTTCACATACTGATCAAACACCTACAGAAACACCAGTCACCCACAGCAAACACACAAGTGACACACAGAAGCTCTAGGGATAAGGGAGGAAAAGTCCCACTTCTTTCCTTCGCTCTTGTTTCCTTTCCTCTCACCACAGAATCAACACAGAGGAGGCAGAAGTCTTAGAGACACTTTGCATTTCAATATGGAATTGATCCAAGCTGCTGCACATGCAGGGTGCTGTACCTAACACACCATCTGAGACCTGGGAAGAAGTTCCTTACACATTCCAGTTAACATTTTCCTGGGTCCCATGTTTCAGACACTTCCCATGTTCTTGAAGCTTTCCATTTCCCTACATTCACTTGAAGAAAAGCTGCTGAAGTGAGAACTTGCTGAACAATAAAAATGCACTTTAGATTTCCCCCCAAACACTTTTTTAAAAGAAAATAGCTAGATTACTTATTATGCCAATACTTTGACAAGATACTGATGACTCTCACTATTTCATTCAGGTTTCAGCAGTGCTCTGTAGACATACCACTTCCACTGTGTCAAAATATGAGACCTTCCAACCACAGGAAATAAAGCAACTATCAACACTTTCCCTTGCTGGTTTCTTCCATTTCCAGGCAAACCCTAATCATGATAAAAATCCCTTGCAGCACTTATTAGTCTGAAAGGTTTGCAGAAACAAAGACTGAGGATTCAGATAAACCTGTAGTAGCTGTGTCTGGATGGGAAGTGAATTTAACTTTTTTACCTGTTTCCTTTCTTTTGGGTTGAGCAGCAAGTAACGAGGATCAAAAACGATCTTGTGCAGCTCTTTCTCCCATGTTGAAAAGGCAGAGACCTTTAATTAAATGAAGATGAATATACAAACTATACAGAAGTGGTAGAGTTTTCCTTGAAAACACTAAGATGTGAGGAAAAGAGGGAACCAAACTCATCCTGCAGTTCTCATCACTAATAGATGACAGAGGCTGTCATAGAAAGTTTCAACATCAATTTCCTCTGAAAACTTCTAAAGAATAATACACATTACTGCTGTGTGACCTTAAAAATGTATATTGAAAGAAAGCCTTGAGAAGCTGTGTTCCATAGGCAGCTGGAACCACTTCCATTTTTCAGTTACTATCCAAATTTATATTCAACTAGTTTAATTTATCAAAATTGATTGGCATCAAGTACATTTCTTTAGTTAACTAAAAGCAAAGAGTCTCCCATTTAAGGATAAGTCTGTACAGACTAGAGTGGAAGTCTCAGTAGAACATTTCCAAAACCATTAAGGACATGTCCACTCTATGTGTCCTATTCATCTTCAATGGCAATTTCCACTTATGTAATTACTTAATTTGGGAAAAAAACAGGATGGGGGGGAGGAAATTATCTGTCTTGACTCTGTCATTTCAATTACAAAATCTTTGCTGTAATTGTAAGTTTCTTTGAAATCTGGAGTTTTGTACCAAGACCATTCATTGATCAGAGGAAGGATGAGATAGTTTCTGTACACAAAGTGTCACAGGTTTGGAATTCACCAAGAACTCAGGAGGCTCTGCATGAGCCTCCCTCTCTCCCCTCCTCACACACACACACACAAACACACACACACACAGTTCTGCTCTGAGCCTCCCTCTCTCCCTCACACACACACACACACACACACAGTTCTGCTCTGAGCCTCCCTCTCTCCCTCACACACACACAGAGTTCTGCTCTGAGCCTCCCTCTCTCCCTCCTCACACACACACAGAGTTCTGCTCTGAGCCTCCCTCTCTCCCCTCCTCACACACACACACACAGAGTTCTGCTCTGAGCCTCCCTCTCTCCCTCACACACACACACACAGTTCTGCTGTGAGCCTCCCTCTCTCCCTCACACACACAGAGTTCTGCTGTGAGCCTCCCTCTCTCCCTCCTCACACACACACAGAGTTCTGCTGTGAGCCTCCCTCTCTCCCTCCTCACACACACACAGTTCTGCTCTGAGCCTCCCTCTCTCCCTCACACACACACACAGTTCTGCTCTGAGCCTCCCTCTCTCCCTCACACACACACACACAGAGTTCTGCTCTGAGCCTCCCTCTCTCCCTCCTCACACACACACACAGAGTTCTGCTCTGAGCCTCCCTCTCTCCCTCCTCACACACACACACACACACACAGAGTTCTGCTCTGAGCCTCCCTCTCTCCCTCACACACACACAGAGTTCTGCTCTGAGCCTCCCTCTCTCCCTCCTCACACACACACAGAGTTCTGCTCTGAGCCTCCCTCTCTCCCTCCTCACACACACACACACACACACAGAGTTCTGCTCTGAGCCTCCCTCTCTCCCTCACACACACACAGAGTTCTGCTCTGAGCCTCCCTCTCTCCCTCACACACACACACAGAGTTCTGCTCTGAGCCTCCCTCTCTCCCTCCTCACACACACACAGACACACACACACAGAGTTCTGCTCTGAGCCTCCCTCTCTCCCTCCTCACACACACACACACACACACACACACAGAGTTCTGCTCTGAGCCTCCCTCTCTCCCTCACACACACACAGTTCTGCTCTGAGCCTCCCTCTCTCCCTCACACACACAGAGTTCTGCTCTGAGCCTCCCTCTCTCCCTCACACACACACACAGGTTGCTGACCCCTCTTTCCAGCAGCATGTCCTTGAACTGCTTCATCCGAGCCTCCAGCGGGACGATGGCTCTCTCTCGAGCAGCTTTGATCTCAGCCTCCATAGCAGCCTCCTTCTCAGAATCAATGTCTTTGATATCATCTTTCCTGAAAAAAACCAAAAGGTGTGAGTTGAGAAGTAAAATGTCAGCCCTAAAGGTCAGAACCTGAACCACACCAGGACAGGGCAGATATCACTGACCATACCAGAAGAACAGGCTTGTAATCCACAAAAGCCATTCTCAGAGGTGGACATGAATAGTTTCACACCCAGAGCTCAGGAGCCAAGGTATTCCAAGTAACTTAAGTGCCATTTCCATTTCAAATGACTTCCAAAACATACGCTATTTACTCTCTGCACAGGTTTCAACTATCTCAGGAAAATATCAAATACCTGATCTGCTGAGCAGCAGAAAGCTGATGACTCTTTTCACCAACCCTCTCCATTCCAATTATACTCTGCTGGACACAACATACATGGCTCAAGTAACAAACTTCAGTTATTTTACCACACAGATCACTTGGTATCGAAAAAGCAAAAACTTACTTGCGCTTTTTTATTTTAATAGGCTCATCTTCATTTGCTTCCTCTGCAGCTTCATGCTCTTCTCTAACTGTAACAGATTTCAGTAAGACTTTAAGTTTTATATTGATGAAAATTTTTATACTCATGAGTGAAACCTCATGCACAAACCAAGGACAACATGTGCAGCAATTGTGTTCTGACAAAGGGAGAAGACACACGGTTCTCAGTCACTGTCAGAGTCACACTATGGGCATTTGGGGACAGGACCAGTGGACTTTAGCCAACTTGAAATTTAAAATTACAAACACTGAGCTCTTATTTTTAGGGGAAAACAACTCGGGCTTAACAGTCTAATGAAGCACACTTGGATCTACCTGATTACATGCACTTTGCTCTCCTCCAACTACAAAGCCAACATGTCATGCCAGGACCATTTCCTAGAACTCAGGCCAGAGAGAAATCTCATCTCAGCAGCCTTTTGAATGTTCTCTCTCAGCAGCTATTTCCAAACTCTTTTCCAACTGATAATCTCAAAGTTAACTCATCTTCTGTAAGAGCCCATTCGTACATTATGATTATTCTTTTCTTGTCTCTTTCTTATAAAACAAACACAATCCCTTTTTTTTTGGTCAATAAAAACTGTGGGGTTTTTCAACCTGTTGGCATTTAGCAAAACAATTAACCTTGTTAGTATCTACTTTCTTCAACAGGCTATCTTTTCCCAAAAAGACTCCACAATCTGCATTTCACATTTATACACCTTTTCAGTAGATCTTTACGTTTCTGTCACTTATTTAAACTTTACAAGCTTTGGAAAGCAAAGTATTAAGTTGCATTTACGCTTCCTAAGAAGGCAATAAGACTGCTCTTACTAAGCTTTTTTCCTTCGTCCATTCCCTTTTTGTGAGGAGGCTCTTGGATGATTTTGTCCACATCAGCTCTTCCGATGAGGTCGTCGGGTCGGTCCCACATGGACAGCCGTGTGGTGGGGTTGTAGAAGAACACACGTTCATCACCAGTCCACACCACACACCTGGGGATGGAAGGAAGGCTTGGATTACCCTCACCCACTGGGACCTGCTGCGTGCTCACAGCCTGCAGCACCATGGTCACACACACAGACCCAGCTTCCACTGAGTGCACAGCTGCCAGACATTCCTGCTGCCCAGCTCTGACCCTGAACTGCTGCTTTTCTCTGCTGCCAGATTTGAAAATGCAGTGACTGGATTTGAAGCTGAGATATTAAAAATGCAGCACACTAAGAACACGCTCTCCACACACTGTAACCTGCTCCAACTCCCCAGCAACAGCAGCAGTTACCTACCACGGGGTGCCCGGAATGGGGGTGGTGGCCACTGGCTTGGCCTTCTGAGCTGCCTTCTCTTCCTCTGTCATTTCTTCCTCTTTTGGCTCCTCAAGGAAAAAACAGGTTTGAGGATCAGGCAATGCCAGCTGGCTAATTATTTATTACACAGTAACCAACTTGTTTTACTGAAACCATGCTGACGAGCAGCTTACAATGACACTTCATCCATGCCTAGAACAGAAGCACTGGAACTGCAACAGCAGCTGCTATTCCAAAAATCTAAACTCCAAAACCTCTAAGCATTTAATTAACTTTTGACTTTGACAAAACCTTACTTAAATACTTTCCTAGATCTGCATGAATCCTGGAAATCTAGCAGGGCCTGGATACAGGTGTAAGGGTGCATTTTCTGACAAAGGAATTTTCATTTATTCATAAAATTTGTTTGTTTGATAATGAGACACACAGTAGGAAACAGTGAAAACCTGAAATAACCTCTGTAGCAGAAATCAGCAAACTGGTAACTACCTCAGAAATAAACAGGGTGGCTTGGCAGCAAAATCCAGTAACTGAATTCTGTGGTTTTGCCTATTAAACTACATTGAAGTTCACAGAAATCAGGATAAAAGCTTTAATTTTATTTAAACACCCTTTAGTATCCTCAAAAACTATGCTGTTTAGCACAGCGATATGCCTCCAAAAGGAAAAGTTACTTTTGTTTACTGGAAACACTACAGCCCTTTCTAGGACACGTGCTCCTAACAGCCTAAACTTAGCAGTTACAGCACAGGGTGAACATGTGAGCTTTGTGTCAAACTGCTAAAAATAATGAAGCAAAGAAATAGAGAAAAAAACGATTCAATATTAAGTATTTCAAACATTCAGGACAAGTTCCATTTTCTGAGTACCACAAAATCAGTCAGAGAACACCACACCTTGTGTAAAAAGCTAACCTCTCTCCCATGCTCTTACTAACTTCTTAACTGACATATTATGTATGTTTCTTTTGAAAGTCCTTTTCTCCTTACATAAAAACATTAACAAAAGAAAGAAAGATCCGAATCCAAAAATGGAGGCTTTCAAATCCCCTCAGGAATTTAAGAACTTGAATTAGTAACCATGGCTCCTGACAACCTGCCTGGGCTAAGATGCAGCCACAGCTGAGAGATGTGAGACTTCAAACTGGCTTTTGGGTTCAAGGCCTTTTACCTCCTTTATCAGTTCTTTTATAGGTTCTTCTTTAGACTCTTCTTCTTCTGTCTCCATTGGTAAAGGCTCCTCTGAGGGTTCTTTAATTGGCTCTTTGACCTTCTCCTCCATTTTTTCTAAATAAAGGTAAGAATCTTCTTGAGTATTAAGCAACAACTACAGAACCATGACAATTTTCTTTTTATCGGTATAATTTTCCAAATACAATACAAACCCAAAGCCTCTTTTCAATATATTCTCACCACTTTCTGTCTCTTTTGGGCTTTACAGTGTCTGCTTGTGAAGTTGTAGTTATCTCCTGTGCCAAGATACTACTTGGTACTGGAAAATGAAATATCATGATGCAGCTATTACACTAAAAGGCTGGCTAGAGGCTACTAACAGAAATGCTAAACCAATAATAATTCTCAACCAACAGTGAACACTGAAGACCACTTTCACATTTTAAATGCTGTGGACAAAACCAAATAAATATCAATGCAGAACCACCCGGGAATTTCTCTGCACACAATTTTTTAATTTACAAAAAGTATAGAACATATAATATTCTCTCAGCAAAATTAGTATTTGCTGTCTCAGATACTGTCATCTCAGTAAAAAGACCTACTATTTAACCTGATTCATTAGGAAGATGGGCATTAATTGAACCAGCAGTGTAAGTGTCCTGCATTTGTCTAAACAAAGACTTCTTGTAACTAAAAATTCAGGAGACAATAAAAGGCACAACTGTTTGGATTTGCTTTCTTAAAACACTTTATGAACATAGTAAGAGCCACAGGACTTTTCCCCCTTCCTCCTTATTTATTATACAAGAGCAATTGTATCCACCCATGGATCTAACGTGCATTTACATGAACACAATGTAGAGATGTGGACAGGGGGAGGTGACATTATTTTACTTCATACTCCAAATCTATTTATACTTTATCTTTATATACTTTATTTATATTTAGTTTTTCAAGATCTGAAATTCAGCACAATGATCTTCATTTTGTCCTAGTCTACAGCCCTTGGTACAACTGACTTTTCCCCTCAATTCCCCTCACTTTCTGTCTGCAACTGGAACCTTCTCCAGCATGTGTGCAGGGGAGGTACTCACTTTCTGCTGGCACAGGAACACGCACTGGCCCTAGGCACAAGATCTGGGAGCAACTCTAGAACCAAACACTCCCACAGTACAGTGGGAAACATGCTGCAACTTTCAGACTGAAGACCAACTCTTATGGATCCTTATAATCAGAACTCCAAAGTGTTCTCAAGGGAGATCAGGGATTAGAAATACACCGCTCACACTTTCCAACACAACCACTGGCGGTCTGAGCCACGCTCCCAGTACAAAGCTTAGTAAAATCACCCAAAGTACCTTTCTCCTTCAGCTCTTGGGGTTTTTCCCACGTGGACTCCAGAGTCCTGTTGTTGTAGTAGTAGGTCTTCCCATCTGCTGTCTTGTACTCTGTCCACTCGGAGACGGCGGCTCCGGCCAGGGAGGCGGGGGAGGCGGCGATGGCCACCTGCGGGTGGATCATGGGCACGATGGGGGGCGCCATGCCCGGCAGCACTCCTGGGCAGGGAAAAGGAACAAGGAAGGGGACAGTGAGTGGCCATGCAGGGCCTAAGCACCAACACCTAGCACGGTACTGACTTAACTCACAAATATCCAACCCAGAGAATGAAACAGAAGGACTGGTTTCAAAATTAAATTGGAAAGCAAGGCATTGTTACCAAATTTCTTTCCCGTGTTCTGCAATCAGTAATGCCCACTCCCAGGCAAATTGGATTTTAATTAATTTGTTTAATTTTGCAAAGCACAAAGCTTGTTAGCTTTTAGGCATTTATTCTATTATTTTAAAATAAGGTTCTCTATTTATTAGAAAAGTCTTTATCAGATGCCTGCAGCAAATAATTGGGGTTAAGTGTACTCCACAGCTTAATTATGCTGCCGGTGTACAAGATATTCCTATTGCTCTTAAAAAAGGCAAGAGTGGATTGAATTTGAGCCATAGAACATAGAACAGAACTCTGATAAATCTTAAATACTGGCATTAATTCATAGCCTTGTATAAAACCTGATGAGAATGAAACACTATCAGATTGTTGGGTTTGTTTAATACTGGAAACTGATTGAAAAAAAAAAAACATTTTATTGAAATCCTAAAGCAAAATGGCAAGTAAATATCCAAAGATAAGAAAGACAGAATGCTGCAGTGTCCTATTATCTCTCTACTCATCCCAACAAACTGAGGATAATGAATAGATTTGGAATGGCAAGTTCTAGAACAACCAATTGGATAGGATTGGAACTTCAAGATCATAAATTTGAGCCTTTAACACTGAGGAAGTCTCACTTTAAATAACGGAAATCACACATTGCACACTGCCGTAACGTGTTCTCAGTGAGTGAGTATTTGTAAATCCACAATTGAAATATGAAAGTTCACACTCAGACACACAGACACGCACACAACATGCGAGCACAGCCAGCCACTGCACATGTGGAGCAGGAAAACAAAAATTCACACAAGAAACTAGGAACTAAGTATGGGCATGAGAGTCACAGTCATTACAGAACTCAATGGTTACAGAAAACTGTATGGGAGTTTGGGTACAGAATAAGCTGACACTAACAGTTATTTGGGGAAGTTATCTCCTGACCAAGTACGATATTTCATTTATACTGGTTTTGAAAATAAAGTATATGTAATCATTGAAGTGGGGAAGCAAATAAAGAAATAAAAGAAACAACCACATTCACTACCATGCCAACTTACAGACAAAACGAACTAGGATGGGTTTGGAAATTACCGGTCTTGGTGGTAGCGACTGTCTTTACATACGGGCAGCTGACTATTTGCATCATTGCTACACCTGCAAAACGGATAGGAAGCATGTTGGAAAGCTGCCATGGGACGTCAGCTACCACGGGCTGCTACGGACTGACTTCCTGCCACAATTTGGAATGCCATTTGCAGCTGGCAGAGGAGAAGCCTTCCAGCAAGATAATGGGAATTACTTTTGCTTCAACGTTTTATGCCAGATCAAATATAAAACTAATTTTAACCTGCAGCAACAGTCTCTGCCTATGTTAAACCAGCTGCTTAGCAAGTTATTGGGATGTCATTAAAAAGAAAAAATGTATTTCGGTGAAGACTCAGGGGTTTAAGTTCATCCAAGGGGGAATGCGGCTCCCCTTGTAGGGCAGCACCACAAGAAAATATCCCACAATGGGGCTGCTTCCACAGGCAGCCTCTGCTGGGACAGACCTGTGGGGAGCAGCAGCACAACAAAACGGGCTTTGAGGTTCCCAGTCTGCTGCTGAGTTAAGAGAGCAGAGTAAGGGTAGAAGGACAGGTCTGAACTAGTCAGAGCAGCAAAGCAGGGCAGGCTGGACAGCCAAGTGCAACCCAGAGGGAAAGCTGAGGGTAGGAGGGTCACTGCATCAAGGCTGGAGGTGAAAGAGAGGGAGTAAAAGAAATCAAAGCAATGAAGCTGCAGACAGAGGTACACAGAGCTGCACTAGGTCAGGGACATTTCCTTTATTTTTCATTATCAAGAGTGGCATGAGCTGAAAATGCTTTAAAAGCCAAAACTTGCCCTGAAAGAGGTGGCACCATGCACTGGTCTGCTCTCCAGCTCTCCAGCTGAGTTAGAAATGGCACAAAAAGGCACAAAAAGGCAAGCAGCTCATCCTCTTTGATCAGATCAAAATCAGTGGGAAATCAGACAAGGCCGAGGGGAATGCATTTCCAAAACCTCCATTTTGGGTGTAGAAGGCAACTGTAGAAGTGCTCTCTGGCTGGTCCAGTCTGGATGCTCAGAAACTGAAACACTTCCCTTCAAAAGTTCAAATTCATCATGTGAGGTGGGAAATGCTACAGTGGAAAGTGAAATTAAACCCCTGTTTAAACCAAAGTAGTCTCTGGATTTGGTCATTAGAGATCTAGTATGCAGAGCATACATAAATACTGCCAATTATTTGAAAATAAATTCGTGAGAAGACAGAATTGTAATGTTTTTAAAAAATAATTTCAATGAGAGAATTGCAACTAGTTTTCTTTTTAAATGTATTGAACTGAGACATGAAAACATCAACTCAAACAGCACTGATTGAAGTGTTTGCCTAAACTGGAAGGGTGGTCATGTAATATACTTGACAATGGACCTGAAAATTCGTTTTGTTAAGGAAGTTACAGCATGTCTCCAACATGAGTCAGTACAAATAACACTATCTGGGGATTGCTGGAGTTAGGGATGCTGCAGCACAGATTAGACTGAGCAAACACCCAAGCTGTTTCTGCTGCCAAGGTCATTCCCAAACATAAAACTGACTTAAAACATAGGAATTGAGAGAAAGCAGACTTACTTTTTAAGATCTGAGATTATGAGATATCACTAACAAACTCTTCCATTTCTCCTTCTTACTACAGTTTAACACAGAGATTAACTTTGAAATCACCTGACACTGGTATTGTTCAGCTCTGTCCCTGTGACTTCAAATCCTCTGGCTGGTATCACACCTGGTGTTGAAAGCCCCAGACATCTACAGCCTAACCTTCACATGACCTTCTGACTTCACCTGATACTGTCTTGAAGTAATTTGACTTCTCTTCTGTTTCTTGTTATTGAAAATATTTTACAGTTTTCCTTTTCTTTTACAGTGCTTAGAAACCATCCCAACCAACTCAAGTCAAAATTAGCTGAAAGAAGCTGACAGACTTCATTCTGTAACTAAGCAAACTGACAAATCAGACCCACTAGTGGAAGCCAGGTGTCCTTCCTACATGCTATGGGTTCCACCTGCAGCCCAGCTCACAGGAAAAAATGGTCAGAGCAAAGACCTCTTACCAGGGAAGTGCTGAAAAAAAGAATTCTTAAAAATGAGTTTCAGGAGATTGATGTTCCTACTCTGTCTTTGCTCTTTTACTCCCAAAACTTTCTTGGGTGAGAGCTCACAATAAAGCCCAACGTGGGCATACACCCAGAATCTCCATTTCCACTGGCACATTTCTACACTGTCCTGACCATCCCATTTTACCCCACAGGTCACACCTGCATAGATCATATCCCTCACAGTGTGTAAGGGCCCTTTATTCCATGCTGGTCCCTTGCTGGCAAGGTTAGAAATGGCAGTTGAGAGCACTCAGCTGATCATCTTTAAGGCTTAACTGTTTTTATTATTCCTGCAAACCTCATCAATAAACAGACTTCTTTCTCCTAGCCTTTATTCATTTGTTGTTCAGCCTGGAATATCACATTCAGAATAGTATTTGTTTCCTGGTTTAATCCAAAGAGTACTACACTGCAATTTCTTTTTCAGGCCAATACAGATTAAAGTAGCTTTGCCCAGTTATTTTAGAAGACTATTCTAAAAGCAGAGGCAGCTAAAAGCTGGTGCTCTCTTCTAGTCAGCACTTTAACTGCTTTCAGGCTTTTTTCTCTCATCAAAGGAGTGAAGGGCTACTTTTCTGAAGGGTTACTTTTCATCCATGCAATTCAGTGGAGAGGTGAAGGCCTCCCTCCACATCCACTGGGTGGCTGCATTAGGAGGACAGCAGCAAAGCCACCTCACTCAGCTTGTACAGTCAGAAACATGAAGATGCTACTCAGAGCTGCTTCTTTTGTCTTTTCAAATCTGAAACTAACTTGGATCCAATACAACTGCAGTCTCCTACCTCCCTCTGCAAGACACAGTCATCAGTTCCTGGTGTATGCTTAGTGCCTCTGTGCACTGAAACACATCAATTTTGTATCAGAACAGGAACTCAGTGGTATTTGTGCAAATGAAAGGTGGTGTGTAAGTGCTAGGTGTCATTAGTGATCTCCTGGGAGGCCTCTGCAACAACTACAGGCTGCGAGTCCAACACTTTGCCAGCCTAAAATTCCTTCCTTATGTATTTAAATATTTCATAAAAATTTAAGCAACTATGATCTATCCAGAAGAAGTGTGCTGCCATCTAAGATTCCTTGTTTATGTTCTTTAAACCTAAAGCCTGTGAGTAACAATACACTGGCACCCTAAATGTCTCATTATGGTCCTCAGGTCACACCTTAACACTTGGCATCCTACCCAATGGCTGCAGCCTAAGAGAACTGGGAACACCTTATATTACTGGGGTCATGATTTCCATGGCAATTCCTCCTGCTCATCCATGTCCTAGTGAATATTTATGCACAAGAACTTCAGATCTAAATCAAGTAAGTAGAAAAAAATTAAAGCAATATTGCAGCTAGTAAAATATAGTGCTCAAAAATATATGTTCTTTGTTAATTAAAAAGTCTGTCTGCTAACCCTGAATTCTTTCAGAGATACTCTGAGGAGAGGATCCAGGCAAGTTCTGTACACAGTGGACACATGAGTGCAAACAACTGACAACATGGACATGTAGCAGACAAGACAATTACAGTTTGCCAATTTACCTGGAAGTGGAATAGGCATGCCAGGAAGGGGGACACGAAATGGAGGTACCATTACTGGTGGAAAAGCAGGAATTGCTGCAGTTGGTTGAGGTACTGCATGAGGAACTGCAGGAGGCAATGTCTGTGGGACTGGCTGGGGTACAGTCTGCACAGGTGTAGCAGAAGGAGCAGAGGTTGAAACACTGACTGATGGTGTGGCAACTGAAACACCCGAACTCGGGGTCTGGTCTTGTGTGGTAGGTGCTGATAAAAAAACACAAAGAACACCTTGTATCTTAGACACTGCAATATACTGCTGCAAACATACTGGCGCTCTGTTTCCCGGTACACAGCAGCTATGCTCAGATATAAGCAGCAGGAAGACATTCCTGGACAAAAAATACTTTGCCTTCTCTGGAACATTAAATATTCACAAAGAAAGTCAATTTCCAATTTCAATTTGTCCCATTCTTTACACTTAACATGTCTCTACAGCAGAAGCAGGGCTGTATTAAAGGACAAACGCGGGCTGAAATTAGGTTCTATTCTGTTCACAGAAACAGAACATTACAGCAAGTTTCCAATGGCAACAGGCTGTCCTTGTGTTACACGAACACAGGTTCTGCTTTTAACAGCAGCAGCATGTGCATGACAGCAGTCTGCCTTAAACTATGCTGGGCTGCACCCCCAGAGCAGGAAAATAGCAATAAAAATGTGTAAATAAGTAAGGAAAAGGAAAATACTTTTCTTTAAGAGCTGCAAGAACTTTCTTAGTCTTCAGTACCTCCCAGCTGGAAAACACACAACTGGCTTTCAGTTCTATAATCCTTGCAGCATGACTGGTTTCAATTTCAAATTGTTTTAATTGGGAGCAAACAGTCTCACAGCATAGGCCAACAGGAACTTGAGACAAGTCTGCTTAAACTTGCAAACTCACTCTGGAAGATTTGGTGCAGAGGTGAAGGGAAAAAGAAAAAAAATAAAGAAACCACACCAATTTACAGCCATATTCCAATGGGCACACCGTGCATTTTCTATTACTACCAGAAACATTCCAAACAATATACCAGCATTAGCATATTTAAATAAAGGTTTTTGATAAGCGTTTCAGAGTTCTTAGCAGTGCCTAACATTTAGGGAAACAGAGCAGACAGTCAGTATGTGATTTGTAAGACCTAGGTCAAATCAGTACAAGGCAAGAATGAAGCTCAGCCAGAAGTCCCAGGGTTGTTTTTACAGGTCAAGTCTAAGAGTTATAAAATTATTTCAAATTATAAAATTTCATCACCTAGGCACAGACACCAACAGTAACAGTTCTTGGAAGCAAAGACAAAGTTTAGCAGATAGAACAGGTAGAAGTGGAACAGATTGTCAGCATTCAACATCAGGAAATTCAACTTCAGAGAAGGTGCATAAAGTGCTGCTCCCAAAGCATGACTAGCTGTCCCCAGCCTGCCACTGGCTCAGGAGCTGACACTGACCTCCCGCCTGACTTGTTACTCAGCACAACAATTAGAGCAGACCATAGTTCAACACAGCAAATTAACACCATTCTGAGTTACCCTTCAAATTAAACAGAAGCCCTAAAATGCTTTCAGCAATACAAGTTCTCTGCTACTCTAGTGACGTGTCCTCCTTCCAGCTTTAATGAAAGCAGAATTGAAGGGTTACCTAAATTTGACTCTCTTTTACACAGAGATTCTGAGGTTCAGGTTAAATGGCGAGTTCAGTTGACTTGTCTCGCCTGTTACAGGAAAAAGATGAATTCCAGAGGATGCAACTCTACCCCACAGCAGGAGTTGGAACAGCTCACCTCCTGCACACTCTCTGGCCTGGCTCAGTGCACACCTCTGAGCCACTGCAGCTACAATGCCCAATGTGCCAGTGCCAGCACCAATGGTGCCTGTCTGTAGCCCTGCATGCAAGACAGGACATTCTCTGAGCTGCTCCTTGCCCTGCACACCTGGCTCTGGGCACGGGGACTGACCTTGCTCACCGTTTGCTGCTGATACACTCACAGCAAACAGACCCACAGTACTTAACACACACCTCTATCCACATACACTGAGGCACCTGGGCAGCACACAGGTGCCAAAGGGCACTGCAAACCACGCTGGTGTGTGCACAGCCATGCATTTATGTGTATGCTGCATCATTCAGTCCCCTTTCCTTACTTGGAAAACCCCTAGAAGCAAAGGCTCAGTCCATGGAAGCAGCAGTAATCTCCAGACTATCATTCAAAGGTCACAAATGAACAAAAATGGCTCCAAGGACTTTTTTTTTCCTCTTTGTGGAACTCTAGAAAATAGGAACTGAGAAGGCTTAGGCAGAGGAGTAATGCTAATAAAACTAATACAACAAAGAAACTCTATTCTGTAATCAACCAATGCTCACAGAGCAGCAGCTCTGAGACCCAGCCTACAGGAACAGATGCCATGGAGAAAACGAGGAAATTGCTACAACTAAACTCCTACGTCAGATCAACATTTCTTGTGAAACACTTTTAAAAACAATTTAGCTCTATCTGTAGTTGAAAGGAAATAGATGTGTAATAGCTCTGAGATGATGTGATAACAGCAGAAGAAAAATTTACAAAGACCTGAAGAATTCTTTGAGACTGGGGAGAAAGAAGTTTGCATGCAAGGTTCTTCTGGACTAAACACTGTACTTTAAATCACACTCCATGCTGAAACAACTTTGTCCTGAATACCCATGCTTTGCTGCAGCAATTCCCCATGCAGCAACCCCACCACCAGCTCCCACCACGGCAAGGCCGAGATGCCCAGGTACTCACTGGAGTTGGTCTGGGACACTGAGGTGGCCGTGGTGGTGGTGGAGGTGGTGGAGGACTGCGTGCTGGAGGAGGTGGATGGAGATGCTGCAGATGCAGGGCTGCTGGTGGTGGGGGTGGAGGCCCCCACGGCCTGGGCCTGGGCTGCCAGCATGGGCGTCAGCTCTGACTGCTGGATGACCTTGACCCCGTCCGGTTTGCTCCACGCCGACTCGCGCGTGCGTGCGTTGTAGAAATAGACCTGGGGAGAGCGGCCTGTGAGCCACAGCTCACTGCAGGACAGCCCAGCCCTGCCCCGGGCTCACAGCACGGCACCCAGCTCACCTTCCCGTCTGGAGTTTTGTTCTCTACCCAGATTTCCTCAGCTGGGGGCATTGCTGGTGTTCCCGGCGCAGAGACCGGCGGCATTCCTGGAGGGAACATCATACCAGGAGGTGGTGGCATGCTACCCATGGGAGGAGGCATAAATGGTGGTCTCTAAAGGCATATAATAACAATAATGATGATAATGATAACAACAATGTCATATCAAGCAGTTTTCCTTTCTTAGAGAAACAGCACACACTACACGAATAGTAAGGACAGCTGTGCCAGGCTTGGAAGCTTCCCTAACAATCCCGTGCTCCCAGATCAGGGAATGTGCTTCCTGCCAACCCCCCACCCATGGCAGAACAGCTGAAGCCATCACTTCTGAGATACAAACATCCAGGCACCTACAAAAGGTGGAATGAACAGAAACGTGGTCAAAGTCCAAAAGTCCTCTCCTGGAAAGGAGAAAATATTTCAATGGAAGGAAGGAAGAGAAAGAATGGAAGAGCTGTTCCCAAATAGCTGCTGCTCAGACATCACCATCTGTGAACCAAATATCCCAGAAACTCGACGGCTCTCCCAGGAAAGATAGGTTAAAAAAACCTAAATTACAAGTAAGCATCCAGTTTGTCAGTACAGCTGAGCAGTGGGCTTAATTAAAATCCATTACACTCCTAAATTTCTCACTAACTAAAATTCTAGCTAGTGCCAATTAAAACACAAATATGGCAAAATTACATGTTCATTATTGCATGATAAGAAATCCTGACCTGTCCTGCACACAGTTACCTGAAAGCCTGAACACCTGTTTGGAATTCAAAGTACATTCAATTCTTTCATTTTACTTATTTACTTGGACTGTTCAAAATTCCCTATATGCAACAAGTACAATGAACACTTTCCTGTAAAACAGATGGCAGAGCTCACAGAGTTCTCTGGCTTATTCTGCAAACACCTACAGCTGCCCTAATTGTCCCCATCAGTCCAGCTCTGAGTGTCACCCTGAGCCCTGGTGCTGGGACACCCAGGGCTCCAGTGCCACAGGGAGGGGGTGGCTCGGTGACAAGCTGCACCCACAACTGCAGCTGTACCCCTGGCAGCTGCCAGTGCTGCCACGTCCTTGGCTTCTGTTGGGAGCTGCCCTGAGATCCAACTTTCTGCCCTAAGGGTGGTGTTTTAAACCGCTCTTTAAATCCACATGCCAAACTAGTAACAATCATTTGCATTAAATACTACTAAAAAAGGAAGCCAAGAGTGCATGGATGGCATTCTACACAAACAAAAAAAGCTCTCAATTCAACTGCAACCTGCATTCTCTCCCTTGTTCCTCCCCAACAGCTCTTGCACCTGCTTTACCATGAGCTTCCTCTTTCTTGCCGTTACAACTGTATGAAGAATCCAATGAGAAGAAGCCCACCTTCCACCTGCTACATCTCCTTTCCCCAGTCCAGGAGTAAAACCACGTGGGCATTCGGTGCCAGATGTGCAGCCAGGGTGCCAGCACAGCCTGAGCCCTGAGCACAGCTCCCCCCATTGTGACCTCGGGCTGTCACCATCCCGTCTGGCCGGGCACGGGGCAGGGAGTGCAGCCAGCCCCAAGCAGAGCTCAGTGCCGGCCCAGCTCAGTGCCAGCCCAGCTCAGAACCCCGGCCCAGCTCAGAACCCCGGCCCAGCTCACACACCCAGCCACAGCTGGTGCTGCTGAGGAGCTGCAGAGCTCACGGCCTGCGTGACAGCCGGGAGCAGCAGCACACCCTGGGTGGAAATCAAACACAGGAGACACCCACAGCCAGGCCTGGGATCCAAAGTAACTCTGCTTGGTTTTCCAAACTGCAATTAAAATAGTGGATTTAATCAATAATGGCACATGGGACCGTTCAGCTCCTCAGCCTGCCCACAGCCTACACAGCACTGACACTGCCCTAATGGGAAGGCACCTCCACAAAGCAATTAAATATCAGCACAAGGCAATTAAAACAATCCATTTCTCATTCACAAAGGTGCTGTCCCTTGCAAACTGTTCAGGCCTCAGAAAATCAGACACAAGACCTTAAAGCATCCATCAATTTAGCAGCAGAGGAGCTGAGCAGAAACTGTATTTGCACACCACACGTATGCAGTGTAACACCACACCTGAGCCCTGTGTACTCATCTTGCCTTGCTGTTTCCTTCACCCATTTCCATTCTCATACTATTTCCACACAATCACAGAATCAATTACATTGGAAAAGACCTCCCAGCCCATTGAGTCCAACCTGTGCCCAATGCCCACCTTGTCACCCAGCCCAGTGCCATGTCCCATTGTTCCCTGGACACCTCCAGGGATGGGGACTCCAGCATCACCCTGAGCCCCCTTTTGTCCAGGCTGAGCCCCCCTAGACCCTTCAGCTGCTCTCATCAAACTTGTGTTCTAGACTCTCCACCAGCTTTACTGCCCTTCTCTGGACACGCTCCAGACCTCCATGTGCTTCCTGAAACTGAGGGGCCCAGAGCTGGACACTTCCACTTTCCACAAACGAAAAATTCCTAAATCCACTTAACGAGCCCAGGAGAATTCCTTACCTGTAGGTGTGGAGGCCCCATGGGCGGGGGGATCCCCCCCGGCGGCGGCATCGGGGGCATGCTGGGGTCGAAGGGGGGCCGGCCGAAGGGGGGCCGGGGCGGCGGAGGAGGGCCCCGCATCATGCCGAAGGGCGGGGGCGGCCGCAGGAGGGGCGGGGGGCCCCGCAGCACCGCGCTGGGCGGCGGCGCGGGGCCGCGGAACCGCAGCGCCTGCTGCTGAGCCATCCTGGGGAGAGAGGCACGGGAACACGGTCACTGCTGCTGCCGGGGAGGAAACCGCTGCGACAGGGACCGGGAAACCCGGGCGGCACCAACAGCAGAGCACAGCATGCCGTGTTTAGTGGGTGAAGTCAACTGTGCAACTATCTCAAGATGCACTTCTGCTACACAATTCAGGGTTATCAGTCCTCACTGTGAATTTCCCCCCATGTTAATGGACACCCGGAGCTGGGATGGGGTACGCAGCCCCTAGGAAGCGCATCCTTCCTTATCTGCCGGAGCTCCCCGAGCACGGCCGGGGCTCCGGCTCCTGCTGCCGGTGCGTCCCGAGCCGCGGCAGCCGGCGGGGCCCGGCGGGGCCGGCTCTGCCAGGGGCTGCCGGGGACTCGGTGTCCCTACAGGCGGAGCCTGGCCCTCGCACGGGCTCTCGGAGAGCCCTCGGCCTTCAGGAGCGGGCAGAACGGCTTCGGAGCGGCTCCCCCGGGGCCCGGGGACGGCTTCACCCGCCCCTGAGCGCACTGCGGTACCACGGGCGCATGAGAAACAGAGCCGAGAGAACCCAAGGTTGTCAGACGGAGGGCCACGCCAGACACGGTGTGTCCGCGTCCCGCCGGCCCCCGCCCCGGAGCGGCCCCGGCCCGGCGAGCGGGAACAGGGCCCGTCCCGCCGCACGCGGGGCCGGGAAAGGAGGCGGGAGAGCTCCCGCCGCCCGCCCCCCCGCACCCGGCCCCGCGCGGCAGCCAAGCCCCGGCCCGGCCTGGCTCAGCCGTACCGGAGGTCGGTGCCGAAACGCTCGCCCGCCGCTGCCGCCGCCTCCCCGTCGCCGCCGCCGCCCCGCTCCGCCATGGCCGCCACCGTCGCGCGCACCCGCCCCGCCCCGCGCGGGCCCCGCCGCCTCCCATTGGCCGCCCCGCCCGCCCGTCAGCGCGCGCGGGGCCGAGCCCGCGCCGCCATTGGCCGCCGCGCCCGCCGGCTTTGAATGGGGGGAGCCGGGCGCGCCGCGATTGGCCCGCGCCGCTCGCGCCTGGGGTCACGTGAGGCGCGACCCGGGGAGAGAACCGGAAGTGACTCTCACACCGTAGAGGGAAGGGGAGGAGCAGCATCCAATCAGCGGTCGGAACCGCGTGCACCAATCACCGCCCGCAGCCGGCGGTGCGCGCCCCCCCGCAACCAAATAGGGAATGTCCCGCCCCGTGACGTCACGGGTCACGGAGCCAATGAACTATCCTGGAGGGGGAGCCCGGCGGCCGCTAGGGGGCGCTGTGCGCACGGGGGCTCCGGGGGACCCGGGGAGGCTCCGAGGGATGCGGGGGGTCCGGGGGGGCTCCGAGGGATGCGGGGGATCCTGGGGGTCCGGGGAGTCCGGGGGCTCCGAGGGACCCGGGGGGTCCGGGGGGCTCGGGGCGTCCGGGAGGTCCTAGGAGTCCAGGGGGATCCGGGAGTCCGCGGGGTCTCGGGGGTCCGGGCGATGCGGGGGCCTCCGAGGAGCGTGGCGAGTCCGCCCGGGAGCCCGGCACGCGGGACCGGGACGAGAACGGAGCAGCGGGGGAGGCACCGCCCGTCTGCGCCCGCCCTGTCCCGGGTGCCCGTGACCCCCACCCTGGCACGGGAGAGCGAGCGGCTCCTCCTGGGGACGCTCGGCAGCGACACCGGGAAAGCCCGGAGTTACGGGTAAGCCGTGCGGGGAGCGCTGCCGGCACCGGGAGCGCTCGGCACGGCGGGGACATCAAGCGGGGCAGCTGCAGCGCTCGGTGCGAAGGAGCCCCGGATGGCCGAGGGCAGGGCCGCGTTCCCGGGACACAGTCCGGTGGTGACCGTCCGTCAGGCCCTTCCGTCCCCAGCTGGTTCTGTGATCCCACATTTCCCATTCCTCTCCTGCTCTCAATAAAAAGATCTGTCTTTGCTTAGATCATGGCAATAAGGAATTGCGGGGGGGGCCTTTTGGCGGTGCTGAGCCACAGAGACTTTTGCACGCTCTGAGTTTGCTGTGGAGTCTTTATTCGTGTGTTTGGCTTGAGGCTGCTGCCTCGGTGAGGGTGTGGGGCAGGTCAGGGGGTGCTGAGGCTCCCCGTGTGTCCTGCTCGGTGTCCGGGTGGTGCAGCCAGGGCCTCAGTGCCCGGGGGATGCAGGGCACGGTGCCCGCTCGCTGTGCCAGGGCAGGGGATGCAGTCGGGTGTCCCTCCCGCCCCGTCCCCACCGCATCCCCCTCCCCGGCCCTTTCTGACGGCAGACTTTAAAACCGGTTTTGCCCACGAGTGCTCAAATCCCCCGCACACCGTGGGGCTGCCTGTCTTCCACGCGTCTTTCATCCTCTTTTATCTCCCCGCTCCCTGGTTGTCTCCATGTTTTATTGATGTCAAGCTAGCAGGAGCAGCTGCAGGGCCCTCTCGCAGGTTCGGGGGGGCTGGAGCTGCTGCTGTACGCCAGCCCCCTCACCTTTGTGTTCTCACAACATTCCAGTCAGGAATTGTCGAACTGCAGCTCCTTCGGGAGCAGGTAGTTAATGGTGAGCTGCAAAACATGAGTCACTTTGACGAATCTGCTGGCAGCTCCCTGTGCTGCAGGACGTGGCTCCTGGCAGCAGTACAATTTACTGTGATTGATACGCACTTCCCTGGATTTCATTGAAAACAAGAATTCCAGTGGCTCAGCTCACTGTTTGCCTGGACACCCTCCCTGACTCCTGGTGGGCTCTGGGGTGCAGGTGCCAGGGGACTGAGCAGAGGCTCTGTTAATCCCTCAGGAAGCTGTGGCACTGCTCCTGGAGCTGGGAGGATATTGCTGGCCATGCTCCTTGGGGAATGGAGCTGTGGCAAGCACTGGAGCCAGGGGAAATCTCTCCAGGGAATCCCAAACACACCCCACCCACTGCAGAGCCAGTGGATCTGCTGATGGAATTCTGCAAATGGCTGTGGGTACACGGGGTGTCCAGGTTTTCCAGAGAAGTCTGCAGCCCTGGTACCCCTGTCTGTGCTGCCAGTCCTCCCCAGGGCCGTTGTCCCCTGGCTGGAAAGCTGCTGGCTGTGCTGTGCCAGATACCAGCACAGAGCTGCTGTGCTGCTGCCACTGCTGCTGCTGCTGCCCCAGAAATTGTTCCCAGGGAGGTTTTAAACCAGGAACTTTCTCAAATATTTGGATCTCTGTAGTTTTTAAAAGGCTGTTTGTGACACAGTCTGACTTCTCTGCCAGGCATATAGGAAGGAGTCCTGAAACCCTCCAGGGTGGGTGCTCCTTCTCAAACCTGCCCATGTTCTTGTGTTTTCTTGGTCCAAGGTGAGTGGTGTTCCTCATCCTCATTGCAGCTCTGTGCCGTGGGCTGGTTTCTGCTCCAAGGTTCCCTCTGGCTTAGTGTGGCAGCCCCTGAGCTGCTGTGGCTCCCACTGCTGGCGCTGGCCCCTGCCGTGGAGCTGCAGCAGCTGTGGGGCTGTGTCGTCTCAGAGACGCCAACATCCTGCCATTCTTTTTTAATTTTTTCAGATTTCAGGTTGAAGTGTGATGACAAATTAAAAATTTTGCCCTGGGCTGTCTGCAGGGCCTCTGGGCTGCTGCGGTGCCAGCATCTGCCGGGGAGAGCCCCAGATGCCCCCGTGCTGGGGGTGGCAGAGGGGGAGGCTCCTGCTGGCGCCGAGGTGCCCCCGATTTCCCAGCCCCCTCACAGTTCGCTGCTGGGGCTGAAGCCATTGGGGGTCCCCCCATCCCCTCCAGCCACGGGGACCTTGGGGGCCATGGCTGCTGTGTCCCTGCTTGGCCTTGGAGCTGGGCTGGCCCGTTCTGAGGGCATGTGAGGCATCATCTGGGCATTGTGGGGAGCAAATGGGTCTGGGCATTACTGAAATTTAACAGGGCACCTCCCTGTCCGTGGGCACAGCATGGCTCAGTGTGCTGCACCCAGGCTCTGGGCACGGAGCTCCCCGGTTTGGTCCCAGGCTTTCCCTGTATTTACCTGAAAACATCTCATTTGTCTCTACACATGGAGCCTGCAGAGTCCCTCCTACACGGGGAAGAGGGGTGCAGGCTCAGCCATGGTAAGAGCAGCAGATGGGCGGGAGGCCTGGGAGGTGCCCTGAGTCAGAGCAGGGGTTAGCCCAAACGAGGTGATGGCTGCAAAGAGCCCAGCAGGGCAGAGCCAGCCCGGCTGCCGGCAGCACAGCGCCTCTCGCAGCTCCTTGGCCAGCGAGGACAGTGCCACTGGCCCTGCGAGTCTTCTGAAAGCGTCGGAGTCCCGTGGCTGCATCAGCCAGGGCAGAGCTGGGAGCAGAGCCTGGCCGGGAGGGCGCTCGGCCACACCCCGAAATTCTGGGAGCATCCGGGGAAAGTTCTCCTGTCTGAAACCAGCCGCAGAGCTGACACTAATAGAAAAAGACCAGTAAAAAGCTGTGCGATATTCTGCTCTGCTCCCCGTCCCTCTCTCCCTCTGTTGCTGCTGGCATTTTATGAAATATTGATGTGCCTGGGTGCTGCCGCTCTCCCGTGCTCTCCGCGCTGCTGCCGCGGCCGCGCCGGCCCCGCGCCGGCCCGGGGACGGGCCACGGGACGGGCCACGGGACGGGCCACGGAACGGGCCACGGGACGGGCCACGGGACGGGCCACGGGACGGGCCACGGGACGGGCTCAGAGCCGGGTCCCTCGGCGGAGCCGAGCAGCTCGGTGCCGCGGCTGGAGCTCCTGGCCGGAGCAGGCGGGGGCTTCCCACGGGCTTGGAGATGCCGTGCTCGCTTCCCTTCTCATGCCAGGCTCTTCTCCGGCTCCTGACCACGAGTTCTGGTCCCCCCGAGCGCCCTCCTCCAGCCCGTCCTGCCGCGGGCTTCTCCTCCGGGCTGCGGGAGCTCCGTCCCCGGAGCCCGTGGCGCACCCGGTCCGGACGGGGCTGGCCGGGCTCCCCCGGTCCGGTTCGGGGCTGGCCGGGCTCCCCCGGTCCGGCCGGGGCTGGCCGGGCTCCCGGAGCCGCCCCGTGCTGCCCCAGAGCAGGCAGTGGCGCAGGGTGGGCTGAGGGGACAGCCGGGGCTCCTCCGTGTCCCCTCCCCGCAGGACACGCGGGTTTGTGCTGGCCGCGCGTGACATCGTCCCCGCAGCGCTGCGAACGCGCCTCCTTCCCCCAGAGACCAGGCGCGCTCCGGCTCGGGGTTAATATTTCATGAGGTTCAGGGCTGGCTCCGAGCTGCGGCCAGACGCGCCCTCGCTGCCGTTCCCGCGGCGGGGCGGGGGCTCGCTGACGGCTCCGTGCCATTCCAGGGGCTGCTCCGATCCGCCGCTCCTTTGGCTGCCCGGGACTGCGGCGAACCGGAGCCACCCCGCTCCTCAGGCCCCGGCTCGGCTGTCCTGTCTCAGGAATGGCATCGGTGTGAAATCCCAGGATGCCTCATCTCATGGCCAATTTGCTCAGGTTTCCTCGGCGGGGGCTAATGTGTTTTCCATGTTAACGTGCCTGCACGTGGCGTTCAACCTGACTGCAGCATGGAGCCACTAATCCTACACGACTGGCACACATGCCCCGCTGGCAGGGGACAGCGCTGCGTGCCCACCCCTCCAGGGGCTTTTGCCTGGGCTGACCCCGGAGCGGCTCACCTGCCCGGCGGGAGCATCCACCCCAAGCACAGCGATATGGGGAGCTGCACCAAGGTGATTCCACTGAAACCAAAAACCTCTCCACTCTAAGCAGGGACTGAGTTATTCACTTCCCTCGCTGAGCTCCGAATGCTGAGCTCTGATGGAAGGTGGTGCCTTGGTTCCCTTCCCAGCTGTCCAGAGTAAATGGACAGAGATCTCTCTCCTCCAACACTGACAAACAGTGACCCACTCTGGGCCTGGGCAGCACTGCCGGGGGCAGGCAGTGCCAGGGGCTGGTCCCAGTGCTCTGGCCCCAGCACCCTGCTGCTCTCTCATCCCAGAGCCCCAGCTCTCCCAGCTGCAGACCGTGGGGACCACAGCTCCCAGCCCAGGGCCCGGAGCAAAGCCTGGGCAGCAGCAGAAACCACTGTCCTAAGGAACATTTTTCATCTCAAACTGAATGTGTCTCCTTGGGAGGACAAAGGTCCTTGAAAACCCAGGAGAAGGGAAACACTGAGGGCAGAACGTGTGAAGGAAAAGGGGACTGGAAGTTTGGAATTTTGCAGCTGCAAACCAGTGTTCTCTGGGAAAGCAGCATGGCTGCAGCTCCAGCTCCCGCTCTCCTTGCCAGTGGCTGCTTCTTGGACCATCATGAGCGTGGGCTTGGCTCTACGCCAAGCCAGGACCCTCAGCAGCAGGTCCTGCTGCTCCCCCAGGACATTGGTGTCTGGTGGGGACGTGCACACACCCACTCACACGTATGTGCACACGTATGTGCGCGCGCACACACACACACACACACACACACACACACACACACACACACAATTCCCACCTGCCCCACAGCACCTGCTGCCTTGCTCCCGAGCCCCCCGAGCCCCTGAGCCCTCTCTCCTCTCTCCCCCCTCCTTCTCACAGATGCTTTTGTACATCTAGGAGCTCCCCCCTGCCCCCTCGTGTTATCAGATGTGCTGCTATTGATTTCCTCCCTGCATTTGTTTTTGTTATTCATTATTAATGGGATCATTTTTCCATCCTTTGTGCATGAAGGCAAATTTTGTGTAAAAATCAATTGAGTGAGTAGCGCCAATGGCTTGTTTGGTTTTCTGTGCTTTCATCTCCTGTGCACAGATCCCGGGAGACAGAGAGCAGGATATTAAGGAGCAAGCATGGAATGGGGAAAAAATAATAAATCAATTGTTAGTGGTTCAGAAACCATAGACAGGGAGTTTGCCTGCTGAATCTCACACGTGTACTGGGTATTTCCTATTTCAGCAGGTTTCCCCTTCCCCTTTATCTGGGCTGTCACTGAGAGGGAATTCCCTTTCTCAGCAAATTTCTCCGGCATTTTTCATTTCACCTGTGGGAGATGGGGGTTTGTGCATGGGGTGTGTTTTGAAGAATCAAGTGTCCCAGGTGGATCCCACAGACCTACTGCCCAGGACAAGGAGCCCCAGCCCCAAGAAAATTGCGAGTCCTGATCCCCAGGCACCTGGAGAGAGAGATGGGGCAGCGGGGAGAGCGGGGCTGTGATGTGGTGGCAACCTCCCACAAACCCGGAATTCCGAGCGCTGGCTCCATCCTGCCTCCCATCCCCTGCTGGTGACGCTCACTGGCTCCGGGGCACTGCTCGTCATCCTGAGGGAAAACGCGGGCAGCTTCTTTGTGCCTCTTCAGCATTAAATACCGGTTCCGAACTCTTCGGCCGATGCTGAGAGAAGCTCATCCCCAGCTCCAGGAAGATTAAATGAGCTTCCCGTATCACAATGGGTTTAACCCAGAGCACCAGAGCTTTGGGAGCCAAACCCAGGGGCAGACTAAGGCATCAGTGATGACCAACCAGGACGTGCCTGACCTCCAAAGTCAATCTCAAACGAAGGGGTCAGGTCCTGTGTGTGAAATCTGGGCAGAGCCCCCCGTCCAGAGCACTGCCGCGAGAAAAGGAGCCGGGAGGGAGGGAGGGAGGGAGGGAGGGAGGGAGGGAGGGAGGGAGGGAGGGAGGGAGGGAGGGAGGGAGGGAGGGAGGGAGGGAGGGAGGGAGGGAGGGAGGGAGGGAGGGAGGGAGGGAAGGTGAGCTAAAAGGTCAAGGGGCTTAAGGTGTCCCTGGCGAACCTGTTGGAGGTGAGGAGGAGCTCAGAGGAGCTGCTTTGTGGGACAGTAGCTGCGGGTTTGGGAAAGTTCGTTTAGGATTTGTTTTGCATCTTTAAGGCACTCTCCAGAGCTGTGCAAAAGGAACAAACATGGAAACGTCCAAACCCACAAAGCTAGGCAGCACAAGATCAGCCCCAAGAGAGACAGCGGTGATCCCTTTGCCGTTGTGGGAGCAAGCCCGGTCCGATGTCCCCTCTGCAGGTGTGCAGGGACAGAGGTGGGGCCGTGAGCCGTGAGTGAGGGCGTTCTGCACTGCCGGCTAGGAGCGGGCTCGGCGAGGCTCGCACCGGGTTTAACCCGAGCCGGGGGGACACGGATCCCGTCCGAGAGCAGCGCTAGCGGTTCTTTCTGCTGCAACACAAAAGACGTGAGGCGGATCTGGGCTGGGTCTCCATTCCCGTGCCAGGAAAGGCTCCCGGCCCCGCTCCCGCCACCGACCCCCGGCGGGGCCGTGCCCGCTCCTCCGGCGCCCCGGCGGCCGCGGGGCCAGTCCCCAGCCCGGGGCAAGGCGGGGGCAGCTCCCGGACACACACGAGAACGAGGGAAGAGATAAAGGCACATCCTACGGGGATGTAAAAACACGGGCCTGGAGCCCGCAGCTGCGGGGGAAGATGCCGTCGGAGCTGCCTTCTTTATAGTGCGTTGCCCTTACTCTAAATTTTCAGAGCCCACAATATAATGTAATGGCATAAGGGCATTTTTTGTTAAAGGACGTTTGATTGGGGAAAAGTCGCTGAGGATGATTGGGAAAACGCGATGCGAGGAAGAGAGTTAGGAAAAGGTGAATTCGTGAGATCGTTTCCTGACGGGGGAGGAGGACGAGACCCAGTTCTCAAGTTCGATGTTTGTCACTCATTGAAATGCTAAAGTGGAACATCCAGAGGAGGCTCACGCTTCGAACATTAATCTTTGATCGTTAAGGTGCTTCTGGGAATCGCAAATAAAAGCCCTTTCCCCCTCCTGAACACTTTCAGAAACGAACCCGGCATCGGCTTTGGCGGGGGGATGTTTCCGTTTCCCCGGGGCCGGGGGCGGCGCGGGGCCCGCGGAGCGAAGCCGGTCCCGTGTCCCGGGGCGTCGCCCCGCTGAGGGGCGCTTATTGAGGGTGCCATTGCTCTTGCAGATCATTTCGGGTATTCCCGTCGGCGCTGCGGCGCGGGGCGGCGAGGAACGACACGTCCCGGCGGGTTGAAAAATAAAGCTTTATTAGGGAGCGGGGCGCGGGGCTCGCTCGCCGCGGCGGGACGGGGCGGGACGGCGGGCGCGGTGGGAGCGGCTCTGCCGGGCGGCGCCCCCGAGGCCTCGGCCGCCGCCAGAGCAGTTCGGGGACCCGCGGAATGCTGGCCGCGCCTCTCCGCTCCGCGGCTCCGCGCCCCGCCGGGCTCCTGTCCCGGGCCGGGCTCCTGTCCCGGGCCGGGCTCCTGTCCCGGGCCGGGCCGGGGCGCGCTCAGGGCAGTCCGTCCCTCCCCGCCCCGTCCCTCCCCGTCCCGTCCCATCCCGTCCCGTCCCGTCCCGTCCCGTCCCGTCCCGTCCCGTCCCGGCTCTCGGGCCGCGCCGCCGGGGCGGTCGGGGCCGGGGCCGTCAGTGCACCGCCGAGTACTTCATGCGCTTCTGCTTCTGGCGCTGGTTGCAGAACCAGACGCGCACCACGTTCTTCTTGAGGTCCAGCTTCTCGGCGATGGCCGCGATCTTCTCGGCCGAGGGACGAGGCTGCAGAGCGAAATACGCCTCCAGCGAGCGCCGCTCGGGCGCGGCGATCGAGGTCCGCCGGCGCTTGCGCTCGGCGCCGGGCGGCGGGTCGGGGCCGGCGGGGCGGGCGCGCCGGGCGGCCTCGGCGCCCTCCAGCCAGGCCTGGAGCACCGGCCGCAGCGCCGTCATGTTGTTGTGCGACAGCGTCAGCGACTCGAAGCGGCAGATCGTGCTCTGGCTGAGCGAGCCCACGCCCGGCAGCTTCAGCGCCGCCAGCGCCGCCCCCACGTCGGCCTGGGTCACCCCCAGCCGCACCCGGCGCTGCTTGAACCGCTCGGCGAACGCCTCCAGCTCCCGCGGGTCCGCGGCGGGCGCGGGAGCCCCCGGGGCGCCCACGGGCACGGGCAGGGGTCCCGCGGCGGCGGCGGGCAGCGGCGGCGGCGGCAGCGGCGCGGGCAGCGCGGGGGGCTCGGCCAGCCCCGCCACGGCCAGCGACGGCGAGAGGTGCTCCAGCAGGTCGCCGCCGTCCAGCGCCGGGTGCGGGAGCGGGTGCGGGTGGGCGGCGAGGGCGGCGGGGTGCGGGAGGGCGGCGGCGGCGCAGGGGACGCCGCTCATGGCGTGGAAGGCGGCGTCCGGCTTGAAGTGAGGGTGCAGGTGGTGGCCCTTGGCGTGGGGGGCGATGTCCGCGGCCGCCAGCGCCTCGGCGCGGGCCAGCAGGCTCTCATCGAAGCTCCCAAATATATTGCCCTGCAGCTGCGAGCAAGAGCACGCATGGCGAGGTCAGTGGGGAATTCTGTCATCTCCGCCTGAAAAACCGGCCCCGGCACCGCGGGTCCTCCCCGGAGCTCAGGTCATAAAAATTAATAGCAAGACAGCGGCCCCGCTCCGCATGGCGCGGATCAGGGGCGGGCGCGGGGGGGGGGCGCGGAGCCGCGACGCGCGATGCTGCTGCCGACATGAAAAAAACATTAACCCGGTGCCTGTCAGAAAATGCGGCTCAGAGCGGGAATTGCGCTGCATCCACGTACCTGCGGGGCCGGGAGGCAAACTCTGCGCATCGCCTCGCTGCCAGCGTGCAGGCTGGGGAACTTGGGCTCCTGGAGGGCGGCGGGCACGGCGAAGGGCTGCTTGGCGTCCATGGCCATCATCTCGGCGCGGCCCGCGGGCGGCAGGCCCCGGGCATGGGCGCGGGGCTGTGTCTGCCCTCGGCACTGCCCGAGCGAGCGGTGTTCGATGGCAGAGCTCCGCCGGCGCCCGCCCCGCCCGCGCTCCCGCACTCATCTTACACCGGCCGCGCACGCGTGATGCGCCCCGGCAGCACCGGCGGGGCACGGGCGGCGAGACCCTCCGGTGCCCCGGGGCCCGCCGCCCTCAGCCCCCGCTGGGGCCGGGAGCGACTCGCAGCCCCCGGGCCGCTCCCGCTGGAATCGCGCTCTTCCCTCGGCCGGCGGGTCCCGGGGGAAGAGGGGAGGAGCGGGCGTTTCTCCGTGGGCTAAACCCGCGGGCTGACGTTCGGAGCAGAGGGGCCGCCGTCCCCACACCCAGCCCCAGGAAAGCGGCTCTGAAGTTGGCATTGTTCTACTGCTGAGCGGCCCTTTCAGTTTTGCTCTCCCAATCTTCACACATCTTCAGACATTACTGTACTTTGAGGCACCAGAGATGCAAATATTTTGCAAAATTCGAAGTTCTTAAGCAAAAATAAAACTTAGTCCGAAATTTAAAGTTTCCAAGTCTTATAAGCCTCGGTAAACACAGACCAAGAGCCGAAGGAGCTGCTGTCTGGTTTCTGACAAACTGACACTACTGACTCTGATCGCGGGCAGAGAAAAGAAGCGGTGCTGCTGTGGTGAAACGGATTCCTTTGGGAAACACGCACCGAGCCCAGATCGCAGGATCAAGGACGGCTCGGGCTGGAAGGGGCTTCCAGGGCGGCTCGGCCCCGCCGTGCGGACAGCGCCGGCGGCGGGACGGGAGCGCGGGGCGCAGCACCGCGGACAGCGCCGGCGGCGGGGCCGTGCTGCTCCCAGCCCGCTCCGCTCCCGTGCCTCCCGCTCCTCTCCCTGCCCGCTCCGCTCCCTGCCCGCTCCGCTCCCGTGCCCGCTCCGCTCCCTGCCCGCTCCGCTCCCTGCCCGCTCCGCTCCCGTGCCCGCTCCGCTCCCTGCCCGCTCCGCTCCTGTGCCCGCTCCGTGCCCGAGCCCGCTCCGCTCCCTGCCCGCTCCGCTCCCTGCCCGCTCCGCTCCTGTGCCCGCTCGGCTCCCTCCCGCTCCGCTCCTGTGCCCGCTCCGCTCCCTCCTGCTCCGCTCCCGTGCCCGCTCCGCTCCCTCCCGCTCCGCTCCCTGCCCGCTCCGTGCCCGTGCCCGCTCCGCTCCCGTGCCCGCTCCGCTCCCGTGCCCGCTCCGCTCCCTCCCGCTCCGCTCCCGTGCCCGCTCCGCTCCCGTGCCCGCTCCGCTCCCTGCCCGCTCCGCTCCCTCCCGCTCCGCTCCCTCCCGCTCCGCTCCCGTGCCCGCTCCGCTCCCGTGCCCGCTCGCCCCGACCCCTCCTCTCTCCCGGCCCGTTCCGCCCCACCCGGGTCCCGCCGCTGGGCCGGGGGCGAGGGGCCGGGCCGGGATAGCGACTCCCTCCCACCGAGGGAAACCGGCGCGTTGTGGCGAAGCTGCCTGCCCTGATTTATGATAAAACATTTAAAGGAAATCATTTATATTTCAGAGGCCCTAAATAGCTGCATGAAAGTTTTATCTGAAGTGGCACCGCTTTAAAGGCGGCCCTGCTTGCTGGAAGTAATTAATAGAGGGATAAATTTCAGGCCTTTTGTTTTGGTTTTAACCCTCCTTTTATTTAGGGCTGTCTGTTAACGCCAGTAAACAAGAAGATGCGAAGGGCGGATGCAGAGCCCGACCAGCGCCTGCTCGTCAGGGCCCGACTCCCTGGCTCCGAGGGTGCTCGCACAGGACTGGCAGCTTTCTCCGTCTCTCTGCTGTTGCTTCACTCTCTCCCAGGTGAGGAGAAGCTGCCGGGACCCCGCACGCTCCTTCTGCCGGTCCCGCTGTCGCACCGAGCATCGCCTGTGTGACCCCAGCGCCGGGCTCGGGGCCGCTGTCACAGCCCAGAGGGTCCCTCTGCCCGTCCCAGGACAGCTCCCCTGGCCACCCGCCTCAAGCGCGGTCCTCCCCTCCCGCCGGCAGCCGGGCTGGGCGATGCCGCTGCTGAGCTCCCTTTAATTAATGCTGTAAAATATTGATGCTCCTGGCCCTGTCTGCTGCCGTTACACCTTACAGCCGGGGGAGAGGAGTCCAAAGGATAAACAATAACAAGTTAAAGGAGCCCAGATGGTTTGCCATCAGAAACTGTCTGCAGACTCAGAGGTGTCACTGCAATAGATTTCAGAGATCATTCACCTACTGGTAAATAATTAATGACATTTCTGGAAGAAAAAACCCAAACCCATACTCTGATGAAACATTGCTGGTGACTCATTGGAAATCCGAAGGCAAAAGTCAGATTAAAAGCATGTGCTATTTTATCCTTTGTCACAGTTCATGGATTGTTATCAATTTTCCTAATGCATCAAATTATTCTGTTCTTATTTAGATTTTAATTCAAATCTCATCACAGAGTGGTGCCAATAGGTTCTAGGTTTTATTGCATGAACTTCATGTAGTTTAAAAAATTTGCAGTACATGCTGACACAGGAGTGATGTCCTGTGAACGTTTGTGAGAGTTTCCTGGGAAGTTTGAAATAAAACCATGAGTTATTTAATCCACAGTTCATGCTGGTACCCTCTCTGCCACGGGCTGGGGGCAGCACGATGTGTTACAGTCACAAAGCTGGCAGAACTCCTGGCAGAATCTTTAAATGCTCAGAACAGCCCCAGGATGTCCCGCACGCCCAGCTCCCCTGGAGGAGGCTGCTGCAGTGTCTGCCTGTGGGGCAGCTGAAGCACACACAGGGACAGCTCCCTGCACCTTCACACACAGCACCTTCTCCCCTTCTGCTCCTGCTTTGGAGGCTTTGCTCCCCTCCCCAGCTCCTCTCGAGGCCTGGCCAGGTCTCATTGTCCAGCCCTTGTGTTTGTCTTCACTGTGGATCTGGAAAAGAAATCCTGAGTCAAGGTTTATGTGATAAAATAACTTCTGTTGCTAAAATGCAGCCAGTTACCAAAATCATAGAATCAGGGGATGGTTTGGGTTGGAAGGGATCATCCCTGGGCTTTGCTGAACCTGAGGAGGTTCCATGGGCCCACTGCTGGAGCTCATGTGCCTGGTCCATGTGGAGGAGGAGGAGGACTAGAGCTGACTCTGGAGGTTCCTCCTGTGGGCCTGCACAGCCCATTTCCAGCAGCCCACAGCTGTGAGCCATGCTGCACCCCGGATGATGCAGTTGTTCCACTGCACAATCTGATCGAGGAAATATCTCCAGTTACCCAGACAGTCAATTATTCATCAGCTAAATGGCCAAGCATCAATTACCTGGCCTGATTCTCTTATTCATTAAGGAGATTGAAGAACCCACCTTAAGAGAGCAAAGAAAAAGTTGCTAAGTTACAGGAGCTGTCTGGCCGAGGCAGTGTCGGGCTCCAAAGGAAAGGGCCCGCACTGGGACTGCTCTGGGTGTGCAGGGTGTCCTCCAGAGCCCCTGCTGGTGTGGAGCCAGTTCCACTGCAGGTGTGCAGGAATGGGCTCGGGAGAGCAGCCTGGGGTCAGACTGTGCCTCGGGTGGGACCATGGGTGCCTAAAGGGACTCTTACAGAACTTGGAGGTTAAAGGGAGGGACCAGGGCAGGAACCCCATTGCTCTGGGAAGTTTTTAATACAGGTGGGATGGGATGGAAAGTGCTTCAGAGAGCACGGCTGCCAGTGGCATCACAGCAAGGGTGGGCTTCCTGTGCAGACAGGGAGCACTTGCAGCTCTGCACAGTAGGGGCCACCCCACACAAACCACCAGAGAGAGCCCCAGAGGGACTGAGCACTGGGCCAATTGCTGAGCTGCCTTCCGAGGAGAGGCACGGGGAAGCATCTGGGGCCTGTGCATTGCTTCAGATTAAGTTAGGAGCGCTTTCTCTCCTGTTCTATAGTTAAAATCCAAGCAGAGCTTTGCTGGCTGCAGACAGGCTCTTGCCAAGCAAAGCCTTGGGCACGTCCTTGGCCCCAGGCGGTGGCACAGGTGGCTCCAGGGGCTGAGTGGGTGTTTGTGGGTGTGAGCAAACCCCAAGGCCTTTGGCATTAGCAGAGCATTGTGGCCACAAAGGAGCACAAGAAGTGCTGAAGCTGTGCTGCAGCTCTGCCATGCTGGGTGACAGGGGCAGGACAAACAGCCTTGTCCAGCAGCAGCAGGTAGAAAGTTCAGCAACTTAGTTTTGAATTTTTCAGGAAGCAAGGTTTTTATTTGAGATCCCAGGAAAACAGGTGGCCGCTCTCTTGGGAGTGGCATCCTTTACTCACTTGCAGTGTACATGAATTATAGAATTTTTACATGTATCATTCACTGTAATTAAAACTGCAATAAAGGACACAGCAGTCCTTGATCAGAACAAGCTCTCCCCTTCCTGCCAGAGAGGATGGGAGCAATGGGGCTTTCCACGGGTGGAACAGAACACTCTGCTGTCAGGCATCTGGTTATATTTGCTCCTAATTCTAGAAATACATCTAAATGCATCTAACAGGATGGACTCTGCCACAAGAAGTTAATGAGGAACAAACATTAATTATTCATGCCCTGAAACAGTAGGTCTCCTAATGTTTTTGCTAATCAACAAGTGAAACAGCTGTATGTTCTCAGGGCAATCTTGGGGGGACAGAAGAACAACTCTGGCACGTTGGGCTGCCCCCAAAGTCTCACCCTCTAACTCAGTGAAGGGTGTTTGCTCCCAGCCCAGCACAAGTGTGGGAGCACGAGCAGTCCTGGCCCTGCACTGCCCAGGAGCAGCTCCTCTCATGCTCCCAGCTGCTCCTCCAGCCGGGACACGGGCGGGTTCGGCCGGGGGTGTCCCGGGGAGCACGGACGGACGGCAGGGGCAGTCTGCTCCCGAAGCCAGGGACGGCCCAGACTGGTTAAAGCAGAGACAGCTCCCTCTGGGCGCCCACAGCAGCAGCGGGGAGTGAGAGTGTTCCGGGAGCCCCCTCACTCCCCTCGACCCGCAGGTAATAACCCAGAGCCGCGAGAAGCAGCTGAAGGAACAGCGGATGGAAGTGTTGTCTGACAGAGCCTTCACCACGGGAGAGCACACGGAGAGAGGTACGTGATGTTGAGTTGACTTCAAATAATTTTCACATGAATTACTAAAGAAATGTATAATTGATCAGTGTTTAAATAAATCACTGGCAGGAGCGCTTTAAGGTTGCCGGCGCAGGGCGGGCTATAATTAACTCGCACGTCACGGAGCGCAGGCTGCTCCGGCAGCGCCCCGCGACGCCGCGAGGCTCGGAGGGACGCGGCACGAAAGGAATTCGGCTCCTAAAAATGAGATGAATGACAGCAGAGCAGTCACAGCCCGGGCCGGGGGCGATGCCGGTGCTGCCGCGGTCTGGGGCTGTCCCCGGGGCCCGGGCCAGGGCTCAGGCGTCCCCCGGAGCTGCCCCGGCTGAGCCCGGCTCCCAAAGCCTTTGGCATTAGCGGAGCATCGTGGAAGAGCGGCCCCGGTGCAGGCTCTTGTCCCCGACCCCCCCAGCTGGCACAGGGCCACTGCCGGGGACCGGCTCTGCTGACGGGGTCACTGCTCCTGCCGGGCCCCTCTGGCCTTGGCCGCTCGCCTCTGCCCCCGCGGGAGGCACCCACAGAGCTGTCACGGCTCTATTTGGGCTGAAGCCTCTTGATCACGTAACACGTATTTTTGAACTTCAAATCCAAGAGATGTTTCTGATAAAAAATGTGTTTTCCAGATGCCATTAAAAAGTAGTGAAAAAACCTGGATTTTTTGGTGGGAAAAAGGGGGAAGCTCCAGGAAGGAGGCATCTGGCAGCACGGCACACGAGGCCTTACCCCACCAGCCCTGCCCACCTCAGCACCCCACAGGGATCAGCCTGAGACTGCCACTGGAAATTGTCTGTGGAATGATCCTGACAAGAAAGAAAGTGCTCTAGTTTATGAATTTAGGTTTTGATCATCGCAGTTGTAAGTCTGTCGTGGAATAAAGTGGTGGCAGCACACAAAAACCTCCAGAGAAACATCAGACAAACTTATTTTTCCCTTTTGAAAGCCCCTTGTATCAGTGATCTCATCAGTAAAGGCCCAGACATGTTACACAACCTGCTCCAGAGGACAGAACTGGGTCCCCTGTTTCCAGAGCCGAGTTAAAATTAGATTGTCACCTTTGGGAACCCTCTCCAGAACATTCCATACAGCCTCAGCTGGAGACAACAAAGAGATTCTTGGCCTGACAGTTACACCAACAATGTACCTTCATGTGACTGTTCCCTTCAAATAGCTCCTGTGCATCCTTCCAAGCCTTTACTGGCCTCCCCCACCCCATCTCCTCCCACATCCATTTACCTGTCCTAACGCATTCTGTTCCAGAGCACTTGGAAGATTTCTCTCTCAGCTCTGACCTACACCAAACCTGCACACACATTACACCCACATAAATCCCCCTTCACACACTCACTTCCCCCAAAAGAAGCGATAATGCTCTTTTTCTGAGTTGTCATTTTTTTGAATGGTTCTCCTTCCAATTTATTTCAGTTAGAATTCTGTTTCTTCTAAATCTTGAACCATTCCATACTATAACTTTATTGCAAAAAAAGTCAACATGCATCTTAGAAATTTGGCTTGTAATCAATAAAACAAACATTACATATATGAATTTTAATGTGTAAACAATTAGAAATTCAACAATATCTGCTATTATCCTATTACACAAGTTCACAATCTGTAAAAACTATAGTACAAGGTTACTATACACCAAGAGGAGCTTTGTTCCTTTTCACATGATTTTGCTAAGTGGTGCTTTCCTAAGCAGGTGCCTGGTTTTGTATTTGAGGTGGTTTTGTTTATTTTTGCTCAGGTTAATTCAGCACAGAAAGGGAGGGAATTCTTTGCAGTGACTTCCTTTCCCCATCCCCTCATCCTTCGGTGTCTGGCCCCCAGCTCAGGCTGGTACACGTGGCTGGGGCACACAGGTACCCTGAAGGGCTGTTTTGCCCAAGGTACAGGTGAACTTCCCAGTAAAGCATCACCATGAAATGAACTCAGTGCTCCTGCCCTGCTGCCTCTGGAAACACAGAAATCCAAGCCAAACACCCCAAGACAGGCCCAGGATGCCCTGAAATGCAGGGGGGTGCATAAGCTTTGGCAGAAGGCAGGCCAGTGTCACAGAGCTCCTCTCCTCTCCTCCTCTGCCCCCTGGTGCAGCCAGGCTGGGGCACTGCCCGCCCTGGGGTGGCACCTGGCACTGTGGCACTGCCAGGGGCACTGGGAGGGCCAACTGCAATGGGATGCAGCTCTCAGAGAGGCCCCCACTCCCTCACCAGACATAGGTGCCAGCCCAGTGTCACTTAGAGCTAAAACCATATGAAAAGGAATCCATTCTGTGTGTGTCGAAGGCTACCGCAATTTCTCTTACAGCTTAATTAATCCACCGTAATTTTCATTTTCCAAATACAAAAATACAACAATTCTTATTGAAATCTATACGCCGGTAATTTTAGTACACAAAAAAGCAAAATATTTACAAAATTATACAGTTTAAGAAAAAACTCTGTACAAAAAAATATATAAATCCTTTTGATCCCTCTCTCCTTTTTTAAGTTGTCAGGACTCGGACATGTTTGCTGCAATGGACTTCTCAAGATACACACTGTGCCACAGACATTAAAACCCCTGGAGGTGATGGGAGAAGAGCAAGACATTCTTGTAAGTTCATGGGGTGGGTTTCTCCTCCAATTCTTCATGCCTGGAATTTAGTCTCAGCATTAGCAGGACAGTCCTAATTCTAGGAAGAGGAGAGTTTGGAAAGAGACAGAATATTGGAGACATCCCCTTCAGTTGACAAGAAACAGGACATGACACAAGTTGGGTACCTCACCACAGCACAAGGACAGCGTCAGCAGGGCTGTGAGCCCAAAGGGTGCTCAGCACCTGCCCTGGCCACACTCAGAGCCACAGGCAGACAAAGGGTTTGGTAGATGCTGTCCCTCAGTCAGGAGTTACTGGGGCCTACACTGGCAGCCATTCAAGAGAGAGGAGTGCTGTGCATGGCCACGGTGCTGATTTTGTGTGGAAATGCACAAAAGAGGGGTTGAGGAGTGGCCAGGGCAAGGGGGCAGTCAGGGCAGGTGCTGCTGGGTGCCCCAGCCACAAGGCACAGAGCCCAGAGCCAGCCCAGCACACGCCCTGCTGGGTCACAGGGACAGCAGAGAGGCACTGGGAAGGGGACACAGGGACACCCACTGCACAGCCCTGGCACAGCACAGGGACACCCACTGCACAGCCCTGGGACAGCAGAGGCACTGGGAAGGGGACACAGGGACACCCACTGCACAGCCCTGGGACAGCAGAGGCACTGGGAAGGGGACACAGGGACACCCACTGCACAGCCCTGGCACAGCAGAGAGGCACTGGGAAGGGGACACAGGGACACCCACTGCACAGCCCTGGCACAGCAGAGAGGCACTGGGAAGGGGACACAGGGACACCCACTGCACAGCCCTGGCACAGCAGAGAGGCACTGGGAAGGGGACACAGGGACACCCACTGCACAGCCCTGGCACAGCAGAGGCACTGGGAAGGGGACACAGGGACACCCACTGCACAGCCCTGGCACAGCACAGGGACACCCACTGCACAGCCCTGGCACAGCAGAGAGGCACTGGGAAGGGGACACAGGGACACCCACTGCACAGCCCTGGCACAGCAGAGGCACTGGGAAGGGGACACAGGGACACCCACTGCACAGCCCTGGCACAGCAGAGGCACTGGGAAGGGGACACAGGGACACCCACTGCACAGCCCTGAGCAGCCCTGGGACACTGGACCCTGCTGAAGGGCTGGCTAAGCAGGACACCCCAGTCCTGTGGGCTGGACCCCACCCTGCTCTAACCCACCCTGCTCAGAACCCCAGGGCTCTGCCTGGAACACAGCTGGGAAGAGCCAGAGGAGAGCTGCTCCTGGCTGACAGACAGGGGCCAGTGCAGCTGCTTTTGCGGAAGACTGGAACTCCTTCCATTCTTGCTCACAAATACTGAAATGCAATAAACAGCCTGACCTACGCTGAGCCTTACACTGAAATGACAGAAGGAAATCAAGGAGTGAAAATCCACTCTGGTGTGTGCTCCTGCTGATGTTTTCTGTGAAGCAGAATTTGGAGAAACAGAGTGAACTGGACAATGTTATAACAATATCCTGTTAAATTGTTTCTTCCACCTCCTCTCACAAAAAGCAGCACAACACAGAGATAGTGTGGCTGTCATACATACTGAAGTAAATGATTTAAGAATCTAACCACAAATAATTCCTACAACATGAGACTCCACAGGAAATAAAATGCTCCCTCTTTTTTCAACGAGCAAATGAGGCCAGTTTTTCTTTCATAATATTTAATGAAAGTTTGTCTTTCCCCTAACCTCATAATATTGCTAAATAAAACCTGTAATATCTTTTCAATTATAAACTAACAAACCAATCACATTATAAAAAACCCAAACCAAGGTAATACAGGTGACACAAAAAGAGGACAAGAAAATACTGATTTCCAACCCCCTCCCCCCCTTTTTATCCTTCTTAAATAGAAAAAAATCACCACCCTGGTGAGCTTGATAATCCTGTAAGAAGTTCCTGGGCCTTTGGCTAGCTCAGTCTCACAGCTCTGTGTCCCAAATGTTTTCATACCAAACTGCTCATGGTAAATTTTGTGGTTTGAAAAGAAAGTAAAGCTCTTTTTGGCTCATCAACTTCCTTAAATAAACGTTTAAAAGATGTAGTTTGAACTATATTCCTAAAATTATACATTTCGAACATCAAGTTTCATCTTCTCCAAGAACGGGATTCATCCTCATCTTCATCATCATCATCATCATCTTCGTGCAAAAATAAATCTGAGGTTTCAGTCTCCTGGAGGAAGAAAAAAAATGAACTTTCAGATGCAAGTTCCAAGCTCTGCCCAGGGACACACCCCAGCTCACAGCAGCAGCTGTACTGGTATCTGCACTGGTGTTTGGTGTCTGCACTGGTGTCTGCACTGGTGCCTGCACGTCTCTCTCAAACTCACACAGTTACATCCAAACAGTTTAGGGGAAGAACAGCAGCCTCATGTCAGGAAAGAGAGAGCAAAGCTTCAGAGGAAGCAGGAATAAACCACCACTCACCCTCTCCCAAACAAGGTTTCTGTTAAATGCTACAACAAAATAACCTTAAAAGCTGTTAAGGTGAATTATAGGGAACAACACACAACTTCTCCTAGAGTAGAGCACGAAGAGTGAGAAGTAAAAGGCTTTGCAGCCTGCACATACAGAACCTGAGGCTTGTTTACATCACTGACAAATTAACAGCCCATCCACAAAGTGTCTTTTCTTCTCCCCATTTTCTCTGTTTTAAAATGTGGGAAGTGTACCTGACTATTCAAAACCAGTTCAGTTCCTGGTTTGTAAAAACATCTTTTTTGAAGTTTCTTCAGCACACAGGAAACTGGATGCTAAGAGCTCTCAGCTATTAGATTCCAGTAAGAATGATCGGGTTATTAAGAGATTTCCATACCTCTTCCTTGGGCTCCTCTTCCTCGACTTCTGTGGACACAGAGGGTACCTTGGGTTTGTGCCACGAGATCTGGAGCCGCCGGTCCTTGAAGCGGGATCCCTGGTTAGCAGCCTGAGTCGGGTTTAAATGGACAGATTTTCAGAGAGGACCAAACAGCAAAGAACTTCTAACATCAGCAACAGCCAGACCCACAGCATGTGGTACAGAGGCATGTTTGAAGATCTCAGATATATAAACCACAATCACCACTTCAGTGTTCCAAGAACAACTTCAGCCACACCCAAATCTGCCAAACCCTGCTCGTGCCCCAGCACTGAGAGGATGAGCAGAGCTCTGAACTGCCAGGGACAGGCAGCTTTGTCAGGGAAAGCCCTGTGTCACTGCTCAGACCACCAGGAGGTACTTCCCATTCAGCAGCACTACCTGCAGCAGCACCAAGCACTATCAAGCTCAAACTGGGGGATCAAAGCCTCTGAAATCTTAAAATACAAAGGTAGACGCAAGTAGTTAAAAACTCTTATTTTAGATATGTGAAAAAATATATCCATGATTCTACTTACATTCTCAGCTTCTGAGCGGGACTTAAAAGTTACAACAACACTTAATGGGGAATCCTCTTCCTGAAGATCTTCGATATCTCCAAATTTCTGTGAGGAAAAGTTCATTAGGATCAGCAGTAATGTTCTCCTCCACTTCCATAATCATGGTACAATTGTAGTGTACTGAAATCTGATTTTTTGGACAGAAAAGTGAGAGCCAGAGGACTCCCAGCTGCATCAGCCATCACTATTGTAGTACTTGTATTTTTGGGCAAAAGCTCAGATTTATCGCTATTGTAAGACAAGCTTGATTTTACAGCAGTAAAGGAAACCTGTATTAATTTACAGGCCACACTTACAGAGAAGTGCTGTAACAATTCATCCTTCTCCTCTTCAACGAAGCCTCCCACGGTGAGAGCCTTGGGCCGATGGTCCACCACCATGTGGTTCAGCATGCCCCGGCCTCTGCCCCCACGGCCCCGGCCCCGGCCCCGGCCCGGGGCTGCCACTGCCTTCCCTCGACCGGCAGGCAGGATGCCTAAGCGGGCAGCCTGGGGAAGGAACACAGCCACGGCCCCATGAGAGGAGCTGAAACAGCCAGCACGCACAAACTCACGAACAGCAGCAGTCAGAGCGGCTCACCTCCACCTGTAACTGATTGAGCTTCTTCCGCAGCTCGGTTGTGTCCTCTCCAGAGGACAGTCTCTTATGGAAGTCCAGCTCTGCATCCAACAGTTCCTTCTGTGCCTGGCAGAAAAAGAGGAACGGAAAACAGAAGGAAAGGGCAGAACTGTAAGGCACACTCGTAATGTTTTATTCCACTTCAGCAGTACATTCATGCAAATGATACAGACAGATCAGGACACAATAGCCATGCTTTTCTCTAAATTCAGTTTTGTTTTAATTGCCTCTCTGTGTGTGTGGTCCCCCCCATTTTCTGAAGGACCCAGAATTCGCTGCTTTAGAACTGGAACAAACACGAATGAGCTACAAGCAAAACTAGGTCATGGAGTTCCTTCAACCATGGCTTGTTTGTCCATGGTTATCACTCACATTAAAACGCTGCTTGCAAGTGTTTTGATCTAATGCTGTTGCATTTTTAAGACACATTAATAGAAATAAAAACCAAGGAGGCAAGTGTGTTGCACAAGAAATACCTCTGTCTTGGACTTCAATTTGGATGGTGTGGAGGTTGTAGATGAAGTTTTTAATTCATCCTTTAACTGAGATATTTTTCCTGTTAGTTCTTTTAAAGTCTTCATAATTTCTGCTCTCTCTTCTGGTTTCATGGCCTTGTTTTTCTCCAGCTTGGATATTAACATCTATACAATAATAAAAGAACAGGAACATAAAATTCCAGGAAAAACAGCCCTCAACAGACAGGTATGTACAAAATCAGAATGTATTTACTGGCCACATCCCAGACTTACCTTCTGGCATTCTATTTGTTTTTCTAACATCTCCTGCTTCTTTTTCCTCATATCTTGCTGGAGTTTCATTGCCTCCTATAAGAGGAGAAAATTCTTTCCATCAGTAAAAAGCAGTCTGGCATTGTATGTACTCATAGAGATCATGTATGTACTCAAAGGGATCATATTGTCCCCTTCAAGCTATGGAAGTGAAATCCACAACCAAAAGTACTGTCTGCAAAAAGCACAAGTATGAAGTGCAAGTGATTCAATAAATAAAAAACAAATAAAATCCTCATTTTCTGTTGCATGGTACTTTACTAACATTTTGCCCCTTTCAGATACGTCTTAAGAAACATACTGTGTGCACTGTCCTGCAAGTGTCTCATACCTGCAGAGATTAGATCCAGAAAACCCCAAGCAAACCCAGAAAACCCAATATGGCCAAGAGCATCAAGTAAGACACCCCAAAAGGACACTCCACACATGATTACCCCAGGTGTGTTTGCAAGACCACCCCATAACAAGGACCAGCTCCACACCCACATATAAAGCTGTAGAGGAGTGGCTTTTGATGGGCACCTGAGGTTTCAGGTGTCCATCAAACCTTGCATTTAAAGCACTTTGCTCCTTACACTGTCAGGCAGCCATCAAGCATTAAGTACCTGTTTTTTTTTAAGGGCTTCTTGCACATCATGAGGCTTAGACCCTGCACCAGACTTCAGAGTTGTCTTCAAGTTTGGGGAACTGTAAACCATTTTTGAGTGGCTTGTAGAAGTAGGAAATATCTGAAATAGTAAAAAGCACCCAGTAAAATATGGAATGTTTCAAAGTGACCATGATATACCAGCAGGGAACTTCAGCGGATCATGTTCCCTGGAACCTCAGCTCAGATGTTCAGATTTGTGCAAGGAGGCAGAAAGACCAAGGCAATTAAAACACATGGATAAAGACATCAGTACAGTTAAAAGGGTTTCTGAAAAATAAATCCTCTTCTGCTCCATGGCAGACTCCTGTTGCATCCTGATTCCCACCAGGACACAACTGAAGGTGATGATCAGCCCATGCCTTAGTTTCAGTCACAGCCCAACATCCCACTTTCTGATCAAGTAAGGCAGCAAAATCCACTCCATGCTTCCTTTCTTAAAAGAACTCCCCCATGGCCCAGAACACATGCTGCACTATGGTATCAGTGTGAATTGAACACTTATTGGCTTGAACTCTGGGTACAAATACTCTCTAAGCTTCTAGCACGGCTGTTAAAGCACAAAAATTACTAGGAGAGCCATTAGATTTGTCAACAAAAGGCTGGTATCACATTCAGGTTGTCAGACTTTACTATTTACTATCAAGCACTGCTAAAAATATTTTATGCTATTTACAAGACTGGTAGTGTTGTAGTTGATAGTTCCTAAAATCATTGTCCCTATTCCATATAAACAGTTGATGAAACGAGGAAGAAGTGACTGACCATGGCTGCACAAAACATTACTGAAAAGGAACAGAACCAAGTGGGGACAACGCACAAGTTCTCTCTGCTTGTTCTTTCCTGGCTGACAAACTAAAGCTGTACCTCAGAGCATGACCATGGTCCACTCTGAACATACCTGAGACTCCTCCACCCCAGCCCCGGGCTGGCTGAGCTCAGGCTGGCTCCCGCCCGCTGCTCCAAGGCGCCTTTTCACTGGGACTTTGTTAAGGACATAGGCACCAGACGCCAGGGGCTTGTTCATCACCTGTGTATGCACAGATTTGAAAACATCAAGGTTAGACGCTGTCCCTCTGTGCAGCAGCAGCCCCGGGAGCGCCGCTGAGCCCTCGACACACGCACCTTGGCCAGGCTGCTGTGCACGGTGACGGCGGGCGGCGCGGCCAGCGCCTGCTGCTGCTGCTGCAGGTGCTGCAGCGCCTGCGGGGCGGGCGGCGGCTGCTGCTGCTGCAGCGCCGGGGGCTGCTGCTCGCTCTCCCTGTGCCACAGCACCCGGATAAAGCGATTGCTCAGCACTGCCTCCGTGCTGGAAATCGCCTTCCTCGCCTCGTCGTTGGTCAAGTACTGAATGAGAGCAGCTTCGGGATCGTTCTGGAAAGCCACCTAAAGCAAGAGTTCACAAATGCTTCATTTCTCAAGGAAGAAAACATTTCAATCATTAGCACCCCACCTACAAATAATGTGCAATGATGAGCTGAGTATCCAGTGTATTGACAGCTCCAAACACTGGTAAAACACGATGTAATTAAAGCAAAGTAGCTTTTGGCAAACTTCACATGTACTTGCACCAAAGTCTATACACATTCAAATAAACAGATGAATGACTATCATATAAGACAAACTGTCAGATCATCTCTTTCAAAAGTTATACACAAGTTGCTCAAAACCCTGAGTTGGTTAGACACTGTTAAACCTGCCAGCCTTTCAAATGCAGTCATCATGAAGGCTGAAACCAATATGTTTTACAGTATTAAGATAATAATACACAGTAGACCAAGAAAAGGTTTCTCTGAACTTGATTACCTCCTCTCCCAGTTTGTCTCCTCTAAGACTTCTCAAAGAAACTATGCAGTATTCAAGCAGGTTTCAGGGAAAATAAAATACCCACACACAGACATAAAACTGACTTTGGCTTTTTTACCTGAATGTTTACAATAGTTCCAAATTTGCTGAAGTGTTCGTTGAGTTGTGTAATATTGTTCAGTTCTGGTGGAATTTTTCGAACTTCTAATTTTGTATTAGTGTACTGATTCTTTTTCAAAAACCCTGGCTTATTCTGGCTGTTGTTCACTTGCCTAGAGAAAAGGAGAACAGGAAGAGTTCAGATAAGTACGTAAGTGCCCAATTAAAGCAGCAAATGTTAACATACATCCGAATTGCATTTTTCCTTTAAAAAGTACTCCCTCTAGCCACTAACAAAAGAGAGCTTCCCCTGACCCCATGCTTAGTCTCCATATTATGGGGACACAGACTTTGTGACCCAAGCATCCCAAATGACAGAGACTGGTGAGTAGCAATGTTCACAGCACTGACAGCAATTGAGTACATTTGAATTAACATCTGTAGCTAACTCTTACTTTCCCAACCAGGGTTTCTTCAACGGTGGACACTCCATGCTGCTTGGAGATCTCTTCCTGCTGTCTGGTTCCAGGACAACTCTAGTGACATTGCTGCTGTTATTTGTAATGGGAATGGGAGGTTCCGTTTGGATGATAATGTTGGCAGCTGGAGGGAAGGAAAAAAGCCTGTGTTATTCCATCACACATGGAAAAGCTTTCACACAGCAAAACAGAACTGAGATTAAAAAACATAAACATTAGGATGACTTTATCAAATTGGTCAGTTTTGTTTCCGAACAAAATCATTCAGATCATTCCCTAGCCTAACTAAACATCCTGAGAGAAACACACATGGTCCAGCTGGGAGGGATGGGTTTTGACCTTTAAGGCTGGTACTAGCTTGAAGAAACAAAGCTAAAACTTCATTTTTCAGGTATTAAAAACTCAGATTCTGTGGGAAAGGGAGAGACAGAAAAAACAAAACTCCAAATCCCAATGAAACAGAAAAGGAGGTAAAGAACCCATGGATGGATCCCCAGGCTTTAAGTCACAGCTCTGCAATGGGCAGAGGCTGAATTAACAACCAGCTTGCCCTGTAGGAACCCTTGACAGAGCAAAAGCAACCAAAAACCCATTCTTTCCACTGCTATCCCACTGCCAGCCATCCAGACAGGTTTCAGCAACAAACTGTTAACTAAGCATAACTATTACACTCTTTTAAGACATTAGATTTAAAGCTTGAAGCAAATTCTACCAACACAAAGTTTGCTAGAAATTTATTTGCAACCTTTTCAAGATTATGGCCTTTGTGTTAGTCTCCTGTGAATGCCAAATATTCAACCCCTAAAAAGAAGTCTGAGCTACAAGCAATTTCTATGGCTTTTATATAAGCCAGGGCTCTGCTGGTTACACTGGTGAGAACAGAGACTGGGCATTTCTGGGCATGGCATCCTCACTTTGAAGGATGATCTGAGAGCAAACCTTTCACACCTGTGATAAAGACAGTAAAACATGTTTAGTGAGGCCCTACCACTGAGCACTCATCCCTGCCTTACCCCTGGGAGGGGCTCTCAATGAAGCCCCAACCCTGCCTCTGTGACAGTCATTAAGATGCAAACAGCAACAGCAATTTCTACAATAATATTTAGCCATATTCCTTATAAGATGAATCATTGGAAGGAAATACTGAAAAAAACCAAACTTTGTTATCTACTGAGTAAGAAATACTGAAGTAGAATAAACCCCAAAACTTAACATCTTTGGTTTTAAGAATCAGGGCAGGAAAACACAAGGGAGAAAGAAAATTTTGCTACTACAACTAAACTTTGAAGAGACTTGACCTGTGCCCTTCCCTAAAAGATGCTTTGTGCACATCACCACTAAGAGACAGCAGCCACATCCATTCAGGCAGGGGCTAGGAATTATGTCAGTGCAGACTGGGATTCCTATCAGCTGGGAAATTGGAATGATACCTGTGATGTTCATTTCAGAGAGAACAACTGGCTGACAGAGTCAGAGCATGAAGCACCAAAACATGCCATGGCAGCTCCCTTCTTCACTATCATCACAACAGCCAAGGCCAGGAGCTTGGATCATCACCTCTGTGCCCTCGGCTGATCAAAAGCAGTCTGCAGACTGTGCTGCTAAATCCACCTTTAGGCACCATTTTTCTTTCTAGGAGCTACCAGTACCTGGAAAATACCTCCACAGGCTTAAGAGGAATAAAACCCCAACCAACCAACAAAACCCTTGTAGCATTCCCAAGCAAGTGGTTATTTTTAATAAAAAAGGCTGCTTTGACTTTAATATGGGCATGTTAGCACTTAAAAAAGGTAGAAATGCCAAAAAAAAAAAAGCTCTGAAACACTAGATCAGTGAGAAAAACTAGTGCTTTCAGCCTGAAAAGAGGGAAAAGTGTTGACGGTCTTGGACAAAAATAGCAACAGCAATGACCAGAACCCTTCCTACCTCGAGGGTTTGTATCCATCTCCCCAGATGTTAGGCCAATTAGATTTGGACGCTGCATTTGTGCTCTTGTAAAGAACTGCCGATACTGAGTTCTACCAGCACTGGTAATACTAGGAGCTTCAGGGTTATAGCCATCTGGCTCATATGTATCTACAAAAAAAGGAGAGAAACGACAGAATTTTTCAAGTGAGTTTAAGACTCGGGGTTAGTTTTCCTTCAAGGAAGTGCACGGATGTCCAAGAGTCAGAAGCTGTCTTGGATGAAGGGAAGAGGTGGTACAGCCAACCTGTGCAGCCATTTCAAACCCTCACCTGCATTCCAGGCCTAGCCTATCTAAACACATTCTCTTTTGGTTTTTATTCTGGTACTGTTTGTCCAAAGCACACAGGTCACAATACAGAGTACTGCCTGGAAAGCCTGAGGTGTCTGTGTGACAGCGTGCACAACATCTGGCAGTGTTTTAAGGGCAAAACCACAGGTTTTGGTTTCAGCATTTATACTGTAGAGTCTAAGATGCAAAGAGATTTTCAGCCTTTGCTGCCCAACAGTCTGGGTCTCTTCAGAGAAGAATTTTAGGTGGAGAACATACTTAAATGATTTCAATCAAAGAAAGCTAAGAAATGAGGTAATGGGACCAATACTTACCTACTGAACTCTCTTTATGTAAGAGTGAGATCAGCTGCCTAGCTTAGGTAAGGTACTAATGATTATTTCCATTAGAAGTGGTCACTGCAAGAATACAAGATGACAATTGACTCCTATTGCTCCTCCATCCCAAGGTCCAAATTGAGGATAACACATTTTTTTTAACCTTAAAAAGGAAAAAGCTGTACAAGAACTAGAATGAATGAAGTCTGTGAAGAGCCTCCACATGAACAGAACAAATGCCTGTACAAGGGAACCTGACAAACATGAATGGCTCCAAAATCTCAGCTCCTTATTCTGCAGCAGCAAAGACAACTCTACAGTTAAAATCAGATGCTCCACAATATCCACATTGATAGCAGAGCCTGACACTGTAAAACAAGAACTTTCTCTAGCCTCGAAGGAGCAGAACCACAAGCTCCTCTTCCCTTATTTAGAATATGATTGACTGCAAGAGGGCAACCAGCAGCTGTTACCACAACAGTCCAAGAACAGGACATGAGAATCTCCACAGAGGTCCTGGAGAACAGAGTTACTGTGAAGCCCTGTGAGCTCCAACAGGCAGAATCACCCATTAGAAGTTCTGGAGCTGAAAGGATCAGATGGTGACACCTGAACACCCAACAGGACTTGGGGATCACTGAACAGGTTATCTAATAAGAAATCTGAGTGTCTCAAGTTCTGAAAAGCATGGAAGTTACAAATAAAATGACATGGATCATGAACTGAACTAGATCCCCTCTTTGAATAAAATTCAGAATATTTATGTTAAAAAACCCCAGATGAGAATATTATAAAACACTGACATTTAATTATCTATTTTGGTCACAGAGAATATGGGAATGCCATTAATCCTTTAATTATCAAATAAAGTAATTTTGTTGTATTTAAATTGAGCAATCTAGAACTTTCCAGGTATTTTGCTATTTTTCCCTTGTAAAAACATACTTTTAAAAATTTTGAGCTCTGTTAAGGAAGAGGTATGTGTCCAGTGGAAGTTAACAACCTTTAGAAAGCTAGAGTCAGGGTGATTCTGGAAAAAGAATAGAAAAAGCACTGATGTCTATGAAGACTGTACAGACTACTGTGACATACAGCTGGAAAAAAAAGCTCTCATCTGTATTAGTCCAAAGTGAAGAGGAATAAAACCTAAGTTAAAAAGCAATTACAGGTTTGCAGATCCATCTTTCACCTACTAATATCCTACTGAATGGCTTGAAGATGAAAAGAACATTTCTTATACAACAATTGGATTGCTGCAAGCACATGAAACCCAGAGCTCCCCACAGTGTTCCTCCTCAGACCAGGGCAGAGCACTGCTGCCACTCCATCCCAGAACGGATGATGGGCTGAGCCAGGGAGAGCCATCAGACTTCTTTTTAGATTTGTATATATTGGAGGAAGACAGATGATAATTTCTAATCACACAACAACAGAGAAAATTGGAAATGTTTCCATCGAACAGATTGAAACCAAAGGCATTTGCTTACGTTCTGACACTGTATAGAGCAGGTTCTGAGGCAGAGGAGGAGGCAGCCTTGCTCCCACGGGTGCAAGACTGGGCACTGCGCTTGTCCCCGGCTGGTCACGACTGTTGATCAAGCTGGACTGTGTTAAAGGTGGGCCTGCAACAACACCACACAACACATCACACACTGACAGCTCAAAGCTGAACGTGCAAACAATTCAGTGCTCTGCTCATGCCTTGCTTTGAGCAAGGTCAGGGTTGTAAATATGTCCAATTCCACCACAGTAACAGTAAACTGAGAAGCCTGTTCAGGTAAGCTACTCTGATTCCAGCAACTTCTCTTTCTTGGGAGAGACAAAGCTTTAAGGGAAAAGAAAGAAGTGTCTTTTCCTCCCCAGTGGTTTGTTAGTGCTAGAGATGCCTTAACCACAGCAGCTCCTCCCTCAGCTCTACCATGGAGAGACAACGCTTGCTCAGAGCAAGAGATCACTTCAGCAGCATTCAGACTGCAGTTCTGAAATAAGAACTGCAGGACAAGAGGCATTCCCAGACAAGGAATTTCTCTAGCTGGCTGTGCTTTGGTTTCCCCATGTACCATACAGACATTCCTACTGACTGTATGATCAAAAAGGACCCCGAGTGACACTACACAGCCCATCCTGAGCACTGTCTGTTCTCTCACAGCAGGTCACTTCTGCTTGCTAAAGGGTTCATGCAAAGTTTAGGGTTAATCCTGTATCAAATTATTCCTCATCCCAAAATTGCTGATATTGGACACAATTATCACAGCATTTATTTTGTCCCTGGAATAGACACTGAAACAGAGTAAGCATGCTCCTAATATGCTATTTCTTCATAGCGTTCATAAGATGCAGTAGGGTAACACAGAAGGCTTAACATCTCAGATCACTGCGAGTGAAGAAAGCTCTTAAATGTGGCAATAATGTATTGCCTTCTAGTGGTGGATAATGTAGCACCAACACCAAATCTTTATTAGAACCTCTAAGAGACTGAATTGCAACATTTCTTGCATTACACAGCAAGGAAAAACCTGGCTAGTAAGTGTCAGTGACCAGTCCAATCACCACCAACTACCACTGAGGTGAGCTGAAAGATCTCCAGCTCCACTCCCCCGCCCAATTTAATTCAGTTTGCAGTGCTTGGAACATCATGGTTTACCAGCTGAATATTCAGAATTTTTTGGGCACTGTTCCGGACAGCACACTGCCAGCCAAGGAGCTGCAGCTTTGGACAGCACTCTGCCAGCCAAGGAGCTGCAGCTTTGGAGCTCTGGACAGCACTCTGCCAGCCAAGGAGCTGCAGCTCTGGACAGCACTCTGCCAGCCAAGGAGCTGCAGCTCTGGACAGCACTCTGCCAGCCAAGGAGCTGCAGCTTTGGAGCTCTGGACAGCACTCTGCCAGCCAAGGAGCTGCAGCTCTGAACAGCACTCTGCCAGCCAAGGAGCTGCAGCTTTGGACAGCACTCTGCCAGCCAAGGAGCTGCAGCTCTGGACAGCACTCTGCCAGCCAAGGAGCTGCAGCTTTGGAGCTCTGGACAGCACTCTGCCAGCCAGGGAGCTGCAGCTCTGGACTGCACTCTGCCAGCCAAGGAGCCGCAGCTCTGGACTGCACTCTGCCAGCCAAGGAGCTGCAGCTTTGGACAGCACTCTGCCAGCCAAGGAGCTGCAGTTTTGGACAGCACTCTGCCAGCCAGGGAGCTGCAGCTCTGGAGCTCTGGACAGCACTCTGCCAGCCAAGGAGCCGCAGCTCTGGACAGCACTCTGCCAGCCAGGGAGCTGCAGCTCTGGACCGCACTCTGCCAGCCAAGGAGCCGCAGCTCTGGACCGCACTCTGCCAGCCAGGGAGCTGCAGTGCATCCCCTGCCGTGACTCACGCGGGACGGGCAGCACGACGGGCGGCGGGGGCTGTGGGTGCGGCTGCGGCACCGGCAGGCGCAGCCCGCGCACCGGCCCCGGCAGCGGCGGCAGCAGCAGTCCTGGCGGCGGCGGCAGCCCCGGCGGCGGCGGCGGGAACGGGATCATGCTGGGCAAGGAGACTTCATCTACCACCAAAGGATCGTTTCCATGATCAAACTGGCAGAGATCACCAAGGACACAATAGCCTCGCTCTGCAAAACAGGACATTTCACCTCAGGTTACAAAACACACAGCAGTAGTTCTCAGTCACTTGTAACATTTCAGGTTTTCATGGAGTTTCTTACTAAAGAAAACATGCATCCACTGATACATTATTACATTGTAAGGTAAGGTTTCACAAAATAATTGAAATTAGAACAAGCTTCCATAAAAGCACACAAACGTACACGCATTCATCATAAAAGCTGTGGAAAAAAAATCAGAAGTACTGCGGTTTATTTTAAACATACACACACTGCAATCTGCACCAGGACTGCCAGTGGTTGAGGTATTTGTCTAGCACATAGAGAACTGTGAAAAAACTCCATATGTTCCTATCCAGCAACTACCACAGCACATGCAAACTGCTTGCGGTAAGATTGGTTATTTCTCCAGTACAACAAAGGGCATCTCTGCATCTGTTACATACAAGGTACACATCACTTGCTGCTCACATTCAGTGAACACCTAAAAAAAAAGTCACATAAACATTGAAATAAGGCATGAAACTGAAAACTAAGGAACAGTTACCATCATAGTCTTGACATCTTCTTTTAGGGGGAGGGTTTCTGCCAAATGAACTGGGATTGCTGTGATTGTTGAAGTAATTTGACCAGCTCTCTGTGGTGCCTTCAAGGTGGTGCGCAGGTGCAACTACAGTTACAGCACTGGGGATAGCTTGTGCAGAGGAATACTGTTCAGAGGATTTACTGGGAGATGCAGACACCGGATTGTATGAGCTTTCAACATCATTTTTTTCACTCTTGTATTTTGATCTCTCTCTCTCTCGGTGCTCTGTTTAAAAAAAATAAAGCTGAGTAAAGCCTTCATGTTTTGCTCTGTACATCAGAGCCATGAGCAAGAGACAATAATACATTCTCTGAAATACTCAGCATTCTGCACATTGAACTGTTCTTGAAGGAGCTTGGTCTTACCAATGGAGTAATAACTAAATATAATGTAAACAGGGGTTTAACTTCAGAAATATCCAAGTTTTCTTTGCAAAATGCACATTCATTCCTCTACTACTTATTTCACTCTAGCTTACAGCTCTCTTTTAAAGGAGAAAGAAGGGCAAAAGCCTGAAACAACAAACCTACCTCTGCCCTTAACTAACGCGGTCTCAAGGTGCGTAGAATGCTGTAATCTGTGCGACTTACTTTTCCGACAGACCTGAACTAGCCCTAAAAGAACAATCATATGGTAACCACCTGCAACTGCAAAGAAGCCTTCTCTAGAAAATACACAGTAACAAAACGAAAGAGGGAAACACTGCTTTGCAAAAAGTTCAGTCCTTAAGAGGGAAAAATAATAAAATCAACAGCTTTGTCAGAACACACAGCACAAAAAGGATATATGAGCTACTGTTCAAAATATGAGCTACTGCTATCCACAGGAATACACCTGTGGATAAATTAAGAGGTTAGGAAAGAAGAAAACAAACCCCTTAATTGTTCTACTCTGAAGAACAGCATCTTAATTAATAATTTCAAGAACACAAAGCTACCAGAATTTGCTCCAACTTCTCAAGGGCATCTCCTGCCTGCTAGATCATCCAGAATGTACAAGTCCCAGCTGTCACTGCAGTGGGATGCTGTCCTGAAGCAGCACCCCGGGTACTCACCGCTCCTGCTGCCGTCCCGGTCCTTGCTGCGGCCCCTGCTGCGGCTGCGGCTCCGACTCAGCCCTCTGCTTTTGCTGCGGCTTTTACTCCTGCCCCGGCGCCAGCCAGACTTCTCCCTGTACAAGTCACTCCTATCATAGTACCTGTCATAGTCCCTCCACTTCCCATCATCCCGCTTCTTCTCTCTGGTTCTAGGAAAGACAGACGTAGACCATGTCAGTGAAAAGAGAAACAAAATTAAAAAAGAAGCTTGCAACGTAGAGAGATACCGTTCACCCTTCCCATCCATTTGGGCAGTGAAACACTCCAGTCAGAATTTCACAAATTACACAGGGAAGTACAGAATCTTTAAGCTGATTCACTGGTCTGTAGAAAGCAGGGGTAGGAACTGGCAAGGTGAGACAGTTATGATGCTCAAACCAGAACAGGCTTTAAAAGTGATGCTGACACAGTGTGAACAACTGCCCCCAGAAACTACAGGCCCCAAAAATGTTCTTCATTTATATAACAAGGAAACAATGGAACTGATGACATTCCTAGGAATTTTAATTTGAAGAATATTTGGCCTCTTGTGCAAGAGGCCTACTTTTTGTGGAGACTTCTCATGTACGTGATCAGCATACGTACAACGTATCACAGTCAAAGGAAGGAGAAAATCCCTATTTTTCACAAAAATCACTACCTACAAGGTAAAAAAAAACACAGTCAAAGATTGACAAAAAATATAGTAAAAATTTCTTAACATTGTGGCTCAAAGCTAACCTTTGCTCACTGGAATCTGCACGACTCCTCTGGGGACTGGAATACTTCTTCTTCCTGCTCTCCCGCTCTTCTTCAACAGACTCTTGAAAATTCTGTTTAACACACAACTACCAAACAAGGACGAGTATCACTTTTTTAAATTAAGAAAATGACAGCAAAATGTAGTTCAAGTTACAGACAGCAACACAAAGAAAACGATATTTAAGTATTACTTGCCCAGAGTACTGAAGCACTACAAGTAATCAAGCACTAGAGTCTGTTGAAGAGTTTGCTTTTTTTTTCTGCAGAAGAGATGCCCCTAAATAAAACCACTTTGATGTTTTGTTTCTAAACAGGATTCATGAAGGACAAGATCTCTCTCCACTCTACTTCCTTATTTAGCATAAGCAATTCTACAAGTGAGGTATTTCCTGAACCTTTAAACCAAGTCTGCAGTCACCTCTCCAGGTAGGGAAGTCACTAGCTGACATTTTAAATAACTGCTTCAAGGCAAAAACCTGCTTCCATGGGGGAACTTGTCACATTTCTTGCTGGCCTCCACTACAGCAGGTTCAGAAGTCTGCCAGCTGTACCACTACTGCAAACCACTGACACATTCTGCATTTCTGCTGCCATTTCACACTGCTTACAAGTTACTGTAAATTTTGGTGGAAAAAGCTTACATGCACTAATTTTTAAAAGACTTTTTTTACCAATTGAAACCAAAAGGAAGGCTACCTGCATCCTTCTAAAACAGGATTATCTGGGGAGAACTGGCAGAAATACTCAAGACTTGGCTCTGGAGAGCTCCACCTGCCGTCCTGCTCCCAGCACAAGGTGTATCACACAGCACCTGGGGTCCCCTCCAGCTCTGACCTCACTGAGATTCCATGTGTGGTTTGTTTCATGGCCTGTGTGCAGGAATCACACCATGCACTGAGCTTCATGCCACATCGTGAAGGCCTTGCTGATGTCAAAGTAACTAATTAATGTCCTGAATTCTGTAACGTTGTCCCATAAAGCTGTCCTAGATATCTTCTTTTGCTTATTGCCACTCCCCTCCAGCCCCTCAAACCTCCTCCTCTGCCCCCACCAGAGCACTGGTAAAGTCAGCTGAAGGTAGTTCTATGGGACTGTCTATAGACTATGGCAGTACTTTGAGAACAGAGGGGAAAGCTCTTACAGTGAAAATCTTGCTCAAATTATGAACTGCCATAAGCAAAGCTACTTCCATAAATCGTCATAACTCTGCATCACATCCTCAGGTAAAAAAGGACATCAGAGAAAAGGAAAAAAAAAGTAAAAAGCAACTTTAATCTAAATCAGTTGATGAACCACAGGCAGCTAAATATGGACCTGCACTTGTTTGGGCTTCACTGACCGGGTTTCACTGACTGACAATTTCTGCAATTATTTGTCACCTTCTCTGAAAAATTTGATTGCTTTCAATTTTGCCAACAGAACTTAAGGTAAAACTCTTTGCAAACCAACCCTACCTGACTTTCCAAAGTAATTATTACAATACAGAGGCTGACATCTTTCAATGATTTTAAGCATCACAGAAAACATTTTAAGTAATTTTCATTCCTCACAGAATATACAAAATTGGAAATGTTTTTGCTGCTTCCCCCTCTCAAACTCCTCCAAGTAATCACCCACTGGTATTACCAGAGCTGTGAACAGGATTTCTGAGCGCTTAATCAAAGGTAGACTCTACAAAGGGATGTAAAATGTTCTTGTCTGAAGAGTCACCTTCCACAGTTCTTTGGCACAGAGATCATTAGTCACAACAGAGTACATTTTTCTGTCACATTTTGCCTCACAAATGTAGGAGAGCTAATTTGAAAATAAAAGGCAGGCAGAATAAATAACATTACCTCCTCCTTGACTTCTTCTTTCTCTTGTCCTGCAGGCTTTGCCTCTGCCTTTGTGGGCTCAGCAGAAGGAAGATAACTTTTGGTGTACAAACTTTCAAAGAGTTTATCTACAAACCCTGAAGTTTCTGAGGATACAGAACACAAAAAAATACTGTTACATATGCATTAAAGTGCATGCTTACATTTACTAGAGAAGACCCTGAAAACAGTCAGCCAGGTGGGCTGTTAGCAGCAGCAGCACCTCAGATTAATGAGCATTAGCTCCACTGAAGGAGCTGCCATTACATTTGTGGCACTTGAGGCTGTTCATTTAGAGAAAGAAATTCCTTGGGTATATCACAGACAGCAACAGAGACTCTTCTGTTCTAAGGGGCAAGCATGATTGGTGCCTGTGATCAAGGAGCAAGTCCACAGCTGCTATCCATGAGTTCCATCAGCTACACTCAGCAGCCTCTCAAGGGCAATTTTTATGAGTAAATAATTTTCAACACCCTCACCAGCAGTTCAACATCATAAGAAATGCACAATAACCTTCCCAGTGAGTGTCAGACCTTCAGGTGTTTAAACCCTTGACTATGAAGCAAATTGCCACATGTGAAGGTCCCAGCAGTCTGGAGGACTAACATGGACCAGGTTTTCAAAAGTTACCAAACACCTGTCAGAGAAACTTCTGGCAACACGACTGACACTTTTAATTAAACTGCTTTTATTTAAGAACATTTCTTCCCACCCACTGTGAAAAGTCCAAGTTACATGACTTCATCTTATGATTATTATTTTTTTAATCACACAATTCCTTCAAACTCTGTATGGAATATTCATGGCTACCAAGAAAGATTTTGAAGGCAGTAGTGGTGCACCACCCTCCCTCCTCCCATGCAGAGCCCAAGCCCCCAGCCAGCCGTGGCCACCACACCTTTCTGCAAGAACACGTCCAGCTGGTCAGCACAGAAAGCTTTCAGCTCCTTCTCAGGCTTGTCTTTCTTGACTAACGCCACGACATAGTTGGCCAAGGCTGAGGGGTCAGCATCACATCTAGTAAGAGAGAGAGAGAGAGAGAGAGAGAGAGAGAACTGTGCTTGGCTGCTGCACCATGGGGGCACAGGCACTGCAGAGCCCCCTGGAGCTCCTGCAACACCCCTGCACTGCTGGGCTCACATGCAGCACCAGCACAGCTGCACTGGGGCCATGGAGCCTGCAAAGGGCTCTTTGCAACCACAGCCCACTATTTCAGTGCCTTGAGAACCCCCCCAACCACACCTGGCCAAGGCCCCTCTTCCCTGCTCCTCCTGAGCTCTGCTGAAAGAAAAGCACCTCTCTTCTGCCCAGACAGACCCACTGCTGCTGCTGAACCTCCTCCTGGCCCAGCAAGCACACCTCCAATGGCTCCACAGCACAGCACAGCACGGGCCAGGGCAGGCACTGCACAAGGGCTGAGAAGGACTGATTAACATGCGTTTAAAAATCAAAACACTGTTGTAAAGGAGTGCAGAAGATGTCACAGAGGTCCATTTTCAATACACACACAGACACATTCTGCACAGCTTCAGTGACTGTCCTGGGGTTTCCTCCTCGAGGACACTTCCATGCCAGATTTCACAGCAACCTTTTAGTGCTGGTACAACACCTAAAGGGGAGCAATTACTGACCCAGGTTCCCTCCTCACACTCCCTCACCTGCATCTGGTCCACAAAGACCAAAGTCACCAACTGTGTGCAGTGATACTTCACCATTGACCTTATAACTGGATATTGCTTTAGATCCCATTATTCAGCTACTAGGAACACCCCAGGTATGAAAGAGAGTAACAGTGTGACTAAATTACAGCTCCTTGTTTGGCCTCTCAGAGTGTGCAGATGGCAGATATCAGGTGGGGGCAGAAACCTAAAATACCCAAAAGACTTTTTTTTTTTTTAAGTAACATTTAAAGAGGTGATTGTGTATTTTCTGAGAACAGAACCTCTGGAAATAGAAAGGAAAATTCTGAAATATATATACCTCAAAATAATCCCAAGTAAGGAAAACATCCAGAAAACAAGCAAAAGGCAAAAAGCCAAACAGAGGGCAACAGGTGAAAGAAATAAAAATCCTCAATGAGCAGCAATCAAGTAGTTCTGCTCTCATATAGCCTCCAACAACATCCAACCTCCAATGAAAGCCAGGGTAAATGGAGCAATTAAGAACAAAGAAACCACAAATTAAGAGATTTTACAATTCTTACACACACAGAGAAATAACCTGTATGTGATCCATTCACTGTGTGTGATGTACTGGGGCCCTCACCCACTGACTATAAATGTTCAATTTCAAATAGAAGAAGTTATCCCTCACTTCACAACCATTACCTTTCCTTCCTCCATATGTCAGACCCCCCCAAGCACCTCATCCCATCATGGGGTACAGGGGCACACAAGGTGAGTGCCCTCCTCCAGGCAAGCCAGTCTGTATTGTCACACTGGTGCCACTACAGAGTCTGTGACTGTCAGGGCCCACTGGCCAATTCCTTGATTTCCTGCCTCCCATTGCACAGTGCAGCTCAAATGCCCAAGGAACGCTCGACACCGACTGGAGTTGGCAGGGAAAGTGCAGGAGCAGGAGTCGTGCTCCAGCCTAGAGACTTTCAGCAGGGTTTGACCAAACACCAGAGAAACCCGTGACTGTAACAAGGGAAAAAGAAAGTAGTGAAGAACTTCCAAAAGCCCAATACTTAATGATGGCAACGGAGCAGAGCTAAGGCCTATTTAAAACTCTTCCCACGGGCCTCAGCTGTACTCCATGGGAGACCCAAGCCTGGCCAGGCACTGACAAGCAGCTTCCCCTGGTGAGACCTGCTGACCCCTCGCTGTGCCTGTGCCACCAGCACCAGCTGTGTTCAGGCACTGCAGAGCTCGGGACCAGCACAAATCCGGCCCCTCTGCAGCCAGTTATCAGAACCCACAAAATGCACGACACAACCTGGACCCATGCTGACTCCATCCCAGTCCCACTCCCAGCGCAAGCAGCAGCAGGATGTAAATGCAGAGTTCCCACAGTTTCAGCGTTATTCCTGGTTTTGTCAGCTCCTGCAGCAGCCCCTGGCTCTGCTCTGAGATGACAGAGCTGGGACTGAAATCGACAGCATAGCCGGGGCAGCAGCTGGGAGCACACAGAATCACACAGATTGGAAAAGCACTCCCATATCACCGAATTCAATCTATCCCACCTTGTCCCCAGCCCAGAGCACTGAGTGCCACGGCCAGTCCTTCCTTGGACACCTCCAGGGATGAACACTCCCAGCACCTGAGCATCCTTTCCATGGGGAAATTCCTGCAGTGCCCATCCTGAGCCTGCCCTGGCCCAGCCTGAGGCCGCTCCCTCTGCTCCTGTCCCTGTTCCCTGGGAGCACAGCCCGGCCCCCCCGGCTGTCCCCTCTTGTCAGGAGCTGTGCAGAGCCACAAGGGCCCCCCTGAGCCTCCCTTTCTTCAGGCTGAGCCCCTTTCCTAGCTGCTCCTCATCAGACTTGTGCTCCAAGCCGTTCTCCAGCTCCGCTGCACGTTGTAGGACAGAAGGCCGCCGGCAGCTCCCCGGGCCCGGGCTGTCCCGCACTCCGGGCGCGCCGGGCCCGGGCCGGGGGCAGGGCCGTAACGCCTGGGCCGGGCCCGGCCCGCGGGAAGCGCTGTCCGCCGCTCCGCCCGGCCCGCCCGCCCGCACTCACATGGGCTCCAGCAGCTTGGCGAGCCAGGACTTGAGCGCGTCTACACTCTCGATGATCATGGTGGCCCCACGCCGCCCGCTCCCAGCTACACTGCCGCCGCCATCGCCGCGACCTGCCCGGCACCGCCCGCAGCGCAGCCTGCTGGGCATGGCCGGGGCGGGGCCGCGCGACACCACCAACCAGAAGCTGCTGCTCCGCGCTGCCAACCAATGGCAGCCGCCCAGAGCCCGAGCCGAGGGTCAGGGAGAACCAGCAAGTTCGGTAGAGCGAGCACATGAACCGGCGGCGACATCTTGGGGGGGGCTCTCTTAAAGGGACAGCGTGCCCGCGGGCGCACCCCTCGGCCCGGCGCACCGGGCTCGGTCCCCGCTCCCCAGCCAGGACGAGTGCCCGCAGCGACCGCTCCGCTCTCTCTTCCTGCCGCTCTCCTTCTCTCCCCTCCCTGCACGCTAAAAAGGGCCCGGTGTCCCCCCGCCCGCTGCCTTGGTACGGCCTGGGCTCCCCCGCGCGCTGCCGCTGTTGGCACGGCCCGTGCGGGCCCCGTCAGGCGCGGCAACATGGCGGTGAGTTCAGGAGCCGGGCCGGGGCTTCGGCTTGGGGGCTCGGGGCGCTCCTGAGGCTCCTCACCCGCTCCTCAGGGTCACTCTTCGGTGCCGCGCTCTCCGGGACGAGGGTCCTATAGCGGCGTGCGCGGGGCCTTTGGCCAGCGGCTGCGGCCCCTTGGTGTAAAGGTCTTAGGCGTGTCTTGGTTTTGATGGGCAAAAAATACATCCTCAACCTTTATGAGTGCAGAATGCGTGTGTCCGTAATGCGTGTGTCCTTAAACAATTCCTGTGTATTATACGGTGAAAGAATAAGATCATTTAATACTTGCCATATGTTATTTGATAAAATAATGAGAGGAAGGGCTGCTGAGCACTGATTTAATTAAAATCGCTTGGAATGCTTTACCTGAGGAGCTCCGTGAACTACACTCAGAGCTGTTACCTGCCCTCTTCCTGGCATAGGGATTGCTGTGCCCACGTTATGTACGTCAAGAGGGGGACGCATGACGTGGGTTTATGGAGAGCCTGGAATAAAACCAGAATTCTATAGAAGTTTTCACTTATGATTTATATTCTCTTCTGCCTCCCCAGTTCAGAGATCTCTGTTTTATTGGCAAGATGGTCAGTGTGTGTGTGCGTCCTGGCTACTGTAGAGTCCTTTGCTGTAGAAAATGGTTGTTGATGCTTTCCTTGCAGATCTTGGCTCCAGTTTCAGAGGGCTGGATCTCAGGCTGGCAGAGCCACCGCTGCTGCAGGGACCGGGGGCAGTGTTTGCCCCTGCCCATGGAGATCAGGGTGGGCTGTGATGGGTTACAGTTCTTTCTTACCCTGTTCAGCCAGACTTCTCTTCCTTTCTCCGCTGAACAGGAGCGTAAAGGAACAGCGAAAGTGGATTTCCTGAAGAAGATTGAAAGAGAGGTCCAGCAGAAGTGGGAGCGTGATCGAGTGTTTGAGGTCAATGCTGCAGACAGGAAGGACCAGAGGAGGTATGGTTGTACTTCGTTTTTCACTGCTCAAAATGTCTTTTCATTCGAGATCTGCTGGGGGGAAAAGTGGCCCCTTTGTAATGAGCAGTATTCATGGCTCAGCTGCAGGGACTTGCTCACACGTTGTTGGCATTTCTGTAGCTGATGACATAAAGCTGGGTACGTGTGTAGCTGAGTTCCAGCAGGATGAGAGAGGCTTTTTCATTCCCTGGCAGTGTCAGTTACCCTCTGTGGGCTGAAAACCAGTTCTCTTTGGTGACCTGTACCCTTTGACATGGAGGAGGCTCTGCAGTGGGTGCCTGAGCCCTCCCCCTGGGGAGGTTTCACTCTGAGGGAAGGTGTGTCCTGCTCTGCCTCACGGGGCACAGCAGAAGCCCAGGTCCTGCTGTGGAGCAGCCTCTTGTCCTTGTGTGGAGCTGGAGGAGGGCAGGGTCCTGGGTGGGCCCCTTTGGTCACCACTGGCTGCAGCCCCAGCCCCAGGGCATGGAGAGAGCTGCGGGGAGGGAGAGCCTTGCGCAGGTGCAGGGGGTGCTCTGCACTCTGGGGAAGACCATGGGACTCTTGCTCTCATTTCTGCCCCAGAGTAAACCCTGAGAAACTTGTTTATCCTCTGGGAAAGTGGAGCGTGCCTGGAAGCACAGTTCCTCTGGAATTGGTGGGATCCATGCTCCTCACAGCTGTGGAGGGCTGTCTGGGGGAGCTGCATTAATCCTGTGGTTTTCTGGCTGGAAAAGCGCTGACCTTGGCACGATGAGGTTAATACTTGGTGTGTGGGAAAGTCAGACTAAACCAAGATAATAACTGAAGTGGTGTAACAGGTGTCAGGTTCTTAACTTGTAGATTTTGCAGGCAAACAAATGACTTGGCCTTTATTCCTTCATGGTAATGGATCGAGGGAGTGTGTGAAGGGGAGAGACAAGGCGTGAAGTACAAAGGTGGAGGTAGAAATTCAGTGTCCTAAATGTAAATATTTTCTTAGCTGCTTTGAGAGCTCGGGTTCCAACAACTTAATGCATCGTTGAAACACCCTGCAACAATATGTCCCTGTGAAAGGAGTGATTGCTAGCAGTGTGCCCTTAAAATCTGAACTCACACAATGGGAGATTAAAGAAATGACTTTAAGACTTTGCTGTAATTAATTTACAGAAGCAGGATTAGAATTTGTTACCTTTGGGAGCATGCTGTATCTATTTCAATGTTTCTGTGTGATGCCAGTCCTCTGTGGGTTTTTCTTTTGTATTTATTTTTTAAGATGATAAAGCCTGTTAGTGTATCAGCTCTTTAAAATCAAATACTCATGTTACCGGTGAGGAAAATATTTTAACATCATTGTGGGCTGATAATAGCTGAACATCCCAGTTACCTGTTTTGCTGTGTATTGTCTGACGGTCATTTACAAAGCTCATTATGTGTTTAATCCTTTGACTTTCTTCTCAGCAAAGGGAAGTACTTTGTTACCTTTCCTTACCCTTACATGAATGGTCGCCTGCATCTGGGACACACGTTTTCCTTATCTAAATGTGAGGTAAAAATTCTCCTTTGCTGATACCTTTAAATACTATTCTAGAACAAATGCTGATTTTGTAGTCCAGTTTTGAGCTAATAGGATGCCATGTCAATTCCTTTACAGCTTTAGTAATGACTTATTAAAACTTTCCTTTTTCCCCACATTTTCAGTAGGAATATTGCTAGCTAAAGGGAAATTCCATTAATGTAATTTTTAATTTGATGAGATGGGGCTGCAGGTGTTTCCCCTGTTTGTTCTTTGAAATGAGATTTTTAGGAGATGCTGCTAAAGGGCTCAAACTTCACAAGAGACCTGTCCCTTTTGTTTGTGGTTGCTGTGCTCTATGTGGGAGCAGGTTGTGGGTGCTAGAATTCCAGAGCAGCCCCCTGTGCACCTGTGGGTCTCTGGTGCAGCCATGCCTGTGCCTGGGCAGCCACAGGGGCAGGCCTGGACACAAACTCGGCTTCCCCTCTGTGCCAGGGCTGTGTTGCAGAAGGAGGCACAGCTGTGTTTGAGCAGGAGCTGGCCCAGCCCGGCTGTTCCTGTCTCAGCTGTTCCCTTTTCCCTGCCTGCAGTTTGCGGTCGGGTACCAGAGGCTGAAGGGGAGGAGCTGCCTGTTTCCCTTCGGGCTGCACTGCACGGGGATGCCCATCAAGGTGAGAGCTTGGCAGTTGCTGGGGGGTTGTTTCTGATGGGGTTTTTATCCCTAAGGCTGCTCGGGGCCTTGCTTACTGTCCATCCCCAGCAGCACCTTAGTTTATTTAACAGCTCACCAAGATGGTGTGATTTGGAACCTGAATTTGTAATAAACCTGTGTTGTGCTTCTTGAGCTATAACATCACTTTAAAAGACAAAGTGCTGGAAAACTGCATTTTACCTGTAGTATGTTTTCCTTTGCAAGAAAATCCTTACAGTAAACCCCTTCTTGCCCTGGAAGGTGTTCTGGAAGTGGCAGGATCTCCTAGATCTTAATGCAAGGTCCAAAAAAAGTTTAAAGCATGGAATGCAAAATGTTATCAGTAAAACCCTGTCTTTGGCTGTGGATGCAGCTGGTGCCCTGGCTGACACACTCCCAATAACTCTGTTCAGGCTTGTGCAGATAAGCTGAAAAGAGAAATGGAGTTGTATGGTTGCCCACCGGAATTTCCTGATGAGGAGGAGGAAGAGGAAGAAAATTCTGGTAAAAAAGGGGAAGAAATTATCATCAAAGACAAAGCAAAAGGCAAAAAGGTAAAGTTTAAACCAAGCCTTCCTGGACTGAGAGCTGTGCTGTCAAAACTTCAGTGTGCACATTGTAGGCTTTTCCTCCTTTGGGCTCACAGAAATCTCAATACAAAGATTTTTTTGTTTTTTTCCAAGGTAACTGAGTTACCTTTAGGGTGGACTTGGAAAAATGCATTAGCTGCATGGTTCCAGAGATACCATGTTAATGCATGAGCCCTTATTGGTAAGCTAATGTGCTGCCTCATAGTTTTCTGAGAAAGAATCCAGAGTAATACTCTCATTTTTTTCTCTTTTTTTTTAATCCATTCATGGAACATTCCTAAGCAGGTTGTAGGAAATAGCCCTGCTTTCTCAGAGGTAAAGCATGTGTATTCCTGCTGTTCTAGTTACTGTTTTTTAAGTTGGTGTCTAGCCAGTTCTGTCTAGATAGGCTCAGTAAAATCATCCAAACTATTTTCACTTACCAGGTTTTTAAATGAGATTTAGGATTTTGGGAGTATTCCAAAGCAAGGCAAAGAATCAAGTCTGGGAAAAGACTCTTCGAGATGCACTGTATGTTGTTTATCTATGCTCAAGAGATTGTCCCGCTGGAGCTGCTGGGTTTGGGGTTCTGGCTGCTCCACAGGACAGAAGGTGTGACCTTGCCTGGGTCACTGCTGGGGAGAGACAGGAGATTCTCAAGGGACAACAGCTGGGAAAAGTACCATGAGCAAAGTGACAGCAGCAAAGGTTTTTGGTACAGGGGTGCAAGGCTATCACCTTTCTGTGGTGCAAAAACCCATGGGTTTGAGCAGGGCCTTGACAACAGGCAATTCCTTGCCAGGTTGTTGTGGCAGAGCCTCTGCAGGTGTTTTGGACATTGGCATGGGGCAGTTGGGAAGAGGAGGGTTAGGGAATGAACAGTAAATACAAGGTGTATGGTAGATTGGAATACAGGGTGTAGAATGGAAACTCTAATCAATTACCCTCACTCTTAGAGGGAGGATGTGAGAGTATTTGTATTAACTTGTGTATCTGGAATCAGAAACCATAACATAAACAGAGGTAAATGCTCTTGTGACAAGCCTGTGGACTTCTTCCTAATCCCAACTGTTCTTTCAGAGCAAGGCTGCTGCCAAGACTGGCTCTTCCAAGTACCAGTGGGGGATCATGAAGTCTTTGGGTCTGTCTGATGAAGAAGTGGTCAGTTTTTCTGAAGCTGAGCACTGGCTGGATTATTTCCCTCCCCTTGCTGTCCAGGATCTGAAGAGCATGGGATTGAAGGTGACTCTGGGTGATCCCAACCTCAGTTATGCAGCAGCCATACCTGTATTGTTACTGTGTTGGTGAATGTACTGCTTCTCTGTGAGATTTTCTGAGTAATACCAGCATAATTCCAGGAATGTTTCTGCTATCTATGGAATTAGTCATTTAACATTGAAGGTCTTGGGTGATAATTAAGTGATTTCTTATATAGAGCTTGTACCCTGTACAGTGGTCACAGCTAGAAATGAGTCCAATAAAGACATTATGACTTATGGCTCCCATGTGAGATAACTTGTCAGTAGTCAGTATTGACAGTAGTTCTATTTGACATCTCATCATTCTTCTTCCTAAAAGTACTTGTCCTGCTGACAACAGATTTTTGTAAATGGAGAGAAATAAAGGTGATGAAACAGGGCAGTGCTGAAATGCAGCTCGAATGGTTGGTTTAAATTACTACAAAACCTCTGAATTTCTCAGTCAGTGGAGGGACCTCAAGTCTTTGACATCTCTGCTCAGAGAGCAGGCACAGATGTGTATTTAAGTTTACACCCTTTATGGGACATGTACTTGCATTGTCTTTTTGGAGAGAAAGCTGTTTTTATTTTTAAGGCAATAGTTATGGTATTGTGAGATTCCTTTGATTTCTTGATTGTGCTTACTTACTGGAGCCTCTTGCCCGTTTTCAGGTGGACTGGAGGCGTTCCTTCATTACAACCAATGTCAATCCCTACTATGATTCCTTTGTGCGATGGCAATTCCTTACTCTAAAGGAAAGAAATAAGATTAAGTTTGGCAAACGGTAAGCTGCCACTCGGCTCTGAGTTTTTGGGAGAGTGGATAAGCTCAGCTGTACCAGAGGCAGAGCCCTGTGACACGTCTCTAGAGTGTGCTTTTAACTCAACAGAAAATGGACTTGTTCCTTGCTGCTGCTCTGCATGATGCAGTGAAGTGTGTGTAGCAAAGCATGTGAGATTTGTCTTCCAGGTTTAGTTTTTCCTTGGGTACCAACTCCAAGCAAAAAACAGGCAATTCTGAAAGCTCTTGTGAAAACTGAACATTAGCACTGATGGAAACAGATCCAAACAAAATTTGAAAGTGCCATTAAGAGGTCTTTTTTTCCCAGAGAGCTGTACTTTTTTTCTTGCTCTATACACTATTTTACTCACTGCTAAATGAAAATCTTTTTCTAGATATACAATTTATTCTCCTAAAGATGGACAGCCTTGCATGGATCATGACAGGCAAACAGGAGAGGTAATGTTTTAACTTGACATTTTCATGCATTGCTTATGATCTTAAATGCTAAATGGAAAGTAAGTTGTATCTTAGAGCAAAACATAGTTTGGATGTGCAGAGTCACTGGCTCTCAGCTGTCAGTGCATGTGAAAATTGAATGAACTCCTCTCTTGAGCAGATTTGTCTGGAACTCTGGATAGTATTTTACATTGTAGCTGGTTTCTGTGATTGGCAATCTGTGCCAGCAGCATTACTCCATTGTGTTGTTAGCTGTTGAAACTAAATAAACAAGCTGTTGTTAACTTGGATGCTGCTGAATCAGTGTCTGGGACTAGTAAGTTTTTGGCTGTAGGAGCACAGTATAACCTCTCTGCAGTCTGCAGTTTAGTGAACAGCCTTTCATATTAATGGAAATAGGATTTACTTTGAGGAAAGCATCAGTACCTTAAATAGTGTTTGGATTAGGCTCCTAGAGATTAGGATTTGTTTTCTTTCCTACTCAAGTGAGTTTCACTTATTGATTGTTGCATTGCCTGTGGGACTTGCAGGGTGTTGGGCCTCAAGAATACACACTGATAAAAATGAAGGTATTGGATCCTTACCCTGCAAAATTGAGGTAAGTCTTGACTTTTTAGTGGTAGATGAGCTCTATCTCCTGGCCAGAACTGACCATTGAATTAAACAGTGTGTTTTGCCTAGTGCAGAATTTAATTTCACCTGCTTATTTCCATCACTTCAAAGACCTAGTCAGAATTTTGACCTGCTCTATTTGCTGTGTCTGCATGGACCTCAAGATGGAATTAAAAAAAAAAGGAAAAAAAAGGAAAACCCACAATGAACTAGTGACCCACTTCTGTCTCTTAGGAAATGTTGCTTGGAAGTTGATGCTAGTGTAAAAGCCTGTTCTGTATGAGCCATGATGATTTTATTTTGCTAACTTAGCCAGTACTTTTTCCCCCCAGTGGCTTGAGAGGGAAGAACATCTTCCTGGTGGCTGCCACGCTGAGGCCGGAGACCATGTTTGGGCAGACCAACTGCTGGCTGCGGCCGGACATGAAGTACATCGGCTTCGAGACGGGCAGCGGGGACATCTTCATCTGCACGCAGCGCGCCGCCCGCAACATGTCCTACCAGGGCTTCAGCAGGGACAGCGGCGTGCTGCCCGTGGTCAAGGAGCTGATGGGAGAGGTGAGCAGCCTGCAGGCCCGCCTCTGCTGCCCCTTGCGGCTCACAAGGGTGATGATGGTGCACTTCTCATGGGAAAGAAAATACAGGAGGGATTACAGGAATATTGGAGTGACTGAAATCCTTAGAGCTGATGGGAGAGGTGAGCAGCCTGCAGGCCCGCCTCTGCTGCCCCTTGCGGCTCACAAGGGTGATGATGGTGCACTTCTAACGGGAAAGAAAATACAGGAGGGATTACAGGAATATTGGAGTGACTGAAATCCTCAGTGACAAACAATGCAAGCAGCAGGCAGCTTCTGTGGCAGCCAAGCCAGAGCTGCTGCTGGGAGAATAACCTGGCGCACTTAGCTGGGGACTGATGCATTCCTATTCCCTCAGCATGATGTGGTGAAAGGATAGTGTTAAGTAAAGCTTTCCTTCTTGCTGGGAAGATTAAATGGAAAGGGAGGGGGAAAAGCAATAGCTAGAAAGGGTTATGGGGAAAAGGCTTTTGTTGGTACTGACATTTCCAGTACATCTGTGTGAATGAAGCTTTCTTAGCTGAGTAGTGAATGTCAGTGGTTTTGGGGTTTGCTGTCCTTAACTTGTGTGCTTTGTGCAAGTGTCATCAGTGGTGTTTATTCATCCTGATACAAAGCACCTTCAGCTGTTTGCATCCCTTGATCTCCATTCACTACAACTTGTCACCATCTTCCTTGATCTTGCCTTGAAGAATGAAGTAGAAAATAGTGTTTTTTTCCTTTGTTAGTAGACATGATGTGAATTCAAGCAAATTAGTGAGGTAGAAGACAGCTGCTAGACCTTGCCTGCCTCCTGTCAGTGTGTGGCTATCTTGACAATATGCTTTCTTTGTTTAATGTCACTTTTGACACTGGCTTCCTAAGCCACTTTTGCCTCAGTGCTGTTGTGCTTCAGATACTTGGAAGCAAACTGTCCTTCTGCTTCCTATGCTTTCCCAATTCTACATCCTTGTAGTTTAAGTTTCTTGGTATTTTACTTTCCTACCATTATATAACCTATATCCTGTCTCAAATAGTACCACACGTTTTCATATGTACTTCCTCCTTATCCATCTGTACATAAAATGTATTTAGTTTGTTTGTAATGTGTTGGGAAAATTTACAGAAAATTGGAAGAATATCAGCCAGGAGAGCTTACTCTACTAGGCTGAAAGCCCCTGATTTACTGTAATGCTGTTCCTTTGTCCTGCTCAGGAGATTCTTGGTGCTGCACTTTCAGCACCCCTCAGCACCTACAAGGTCATATATGCCCTGCCCATGCTCACCATCAAGGAGGATAAAGGTAATTCTGCAGCAGAGCCTCTTGGATGGGCACTGGCATGTAGTATGGGGGACTAATCCTTTCATCTGTTTATCTTTTCCTTTGCCAAGGAACTGGAGTGGTGACAAGTGTTCCCTCTGACTCTCCAGATGACTTTGCAGCACTGAGAGACTTGAAAAAGAAGCAGGTCAGTCTGTTAACTGAATTGTTTCTGTTTCCTTTCCCTAGTGAAAAGGGTCAAAAGTGAATATCCAGTGAGAAAAACGAAACTTGCTTTAATTGGCATTCTGTCATCTCTAACTTGAAATCAAAGCACTTAAAAATAAATGAAGTTTAAACCAACTGGGCTAGGACAGATGGGTTTTTTCCAGACTTCAAGTCTGAGTTTTGGATGAGAATCATTTAACTTGTGCTGCATGTTAAGGTAGAGAAGAGCACCAGGGAAACAGAAATGAATTCCTGTTGTGGAAATGACTTCCGAAAATGAGATTAAGATTCTCTATGAATTTCAAATGAGACTGGAAGTGATTGTTACTAACTGCAGGAGTACCTCAGTGTCTGAACAGCTATCCCTGGCTACTGAATTTTTGCCCACTCATTTCAGGGAAGAGCAATATCAATTTTTGCCCTTTTAAAAAATGTAGACAATTATGGCAAGGAATCACCTGGAAATGAGATGGAGATTGAGCTCAGGTGTCAGAAATGGTGAGAAGGCAGGGAAGTGGCTTTGTCTGATTTGTAATAAAGCATTATGTAAAAAAAACCCACTATGAATGGATAAAAACCTTTACATCTAGAAGACTTCTATCTATTGATTTTTTTCTTCCAACTTTCAAGGCTTTGAGGGTGAAGTATGGCATCAGAGATGAAATGGTCCTGCCGTTCGAGCCGGTGAGTGCACCCAGACGTGTCCATCTGCTGAGCACAGGATCTTATGTTCACTGATGAGAAACAAAGCAGGAGCTGTGCCTCCTCTGCCAGGGTTTCTGTTTAAAGTCCTTCTCAGCTGAAAGCTGAAAAACGTAAAGTTTTCATGCTTTCCTGTAGTTGTCACATTTGGTCTGTTAAGGGTTGCAACCAAGATTTGTTGTTGTATGCTATGTTTCAGAGAAAAAGGAAAGCATCAATTTTTATAGGAGTTATAGTTTTGGGAAATGGAATGCATCATTATCCTAATAACCTGTTGGCTGATGAAAACTTTGTGCCCTGATGGCCAGATGAGGAGGGTATCTGTTCAATGCAAAAAGCTGAAGTCCCTCTCTGTTAGCACAGCCTCGAGGCAGAGGCAGTGTTCATTAGAAAATGCAGGTTACAGGTGAAGCCATCCCAGAATTCTGCAGTACCCTTGGTTCCACAGGCCAGCTCCAGTCCTGGCACAGCTCTGTGTGGTGCCATGTCATGGGACACACCTGGGCAGCTCAGGAGTCCCCCTGGGGGCTGCCAGAACTTCTGGGCCACGAGTGCAATTGCAGCAATCTGTTGTAAGCCCTGTGTAACTTGTGTTGGATGCTGTGAATGTATGGAGTGAGTACTGGGGTGCAGGAGAGGTTTGACAGCCCTCTGTTAATTCTCAGGTGCCCATCATTGAAATCCCAGGCTATGGCAGCCTTTGTGCTCCATTTGTCTGTGATGAGCTCAAAATCCAGAGCCAGAATGACAGAGAGAAGCTTGCAGAGGCCAAGGAGAGAGTGTACCTGAAAGGATTCTATGAAGGAGTAAGTAGTACAAGATTTTGGTAAGTGGTTTCTTGGTGAGTTCAACTAGGAGAAAAAAAAGGCAGGTAAAGAATGAAAAAAAAAAAATCTCAAGAAAGAGGGACAATGTCCTGTTTTCCCAAAAAAGTCCCAAAGGACTTTTCATTTAGACTTTTCCTGCTGTAGGGTTCTGCAGTTGAAGGAGTGATGTAGAATTGGAGAAAGTTTGCACTCACACATTGCTGTGTTTTCTGAGCATTATAACCTGGTCTCTGAACAAGTGATCACCTTCTAGGGAGCTGATCCATTTTGTTGCAAGTATAGATAGGGAAACTGATATGAAATGAGAAGGTGTTATTATTTGCAGGTTTTGTTGTTGTTGTTGTTTTTGGGTTGGGGGTTTTTCGTTGTTTTGTTTTTTTGATTTTTGTTTTGTTATGTTTTTTCTTTTTTTCTCCTGTCTTTACCTCAGTAGCTTACCATGTGTATTTCTCAGCTGTTCTTTTGTAAGCAAGCAATAGTTTTTATTTCTGACTCTTTGCAGTCTGTCATCTGTGTGGATGCTGACATGTGTACAAACTGTTTTTGGGTAAAGATGACTGCACATAATGAAAAAAACCTAATACCTGTACTCCTATTTTTTGCATGTCAAAGATTGCAGCACCTGCTATTTCCTTATATTGATTTGAACAACTATGGCACCTATTTCTTGCTAAATTTTGAAAAAAATTATCTTCTGTGACCCATCTTTGCAGGTGATGTTGGTGGATGAATTCAAAGGACAAAAAGTTCAAGATGTCAAGAAACGCATTCAGAAGCTGATGTTGGATAAGGTAAGTGGCAGTGTGCACACAGCTGCTTCTGAACTGTCTGCTTTGTCCTTTTCACAGGGCTGAGTCACCAGAGAAACCCCTGGTGTGGTTCTGCAGCCCTCGGGGTGCTGTGGGTCGCTGCAGAGAGAGGGACCTGGTGTTCTTGGGCTGAGTGGGCTGAGCAGCTTCATTAGAGTTCTCTTGTTCCCTGCCTTATTTTGTCACTCTCCCTAGGACATGTTCTGGTGGTCCAATTTATTCTTTAGCATAGCTGGGAGGGTGCTGAAGTGTAGGACCTGGGCTGTCAAGTCTCATTCAAGCCAGTGAAGGAGATGTGTGATGTGCAAATGCCCCCTTGCTGGGCTCCTGTTTCAGAAAACAGCAGTAAACAATCAATGACTGTGGCATCCCTCTAATGAGACTCCCTGATGAGGACTGGGAGTGAGAGGAGGCTTCAGGCATTTAGTCATCATTCCCTTGTTGTTGTGGCACTGTTATGGCCAGATTATAATGCATCAGCACGCATGATGTGTGCAGCAGATTTGAAGCTCAGCATCCCATTTTCCTTTGCCTTTCCCCCTCCCTCTGTCCTCCAGAGTTTCCTAGGAGCTGTTTCAGTCAGGGGGCATAGTTGGTGGGGAATATTTTGTGCTTATGTCCTCCTTTTCCTCATGCATTTTGTACAAAGTGCTGTGAGCTGGTACCTTAGAGAAGTTACCGAGTCAAGCCTTGCCTCATTTTACCTGAGGGAATACTGAGGCAGAGAGCTTCGGCAGTGGTGAGAGCTGTGCAGTAAATGCTATAAACCAAATTAGAATGGAGGGGATGCTTTTTAGTAAGTTGTCAGGATTTTCAGTACTTTGGTAAGTACTTAAATCTCAGCTTCCATTGCCCTTTCAATCTTAGGGTGAAGCCATGATTTATATGGAACCTGAGAAACAAGTTATATCAAGATCTGCTGATGAGTGTGTTGTGGCCCTTTGTGACCAGTGGTGAGTGAAACAAAGCTGCAGTTACGAAGTTGCTCCAATTGTACACTACTTCTGGATTGCTTTATTACAATAAACCTCTCCTGGCTGTAGGTATTTAGATTATGGTGAAGTGAGCTGGAAGAAACAGACGTCAGAGTGCTTGCAACATCTGGAGACGTGAGTTATGAATGTGCCTGTAAAGAAGGGTGACTTTGCTGCTCTTGGTGGGGTCTGAGAGGGCTGAAGGCAGTAAGAGCTTCTTTCTTACAGGTTCTGTGAAGAGACTAGGAGAAATTTTGAAGCTACCTTAGGTTGGCTACAAGAGCATGCGTGCTCCAGGACGTATGGCTTAGGTAGGCAAAACATTCCTTTCTCGGTTGGCTCTTTGTAAGGATGGTACTCCTCATTCATTTGGAAGGCTGAAGTGCTATATAACATCCCCAGTGATACAGGAAGTGTGGGAGCAACATTGTCCAATTGTATCTTGGCCCAGCATCCCAGAGAAGGGGTGCTTTGTTGGAAGTGCATGGGGCTGGTAATGTTTGTGTTACTACAGGTAGTCCTTGTAGCATCTTAGTAGCTTTCTGCTGGGCCATTGATTTGGAAGGGACCTCAGAAAAGGGAGCTTCTACCATTTCTTGAGTTTTCTCCTGGAATCCTGATTAGCCTTCATCTTGTGTAGCCTGACATGGGCCAGCTGCTAAATGTGCACTGTAACCCACAGCAGATGTTCTGCAGCTGAGCTGTGCCAGGAAATAGGTTGAAAATGAGCAACTGTTTACCCTTGAGTAAAATTTTCAAATGCATAGTTTAATTTTTAAACCAAATATTTTTTAAACCCATTAGCATGAGTACTAATGTATGTGTATGTGTTCCACTGGAAATCATCAGCTGCTGCTGTGTGTGGGGGGGTTCAGGGTGGTGCTGGATGCCTGACACAGCCTTCCCCTGATGTATGTATGTGTATGTATGTGGATGTGTTCCACGTGAAATCACCATCAGCTGCTGCTGTGTGTGGGGGGGTTCAGGGTGGTGCTGGATGCCTGACACAGCCTTCCCCTGATGTATGTATGTGTATGTGTTCCATATGAAATCACCATCAGCTGCTGTGTGTGGGCCAGGGTGGTGCTGGGTGCCTGACACAGCCTTCTCCTGATGTATGTATGTGTCCCACATGAAATCACCATCAGCTGCTGTGTGTGGGTCAGGGTGGTGCTGGGTGCCTGACACAGCCTTCCCCTGATGTATGTATGTATGTGTATGTGTCCCACATGAAATCACCATCAGCTGCTGTGTGTGGGTCAGGGTGGTGCTGGGTGCCTGACACAGCCTTCCCCTGATGTATGTATATGTATGTATGTATGTGTTCCACGTGAAATCACCATCAGCAGCTCTGTGTGTGAGGGGTCAGGGTGGTGCTGGGTGCCTGACACCACCTTCCCCTGATGTATGTATGTGTATGTATGTATGTGTTCCATGTGAAATCACCATCAGCAGCTCTGTGTGTGTGGGTCAGGGTGGTGCTGGGTGCCTGACACAGCCTTCCCCTGATGTATGTATGTATGTATGTATGTGTATGTGTCCCACATGAAATCATCAGCAGCTGTGTGTGTGAGGGGTCAGGGTGGTGCTGGGTGCCTGACACTGCCTTCCCCTGATGTATGTATGTGTATGTGTATGTGTTCCACGTGAAATCACCATCAGCTGCTGTGTGTGAGGGGTCAGGGTGGTGCTGGGTGCCTGACACAGCCTTCCCCTGATGTATGTATGTGTATGTGTATGTGTTCCATGTGAAATCACCATCAGCAGCTGTGTGTGGGTCAGGGTGGTGCTGGGTGCCTGACACAGCCTTCCCCTGATGTATGTATGTATGTATGTATGTGTATGTGTCCCACATGAAATCACCATCAGCAGCTGTGTGTGGGTCAGGGTGGTGCTGGGTGCCTGACACAGCCTTCCCCTGATGTATGTATGTGTATGTGTATGTGTTCCATGTGAAATCACCATCAACAGCTGTGTGTGAGGGGTCAGGGTGGTGCTGGGTGCCTGACACCGCCTTCCCCTGCAGGGACCCGCTTACCCTGGGATGAGCAGTGGCTGATTGAGTCTCTCTCTGACTCCACCATCTACATGGCCTATTACACCGTGGCTCACCTGCTGCAGGGGGGGAACCTGAGGGGCCAAGGAGAGTCTCCTCTGGGCATCAGGTAAGGAGAATGAACCATTAAATTCTCTTGTTTAATTAGGTGTGCTTATCTCCTGAATTGCTCTGCAGAAAAGACTTGCCAAGGAGGTTGAGTCTTTGCTTTTGTGTATAAAAAGCATCTTTATTAAACTTAACCTGTCATGAGCTGAGTTAGAACAGCTTACAGAGGGGCGGTAAGGAAAGAGAGGAGTGTGACAGGCAGTGAGAGGAAGAGAGAGTGAAAAAATGCTTCTGAAAGCACCTCTGAAAGAACTGTGTGGAGAGTAAATCACCTTTTTCAATACTGTTTGACTTGCCTTGAAATGGACCTTGGCAGGTTTTTGGGTGATTGGCTGCTTGGGTGTCTGCTTGCTGAGACTGCTGTGCACCACAATAAATTGGAGGCTCCAGTGTACAGAGGGAGTAGGATTTAGCTCTTGGCTTTTGTCGCTGTCACTCTCCCGGAAGCTCAGAACCATCTTTTATCCACAGCTTGTCTGTGGAAGTCTTCAGAGCAAGGGGGGGGAAGCATGTGACCTCTTGGTTGGAGGGGCTTTTGAAGTGTGGTGATAGGGGTCAGAGAGATGAGATAGTACAGCTCAGTCTGGAGCTGAGAAAACACTTCAGATTGTGCCTTGAATCATCTAATTCTGTGTGGTTTATGGACTAATTTCTGGAGTAGTTTACATATTGGAATGGAAACTTTTCTTACTTTATGTTATAACTAATCTGAAAACCATTTCCAAAGTAAATATTCTGATTCTTACAGAAATACCTCTGAGACTGGGCAAGGCTGTCATTTGGGCTCAAACCTCTCTAATTACAGAGAAGCTATGCACGAGCTAGTCGTGTCTAGAAACAAGCTTTGAAGTGAGCATCCTGGTCCCTGAATTACAGATTTGATGTAATTAAGCATGTACAATTAGAATGCTCTCCTATGCAAGTAGATAACATCTAGAAGCCTTGGAAAATGCTTTTTACTGATACTTGTTCTGTGGTGTGAAGGAAAAGGGGATTTATGACCCATCCTTTCAGTCACCTTCAGTTACAATGAATTTGGCACCAAACACAAGCCCAGTCACGGCACTGGAATTTAGAGCATGGAACAAGAACTGCCAGAACCAAACCAGCAAGCCTGTGCCTCTAGGATTTTTTCTGGACTGGTAGTACAGATCACCATCTGAGGTGTTTTTTAATGTGTACTGGAAGTGTTTGGGGTCCAGAATGCCTTTCCTCTCTGCATAGCACAGAGCTATCACCTGAACTCAGGTGATAAAGGCCATGGGCACTCTCTCTGTGTTTGTTGATCAGGTGGACTGTGCTGTGAGAATGGAGCCACAGGTTTAAGCTGCTTTACAGAAAGTGCTAGAATGTGAGGAGCTTTTACTGACTGTGCAATGTGGGACTGATTCTGTGCAGGGCACATCAAATGAGCAAAGAGGTTTGGGATTACATCTTTTTCAAGACAGCTCCGTTCCCTAAAACTGAGATTCCAAAGGAAAAGTTGGATAAGCTGAAGGAGGAGTTTGAATTTTGGTATCCTGTGGATCTCAGAGTTTCTGGCAAAGATCTTGTTCCAAATCACCTGTCGTACTACCTCTACAATCATGTGGCCATGTGGTCAGAGCAAAGGTGAGTTGGGATGTGAGGCAGGTAAAGCTGGAGACTGCAGTTCTGTTACATTTGCTAATGGCCTTTGGACTGTACAGCATTTAGAATTGTGTTGAAAATGTATTCTTTCATATTGCAGCTTTAATACAGTTGTCTATCGCAGAAGTGATTGAAATGGAAAGAGTTTTTACCATTATTTCCCCTGGTTTTTCTGCATTATCTCCTCCTATGAATTTCTAAGTGTTGAGTTGCATTCCTGCACTGGAATTTATTTGGCATTATTATTAAGTCTCCTTAATTCCTTCTCAAGGATGGTTAAAAGAGCCATGTGTACTCCCATGGGCTGTGCAGGACTGGTTGAGAATCTTTGCCCATTGCATGATGCTTTTATGGTGAAGATACTGTTTGCATTCCCTTGAATTTTGGTTTAGGGGTTGTATAAAACTGTACATAGGAAAAGTGTTTCTGATGTATAGTAAAGATGATTGTGGATAATTCAATATCTCCTTCCTTCATGGGTAGAAATGTGGACCCAGCTCTTGGGCAGTGCCAATCACTGGCCTTTAAATTAAAATATCTGACCAGAGGAGGGTGACGTAAAAGAACTGTAATTGCAGGTGCACTGCTCCCTGCCCTGTGTTTCAGCAATGAGAATCCTTAGCCTTTATACTGTAGTTCTTTTCATCTTCAGAGATACTCCTTAATATATTTAAGACAGCCCTTAGGTTTTTTTTTTTTTGAAGATTCCACTCAAGGCATTCATCTCAAACTGGAATATAAAATGCTTGTTCCTATTTTTAAAAAGAGAAAATGTATTTTCTTGGCCAAAAGATTTCTATCTTGCCTTTGTACAGGGAAAAATGGCCAGTAGCTGTGAGAGCCAATGGACATCTGCTGCTCAATTCTGAAAAGGTACGGTGAGGTTTTGTGTGACAGGCTTTTGTGTTGTCAAAATAGGCATTTGCTAGCCAGACTGGAAACTTCTTCTTGGCATGTAAGCAGGGGAAATAGTGACATTTCTTCATTAGTTCCCCTCCAGTTTTTCATTCATTAGAGGTAAAGACCTGCCTTGTGTGTGACTTTATGTAGCATTTTCTCTTAAGTCAGCTCTTGTGTGGTCTCACCAATTTAGTGAAAAGTTCAGTGAAGATTTCTGTTAAGTTTTAGGGTAATATAGAATATTTATTTATTTAAGTAAAGTTTATATTTTTAGAGCATTGGAGTAGGTGCAATGAGAGGAAAATGTTTGGGGCAATAGCTTGCTAATATGTGCAAGTTCTGACACTGAATTCAAGTGTGTGAACCCAGGAATTAGGCCTTGGGGACTGTCTGATATTAATCAAAAAAACCCAAAATAAACCCTAGTGGAGTTCCTCTTGAAAAATCAATACATGGTGATCTGAAGCTACCAGTTTTAAAGTGGTATTTAAGTTTCATTTAGGGAATTGCATGCACGCAGCGACAAAATATAATTCTAGAAGAGTTCAGTCTGCTTTTGCTGTGAGACCTCATTCAGATTTACCAAAATGCTTTTTGCTGTGATTCATGAGAAAATTGTTTGCCCAAACCCTTGCTGGGTCTGTCTTGCTTATCCACCAACACAGGGGATGTGTGAGAAAACAAACACTCTTATCTTTCTTTCAGATGTCTAAATCGACAGGCAACTTCCTCACCCTCACTCAAGCTGTTGACAAGTTTTCTGCAGATGGTGAGTGCATTCTGACCTGCATCTGATTGTCAATTATGCCAAAATGACTAAAATTAGTGTTTTGCTCTCAAAGAAGTTTATTGGAGTATTGAATGGCAATAAATCTGCCACTTACCACCTGTTCTTGTGGAAAAGCTGAACTGCACATGGAAGATTGGGATGTGTGTTAGCACACCTGGTTCAGCCAGGAGCTGCTCCTGGGGCTGAGCTCTCCAGGAGCAGCCTGCTTGGGCTCTCTACATCCACTAAAGAGATCAGAGCACAGGACATGCTGTTGGTGCGCATGGGCTGTGTACATGTTTGTGCCTTGTGTATCCATGTGTGCCATGCTCCTGTGTTTTGGGCAGGGACCGTGCTGGGCTCCTGGTTCTGGTGTCTCTCTGGTGCCCTCCCAGGGAGGGCCGTGTTCCTCTCCCAGGGAGGGCAGTGCCTCCTTTGAGGCGCCTCTGGCTGGCCAGGCAGTTTGTGACCTGGCTTGCATTTGTTAGCTGCAGCTGAAGGGAGCTGTCAGGGGTGCAGGAGGCTCAGCACGCCCCGGGCACTGGCCAGCTGCTGGCACCCAGCCTGCTGGCACCCAGCCCTGGCAGCTGATCCCCTGTTCTTCAGGCATGCGTTTGGCCTTGGCTGATGCTGGAGACACTGTCGAAGATGCCAACTTTGTGGAAGCCATGGCAGATGCTGGTATTCTTCGTCTCTACACGTGGGTGGAGTGGGTGAAGGAGATGATTGCAAACAGAGACAGCCTGAGGAGTGGCCCAGCCAGCACCTTCAATGACAGAGTCTTTGCCAGGTGTGGTACGAAGGTTAATAATACAGTTTGGACCGGGTTTTTCCTTGCAAGGAGGAATCCTGTCGTTATTTTTTTTCTAAAAATTAATGAATTTCATAGAACAGATCTCGTTCCAGACTAGGTTAAGGGGTTTGGCTGCATTGGTGACAGTTTTACAATGTTGCCATTACACGGGGCAGACTATGCAGTATTGATAATTGTTGTCACTTCCCTTCCCTCCCCAGTGAGATGAATGCAGGCATAATGAAGACAGACCAAAATTATGAGAAGATGATGTTTAAGGAAGCTCTGAAAACTGGCTTCTTTGAGTTTCAGGTAGGAGATGTAAGAAAATGACATCTGGTATTTGTTACTTAGTGGATTTCTTTTAATCCTTCTGTCTCTGATCCTTAATCATACAGCTGAACTGGAATCAGAATTGTGTCAAGAAAACAGAGTACTTCAAGGGAATAAATGTGGAATCGTAGAAATGTGCTTGTGTCAGTTTACAAAGGTCCAGAGGAAAGCAAATCCAATTCTGCAGAATAGTCCTGATATCTAATATGAGCAAAAAGCTGCTTTAAAAAAGACACTATTAAAAATAGTGTTGCCTTTATATCTTTCATGATAAAGGACTCTTCATAAGAAAGCTAGAAAATGCATCAACAAAATTGTTTGGAAGCATAGTGCTTTTTGATATCCTCCATAAACCATGTCTCCAGAGTGTCTGCAGAGCCATGCTGCTCCATTGAATGAATTACACACACTCCTTCATGTGGCTGCTTTGAGATACTCAGGAGCAGGGTTAAATAGGCTGAATTATGTGTAATGATAGATCATATTCATTGCCTTTTTCTTAGTTCTTATTAGTATGTAAGTTATTTGGGATGACAGCACCTGATATGCAGCTGTGGATGTTTTTGTCTTTTATGTTTGTGCCAATAAACAGTTTTTTAAAGTACCACATAAATGCAAAAATCCAATGGCCGACTGGCACATTCACATGTGGGTGCTTCAGGAAAATACAGTTCCTAGAACTCAATAATGGATTATGACAAGTTGCTCGCCTTCTGAAGGCATGTTGGAGCCTGCAGGGGTGTGTGTGTGTTTGTCCCTGGCAGCAAGGGCTGATGGCTGTGCTCTTGTTCCAGGCAGCCAAAGACAAGTACCGGGAGCTGGCCATCGAGGGCATGCACAGGGAGCTGGTGTTCCAGTTCATCGAGGTGCAGACTCTGTTGCTGGCTCCCATCTGCCCCCACCTGTGTGAGCACATCTGGTCCCTGCTGGGGAAGGTACTGACGTTTCAGTTCTGTCACTGATTCGCATCTGAGCTTTTATGGATTTCAGTAACACCCACGTCAGGCTTACAGATATTTGTGTACAAGTAGAAAGGACATGTCAGAGCACAAGAAGTCATAGTGGCTCATTGTCCCTGGGACAGTGACTGCAGGGAGCTGGCCTGTTGCTGTGATGATATGTGCAACAGTAGTACCAGTCACTGTCGTTGTCTGCTTACAAAGAGGTGATCTGAAATTTAGTGTAACAATGCAGTAGTCTTACACTTCTGCATAAAGCTTGGTTTTGATGTTTTTTAAGCCCTCTGCTTGTAGGTGGCATTCCATAGGCATATGGTAGTTGTGATTGTGTGTATAGTCCTGAACACACTCGCAGTGCTTCTCGTCTGTGTGTCCCCTCCTTTGGGTGGTTATGGGTAGGGGCTCACTGGGCCCAAACTGGCTGAACTCCCTTTTCCAATGAAGCTGTACTGGTTGGGAGCCCAGCTGAGGTGTGTTCCTCAGTGCATTGCTGTCTCGCTCTGCCCCAAGGCTGACTCCATCATGAGGGCCTCGTGGCCAGCAGCAGGGCCCGTGGATGAGGTGCTGATCCGCTCCTCCCAGTACCTGATGGAGGCAGCTCACGACCTCCGCCTGCGCCTCAAGAGCTACATGGCCCCTGCGAAGGGAAAGGTGAGGCTGCTGTTTGTGTGCACGTGTGATAGTTCTGTATTGCCTAGGGACCCCTTCCTGATGGGCTTTTTTATTTCCTCAGAAAGGTACAAAAGAGCCTTCCCAGAAGCCTTCTCACTGCACCATCTACGTGGCAAAGAGCTACCCACCCTGGCAGCACACCACCCTGTCCGTCCTGCGCAAGCACTTCCAGGTGCTCCTCCCCTCCTCTGCCCTCCAGCTGCTTGCCAGCTCTCTGGGGGCTCATCTGTACAAAGTTTATAAGCTGCACCTCGTTATCAAATTATCTCAGTAGATTAATTTTCTTCATGCTTTTACAACTGTCCAGTAAGTTTTGATGCTTAATGAAAATGTCCCAAGGACTGTCATTGATTTGACAGTTGCATTTCATTGGTTTTGACAATCTGAGTAAAAAACATGCCTGTGCTCTGTTGCTTCTTCCAATTGTAAGTGGTGAGCTTTTAAATATTCTTTACAAGTATGTTTTTGAGGAAACATGGTTGACTGACAGACTACTGCTGCCTTACTCCACAAGTGGGCCTAAAAGCTTTGTCTAGTCCTGAGTAAGTGTAAACCACTCAGCAGTGTCACAAGAAATAGCTGAAATGGAATAAGTGAGTATAAGAAGAAATATATTAAGAAAACAGAAGGATTTGTTTCAGACATGGGGAAACTGCTGAGAGTGGCTTTTGGGATCCCAATGGACCATCCTCAGCTTGAACACACCAGGGTTGTAGCTGATAGATTTGGGAGTCCTGACTATTCCAGCTTGTGGAATTTGTGGAATTCCTTGTGTGGGATTTGTTCATGGGGTATTTTCACCTTTGGGCATTGTATAGGCTTTTTTTTCTGTATTAGTGTTAAATGCTGTTTGGGTTTCAGAAGGATGAGAAAACTGTCTGTGGAATCAATGATGCTGACAAACCTTGCTGGTATTTATGGGAAAGCAGGAAAGGTACATGGTATTGAAAGGCAAGTTTTTCATTATAGCTGTTCTCCTTAATGTTTGTTCATCCCTGTTTAGGGCAGTGGAGGTCAGCTGCCAGATAATAAAGTAATTGCCAGTGAGCTGAGCACCTTGCCAGAGCTGAAGAAGTATATGAAGAAGGTGATGCCCTTTGTTGCCATGGTTAAGGTAAGTGTCAGAGGGACAGTTCTGCTACAGGAAAGGCTTTTGGGAATGCAGTGTCTTCCCCTTGCCCTGTGCTTATTTGGCATCTTCAAGAGTTTGTTTAGAAACATCTTCTACATCTCTAGAAGAGCTACATAATAAAAATGTCTCTGTGTGAATTAGCCCAGGTGAGCTCTGGAGCTGGTTGGGGCTTGGTGCTTTCTGTGTTTTGTGGGTGATGCAATCTGTACTTCAAACATAGCTGGATCCCTCTGTATTTGAAATGTGTCCTATTTGACTTCTCCAGTTTTTCATGCTGAAATGAGTCGAGTGTTGCTTTGGAGACATAGAAACTGGAAGCTGAGAGTAAGGCCAAGAGTTGATTGATTGCAGTATGTGTAAGGGAGGAAACAACAGATTGTTCTGAGCCTTGAATGGAAATACGAAATTTGTGTGTAATTATTAATGCTTATCACTTAATATGCTGTTAGTCCATTATTTTCCCTGAGTCATGCAAGTCTATGAAAATCTTGGCTTCCATTTCTTTAAAGAAACTTTCTTGTGTTTGCTGTTGCAGATGAAAATTCAATGCAACTAGGGAGAGCCAAGAAACAAAGAATTAACAAATTTTTTTTAAAATGAGGGGTGGGGGTTGCAGTGTATGATTTAAAACCTTTTTAATGACTTTTCATGATCTGTAGAAATTGAGAGGGATTAGAAATGGAAAAAAATCTTAATGAGTGTAAAAAAAAAATTACTTTTTGTTCTTAAGCTTTAGCTTGATTTTTGAGATGCACATAATAATTACTTCTCTTTGTAAGCTTTGTCATGAGGAGTGGAACTGTTCTTTGCTCTCTCTGTGGGGTTGTTCTGATTGTTCCTTTTCATGGGAGCTTGGAAATCCTCAGAGGAGCAGAGAGCACAGAGCAGTTCTGGAGCTCCCTGTCTAAGTTTGTAAGAACAGTAAGATGTGTTAGATCCACTGATCCAGCTGGGAAAGGTCAGACAAGCTCTCAGTCCTCAGAGTTAGGGCTGAAACATTGCTGTGTTCTGGTGTCTTTAGTCTGGCAGCAGTGAGCGATCCTGGGGCAAGTGGGGAAGGAGCTGAGGCTTACCTCAAACCCATCTTTTTGCTTCCAAAGAGCAGCAGCCTGTTTCCCACAGAGACATGGAAACACCTGAGCTCGGACTCCCCTGAGCAGTGTCTTTCTCTGAAACCAATTATTAATCAGTTCCAGGGTACAAGGAACATCTCTGCTTGTGCTTCCTACTCATCAGAGGAGGCTGAAATGTAGGAGCGCCTCTGTGATTTACAAAGGGAAGCAGTTCCATGTTAAAAGGGAATCTTTCACATTAAACTGATGAGGAAACCAGGAAACCACAACCATGCTGAGGCTGACAAAGCAGAGCTTCAAAGGAGACAGCTGGCTCAGCATGTGAGAGCCAGGCAGGGACAGATTAAACTCCAAAGAGGAAGTTCTGTTTTAGCTAAAAAAAAAAAGTGTGGTTTTTATACTGCCTTTAATACTGTGTCTCTTGTGACTGTTGCTGCTGGCTTTCTGGACTAATTAAGTTACTTTTATGTTAACGTACAAAGTGGTTGTTATTTCCCTGCAGAGAACTCGCTGTGAGCACGTCCAGGTGTTGTGGGCTTGTCCTTTATTTTAAACTGGGTCATAAGCCTGAGTTTCCTGCTGTGAAATACCACTGAAATGCTGACTGATTTTGTGAATTCTCAACCTGCACATTAAGTAGGGATTTAAATAACTGTGAATGTCAAACACCTTTTCAATTCTATATTAAAAATGTGTTCTAATTGCTCTTACTCCTCCCATCAGTGTCACCAGCTCCCTGCAGAAGAAGAAGCCCTGTTACAAGAAAATTATTGCTCCAATGTTAATGTTGTACCAGCAGAGAGCTCTTGGATTTACAAGCCTATTCTTTTCATGACTAATGTGGATAGTTTGCCATTTTGAAGCACCATTTTACTTGCACCCTTTGGAGGGTTTTAATACTTTTTCCCTCCCCCCCACAGGAAAACTTGGAGAAAAATGGTTCTCGTGTTCTTGATCTTGAGCTGGAGTTCGATGAGCGTGCAGTGCTCATGGAGAACATTGTCTATTTGACAAATTCCCTGGAGGTTGGTACAGACTTGGCACCTACTACTTGGCATTTATTGGGATGGCTGGAGCACCAGCTGTTTGATGGGGCTGTAGCCTTTGCTGTTCCCTCTAAAGCCATTAAACTCCTGCTTATTCTCTCCTCCCCCATTTTTTCTTTTACAGCTGGATCACATTGAGGTGAAGTTTGCTTCTGAAGCAGAAGATAAAATCAAAGAAGACTGCTGTCCTGGAAAACCATTTTCTGTATTCAGAACTGAGGTAGTATCAGAAATTCAGATATTGAAAGTCTGAAAACTTAATTAAAAAACTTAAATTGAAACTTTACTTTTGTCTGGGTTTTTTTAAATATGCCATTTAAAAACTTTGTTCAGACATGAATGTTTATCATGTATGAATATTTCTACTTGCAAAGTAAAAATGTCATTCCCTAAATATGTCTTAAACAATTGTTACACTTTGGGCTGCATTTTAGAGTTGGGGCAGTGCTGGTATCCAGCACGGGCAGGCAGGTTCTAAAGGGATTTTATCCCTCTGGAAGATTCATGAACAGCAGATGTTTATTTGGTTTAGTTCCATGTTTCTCCTGAGGGATCACATGCACAGTTCTCCTCTAAGGTCTGTGTTGTGTCTCACAGCCTGGCGTGTCTGTGTTCCTGGTGAACCCTCAGCCCTGCAACGGCCACTTCTCCACAAAAATGGACATCAGGCAAGGGGACAACAGAGAGACCATCATCAGGCGCCTGATGAAGATGGACAGGGGGATCAAAGGTAGCCTCCAGTGCAGGGCACAGCTGTGCCAGCTGCTGAGGGGGTGCTCAGGGGTGTGACAGACGTGGGACGTGCCCTGTGTGTGCAGGGGTGGGAGTCAGTGCCAGCTCCTGGGTGGAGGTTTGGGAATGAGGGAGGTGAAACAGGGACTCCCTGCCTGTCTTCCCAGGAGCTGTCAGGGTGCTGTGGGGCACAGGGCTGGAAGGCTGCACTTGCAGGAAGGCTTAGCTGAAGGGTCTCAGGCTCTTGGTCTGCTTAGCAGTCTTATTAGTCTGCCTTTTGATAGGGAATTGTACTGAAATCAACTCTCACCCTCCTCTTCCTCCCGCTCTCTACAGTTCATCCCTCAGAAAACGAGGAATAACTGTTCAGTTACTCAGACCTTTCCTGAGCCAGATAAAGCAAATTCAGTGCTTGGAATGTGAGATTAGGAGCTGGTGTTTCTGTGTGGTTTATCCCCATTTCTGTTGGTAACTCACTGTGTAACCCCTGAAGGACATTGTTGTATTGGTGTAAACCTTGGCACGACAGGTATTCCCATGAGAACATATTTCCTTGGAGCAGGTGTGACGTTCCAAGGGTTCAGCATTGCTGTGGTTATTAACTCTGGGTGCTGTGGCCTGTGTGCAGCTCCCAGGGCCTGACCAGCTGCTCTCTCTGTGCAGATCTCTCTAAAGTGAAGCTGATGAGGTTTGATGATCCCGTGCTTGGGCCCCGCCGTGTTCCAGTGCTTGGCAAAGAGGAAGCAGGGAAAACTCCAATCCTGGAGCAAGCCATCTTCCACATTGACCTGGCCCAGAGGCACGTCTGTGTCACTGAGAACGGCCTGACAAGGGACATTGGGGACACAATTGTTTACCTGGTCCATTGAACGGCCGTGTATCCAGTGAGAGGGTTCCTGGAGGGACTTGGAAGCATTTGTATTGAACAAAGGGGAGAATTTGTTCTGTAAAAAAATAAAGCCCACCCAAACCGACCTGAGTTCACATGTGAGTTGCCCCTGCTCTTTTAAACAGGGATTTAATAAAATTATTTTCCTGTGGTGCTTTGGCTTCTTTTGAAAAGAAAGTTATCCTGGAGACCCTTCTTTTCCAGCTGTGGGCAGGGTCTTCAGGAACAAATTTGAATGCCATGCTTAGAATTCCACTCCTTGCTCCAGCGAGCTGTGCTGCTTCTCAGCTGCATTCAGCTGCCTCCAAAGCTGATTCAGCCAAAGGCTTTAACTGAAGAGCCTGGTGGGGCAGAGGTGGGAACTGGTGTGACACAAGGCAAGGACCAGGATGGTGTCACCTGTGCTGCCTCCAAGTCCTTCTGACACATTGGATGTCTAGGGTCTCATCATGGTTTATTCTCTCCTGGGTACTGCCTCAGGATGCTTTTATTCCAGTTCAAACCCACAGCCAGTGACCCTCCCACCCTCCCCTTGCCATCTGTTCCCAACAGGCAAAACCTGAAATAAGAAAGTGGAAATAAACATGCTTTCATGCAAAAAGTTTTAATGGTGCCACAGCAGCTCCCACAGGCTGGTGTCTCACACGGTGGGTGCCAAATCTTTCCTGAGCCCCATTTTCCCCAGTGCACTCCCCAGTGCTTGCAGTGCATGAGGGGCTGTAATCCATTTGGCCCCAATTAATTTAATTATCTACAGGCTACAGAGCTAAGCATTAGTGCTATAAACTTAGATGAATAAACTTCTGAAAACTTAAAATATCTTTAAACCATTGCTTTTTTTTTTTTTTACAGAAATACAAAATAAATAGCCTGAGGATTAATACAAAACAGGAAACTAATATCTTCTTGTTTATTGACTTTTCTCCCAAATAGTGCCTTGAATTGAAAAAACCTTTTTAAAAAATGAACTTCACTTCATGGAAAAAATATTCAGCATCCCTGAATTTGTACAAGTGTCTCTGAACAATAAACTAAACATTATTTATTCTTCCTACCCATCACCAACTAAGCAAATGTTATACATCCTACTGTTTCTAAGATATATATGTAAAAATAGTAATTTATGATTTCTCACTGATGGTGACCTGGCTGTAACCTTTAATTGGAGCATTCCCTGTGCTGGATGCAGAAAGTAGACAATGGAACTCCCTGCTTGGTCACATAAAGGATTAGGGAACTGTTGCTGACCCCTTCTGCCCGTAGGCTCTGTTCTGGCTGTAACTTTGGTGCAGAGAGATCTTTTTCCCCTTCATTCCCCTTACAGTCCTCCCCAGCCTGGCACTGGGGTCCCTCGTGTGCTGTCCCCAGGCAGTCTCGGATCCATCAGTGCTTCCCACTGGAAACACATACAAAGAGATCAGCCTGGGGAGCTCCCACGGGCTCTGTGGACAGTTTGGGGTTCTAAACACTGATCTCATTAATATTTGGAAGTGTTGCTTTTTAAATGGGACAGATCCTGAAGTTTATAACAACCTGAGAGGTCTTGAGCTGTGATTACACTTCCAACACCCATTTCACAAATTAACTGCAGTGATTGTTGGGCAGTGAATAAACCTCCTAAGAATGATAAATGTGAGATTTTACACAGTCCCAGGCTGCTCGTGTTTCCATCTAAAACGTTTTGGAGCCAGTGCTTGCATTCTTAGTTCTCAGAGGGAGCGAGGGGCTGGTGGACTGAGTGCAATTCTGTTCATTTCCGTTGACGCTGTGCTGGGATATGTGGATGAGTCTCAGAGCCAGCTGCTTTCTGGTTCGGTTTAAAAAGGATGTCAGGAGCCCTGAGCGCAGAGCCAGCACGTCTCCCCCGAGGCATTCAGCTGTCTCTGAGGTGGCATGGCTGAGCTGGACTCACCCTCATCTTGCAGCTGCTGCCACCTTTCCCACCTGGGCACAGAGCACGCTTTCAGCTGGTCGGGGTGTTCCTGCACGAGTACTGGCAGAGGGCACGGAGTGAGAGCGGGGCTGTGCCTTGGAGGTCGCTGTGCCACTGAAACCCCCGCAGGCAGACCCAGCTTCCCTGCTCCACACACGGGAAGTCTGCAAGAGGGAAGGTCCAGGGGCTGTGGTGTAGTGAATTGTTTTATCCATTCCCTTTGTGTAGTTTTAGGAAAAAATGTCCTTCTCTGAGGAGTCTCCATTGACCAGTGGAGTTCCTTCCCCGGGTTTGTAGGCAGGGAACCGAGGATGGGATTTCAGGGCAGTTTTGGAGGGAGCACAGCTCCTCCTGTCAGGAGAGGGCAGCCGGTGCCTGCAGCTGGGCTGGGAACTGCCGATGGATAAACCAGCAATGGAAACTAAGCATGAAAACCAAACTCTGCTGGGCAGACTGACAGAGAGCAGGCACAGCTGTGAGCCAGCAGAGCTCTGCTGGCCTCCCTGGGATTCACAGGAGAATGCTTGGACTGGGGTGAGCTGCAAATCAGAGCTGGGGCTGGGCGGCAGAGGGGGTCTGGGGCATGGTGAGCTCTGAGTTCTGCTCTCTGTTACATAGACAGTGTTTCATGCATCTGAAACCCATGAATCCCACTTAAGATATTTACAACAGCCACATCTGAGTGGGAGGGTGGTGGGAAGGGGCTGGAAGGAGCTCATGGGCAGGAGGTAGCTGACAGGTGACCAGAGGAAAACAAGCAATGAGGAGAAGGGAGGTTCAGTGCCCTCACTGCAGAGCCTGGGTGACTGCAGTGAGGGCAAAGCCCCTTCCATTGGCTCTTTGCCTTCCAAATCACCTTTTAGGCTTCTGTGTTAAAGTTCCTGGGCTAAAACCAATGAGAAAAGCAAGCAAGCAACCACCCTAACAAAAAATCTGAGTGACCCCCTCCCCTCAAAGGCAGCGTGAACCATCAGCCGGGAGCTGACTGATTCTGATTTATGGTTTCTTTATCCTGAGGCAGGCAGGTAATGAGGCGGTGTTTGATCTCTGGGCTTTCCTGCAGCCCTGAGGAGACCAAAGCAAGTGTGACTCCCTCCGATAGCTGCACGCTTCCTGCCCTGCCGCCGCTCCGGTGCTGCAGCGCGGGCAGCGACCTGGGGAGCGTCGGTTCTGCGGGGGCCGCGGAGCCGAGCACCTTTCCCGGCGCTCGGGCACCTCCTGTCCCCTGCTCGGGCACCTCTCCCCTGCTCGGGCACCTCCTGTCCCCCTGCTCGGGCACCTCTCCCATGCTCGGGCACCTCCTCTCCCCCTGCTCGGGCACCTCCTGTCCCCCTGCTCGGGCACCTCCTCTCCCCTGCTCGGGCACCTCCTCTCCCCCTGCTCGGGCACCTCTCCCCCTGCTCGGGCACCTCTCCCGTGCTCGGGCACCTCTCCCCCTGCTCGGGCACCTCCTCTCCCCCTGCTCGGGCACCTCCTGTCCCCCTGCTCGGGCACCTCCTCTCCCCCTGCTCGGGCACCTCCTGTCCCCCTGCTCGGGCACCTCCTCTCCCCCTGCTCGGGCACCTCCTGTCCCCCTGCTCGGGCACCTCCTCTCCCCTGCTCGGGCACCTCTCCCCTGCTCGGGCACCTCTCCCCGCGTTCAGGCGCCTCTCCCGGTGCTCGGGCACCTCTCCCCGCGCTCGGGCAGCCCTGGGGCTCGGGGTCCCTGAGAGGTGCCCGCAGCTCCCGAGGTGCCGGCGGTGCGGGAGCAGCGGCCCCTGCCCGGGGGGAGGGTGCAGGGCCGGGCGCCGAGGGAGAGGAGCAGGAGCGGGGAGGAAGGCAGGCGCGCGTTACCCGCTCAGTTTGCCGAGATGCTGCTGTAGCTCTTCTTGATGGGGAAGGTCAGCTGCCCCGAGAGGTCCAGCGACAGCGCCTTAGGGTGCAGAGCCCGGCGCGGGTGCAGGGGGCTGGAGCCCAGGCGCGGCGAGTACAGCACCAGCAGCTCGGGGCCCAGGCGGGGCTCGGGCAGGAGCCCCTCGGGGCCGGGCTCTGTCCTGCTGCGGGCCAGCCTCGGCGAGGGCTGCAGGCTGTGCCGCTTGGGCGGCGGCGGGCTGTGGTTCTGGAACCTCACCGTCTTCACTTGCTGCAGCGAGAAGGGGCCAGGGTCAGGTGGGCGCTGCGGAGCCCGCCCCGCCCTGCCCTGCCCTGCCCTGCCCTGCCCTGCGGAACCGGGGGATGCGCTCGGGGGGCGGCCGGGCCCCGCGGGGCTCAGCGGGCCCGCAGAGCAGCCCAGGCTGATGCGCGTTGGTGGCAGAGAGCCCCGGGGAGCAGCTCAGCAGTGCCGGCAGCTCCTCCAGACCAAGGAGCTGCTCCGGGAGCGGGAGGCACCAGGAGCTGCTGCCCTCGCAGAGCCGCGGGCTCTCTCTGCTGATGCTGAGCTGCCCGGGAGCTCTGGGGCTGGCTGGGCTTCTGGGGGCATGTGGAACGATTTGGGCACGTCTTTGGGTACTGTAGGAGAGGGAAGCTGTCACAAGGGCAATTTTCAGAATGATTTTACCTTTATGAAATTTCTTTCTGGCTGCCAAAAGGGAAAGAAATTCCCATTCTAAGTGGCTCCGCCCAAGTGACATGAGGGAGATGGGGGAGTTCTGCAAAACTCTGCCTGACACCAGTTCTGTGGCATTGCTCCCAAATTCACAGATTTTTGCCCAATTTATGACCTCAGAAACGTCTCGAGATTTGTTTGCGACTGAGCTTGGTGACAGGGACAGAGCCCCTGCAGTCCTGCCTTTCTTCAGAGCTTAATCTGAACAGCTGCTCAGCAGCACCAATACCCGATTTCCTAAGGCATGTGTCAATCGCCCCGATTTCTATTGGAAGAAATTGGTGAGGATGGAGCAAAGGCCCCGGGGGGTTTGGCTCTGGCTAGTTTTGGCTGCCGCTGGGGTTCCGCGGGGATGCTCTGGGGCAGGGGGTTCTGTACCTTCTCGGCGCTGTTGCGGGAGGTTTCTGGTTTCACCAGGATGGACGGCGGGGCCGACGCCGGCGGCTTTGGAGCGGCCTCGCTCTTCACCGAGGGGTCTTTGGCGTCCAGGATCACCGAGCTGCACACGGAGGGGCTTCGGCTCTCCCCTGCCCTGACCAGCAGCGCCGGTGCAGCCTCATAGGAGGAGTTTGGCTTCGCTGTCTCGTCCGTGCCAGCGCCGGGGGGGCTGTGCGGGTAGAGCTGGAAGTGCTGAGCTCGCCCCGCAGCCGTGGGGCGCCTGAGGGAGCCGGTGATCTGCACGGGGGTCCCCGCCTGGCCCGGCCTCTGCAGGGATCCGTCTGGGGAGCAAGGACCACGGAAAGGCGTTCAGTCAGGAATCCAAAACGTGCAGAGAGAGCAGCGGTTATCGGCAGCCCCCACCGACAGCCCCGCTCACCGCAGGCTGTGGGGCTGCGGCTCCCAGGGACCACCCCGTGCCCGCCCCTGTGCCCCGGCACCGATTCCGGCTGTAAAAGCTCTGACAGTGGCCCCTGCCACGGCACTGCTGCCTCCGGGAGCTGCTCTGCTGCCAGAGCTGGGAACGCACACCTGGCTCCCCAAATACTCCTGGAAGTGTATTACAAAACAGAGTGTATGGGATGAAGATAAACCGTGCGGCCTCCTTGTAGAGAATATAACCACCGAGCTCAGCACAAAGCTTCGCAGGAATTTCTCCATGCTGAGTCACATCCCTGGAATTCCCGAATTCCCCAGAGCCGGGGCCAAGCGGGGCTGAGGGTCCATGAACCGCAGCACTGGTGTGCTCTGGGGGATGTGTTCCCGCTCCCCCTGCTCCCCCTCACTCACTCCAGGGGGATGTGTCCCCACTCCCCAGAGCTCACTCACTCACTCTCTCTCCCCCTCACTCACTCCAGGGGGATGTGTCCCCACTCCCCAGAGCTCACTCACTCACTCACTCACTCACTCACTCACTCACTCCCTCCTCACTCCAGGGGGATGTGTCCCCACTCCCCAGAGCTCACTCACTCACTCACTCACTCACTCACTCACTCACTCACTCACTCCCTCCTCACTCCAGGGGGATGTGTCCCCGCTCCCCAGAGCTCACTCACTCACTCACTCACTCACTCACTCACTCACTCACTCCCTCCTCACTCCAGGGGGATGTGTCCCCACTCCCCAGAGCTCACTCACTCACTCACTCACTCCTCACTCCTGGGGGATGTGTCCCCACTCCCCAGAGCTCACTCAATCACTCACTCACTCACTCACTCACTCACTCACTCACTCACTCACTCCTCACTCCTGGGGGATGTGTCCCCGCTCCCCCTGCTCCCCCTCACTCACTCCTCCTGGTGCTGCCGCGGCCGCGGCGCAGCGGGGCCGGAGCCCGGCCGGGGCAGGGGATGGGCACGGGCAGCAGCAGCGGCCGCAGCGCTCGGCTCTGCCGGGGGCCGCTCTCGGACACGCTCCCCTGCGAGGACAGCGAGGACGTGGACAGCGTCCATGAGGTGTACAGGGAAGGCATCTTCGAGTCGGAGAGACTGGATTTCCTGTTGGAAAAAAGGGCGAGGGCTGCCGGGTGCCATCCCACCTGGCGAGGGACCCCTGGCCCTGCCCAGTTCTGGGGGGTCCCTTGTCAGTACCGGGGGGATGCCTTGCCATGGGTTCTCTGTGGAAACAAGAAAACCCCAAGTTCTACGTGCTACCCCCTTCCCTCTCCCCGTTCATTTTCACGTAAGAAGTGCCAGACCTGAAGAGGGGGCAGACGTAGTTGCTGGGGAAGAGGCCGACCCTGCCGGTGACCAGGGACATGCCCCGCAGCCACCCGTCCTGCTCCTTGCCGAAGACACGGACCCCTTCTCCCTTCTGCAGCTCCAGCTCGTCCGGTCCGTGCGCCGCGTACGAGTGGAGAGCCACGCACCTGGGGAGAGAGGCTGTGAGGGGAGGCAGAGCTGCCCGGGCAGGGCGGCTGCAGCGCCCCGCGGCTTAGCCGGGCAGGGGAGGAGAGGCTGGCTGTGCCTGGAGCTCCTCAGTTTAACCGGGCAGGGGAGGAGAAGCTGGCTGTGCCTGGAGCTCCTCAGTTTAACCGGGCAGGGGAGGAGAAGCTGGCTGTGCCTGGAGCTCCTCAGTTTAACCGGGCAGGGGAGGAGAAGCTGGCTGTGCCTGGAGCTCCTCAGTTTAACCGGGCAGGGGAGGAGAAGCTGGCTGTGCCTGGAGCTCCTCAGTTTAACCGGGCAGGGGAGGAGAAGCTGGCTGTGCCTGGAGCTCCTCAGTTTAACCGGGCAGGGGAGGAGAAGCTGGCTGTGCCTGGAGCCCCGCGGAGCTCTGGTTTAACCGGGCAGGGGGAGGATGTTCCTGAGCCCTTCAGCCAGGGCTGCATCGAACGTTTGTGGAGAGAACTCGCAGGGAGGAAGGAGCCTCAGGCCAAAGGGGACATGGACAAGAGAAGGGCCAGCAGGAATAGAGAACAAAGCAGCTCATGAGGACGGTTTCTGTCCCAGAAGTGCCAGCCCAGGGTGACAAATGCTGGGGAGGAGGAAACTGCTGCTCTGCACCTCACACAGCAGTGCTCCACCAGAAACACGGATCAGGGCCTGACAAGTACCTATCCTAAGGCAAAGCTCTTGAAAGAGCACAGTTATGGTGTCGTGTTCAAGATAGCATCAGGCAGCTCTGCCTTTGAAACCAGAGGCCTTGGATCTGCTTGCCTGGAGCATGACCAGGAGGTGTTGGAGGCCCAGGGAAGAGCACCACTCTTGCCCTGCCTCCCTTCCTCCCTCCCTGCCTCCCTGCCTCCTTCTCCTTGACTGGAGCACAAGGACAGGAGTGGCAGCCACTGGAGGCCACGGAGAATGGACAGAGCAGGAGGTAGGAGGAGGTACATGGCTCCACTCCAGGGTAGTGAGGAAATCAGACTAGAAATTAGTCTGAAATCCCCCCTAGACCTCTCTTGTGATTCTGGGACTGGGACCAGGAGCTGAAGCTTCGTTCTTCCCTCTGAGCCACGTGTGAGCACACAGCAAAACAGCAGCAAAAGAAATTTCTTTTGTATTTTTCAAAACTTTTCCCTATCTGCTCCTTAAAGAACTTGAATTTGTCTCCAGTGTAACACATTTAATTGCACTGCTGTTTTTTTCAAGGGGAACGTGATCTGCTCCAAGAATCAATGAGTTACAGCCCAGCACCACAAGTATCAGGTGTTATTTACAAAACAAACAATGGATGGGCTGTTGGGATAGCCAGGGCTACCCCAGAACTCTCAGAAGGGTTTCTCTCTCCCTGCAGTTCAGCACAAGCCTCTGAAGGTGTGAGCTGCTGGGCCAGTGTGTGTGAGGGGCGGCTCCTGGGGCTGGCACAGCCCAGGGGGCTCTGGGTGTGCTCAGGAGCTCTGGGTGTGCTCAGGAGCTGCCCAGCTCAGGCTGCTCAGGGTCACCTGGAGGGGAGGCCCTGCAGGGGCTGCTCTGACCCTGCCCCTGTGCACACCTGGCAGCTGGTGCCACGCTCTCACACCACCCTTCTGCAAATTATTTTAAGGCCTTGGGAGTTCTCTTGTCCTTTGGATTATTTGTGTGCTGGAGTCTTGGCTGACTGATGATGGTGTGTGTGGGTCAATGCACCAGCATTCCCACGGCCTGGCCTGCACCAGGGGTGCTGAGTGCTGTGTAAACAGTGTGTTGTGATGCTGCTGTTATTTCAGATGCTTTACTAAATGCCAGGGTGGTGAATCTTACGTTGATGTAATCACCATAGAGCGTTATCTGCAAATTTTAACTCTATGAAAGTTTTCAGAAATTGGATTGTTCAAAACACCAATGGCCATGAGGGTTTCAGGATAAATAACTAGAGGCACTTAAGGAGTAATTAGTTTCTTTACACTTAAAAACCCCTAAAATATATTGTCGGCAAACAGGCAGAACTGTTTCTCCACAGAACCTGCAGTGAGGCAGAAAGATGCACTCAGCTGTGGTATCTCTGCCACCCTGGCTTGGACCAGCCAGGGACATTCCCACACGGATCTGCCCTTGGATCCCAGCTGTGCTCTGGTCTGTCTGCACCTCCTGCCTGGCAGGAGCAGGCTCCTGCTGAGGCTACAGCAAATGACACCCAAACATCCCAGTTTCCTTACGTACAGGTAAGCTGGCCCGTGGGGCTGCAGGTGGGGAAGGGTCACGATGGCTGCCGGGGGCCCAAGTGCTGCTGGTGTGGGGTAGACCTGTGGGAGAAAGGAAACAGAGAAAACAAAGTATTGATCTGGTTATCAGCTTTCAGCCACTGGAGGACAGTAACCCTTGACTGGCTTCACCAACCCTTCAAAAAGCCATCAGAGACTTTTCAGGAAATGGAAGAGTCTGGAGCATTTGACTTAGAAAAAGACCAGGCAGCAAGAGGAAGACTCAGAATCACAGAATCGTTTAGGCTGGAAAAGACCTCCAGGATCATCGAGACCCTGTGATGGATCCCCACCTGGTCCTTTCCCCACTGTCATTTTGCACCTGCAGGGTGGCACCAGCCACCACAGTGTCCCCTCCGGGCTCTCTCGGGGTCTCTGGTGTTCCAGGGAGGAACTGCAGCCCCGATTCTGAGCTACCTGTGCCTCGACCTGTGCCTTGCGCTGTGCCAGAGGGTGGCTCCTTGTCCCTGCTGTGCCCCTGAGGCCACGAGCAGCGCTGGGCTGGTCCCACTCCCTGTCCCTCCTCATCTCCCCGCTGGGCTGATGGCGATGTCCCTTCTGTCCCTGCTGCCGGGCCGTCCCTCCTGTCCCGTCTGTCCCTGCTGCCGGGCCGTCCCTCCTGCAGCTCAAAGCGTCCCCGGGTGAGCAGCTGCCAGCAGCGGCTCCTTCCCGTCCGGACCAGCCCGGCCCTCGCTCAAAGCGACGCCGCGGCGGGGCCTGGCCGTGCCCTGCTGTGCCCTGCGCCGTGTGGCAGCAGCAGCAGCGGCCCCTGTCCAGGACGGAGCTCCGAGCGCTGGTGGCAGCCGCAGCAGCGGCCCCTGTCCAGGACGGAGCTCCGAGCGCTGGTGGCAGCAGCAGCAGCGGCCCCTGTCCAGGACGGAGCTCCGAGCGCTGGTGGCAGCAGCAGCAGCGCGGCCCCTGTCCAGGACGGAGCTCCGAGCGCTGGTGGCAGCAGCAGCAGCGGCCCCTGTCCAGGACGGAGCTCCGAGCGCTGGTGGCAGCAGCAGCGCGGCCCCTGTCCGGGACGGAGCTCCGAGCGCTGGTGGCAGCAGCAGCAGCGGCCCCTGTCCAGGACGGAGCTCCGAGCGCTGGTGGCAGCAGCAGCGGCGCCCCGGGAAGCTCCGGGCAGCGGAACGCGCCGCGCTTGGATGTGGCGGCAGCTGCGCTCTCCAGCAGCCACCACAGCATCTAAATGATGCAAGCTGGGGCTTTAATCTCATGTTCGTTTCAAATCTAATTTCTAGTGGTCATGTCTGTGATGCGGTGCTGGAGCACTGGCTTGGCAAGGACCTAGGGAAAAAGTAAAGTGACTCACCCGCCCTGGTGCTCCCCAGTAAATTAAATTAATTAAAACACCCCAGCAATTCCAGCTTCTGTCTCGGACCTGGAGTAGCAGGTCAGCTTCAAACCTTCTCTGCATTCCTCATTTTCTAGTCCAGGCAGGATTGGACCAGGTGCTCATAAAGTTGACTGGAAATTATAATCTTGTTTTATTAATTACCATAATCAAAATTCTTGAAATTTGGATATTTGGAGTTTGTTTTTTTTTCTGCATTGGAACAAAATGACCAGCCTTTTCTGCATTGGAACAAAAACCAGCCTTTTGCTGTTTTTCCTGATGGAACTGTGTTGAAATGTCCCCTTCTGGGTGGAAAGCTCCACGTTTTTCATCCCTGTGTTCCCTGTCCCTAGGAGCAGCCATCACTTAGAGCATCCTCAAAGCTGCCTTTGCATTTGCAACATTCAGGGGGGAAAAAAGATTGGGAGAAATATTTTCGAGTCACGTACAACTGATTTCAGCACTCACTTTTGCTGATCTCCCACGAGTACCTTGCAAGCCCTTGTAAGTACAAAGGGTTTAATTCCCTGCCTCTCCTGAAATCCCTCTCTTGCTCCATCTCCGTTTCCAGCGTGTCACCAATGTGACCCCGGCACTGCTGACGCAGGCAAGGCCCTACTGGGACTCTCCTGGTGGTGAGGGGAGCCCTGCCCATCCCAGCACGGGGCTCTGGGCACTGGGCCCTGCCAGCTCCACATTTGTGACTCAGGAAAGCCGGGTGTGCTGGGGGCAGCTGTGGGTCCATCAGCTCCCTCCCCGAGCTCAGGGCACAGCAGCAGCTCTGGGTCAGAGCCAGCCAGGATTGCCAGCACAGGGAATCGGCTGGGCTGCGCTGGGAGGAGATTCCAGCGGTGAGAGGAGGGCGTGGGTGCCCCGCTGCCCTCCCCCCGTGGCCGCTTGCACAAGAGGCACATGCACAGACACGGCCACCGCAGCCCTGCAGACCGGTTCTGGCTCCAGCTGAGCTTGGCAGCCGAGGGGAAGCGGGAGCCGGGGGAGGAGGCTGGGGCAGCGCTGGGAATTCCCTTTTATGGGCCGAGAGGAGTCCGACCTGCTGCTGGTGCTGGCAATGCCAGGCAGGCAGGTCCCGCGGCGGGAGCCCTGCAGCTGGCGCGGCCCCTGTGCCCTGCCTTGTCCAGGGGCTGCTGCCTGTCCTGGGGTGCAGCCCCTGCTCCCTCGGCTCCCAGCCACCCTGGCTGGGCTTGGGAAGGGGTCTCAGCGTTGCAGCTCAGTCATTGCAGCCCAAACCCAGAGATGGAAAAGGAAAGCTGCATCCTGTGCAGGCCCAGAAATGGCACAGGTTCCCCTGCAAACCTCTGGGAGCAGCACTGCTGATTGGAAACAAGAGATTTCCAACCCTGCTAAGGCCAAACTATAACATGTCCCCTCTCTCATTTCTGCTCTTGGCAGTAGTTCACACTGAGAGTTTTGGGTGAGATCCTTTTGGGGTGTGAGACAGGATACAGTTCCAGCTGAATTATGGAACTCCTGTTTCATTTCCCCTCTGTAACCCAGGATATCACATCCCAGCTCTCTGCAGGCTGGTGCCCAGGACAAAGTGCCTGCTGGGTTTTCCTGCCTGGACACGGACTGCCAGGGGCTGGGTGACTGCTCTAAAAAAGGTGGGAGCAACCTTCACTATGAAAGATGCCATATAAATGTAAAAACCCCCTTTTTCTCCCATATCAGATATCTGTGAAGATTCTGTGCTCAGATCTTCAGCCGGAGAGGGAAGAAGGAATGAGACTGGGGCGGCTGAGTTCCAGAGGGTCAGCCTGGGTGTGGAGCTCAGCGCCAGGCTCCCTGTGCTCAGGATCAGCCCGGGCTGGGGCTGCGCTGCCTTACCTGGAGCGGGGCGGCGCAGGGCAGCTCGGTGCTCTCGCAGCTCTGGGTGGGCACGCTGGGGTTGCTGGAGCTGATGAGCACGGGGGGGCTGATGTGCAGCGCGGGCCGCTCGGCGTGCACCATGCGGTTCAGCGTGTTGAGGGCCGTGGTGAGCGAGAACTGCCGCAAGCTCTTCCTCCGCGCCTCCGGAGCCTTGGGCAGCGCCGCCGGCTCCGCTGCCTGGGCCTTGGCCGGGCGCAGGGACGCGGCCCGGGGCGGGGGGGACCAGTGGCCCTTGGTGGCCTGCAGGAGCTGCTGGGCCGCGCTCGGCTGCAAGGGACAACAGGGGACACGGGGTTCAGGGGCCACAGCCAGCACTGCCCCCGATGCTCTGCTCCCTTCCCTCTGGCAGCCAGGGCTCAGGTGGCGTTACCTTTACCAAGCTATCTTTAATATCTTGGGGCTCTGTCATTTCTCTCAGCTGGTGTCACTGACAAACTCGGGGTGTAAAATTCTCGATTCAAAGCTGACAGCAAAATTAAAAGTGGTTTTTAAAACTTGTGCTAAGACAAGGGACTACTGAGGATGAGTCCTTCCCCCCAACACACTCCTCATCCAGAGCTTTGGCTGGCAGAGGTGCTGGGAGAGCTGCACTTAATAACTCTAGCTCTGAATTAGAAGGGATGTTTGGACTCATCACCCTTTCCCTGTCTGTGCTGGCACACGTGGGTGCATCTTGCAGCTGAGGGCATGGCTTGGTGCTGCTTCCATTGAAAAACTCCCAGCTTGTCAAGGACTGGGTTGATGAGGGAGAGGCAGGCCCTGAGTTTGCATACGGGCAGTGTTCACTCAGTACTTCTTGGAAACTGCTGATCAGGGTGTTGGTAGCAAAGGGCATGTGGTGACAGCGTTTTTCACCACCATGGGTGCCACAGGAATTAATCATGATTTACTGCTGACATTAATGAATTGCAAAACTTGGGATTCTCACCCACTCGTGGCAGGCAATGTGCTCGATGCCGGGGATGGACAGGGAGACCATGGCAGGGGAGGTACAGGTGGCTCTCAGATGTTGATATTTTACAACAGGGGCTGGTTTCTCATTTCCCCTCTCCAAAATAAGGCTTAAAGCCCACAGTGTGTGTGTAGCTACACATGTGCCATGGCCATCCTGTCATTTCTGTGTGTGAGCAAACTGGAAATGTCTTTCTGCCTAAGTCCCAGAAGACATGATAAAATGGGGCACAAACTGCATGTCAGAGCCAGGAGAGCCTCGTGTCTCCCACAGTAGCCCTACCTTTGCCTTCTCTAGAATTAATTTCTAATTCCTTGGTGGCTGTATGTGTCCCTTAACTAACTTGTGTCTCTCAATGCCAGACTTGAACAAGTCATTACTGAAGCTAAAATGATTTCATTAAATGAAAAGACATTAAAAACTATATTAGAACTCCAAATAAGATGTTTTGCTTGCGTCCTCCTATAAAACAGCCACAAAGCAGAGCTTGCTGTAATTATGGGCATTACAAGTATTAATTTTATTTCTAGGAACTGGTGCCGGTGCCATGTACACCCTGCATCTCAAGCTAAAGTGCACAACACAATTAATGTCTAGACCAGTGCTGACAGAATTCTGCCAGGGAAGGGAGGCTGGAAGGAAAATTCTGCCAGGGAGGGGAGGCTGGAAGGAAAATTCTGTCAGGGAAGGGAGGCTGGAAGGAAAATTCTGCCAGGGAAGGGAGGCTGGAAGGAAAATTCTGCCAGGGAAGGGAGGCTGAGGAAAATTCTGCCAGGGAAGGGAGGCTGGAAGGAAAATTCTGCCAGGGAAGGGAGGCTGGAAGGAAAATTCTGCCAGGGAAGGGAGGCTGGAAGGAAAATTCTGCCAGGGAAGGGAGGCTGGAAGGAAAATTCTGCCAGGGAAGGGAGGCTGGAGGAAAATTCTGCCAGGGAGGGGAGGCTGGAGGAAAATTCTGCCAGGGAAGGGAGGCTGGAGGAAAATTCTGCCAGGGAAGGGAGGCTGGAAGGAAAATTCTGCCAGGGAAGGGAGGCTGGAGGAAAATTCTGCCAGGGAGGGGAGGCTGGAGGAAAATTCTGCCAGGGAAGGGAGGCTGGAGGAAAATTCTGCCAGGGAAGGGAGGCTGGAGGAAAATTCTGCCAGGGAGGGGAGGCTGGGAAGGAAAATTCTGCCAGGGAAGGGAGGCTGGGAAGGAAAATTCTGCCAGGGAGGGGAGGCTGGGAAGGAAAATTCTGCCAGGGAAGGGAGGCTGGAGGAAAATTCTGCCAGGGAGGGGAGGCTGGAGGAAAATTCTGCCAGGGAGGGGAGGCTGGAGGAAAATTCTGCCAGGGAAGGGAGGCTGGGAAGTCTCTGGAGCCGTGGCCCCGAGCGCGGGGCTGGCGCCGGCCGGGGCCGCCGTCCCTCTCCGGACCTGTGGCACCCTGCGTGCCCCGGCAGGGGGATGGCAGGGCGGGGGAGCTGCAGTGTCGGGGCCGGGGGAGCCTCAGAGCGGAGCTCCGGGGAGCTGCCGAGCCCGGCTGGCCCGGGCGGTACCTTGGGGAAGGTCAGGATGTCCTTGCCGTCCGCCTTGTCCCGGCCCCGCAGCTCCAGGCCGTAGAGAGGGCGCGGCAGGGGCGGCTGCTTGATGACCTGCACGGAGCTGGCCGGGAGGACGCCGCTGGCGCCGTTCAGCTCGCCCAGGTACCAGTTGTCGTCCAGCTGCCGCAGCAGCGCGATGGTGTCGCCCTTGTTGAAGCGCAGCTCGCCGGGGTTGTGCCCGCGGTACGAGTACAGAGCCCTGGCTCGGGGCACCTGGGGGACCAGAAACAGCCCCTGCGTTCGTCACACACAGACAGAGCTCCCCAAAAGCACTCGTAATTAATGAGAAAAAAATGCAGAGGTCTAAGGCTCAAGCATGCATTTATTAGGATTAACTACCCACATCCTTCCTTGATGGCTTTTACTAATGAAGACAAGCTCCCAAATACTTATGCTAAGTTTGTATCAAGATGAAAAGCAGGCTGGACTTGTTTAAGAATATTAAGAAACAGTTAAGGCCTTAAATTGCTCTTCCCGTGGGATCTTATTGCCTGCTATAAGGGCTCCTCCAACACAATATCTATTCTAATGGCCCAGATATTTCTATTTCAGAAGGACTGCAGGTCACAGCCATCACCCAGCCCAGCTGGTGGCTGTCACCTGCCAGGAGAAGGCGCAGAGCAAGGTGAGTGCAGGTTCTGTGCTCCCCTGGCTCCATCCCTGCTGTAACACGTGTGACTGTGGGTTTAACCCAGCCTTTCCCTGGGTTTGGGAAGGGGTGGGTTCATGTTATCATTGTTGCAGTCTAATGTGACATAGAAGAGACCCAGCAAACCCACAAGAGATGCAGGCACGTTGTGATCCTGACTCTGAGCCAGATGAAACGACCAAGTTGCCCTAAGAGAGCTGCTGTGCTGAGCCCTGCCTGTCCCAGAGCCCGGCCTGGGGCTCTGCCCTCCCTGCAGTGAGGGCTCTGGGCACTGCAGAGCCCAACTTAGGGAAAAACCTAAATGTGAGCCCCCACCTTAGGGATAACCCAAATATGAACCCCTACCTTAGGGGATAACCTAAATGTGAGCCCCCACCTTAGGGATAACCCAAATGTGAGCCCCCACCTTAGGGATAACCCAAATATGAACCCCTACCTTAGGGGATAACCCAAATGTGAGCCCCCACCTTAGGGGATAACCCAAATGTGAGCCCCCACCTTAGGGATAATCCAAATGCTGAGCCTTCCACCTTAGGGATAACCCAAATGCTGAGACTTCCACCTTAGGGGATAACCTAAATGTGAGCCCTCCACCTTAGGGATAACCCAAATGTGAGCCCCCACCTTAGGGATAACCCAAATGTGAGCCCCCACCTTAGGGATAACCCAAATGTGAGCCCCCACCTTAGGGATAACCCAAATATGAACCCCTACCTTAGGGGATAACCCAAATGTGAGCCCCCACCTTAGGGGATAACCCAAATATGAACCCCTACCTTAGGGGATAACCCAAATGTGAGCCCCCACCTTAGGGGATAACCCAAATGTGAGCTCCCCACCTTAGGGGATAACCTAAATGTGAGCCCCCACCTTAGGGGATAACCCAAATATGAACCCCTACCTTAGGGGATAACCTAAATGTGAGCCCTCCACCTTAGGGGATAACCCAAACGTGAGCCCTCCACCTTAGGGATAACCCAAATGTAAGCTCTGCTCTGCCCTCCCAGCTCGGATCTCCACTCTGGCAGGCTGGGGAGCTGGGATTGTCCCCAGCTCTGGAGCCTTGGGCAGCTGTAAGCTGAAGTGCCAGTGCCCAGGGACAAGAGGCTGCTCAGCTGCTTCCCCACGAGCTCTGCCCCTCTGGACTGTCCTTCTCCTCTCTTCAGAGGCTGCCAGGTGCTGTGGCATGGTGAGGACAGTGCCCTGCAGCTTCTCCAAGCCACAGTCACCCCCTCCCACTCATCTCACAGGAGATTTCTGTACCAGTGACACGTTCCTGATTTCCTGCCTTTTTCTGTGCATTTCCCCAAATCCACCCGTGTCTGTGACCAGGCTCAGGCAGGACTCCTGCAGAGCTCCCTCTCTCTCAGCCACTTCTCAGAGGTCAGGAAGGTACAAGCAAGAATTTCAACATCAGTTTCCAGAAGTGTGGAAAAGATCGAATTTCCCATGGGAATAGTTAAGTTTTTGGAAAGAGGGCACTTCCAGCATCCCCAAACCTTGATGCCTGCTAGGGAAAAGGAACCAAGAAGAGAAAAATTTTATGTACTGCTTTTACTTCAAAGTCTTTGAAATGGGAAGCAATTAGTTTAATGTTTAGTTCTAATTAAGTCATTCTCTCTCTTAATTTGTGCTCAGAGTGAACACATGTGCTTGGCTCAGTGACACTGACATCTCTGGGAGAAAGGAAACGGGGAAGGGAGGCTTGGGCCAGTGCTGCTCTCCATCAGAAAAGCGGGGATAACCTCTGTGGGGCCATGGGGACTCCCTGCAAACACACGCCTGGGCAGGTGAGCGTGCCTTGAGGGGAACAGGCTGGGGACAGCAGCTCTCCTTCAGAACCACGCTGGGACCACTGGCACGAGGAGCACAGGGCGGGGGCTGCCCCAGGAGCAACCAGAAAACAAGGGGACCTTCACAAAGGCAGAGAACAGGGCTTGGGAAGGAGGAGCAGCAACGTCTGGGATGCGAGGGAATGGCAGGATACAGCAAAGCATTGAAGGCAGCATGGACGAGTTATGGAAATGTATTACAAAGAAGAGAAACTCTGAAATGAAATGCATACCTGGTGCTACCAGGGAACAGGGAGCAAGCAACAGAGGGCTGAGAGTCTGGAATATTCTTTCTTCAGCAGGCAAAGGGATGAGACAGCAGGGCAGACTGGGATAAATACCCAGAACCCAGGTAGGACAGGACAGGTGCGTTTGTGGTGTTAGCTCTGGCCGAACACATCCCTCCACTCCCATGCATGCACGGTAGGATGAATGGGCTCTTTCTTCCTCTAACCACACTCACAACCTTCAGCTCTTCCCCTCCTCTTTAACCCTTTCCTCACACTTTTCTGCCTTTTCAAATCTCCCAACCCAAGTCAGCTTTTTCCAAAGTCTGTAGGTTTTGATACTTCCAATTTTTTAAAACAAATTCTGTTTGGCTTCTCAGATGCCGAGCCAAAAATATCCCATCAATTTCCCGACTCTATTTAGGACACAAACTAAGCCTTTACCTACCCACAGGGAGCAACTAATGTGCGCTGTCACAAAATAAATCTGCAAGCTGAAGATTTCAGGAGGACACGCAGAGTCCCTGTTTTCTAATGTGTTTGTAGGGTGGAGGAAAGAACAACTTCCCCCTGCAGGGCCAGCCACGGTGCTGGGGCTGGGCTGGGCAGCAGAGCCCCTGGGTGGGCACCCCTGGGCCAGCATCTCCCTCCTGGCTGCAGCTCTGAGCTGAGCCGAGCTGAGCCGAGCTGAGCCGAGCTGAGCTGAGCCGAGCTGAGCTGAGCTGAGCCGAGCCGAGCTGAGCTGAGCCGAGCTGAGCCGAGCTGAGCTGAGCTGGGCTGAGCCGAGCTGAGCTGAGCTGAGCTGAGCTGGGCTGAGCCGAGCTGAGCTGAGATGAGCCGGGCTGAGCTGAGCTGAGCTGAGCTGAGCCGAGCTGAGCTGAGATGAGCCGAGCTGGGCTGAGCTGAGCTGAGCTGAGCTGAGCTGAGCTGAGCTGAGCTGAGCTGAGCCGAGCCGAGCCGAGCTGAGCCGAGCCGAGCCGAGCTGAGCCGAGCTGAGCTGGGCTGAGCCGAGCTGAGCCGAGCTGAGCCGAGCCGAGCCGAGCCGAGCTGAGCCGAGCCGAGCCGAGCCGAGCCGAGCTGAGCTGAGCTGAGCCGAGCCGAGCCGAGCCGAGCCGAGCCGAGCTGAGCTGAGCCGAGCCGAGCCGAGCCGAGCTGAGCCGAGCTGAGCTGAGCCGAGCCGAGCTGAGCTGAGCTGAGCCGAGCTGAGCTGAGCTGGGCTGAGCTGAGCTGAGCTGAGCCGAGCTGAGCTGAGCCTCTCTCAGCTCGGGCTGGTTCCTGCCCACTCCGGCTGCCCCAGATCCTCTGCAAGGGATCTGTTGTGCTTTATTTAAAGTAGGTTAATTGCAAAGGCAGAAACTGGCGTGCTAATTAACCTGTGATAAAGACAAGGAGTGCCTGAGGTGGCTGAGGGCAGAGGGAGAGGCTGTCCAGGCCAGAGCACGGCCCGGGCAGGGGAGCAGGACCTGCTCTCTTCTGGTGGAGCCTTCTCCCGTTAGCATGGCCAGCTGCTTCTCCTCAGCCCAAAGCAGCCTTTCATTTTAGCAGGGTGGCAGCGGCAGCAAAATGCTCAGCCCAGGATGGCACACATGGTCCAGTCCCTTGGGCACCCTTGGCATCTGTCTGAACAGCCCAGAGAGAAAACTCTGGGAGCTTCACTTTGTGAAAACTCAGCTGAGGGTGCTGCAAGTTTGTGTACAGCATGGCTGCCCAGCAGAGAGAGAGAAACTACAGCAAAGAAACCCATTTTGGGGGTGCCTGTTACTGTTCCAATGCTGCCTCATTTTTCCTGATTTTCCCCTCTGTTTTCTCCCCCATCATGCCTGAGTGAGACCCAGGAGCCACATCAGGCTCTCAGAGAGGCCAAGCCCCAGGTGCTTCTTGCCTTGGGGTGCCTGGAGAGAGCATGGGGCAGCCCTGGGGAGAGAAGGCAGCAGGGAATGCCAGGAGTGGGGCAGAACCCCCTTTCATCAGCCCCACCTCTCTCCTTGGCCACTCTGCCAGCAGGGATGGTCATGGCAGATGCACTTCAACTCCTTGTCCCCATTCTCAGTGGATTTGAGGCCAATAAGGGAGAAAAGATTTGATTTTTTTCACTATTTTTGGCATTTGGCATCAGCTGTGCTGGGCAGCCATCCAATCCCTTTGAGTCTCCCTCTGCACCAAACAAAGATTAAAAATACGTATATGTGTGTGAGGAAGCAATGTGGGGCATCTCTTCCTAGCACAGAAATGCACCCTGTGATTGTCTGAAACGAGCTGAAATAACTCCTCAGGACTGGCAGCAGGGCACTCGTGAATTCCAGAGGAATGGCCTCAGATGGGCTTGCACTGCTGCTTTCCCAGCTTTGGCTTTCCCAGCCCCACGCAGGGAACGCCCTGGGGCAGCTGCCCCCGTGCCTGTCCCCAGTCCATGCCAAGGGACCGATCCCAGTCCGGGCGCCATGGGAGCTGCCCCAGGGAGGGTCTCTGTGCAGGACAGCCCTGGGCAGGGGATGCCTGCCCCTGGGGCAGCCAGTGACTGCAGCACAGGCCTGAGGGCACAGCCCCTGCTCCTGGCGAGCTGTGACTGGCACTGAGCACTGGAGCCGGCTGTTATCCACCCCTGACACCACAGGACGGGCACACGCTGCCTTCCTATGGAGATGATCAATGACATCTCCATCCATCCTGACTCCTGAGAGCTGCTCCAACCTCCTGCCAGACTGCCCATGTCTCCATGGCATGAATGAGCCCCATCACCTGCCTGTGTGCTCAGCTAGCACCGTTCAGGGCTCTGCAGGATCCAGGTGGATGAAAAGAGCTATTTGAATGTAAATTAATTGCCATTACAATTCTGTTTTTCTGCATTTCGGCAGAGGAGATAACTTCAGCCTTGTCACAGAGAACAAAACCTTCAAAAGTGAACTTGTCATTTCAATCTCTTCACATAATTATATTCTGAGGATTCAGACAGTTGGGTGGTTTCTGCATTATTTCTTCCCTAAGGAGAACTGTTCCTGTCTTCCAAGCACACGTAGACTGTGAGCACCAGGGAGAACAGAGCCAGTCCCTCCTGCTCACGTCAGCCCTGGAGCTCCCCCACTCCCCCCTGGGCCTGCCCAAATGGGAGCCCAGCCCTGGCCATGGCCAATGCTGGTGGCCACCTGCTCCTGGGCCATCACAGGGAGGTGCTGGGGATGTGAATTGAGTGGCTTTAGCTGCTTTTGTGCTGCTCCATCTGCACCATGGCTGGGGCAGTGGCAGAGGGACTGGGAGCTCCTACCCCCTGTGCCCACTCACAGCCCCGGGTACCACAGCATCAAGGCCCATGTCACTTCTGAACGTGGCCTGGCTTTGGAATGCAAAGGTGGCATGGAAAATGCGAGAAATGATTAAAGAAAACACAGAGCAGCTTCTCTGATGGGGAGGGTGAGAGGTGCTGAGGCAGCACTGCTGGCCCCCAGCGCCCAGGGGAACGCCTGGCCCCGTGCTGGGGATGCCCCAGGGCTGCCCAGGAGCACACGGGCTGCACGTGGCCCGCGTGGGCCACGGGGGACATCCAGGTGAGCAGGGGGAGTGCCCAGGGCTGGAGCTGGGCCTGAGCGTGGCTTGGTCGGGTCAGGGCAGAGCTGCAGGCACAGGGACAGCAGGGACAGCTCTGGGACAGGACACAGGGGACGTGGTAGGGGCTGACCCTGGGTGCCACCAGCTGGGGCTGCAGAGTGGGCACCCAGCCCTCCAGGCCCTTGGCTGGCTGCTGCAGGAGCAGATGGGCCCCGCTGCTGTCAGCAGGCCCGGGCAGTGCTTGGGCCGTGTGTCATGGGTGTGAGCTGCACAAAGCAAACGGTGCCAGCCCTCGGCGTGCCCAGTCACGATGCTCTGCCTCGGCAGCACCTCTCAGGAGAGGCTGTTTGCTGTGCAGGGAGGAAACCTGCATCCTGCTCCCTGCTGCTGCTCCCCAGCCCTCTCCCTGCTGGTTCTGTGCCTCCTGTGCTGGGAAAGGGAGTGTGGCTGGTGTGGCTGCTCAGCCAGCACCGCCAGCCCTGGGCACCATGGGCAGCTCTGCCAGTGGGCACAGGGCCTGGCCGCTCTGCAGGCCCAGTGCTGGCAGCAGGGACAGCTGTCCTGTCCCTCAGTGGGGACACTGCTGCCTCCAGCCCCGCGCCTGCAGAGCTCACAGCACGGTGCCTCCTCCCCACCCCTCCCTGCAGAGGGAAAACCCAAACGCAGGCCAGGGACCGGCCCCATGGACACAGGGACCAGTGAGCAGCAGGGTGTGAGAGGGGGGGCTCAGACCTCGGGGCTCCTGCCTGACCACAGCACTGTGCAGGTGAGCTGCAGAGGAGCCCTGCTGTGCTATTCCTGACTCGCCATCTGAGCCTGACTCATTGCCTTGGAAACAAATTAAAACACTTTTATGTGTTTGCAGCTTGGTACCTAATTTTGTAAAACCAGGGAAACTGGCTCCTGCTGCTGGCTGTGGAGGTCTTTGGGTTTCCAGAGCCAGAGGTACCACCCAGGTGTGCCCTGTGCTGGCTCTGGTGCTCACACAGCTTCTGGGCTGTGCATTGTCCATCAGCCTACGTTGACTCTCTTTGTAGTAGATAAAAGTGCTAGAACTGCATGCAGAGGGAGAAAACACACCAATGCCTGGCCCAAGGTGCCACCAGCACTGTGGGAGCAGCTCCTTGCTCTGCTGGAATGAGACAAACCCAGATGGGACACTGTGGTGGAGGAGACCTGGGACAAATCCTGCCTCCAGAAAGGCTGTAAGGCCACCCAGAATTGTGCAGCCACATGGAGCATCTCTGTGCCCAGCTGAGGGGCTCTGTGGCACAACCCCACCCACCCCAGCGGCTGCGAGGATGCTCTGGGGGAAAGGAGCCAGCAGCAGCACATCAGGCAGAGCCCAGGCCTGGGCAGCACCTGCGGGTGTGTGACACCCCCAGAGCTCCTGGCCAGCCCAGAGCATGGGACACACACTTTGAGGTCATTGCTGGGACTGCACAGGAACTGCTGGGGGCTTGGGGGGGTGGGAAGGGGGTTGGATCAGTGAGGGGGCCAGGAAACTTGCGTGCCTCTGCCAGGTGCAAACATGGAGTTTGCTTTGAACAAGAAGCTCCAGCAATCCAAGTCCTGTCTGTCAAAGGCAGAAAGGAGTTGGAGATGACTCTGGAGGAGAAGAAAATACCAAGACGCAGGCACTATCTATAGACGTCCGTGTGAAGGTGGGACGTTGGAGTGCAGAGTATTTTTATCCCAATAGAGGTGTTATCTGTCTATCTCCCATGAAATGCTGGAAGGGGGTGTTGAGCACTCAGTTCATGCAAAGAGAAAATAGCCCAAGTCACAGTTAAATCTGCGTGGTCCGTGTTTTCCTAAGGCAAGCTGTCACACTGGGAACTTTTTTCCTCTGGCTCACTGTCCCATGTTTGCTGCATGACCAGGTTCAGCACCCCAGCAGCTGCTCAGTGCCTGGATGGGTTTTGCAGGGGTCATCCTGCCCCCCTGAAGAGCGTGGGAGGCTCGTGCACACCTCAGCACACACGCTCTGCTTGCTCACCAGCTCGGCTGGGGCTGCAGCCAGGTGAGGAGGAGCTCAGCACAGGCTGTGACCACACCTGGCACATGCCAGGGGCGGCTCCTCAGAGTTCAAAGGCTCCAGCGTGCCTTATTTACGCATACACCTCCCAGCAAGTCCCTTTATTCTTAAATTCCAGACAGTTTCTTATGTGGAGATTTGGAAAATCCAAAGTCCTCCCCGCACTGCTGTTGGAGAGCTGAAGGCCTGGCCAGGAGCAGCAGGGGCAGAGCCGGGCTCAGGCCGGGCCCTGGCGCACCCGCGCTGCTCCACGTGCACACGGCCAGCACGTGCCCACACCACGGCTGCTCGTAGGAAGTGCATTCAAAAGGGATTTAAATGCCAGCAAATAAATCGCTTGGGATGGGCTGCAATTAGAAAATTCCCTGTTTTTTAACAGCTGGCTCTGGGAAATTCCTGCCTGCAAAGCAGGGCTGTGCTTGTGCCAACCCAGCAGCTCCATGGGGGCCTGCTGGCTCCTCCTGCTCACAGGGAGATGAGCTCTTGGCTCGCTGGGTGATGAGGGATTGGTTTTATTTTTTGCCTTCATGGATACTCGTGAGCATGAAGAGCAAAGAGCTGGCAAGGAAACCTCTCTGCTGAGAGAGAAACTTTGATCAAACTTGCGATGTTCTCAGCCCCAGGGAGTAAAGGAAGTTTATTTATAGAGCTGCCTTGGTGAAACCAAGGCTGGCCCCCATCCTGGCTGGGTGGTGGCTCTGGCTGCAGAGCTGTGTGAAGCACACCAGTCGTGTCTGCTTTGTAGCACTGGTGGTGGGTGATCAGCAGCCCTTGCAGGCTGGGGCAGTCTGTTTGGGGGAGCTGTGACCCTGTGCTGCAGCAGCACATGGACACTGCAGTTCCAGTACCCAGGCAGAGCTGTGGTGCGGTGAGCAGCACTGCAGGGCAGCTGCTCTCACTGTGATTCCTGGCAGAAAGAATCTGCTCTGAGGTTCACGAGCATCTGCAGGTCTCTGCTTACCCAGGTTCCTTCAGGTGACCCTGGAACTCAAGCATCCAGGGGTAGGGTGGTGACAAGTCACCCTCAGCACTGTCTCATCTTTGCACTGCATGGGCACTTTCAAATGTGTCCCTGCTGTGCTGGGTGAAGTGCTGCTGTCACTGAGTGCCAGCTCAGGGGAGGCTCCAAACCCATTAACATCCCACTGGAGTACCCAAAGCAACGTCTGGTCCTGAATGCAGGTATTTCAAACCACTAAAGCCAAAATGTGACTAATAGTTGCATTCTTCACCTCGCAGCAGAGGATTCCAAAGTGTTTTATAATTAAGTACCTAATTAAGTCTAAGAGTATTTCAGTGTAATGTGTTTTATATCCCTTCCCAGAGAGGCACAGGAGCTCAGAGGGCTGTCCCAGTGCCAGGGAGCCAGCCACAGCTCCCCCAGTGCTCACTGGCTCTGCTGATTCCCAGGAGTTTGGTCTTAAGTTGGTCTTAAAAGCTTTTGGGAGCTATGGATGGATGGATGGATGTTGCCATTATATACCAGCAGCAAGTTCCTACCTGTCCTGAGAACCAGTTAAAGAAACATGAAATGAGTGAGAGAGAAGAAAGCCAGACAAGTGTACTTGTGCTCTTTTATCCAGGGCCAGGAGAGTCCAGTTGGACAATCTACAACCTTCTCCTTGTCAGCTGCAATGCTGCCCGGGTGGCAGTGCCTGAAGGCTGTCACTGTTGCATGGTTTGTCCCCTGCACCAGGGTTTGTCCCCCAGCAGCTCCCGGGGGCTCCCAGCAAGGGTCTGACCCTGAGCAGGGCCCTGTGGAGGGAGCCCCCAGCCAAGGACCTGCCCCTGTCCCTGCCTGTGCTCCCTGGACGGTGCCTTGGGCTCAGGCTGCACAGAGGGAACACCAGGGACAGGAGCTCCTGAGGGCTGCCTGGTTTGGTGTGAGATCCATCAGATCCCTCACCAACACCACAGAGATTGCCTGTGCCAGCTCATACCCACAGGACACAGCAGCACCTGCATGGCTCCCTGGGCACAACACCTGTGCTGTGCCTCCAGACCTGCAGAGCTCTGAGCAGGCTCTGGGGCTCAGCAGCCCTTTCAGCCAAGCTGCTGAGTGTTATTAAAAGGCTTTAGAGGCAATGTACAGAGCAGTTCAGGTGAGAGAAATGGAAATCCAGGAATATAATGTGGGAAAGGTGAAGCCACAAGTCTCTTCCCTAAATTCCAACTGAGCCAAGCTCTTTTAACAGGTCTAATATCCTGTCCTCATTATTCAAGAAAAGCTTTTGTATTGTTAAAGAAAATGATGGAAAGAACTTAGAATTTTAAAATTAGCCTAGTAAATCATCCCTAGGTACAGTCATAAGTGAGTCAAATTTAAAATCCTTAACTAGTGAACTTCCAATAACTTTGGACTGAACAACAGCAGCTGCATTGGGCACCCCCTCCCTTCTCTTCCAGTGCGGGGAAACTGAGGTGCAGCTATGGAAATACCTTCTCCACCACTAACAGTTACAGCTCTGCAATTACTGACTTAATTGCTATCAGTCAAAAGCAGTGTACTGCTTGAAAGTCCAAGCACCTGAAATGCCCTCAAAAGCCAGGAAGCATCTGAAAACTCTGGGAGAAAAGAGCTGCTGGGAAGTTTCTGTAAGAAGGGCAGGCTGGCTTTGTCTCAGCCTGGGAGTCAGTTTCTGCTGTAGTGAGCTGGAAAGAGTCAAATATCACACCGAAACAGCAGCCAAATGTGCGCACAAAACACTCAGTCTCACTTCAAGCACTCTGCAGCGCTGCTAGCAGAGAAGGTTCCTGGCTCTGGGCACACAGCAGGAACCTTTCTACGCTCACAGGCAGAAGAAAGAAGTAAGAGCCTCCTTACCCCCTCCATGTGGATCCGGGGATTGGTTGCCAGCCGGTGCTGGTGCAGCTGCAGCCCCCTGGGGACTCTCCTGATGGAGGCGGGGGACGACAGGACCCCCGACCTCTGCACCGAGCCAAACCTGCTGACGCTTTGTCCGCACCTGACTCCATCCAGGAGGCGAATGAGGAGCAGGTTGGAGGGCAGCTGCTCAATGCTGCCCAGGACGAGGGTCCTGCACTCGGGGCACCGCAGCTCCTTCTGCGATTTCAGGATCCTCTGCAGACAGGGCTTGCAGAACGTGTGCTGGCACGGCAGCACCTTTGCTGTGGCGTCGAGCTTCTCAAAGCACACGGGACACTCCAACAGGTCAAGGAGAGCCAAATCATCCATCTTCAGTGCAGAGCCCCTTCAGGAGCGGGGCCGGGGCCGTCCGCAGCCCGCATCCACCGGAGCCGCCTGAGATGCCCTCCCGCGAGAAGCAGAGCCCGGGCTCAGGCAGCAATCCTGCACGGAGGGCGAGGAGGAGGAGGGAGCACGGAGCAGAGCTGCGCTGCTGCCGGAGCGTGTAACGCAGCCACCTACATCCAGAGCTGCGCTCGCAGCCAATCTGAGCGCACTCGCTGCGCCCGCAGCCCGGCTCCAAATGAGTCACCCCTGACTCAGCTGCAGCCGGGGGACGGCTCGGGGCTGCGGCCGGGGCTGAGCGCCGGAGCCCCGGGGCTGCTGGCCGGGCAGGGGTCCCGGAGCCGGGCAGGGGCAGCGGGGCGCAGGGCAGGCTGCAGCGCTCCCGCTCCGCGCAGCAGGGCTGACACGGCACGGAAAAAACCACAGCTCGGGAGATAAGAGTCCGTGATAAGCATCAGCCCCGACCTGCGGTGCGGGGCTCCGGCTGCGGCGGCGCTCGCTGACACACCCGGCACACCCCGCACACACCGCGCACACCCCGCGCACACACAGCACACCCCGCGCACACCCCGCGCACACCCCGCGCACACCCCGCACACCTGCACCCCGCGCACACCCCGCACACCTGCACACCGCGCAGACCCCGCACACCCCGCGCAGACCCCGCACACCCCGCACACACCCCGCACACCTGCACACCGCATACACCCCGCACACACCGCGCACACCCCGCACACCCCGCACACACCCCGCACACCCCGCACACCCCGCGCACACCCCGCGCACACCGCACACACCCCGCACACACCCCGCGCACACCCCGCACACCCCGCGCACACCCCGCGCACACCGCACACACCCCGCGCACACCCCGCACACCCCGCGCACACCGCACACACCGCGCACACTCTGCGCACACACAGCACACCCCGCGCACACCCCGCGCACACTCTGCACACACCCCGCACACCCCGCGCACACCCCGCACACCCCGCACACCCCGCGCACACCCCGCGCACACCGCACACACCCCGCGCACACCCCGCGCACACCGCACACACCCCGCACACACCCCGCGCACACCCCGCACACCCCGCGCACACCCCGCGCACACCGCACACACCCCGCACACACCCCGCACACCCCGCGCACACCGCACACACCCCGCGCACACCGCGCACACCCCGCGCACACCCCGCGCACACCCCGCACACCCCGCACACCCCGCGCACACCCCGCGCACACCGCGCACACCCCGCGCACACTCTGCACACACCCCGCGCACACCCCGCGCACACCCCGCACACACCCCGCACACCTGCGCGCCGCCCCGCCGCGGCTCTGGAAAAAGTCCTTCAGTCGGCACCGCTGGCCGGGGGTAGCCGGCGGTGCCGCGGCTGGCTCCGCAGTGACATCCCCGCCCGGTTTGGCCGCCTCAGCTCGCTGAATCAACCCCGAGCGATTATTCCTCCCACGGCCCGGAGCCGTCCAACCTGTTCGGCTCCGGCTGCGGGGCCGCGCTCGGCGCGGCTCAAGCCCGGGCCTGCTGCGGGAGCAGCTCAGCCGCGGTGTGCCGAGGGCACGGGGCAGCCCTGGCACGGGCCTGCTGCTCCTGCAGCTCAGCCGCGGTGCGCCGAGGGCACGGGGCACCCCTGGCACCCCTGGCACCCTGTGCGGCCTGGCACGGGCCTGCTGCGGGTGCCGTACCAGCCCGGAGCCGGCTGCCTGCGCCCGGTGCGATCGCTCCTGTCGCGATCGGGGGATGCTCACCCCGGCCCGCCCCTGGCACAGGGGCACCGGGACAGCGCCAGCGGGGCCGGGCTGACCCTCTGAGCGCCTTCTGGTGCTCTGAGCATCTGAGCTCCAGCACTGCCAGCGCTCCCAGCTCCGGGCTGGCCGGCAGCGCGCTGGTGCCCGGGCAAGGGGGGCACAGCCGGGTGCTGAGCACGGCCGGCCCCTCTCCCTGCGGGCAGGGTCCGTGTGTGAGCCCAGCCCAGCGGGACCTGAGCCCAGCACAGCCAGAGGGGTCCCAGGGGCCCCTTCCTGCCCCGCGAGGCACTGGCTTTGGCCAGGGAGGCCAGGCATCATCTCGGTACCTGCAATTTGCATTCCCTTTATCAGCTGAATCCCTATCTCGGGACCGCCTGCTTGCACATACTGATGGATTGCCTAAGCAGAGCAGGAGGGGCAGTTAAGGCCCAAGACCACTTTCCTTACAAACCTTGCTGCATTTCAGCCCTGTGTTTTCAACATAAGAGTACTACAAATGTTAGAGAACAAGACTGTAAATCCAAGGATGTCTCAGATAATGCCATCAGGCTGCAGCTGTCCCTGCTCTATTCTCAGGATTCTTCAGAAGTACAGTGTGGAAAGGGTTAATGTGTTTTTTCAAACGTTCTCCCCCCCAGATTATGATTATATCAAAACAAAATATTTCTGTATTTCTGTAGTATAGTGGCCATTTGGCTAAACTAAAATGTTGACAAACATCTTCAGGATAATGCCAGGAGCCAATGACCCCACTCTGTTTCATCTCCAGTTTCCTTGTGCTTGGTGCTGCTTTGCAGCCTGTGCTGTGCTGGTGTGTGCTGGGCTGGTGGGGCTCACACTGGCAATGAGGGATGATGCAAGCACCTTCACCTCCTCTGCCAGTGGTTCAAAATGACTTAAACTTTACTGAAGACAAAGATGGTGAGGGTTGTTTTTCTTTTTTACGTACTCTTCCCTATTTGTGCTCCGTGATTAGCACTCAGTTTGTATTTTCATCTGATTAGATTAGAAAGGACACAGAACTGTGAATGGATCCAGTGGATCCCAAAGCAAAGCGGAGCAGCTTTGTCCTCATCATGCCCAGGAGCTCAGGGCACAGGGCTGGGGTTCAGTGGCCTCTGCAGCCCTGCAGCAGCCAGGGCTGTGTGTGCCATGAGGGCCCAGCACGGCAGCACCTCCAGGGCGGATAAAAACCTCAGCCACTCTGCACCGTGCAAGTGGATGCCACATGCCTCCTTCCCGGGGGAAGAGGGACCTTCAGGCTGTTTTTAGCTCCTGGAGGGCAGGGAGAGGGGGTGCCTCTTACAAGCTGCTACAGATTATAGATCTGAGCTGGCAGCTCACCCTCCCACCCACCCACAAGCACGGCGCCCAGCGCTGCTGCTGACAGGGGGGACGGCAGGCCCTGCCTGTGTCTGCAGACCCCAGGGTCAGGGTGGCAGTGCCCTCCTGGCACGGGATGGCCGCTCCTGGGGGCAGTGCCCGCTGCCTGTGGGCTCTGAGCGCGCGGCGGTGCCCAGGCAGAGCCCTGCACTCTCAGTAAATAACTTGTGTTTGCCTCAAGACATAATTAGGCCAGCGTGACTCTGCAGGGATGTGCAGACTGGGGGGACCTGCAGCCAGCAGAGAAAGAGCCTCTGAAATGTTCCACCTCTCAAACCAATGCCTGGTGTCCTGTGCTGGGCAGCAGCAGCGGGCACCACTGCCCTGCTCCATGCCCACCCCACAGCCCCAGGGGCCCCACAGGGACAAACCCTGGGGCAGCTGCACGGCTCAGGCTTTCTTTTCCTTTTTGCCCCTTCACGAGGTACGTACACATCAGCTGGAGGGTGGAAGCCAAACACTGAGACCCCATCTACACTTCATAAAGAGGAGGGGTGAGGGGAGCTGTTTATTAAGCTCACAGAGGGCTGAATGCTGTGTTTTGCCGTTACAGCCTTGTGCAGTCTGGCTGTTGGGCACTGTGCAGGCTTCAGCTGATTCTGAAGTAGCTGGAGCAGAGTGGTGCCTGCCCAGAAATAGAAAAGTATTTTTAAATTAAATTTATTCACTGATTTTCATGAAGACAGCTTGTTGTGTGTTTGTTGAAGTGTCATTAGGAGTAGTTGGCGGTGGAACCAGGCTGAGCAGCAGTGAGAGAGGATGGACATGTCCTTCCTGTGACTGGGGAGGTCACCCAGGCCACCTGCTTCGGCTCCTCCTCCTCTTCCTCCTCCCGCTGCCTGGTCCCTGCACCTGGCAGGAATGGAATGGGGGCAATTGAAGCTGTGAGCCCGTGGGGCAGACACAAACCAGCTCTGATACCTCTGAGCTGCACGGCCCAGGGCTGGAGCCTCCCCACAGGGACAGGGGGGCAGTGGGCAGCCCCTCTGCTCTGCTGGGAGCTGGAGCTGCCTGTGAGCCCCTGGCCCTCAGCAGAGAGTGCCCAGTGCCCCCCACCAGCTCTGGGCTTCTGCTACACTGCTCCTTTTTCCCTGCAGTGCAGAGAGAACCACAGAACACCAAGCACAGCTCCTCTGGGATCTGCCCATCAGTGCTGAACCTGCAGGGATGCAGTTTTAATCCTCCAAGACAAGAATTCAGGGTTTCCAAGCAGTATGGACCTGAACACAGGCCCCCAGAAGCTGGTTTCCACATAGATTTGACAGCAGAAAACAGCAGGCTCCAGTTACCTAATTAAACCCATGGAAATGGCCCTGCTGCTTGCAAGGCCCCCAGGTGCTTCTGGCCACCAGTGAGTGCTGCAGGCAGGAGCAGGCTATAAATCCTGCTGCCCTGCAGCCCCCAGCTCTAGGAGGGGATGGTGCAGAGCAGGAGGGGCAGCTTGGAGAGGTGAGCGCTGACCAAAGCACTGCAGGTGTGCTGCTGCTTTACTGCTGGGGACAGACTGGTCCAGCTGCTGGCTCTGGGGGCTCCGTTTGAGTGGGCTTCTCTCAGAGCTCCTGCTTGCAGAGCAGAGCTGCCTGTGGGAGGAGGTCTGGAGCAGCACCAGGCTGCTCCTGAGCCACTGAGAACGCACAGGGGGCTCAAGCCCTTGTGGTGGAGCGCCCCTGTGCTGGCAGAGCAGTGTCCTTCCATTCTGCAGGGCAGAGCAGTGCTCTGGGGGCTCGCTTCCATCACCAGCTGGCTTTATCCAGCAAGGGCCGTTTCCCTGCCCATGTGCTCTGGGTGGGCAGTGCCCCTTGCCATGGCCAGTGCCTGGGCTGCTCCTTGCCCACTGCACACGTATTCTCTGGGCTTGGTCCCAGGCTGTGCTGCTGCTCTCAGGAGAAGCCCAGGCAGAGTTGTGTCTGTAGACAAAACTCAGCACCTGGGAATTTCCCTCTTTGAAGCTCTTTTTCCTGTTTTCTCCTTTGTTTCTTTGTGACTTGAGGATTTTTGTGCTTACTTAGGCAGGTGCAGCGTGAGCTGGCTGCCATCCCGAGCCTGCCGGCTCTCCCGGCGGTGCTGGGTGTCTCCGCTCCCGCTGACGCCAGCCCGCAGGAATGCGCAGCGGGCCCTGCCTCTGCCGGCACGGGGAAACCTCCGAGCGTCCCGGCTCCTGGAGTCCCGCGGGCTCACGGCAGGTGTGAAGGTGTGTGCGTGCAGCTCTGTGTCTGCGCACCCTCGTGACTCGTGAATCCAGCTTTAGCACTGGAGTGTTAAAGCATCCGGAATTTTAAATAACCCGCGACTTTGGCAATTTGTGAAAACAGCAGGCTGAGCACAAAAGGAAGCCCTGTCAGCCCCTTCATGAGGGCAGGTGATGCAGCATGACATCACTCCTTAGTTCAGCTCTAATTAGGCGCTCAGGACTCCCGAGGAGGGGTTGGATGTTTGCATCAGAGGTTCAGCCCTGAGCCCAGCTTGTCCCGGCCGTGCCTGATGTGTGCAGGGGCTGCTGCTGCCGCTCCATTCCCGCCGTGTCCCAGCCCCGATGGCAGGCTGGGGGTGCCTTGTTCAGCTCTCTTTGGAGCAAGGATTGGGGTACAGCAGGGATGTTTGGGAACGCCCGTGCTGACAGTGAGTGATCAGCTTCTGCTCGCCATTGATGGCTGCAGGGCTTCTGGGGGAGTGGGACACACCAAGCCCCCCAGCCCAGAGATGCTGGGCTCTACCCACCCACCCTCCCTCTGCAGGAGCCACGGCTGTGCTCTCACTGGGAGGGAAGAAAACTCCTGCTTCACTCCTTGGATTTTCACAGGATCTGTGCCTGCCCACAGCAGGAACCACCCACCTGGCCAGTACTTCAAGCACGTCTGTGTAAGTCCCTGGCAGAGGATGATGGTGGCCAGGAATGCCAAAAATGCTCGGTGTGGGTCAGGTTGCTGGAGATAGACTTTAGTGCCTCCTAATCTGAACATCAGAGCTCACACCTGAGCCAATCCTGCAGTGTTTCTGACTTGGAAACAGTGGTGTTAGGGCAGTGAGTGCCAGGGTTGCTTGTGCAGGTGCCACCCACTGCAGCTCCTGTGTGCTGCTCTTTGGTGCCTGTTTTCTGCTAATCCAAACAAATCCAGTGCATCGTGGTAGGAGCTGGAACATTGACCAGGCTGACTGGGGGGGACTGCATTAGGTACCCTGAGGTCCCTCCCACCCTGGGGATCCCAAACCAAACCCTGCACAGGGCACAGCCAGCCCTGAGCACTGTATGACCTGTCAGGTCTGGCTGGGGCAGATCCTATTTTAAAACTTCTACACCCTTTAAAAGTTGTTCATTTTAAAATGTGTTGTTTAATGTCAGATAAAAGATTACAGATGTTCTGAGCTGCTGGCAGATATCAATTGGAGACAGCTGGAAGCAGGCCTTTGCCTTGGCTCACGTGGACAGGTTTGTAAAAAACAGTGCCAGCTGAGACTGTCTCAGTGCTGCTGAATGGGAAGCTCCTGAGCAGTAGTTAGCAGAACACTTGTGTTTTTTAAGGTTCACTTCTAGCTGCAGATGCCAGTATCCCCTGGCACAAGGAATGATGAAATCCAGGCGCAGGCTGCCAGGCCAGAGGGAGTGGTGGCTGTGCAGGCTCTCTGTGAATGCCCTCCCATGCTCTTTGTGTCACATGGGCTGTTGGGACACGTCCCTGGTGTGCTGGCACCTGGCTCCCGGGTGCTGTGTGCTCGTGGTGATGTGAGCAGGGCTCTGCTGCAGCTGAGAGCCTGGTGCTCATCCCCATCCTGCTCCCAGTGCAGGGCAAGGAGGGCAGCATGGCTTGCTCTGAGGAAGCACAGCACAACAAAGCCTTTTCCAGCAAAGCTTGCAGGTGGAAACACATCTTGAAAGTCCAGCTGCCTGTGGCTCCCTTTGGGCCCAGCTTTGCTGCAGTGCTCCAGAGCAGCGCTGTGCTGCTCGGGCAGGGGCTGGCTCTGTGCTCTGCAGCCACAGCTGCCTCTGGCTCTCTTTGGGCCCAGCTTTGCTGCTGTGCTGCTCGGGCAGGGGCTGGCTCTGTGCTCTGCAGCCACAGCTGCCTCTGGCTCTCTTTGGGCCCTGCTTTGCTGCTGTGCTGCTCGGGCAGGGGCTGGCTCTGTGCTCTGCAGCCACAGCTGCCTCTGGCTCTCTTTGGGCCCTGCTTTGCTGCTGTGCTGCTCGGGCAGGGGCTGGCTCTGTGCTCTGCAGCCACAGCTGCCTCTGGCTCTCTTTGGGCCCTGCTTTGCTGCTGTGCTGCTCGGGCAGGGGCTGGCTCTGTGCTCTGCAGAGCCCCCGGCCGCCCCATCCTCCCCTGCTGCGGGGGGAGCACGGGCCCCACGCTCGGGAGACAGATGTCATTAAAATGCACTGGAACAGAGTCTGAAGTCAAATATAGTGCTGTGATCATCTAGGTCGTGCAGCTTAATGACTTCACTGTTGAATGCTAAATTATTTTTGTTGCATTTTTAGTAAGGCTCGTGCGGGCTGTGGGAAACAAACCCCCGCTGGCCCCGGGAGCTGCGGGGCTGTGCGGGCGGCGGGGGCTCCCGCGTCCCGCACCCGCCCGTGCCGGGGCTCCTCCATCCCGCACCCGCCCCTGCCAGGCTCCTCCATCCCGTGCCGGGGCTCCCGCGTCCCGCAGCCGCCCGTCCCGGGCCAGCCCCGCACGCTGAGCGCCTGTCCCCGCACCCTGCGGGCTCCGGGGGTCGCCTCCTCAAACAGCACCCGGGAAGTCCCCGTTTGGGTATTTAGTGTGGGAGCACTGACTCGGGGTGTTCAGAACAGCTCAGAAATGCGGAATGGCCGTTTGGGGAACTTCTCTTCGCAAGAGTCACCAGCGCACGGGCACAAAGGAGCGAGGGGTGCCACGGCGGGCTCTGTGTCCCGGCCCGGGGGTGACACGGGCAGCAGGAGGCACGGGCCGGCCGTGCCCGGCTGAGTCCCGCCGAGCAGGGCTGTGCCAGCAGCACGGTCTGGATCCGAGCCGGGGCAGCACCTGTGGATAACTGTGCTGCCACCGTGGCTTTGCTCGGCTCGCAGCGGTGCTCCTGCTCTGTTCTCTCATTGCTGCTTTGAACTGCCTTTCCTGCCTGATTGTTCCCTCAATCAAAAGAAAATGAGCTCCAATTGAGGTACCTCACAGTGCGATTTGTGTCGGGTTGTGGCCGCTGGGGACCCTTTGAAGAGCAGCAATTCTGAGGCTGGATTCAGTGGGTTCGCAGGGGAAGGGGTGGATCCGCCTTCCCAAGGGAATCAGCAGGAGCCCGGTGCGGCTCATGCAAATCCGAGATTTCATACAAAGCGAGGTTGTGTCGTGTGGGGTGGGAAGGAGCCTGGCAGCAGCGCTGCAGCGGGGCTGAGGCCATGCAAATCCGAGATTTCATACAGAGCGAGGTTGTGCCGTGTGGGGTGGGAAGGAGCCTGGCAGCAGCGCTGCAGCGGGGCTGAGGCCGTGCCAAGGGCGGCTCCGGGGCCGGGAGCTCTCCCAGGCGTGCTCAGACCTGCTCTCTTGGGGCAGGAAACATTTCTACCGTCCTTGTGCTGAGGCTTCCCGCAGCCCGGGGGACCCTCAGAGCGGGTCTGTAGTGACAGAAACTGCTCGTGGTGGCTGTTTGGTTGGTGGAAGGGCTGTGCAGATTCTAATGTGTCATCCTAGGATTTCATTAATGAACTTTTAAAGGATAATGAATTAACCTATTGAGAGCATTAAGCTTTAACAGTGCTGGGTTTGAGCTGAAAGAAGTTAAATGAAGCCCTCTGCCTACATCCTGCCAAGGCAGAGTACCCCTGGATCCGTAATGGTGGATATGTACTAAAATCTTGGAACTCAAAAAAAAACCCCAAAAAAGAGATTATAACTCCTGTTGGGGACCTATGTGATTCAAGTAAGTGTTGGGAGGTGTTTAAAGCCCAGACAGCAGTTACCTGGTAGATGTGTTTGTACCACACGTGCTCTTTATTTTACCTCTCGAAAGGTCAGAGGAGCTCGAGGTGCCCAGGCAGGGATGGGCACAGGAACCAAACCCTCAGTGACAGAGACCAGGCCAGTGAGGTCCCACTCTAGCCGACAGGGGCATCTCCGAGGATGGGCTGTCCTGGGATGTGTCTGGGTCCCAGGCTGCCTGGAGATGGAGGTTTGGCAGTGCTGGGGAAAGGAAGCTGGGGCTGCATCAGTGACTGTCTCCTAAATGTGAAAACCAAACCCAGAATGGTCCAAAAGGCCCTAAAAGGCATCAAGAATTACAAATAGGGATTGAGCACTAACGAGAGAATATCTCAATTAGATCTCTCAACCTGTACAGGAACGCATTAGATTAAATGAAACTGAGCTTTGTGCTCTCAGGGTTTCAGTGTGAGAATGGGAGAGGAATTATTCATTTCAATTTGCAATTTGTGAGGCTGGATTGCTTTTTCTCTGAACTTGTCTTTTTAACTTTTTACCTTGTCAGAAAATTATGAAAAGCTACTGGGATGATGTATTTGGGGTAGTTCTTATCACAGCACGTGGCAGAAGCATTTCCATGGTTTCAGAAACATGGGTAGAGTTTCCCATTTAATTCTCTCCTTCCAGGTTAACTCCTTTCTTGCTGTGGTGTCCAGCCTGGCCCCCACTCACCAACCTGCTTTTGACTTCACTACCAGTGATATTTTCTCTTTGTGAATTCCTATCAATATTTAATAGAGTGGAGTCAGTTTTGCTGTAAGATGAGAGGAACTACTAGAAACCTTGAATTATACATCATGCGTGGGGGGGAGGCTGGAAGTGTTTTCTGTTGGGCCCAGAGCTCCTGGGGCCGCTCTGCGGGAGCTGCAGCTGGGCCCCGGTGATGGAGGAGCCCCAGCAGCAGCCGCAGCTCGAGGGGCGGCCCCGCAGGGTGAGGTTCAGGATCTCTTCGGCCTGCAGCGGCCGCGTGCTCAAGCAGGTCTACGAGGACGGGCAGGAGCTGGAGCCCCCGGCCAAGGAGCGCTCGCGGCGCTTCCTGCGCCACAGCTTCGAGCCCGGGGAGCCCCTGTGCGGGCCCGGGGAGCCGCCCGGGAGCAGCGACAGCCTCTGCTGGCCCACGGCCCTGACCGCCCGCAGGATCAGCGTGCTGCGGGAGGAGCAGCACCAGCGGCTGCTGGGCAGCGCGGGCCTGCTCCGCGACTGCCGCCCGGGGACGGGCCTGTGCGGGGTGAGTGCTGCCCTTGGGTGTGCCCTGCCAGCCTGTGTGGGGAAATACTGCCCATGGCCATGGCTGTGCCACTGCCAGCCTGTGCGGGGTGAGTGCTGTGCCCTGCCAGCCTGTGTGGGGAAATACTGCCCATGGCCATGGCTGTGCCCTGCCAGCCTGTGCGGGGTGAGTGCTGTGCCCTGCCAGCCTGTGCGGGGTGAGTGCTGTGCCCTGCCAGCCTGTGTGGGGAAATACTGCCCATGGCCATGGCTGTGCCCTGCCAGCCTGTGCGGGGTGAGTGCTGTGCCCTGCCAGCCTGTGCGGGGTGAGTGCTGTGCCCTGCCAGCCTGTGTGGGGAAATACTGCCCATGGCCATGGCTGTGCCCTGCCAGCCTGTGCGGGGTGAGTGCTGTGCCCTGCCAGCCTCTGCGGGGTGAGTGCTGTCCTTGGGTGTGCCCTGCCAGCCTGTGTGGGGAAATACTGCCCATGGCCATGGCTGTGCCCTGCCAGCCTGTGCGGGGTGAGTGCTGTGCCCTGCCAGCCTGTGAGGGGAAATACTGCCCATGGCCATGGCTGTGCCACTGCCAGCCTGTGCGGGGTGAGTGCTGTCCTTGGGTGTGCCCTGCCAGCCTGTGAGGGGAAATACTGCCCATGGCCATGGCTGTGCCCTGCCAGCCTGTGCGGGGTGAGTGCTGTGCCCTGCCAGCCTGTGCGGGGTGAGTGCTGTGCCCTGCCAGCCTCTGCGGGGAAATACTGCCCACCGTGTCCTCTGCCAGCCTCTGCGGGGTAAGTGCTGTCCTTGGGTGTCCTGTGCCAGCCTCTGCGGGGTAAGTGCTGTCCCCTGCCAGCCCCTGCAGGGTAAGGCCTGCCCTCACCCATGGCTGTCCCCTGCCAGCCCCTGCAGGGTAAATGCTGCCCTTGGCCATGGCTGTCCCCTGCCAGCCCCTGCAGGGTAAATGCTGCCCTTGGCCATGGCTGTCCCCTGCCAGCCCCTGCAGGGTAAGGCCTGCCCTTGCCTTTCCCCCTCTGGGCTCAGCTCCAGCCTAAATCCTGCTCGGGGGAACGTGCTGACAGGAGCCTCACACCTCAGCCTCATCCACATGAAACTCTTCTGTCAGGCCAGGACTTGAAAAGGGTGCTTGTGAATCTCCAGCCACTGTTCCAGGAATTCTGTGTGCTGAATATGGCACATGTGGCAGGATCCTCAGGGTCTGCAGGAGGGAACAGCATCTGCCAGCTGTGCTCCAGCTTCTCCCGGTCTGGTCTGCATCTGTCCATTGGGTAGAGTAAAAGAGAAAATTTCCTTACCTATTGCTATCTGTACATGGGAATCCTACTGCATCTAGATCAGTCAAATGTTGTAAGGAGGATGTTAAGTTAATGAGATAGATTTAAAATATTAAAGTTGTGTGACTTTGGCTGGCAGGAAGCCAGCGCTGCCATTGTTGTCTGCATCGCCTGGCAGCCAGAATTCCTCTTTGGCTACTTTGACAATCCCAGCTTAGTTTCACTGGCTATTTTCTTAACATGTTATTAGTGCTACTGATAGAGAAGTGCTTCTTTAGTCCTTATAAAGAGGCAGTACATGCACAATATGTGTAAATAATTTTTATGGCCTAGATTTGAACACACTGAAAGTCTGTTAATTCCTGGTGCTCATCAAAGCTGTGTGTGGGAAACCCAGATGGCTGATACTTGACACACTGGACATGCAGTTTGCCTGCAAACATCAGACCACGATGCATCTCTCCTGCCCGAGGGCAGTGCACTGCTGTGATCTTATCCAGCCCGTTTAATTTGTTTTGCATTCTTGGGTAATGCTCCTCTTCCTCCCCAGTGTCCCCAGCCACAGATACCTGGAGTGACCACGCTGTCCAGTACCAGCTTGTGCTGCATCCACACGCACTGGGTGCTTGCAGAGCCGTGTCTGCTCCTCCCCACAGGGAGCAGGTGCCCACTGCCAGGAGAGCACCAGCCACCGCAGCAGCTGATGTGACTCAGGGCACTTTGTAGGAGAACGTCTCCTTTTGCACGGCTTCCTGACACAGACACTTAGAATGCCTGTGAAATATGAAGAGTGTGTAAAACAATAGGCCCCAGTAACTCCATATGACTCCAGGGAGGAGGGACCAGGTCAGCAAAGTGCTGCTCTCAGGGAAATGTTTGACCAAGTTTAGCTTTAAAATGGCTAGAAAAAAAATACAAATTCACCCAGCTGGGCTGTACCTCCACCAATTTGCTGGATGTTCTGGGGGTGGTCAGGGGAGCTGGCCTGGGGCAGGGGACACTCTTCTGGAAGCTCAGGGACCACCAGTGTTTGCAGAGTGAATTTATCCTGGTGAGACACTGGCAACTTCCTTCTTCAGGCTTCCCCAGCTGTAGATTTTGGCAAGATCATCATCTACACCAATAACCTGAAAATCATCCGTGCCCCGATGGACCAGAAGGAGCTCATGAGAAGAATCATCCAGACGGAGGGAATAAATGACTGGACATTCGTGTACCGGGAGAAGAAAGAGCGCCTTAGTGGCGGGCATAAAAAAGATGTGGAGAATGTGGTCACTTGCAGCCAGTATGTGCAGGTAAGAGAAAATGGAATGTGCTTTTTCCCCACAACCCTGGTCCAACCACCCAAGCCCCATCCCTCTCTGTATCTGGCTCCCAGCTAAGTTTGGATAAGAAGCAAATGTTTTCTGTTTCCCTCGGGAGATAACGACCAACACTGCTGAGATGCTGCTCTGGGGACAATGCTGGCTCCAGGTGCTCATGTCTCCCACTGATTTCTTCCCCTGGAGATGGCTGGCATTTACAGGGCTTGGCTGGGCTCCATCCCTGGTCACCCCTCCCAGTGGGATAAGAGCAGGCCAGAGTTTCTCCAGCCTGACAAGGCTAAACACAGCTGCTCTGTGGCTGAGACTGCTTCAGGCTAAAACTTTAGCATCAGTTGAAATAAGGTTGTGCCTTACATTTGCTTTCTCACGGGGGAGTCTTTGTTGGTCAGAATCCCAATTAGTCTGACCATGATTTGATCCCACAAAACCTAATGCTGTCATGTGGAGCTGATGCAGTTTCATGGAACTGAGCGTGGGTCACTGCGGTCCTTCTGCTCCCAGGAATTTCAAGGTGGGATTTGAAAGAGGCTGCCTGGCACAGTGGGAGAGAGGCAGGCACAAAGCACAGCTCAAAAGAAAGCGTGCATGCTGGTGATGAGGGATTTGGGCAGAGAGGGTGACGAGCAATCCCTGAAGAAATGAAGTGTGGCTCAAACCTGAGGCTACAGGGTGGAAATGGTGTGATAAGAAATGGCAGGAGGATGGGTGGAGCTGTGCAGAGGAGAAAGATGAGTTTGGAGTATTGTGTTATAAGCCCAGTCACACTAACTGCTCATTTTCTAGCAGCAGCCACAAATTGTCCCCCAAGCATGTGGGAGCCTTTTTGTCCAAGTCCTTGCTGTGGAGAACTGATTGTCATGGGCAGAGTGGTGTGTCAGGAGCAACTGTGATGGCAAAGGCTGGGAGAGAGAACTTCCCTCTCCCAGGAATGTTCCTGACTTTGGTATCCCCCACCCACTAACAAGTGTTTTTCTGTGTCTGCTGCAGGAGGGCGATGCTGGGCACGGCTGTTCCCAGTGCAAGGGCTCGGGCTGCGCTCCCTGCTCCCTGTGCCACGGGAGCAAGTTCTCGATGCTGGCCAACCGATTCCGGGAGTCCTACCGGGCGCTGCGGTGTCCGGCGTGCGACGAGAGCGGCCTGCAGCCGTGCCGGGTGTGCGCTGCCTGAGCCGGGCCGGGCCCGGCCTGCCCGCGGCGGGGACAGGGTTAACACCGGGGAAAGGCGCTCGGGACACGGGGAACACGCTCTGTCCATGGGGAACACCCTGTATGTAGGGAAAGGTGCTCTGTCCATGGGGAACACTCTGTATGTAGGGAAAGGTACTCTGTCCATGGGGAACACGCTCTGTCCATGGGGAAAGGCGCTCTGTCCATAGGGAACACTGTCCATGGGGAAAGGCGCTCTGGACATGGGGAACACTCTGTATGTAGGGAAAGGCACTCTGTCCTTAGGGAACACGCTCTGTCCATGGGGAACACTGTCCATGGGGAAAGGCGCTCTGGACATGGGGAACACTCTGTATGTAGGGAAAGGTACTCTGTCCATGGGGAACACGCTCTGTCCATGGGGAACACCCTGTATGTAGGGAAAGGTACTCTGTCCATGGGGAACA